>NC_139970.1:6198428-6808428 GCF_963993115.1 Abramis brama
TTTTAGCACACAGCTGAGGCAACTTTTCTCCATGTAGGAACAGAGCATGTACATAAGTAAAGCAGTCTTAGCAGAGGATGGTTTCGATCCATCGACCTCTGGGTTATGGGCCCAGCACGCTTCCGCTGCGCCACTCTGCTGTAAACCACCCCTGATGGGACTCGAACCCACAATCCCTGGCTTAGGAGGCCAGTGCCTTATCCATTAGGCCACTGGGGCTGATAAAAACCTGTGCTCATGTGCCCCCATTACGTTGGCTTTACTGACAACAACAGCATCGGCATTTAAACAAGGCCAGCACACAAAGTAATCCGGATGAACGACTACTTGGACAGGCCACTGGGGCATGTCTCGCTTGCCCTACTAATTCTCCATCTCATTCAGGTGGCTTAGTCAATGAGGCGTTTGAATAGGGCATACACACAGATTTTCTGATTTGGGATAAAACATGTTTATAAGTGAAGCAGTCTTAGCAGAAGATGGTTTTGATCCATCGACCTCTGGGTTATGGGCCCAGCACGCTTCCGCTGCGCCACTCTGCTCCTGACAACAAAATTGCCATACCCTACTGTTTTCAAAAGGACTTGTGTTTAGGCACACTTGAAGTGCTCTGCTGTCATCTATTAGAACATGTGAAGACTACAGAGGGTTTTAGCACACAGCTGAGGCAACTTTTCTCCATGTAGGAACAGAGCATGTACATAAGTAAAGCAGTCTTAGCAGAGGATGGTTTCGATCCATTGACCTCTGGGTTATGGGCCCAGCACGCATTTTTTTTTTTTTTTTTTTTAAATATTATTTACAAAACATTACACTTCATTACAACATTTCAGGGAAATCAACTTGAAAATTCCTTAAAACATTTTGTACATTGTCAGAGAACATTTTATAAAAAACATCCATTTTCCTTTCCATTTTAAAATACACATTAACATTTGCAAATATTCTTTCAATCTTCTTTTAAAATACATCCATATGTTTATTTTTTCAATCTTTACTTCTCACTATGTTTCTTCTTTTCCATATCACATACTTCCCCATAGATATACACAGATTAATCACCTCCTTATTAGTACAGTTCTCATTCAGTCCCATTATTAACAACTCATTCCAATTTGGAATATCTTCGTTTTCTTTTTCTCTTAGCTGATTTATCAAACTCTTTAAAATCTTAAAAAACTCTTCCAATTCATCACAATATAAAAACAAATGTAAAAATCCTTCATCCTCTCTTTTACATACTTTACATGTTGCATTTTGTGCCATCCCAATTTTACAGAGTTTCATCTCAGAAAAAACAACCTTATGCCTTATAAAACAATCCAGCGCTTCCATTTTTACATCTAAAAACCTCCACTTAACATTCCTCCATATATTCTTTTCCTCTAGTCCAGGAAAATGATCCATCCAAAACTCATTTGCTTTTGATTTTTTGAAAACAGATTCCTTGAAACATCTATAAAACATCTTCACAGTACTAGAGTTAAAATCATTTTTATTCTCCCCGACTTTAAAAAACACTTCCACTTTCTCTTCCTCTTTTTCCCCACTCTCTATTATTTCAATCCACTCTTTTGGTATTGCTTTCTTTACAACATCATACTGCTTCTTTACAGTACTAACATTATAATCCTCTTTTGCCTCTTCCAAAGTATCGATGACAAACTGCAGAGGAAGAAACCCATTTTTATACTCATATAAAACATCTCTAACCCTTTTAATATCCACATCCAGCCACTTTTTAAAAAACACACCTTTGCCATCTATAGCAATCTTTGCATTTAAAAACAAAGGTTGATTCAAAATCGCTTCTCTTCCTTGTGGCTTAAAATCAATGTGTGGTAAAAGATCCGTCCATGCATCCAAAACCTCTTTATAAAAATCATAATGACAGGGGATTTGCCTTGAGCTTACAATTGCCATCAGTAATGTGGATTAGCAGAAGTGACATGATAATACTCTAATGAACCAGACCACTGGCACACCAGAAGTCTTTTTTTTGCATTGGCCGGAAATCGAACCCGGGTCTCCCGCGTGGCAGGCGAGAATTCTACCACTGAACCACCAATGCTCGGCCTCCTCAAAAAGACACGCCCCTGTGTGATCGATACGAACAGGGAGTGAAGGTATGCTTCCTGGTAAGAGATGGAAGATGAGGAACATTTATTGATCTTGAGTAAAAACCCTTTTTACGAGGGGCACATAATATGGGGCTGCACAAAGAAGAGAAGATTCATAATGACAGGGGATTTGCCTTGAGCTTACAATTGCCATTAGTAATGTGGATTAGCAGAAGTGACATGATAATACTCTAATGAACCAGACCACTGGCACACCAGAAGTCTTTTTTTGCATTGGCCGGGAATCCGACCCGGGTCTCCCACGTGGCAGGCGAGAATTCTACCACTGAACCACCAATGCTCGGCCTCCTCAAAAAGACACGCCCCTGTGTGATCGATACGAACAGGGAGTGAAGGTATGCTTCCTGGTAAGAGATGGAAGATGAGGAACATTTATTGATCTTGAGTAAAAACCCTTTTTACGAGGGGCACATAATATGGGGCTGCACAAAGAAGAGAAGATTCATAATGACAGGGGATTTGCCTTGAGCTTACAATTGCCATTAGTAATGTGGATTAGCAGAAGTGACATGATAATACTCTAATGAACCAGACCACTGGCACACCAGAAGTCTTTTTTTGCATTGGCCGGGAATCGGACCCGGGTCTCCCGCGTGGCAGGCGAGAATTCTACCACTGAACCACCAATGCTCGGCCTCCTCAAAAAGACACGCCCCTGTGTGATCGATACGAACAGGGAGTGAAGGTATGCTTCCTGGTAAGAGATGGAAGATGAGGAACATTTATTGATCTTGAGTAAAAACCCTTTTTACGAGGGGCACATAATATGGGGCTGCACAAAGATGAGAAGATTCATAATGACAGGGGATTTGCCTTGAGCTTACAACTGCCATCAGTAATGAAGTGACATGATAATACTCTAAAGAACCAGACCACTGGCACACCAAAAGTCTTTTTTTTGCATTGGCCGGAAATCGAACCCGGGTCTCCCGCGTGGCAGGTGAGAATTCTACCACTGAACCACCAATGCTCGGCCTCCTCAAAAAGACACGCCCCTGTGTGATCGATACGAACAGGGAGTGAAGGTATGCTTCCTGGTAAGAGATGGAAGATGAGGAACATTTATTGATCTTGAGTAAAAACCCTTTTTACGAGGGGCACATAATATGGGGCTGCACAAAGAAGAGCAGATTCATAATGACAGGGGATTTGCCTTGAGCTTACAATTGCCATCAGTAATGAAGTGACATGATAATACTCTAAAGAACCAAACCACTGGCACACCAGAAGTCTTTTTTTTGCATTGGCCGGAAATCGAACCCGGGTCTCCCGCGTGGCAGGCGAGAATTCTACCACTGAACCACCAATGCTCGGCCTCCTCAAAAAGACACGCCCCTGTGTGATCGATACGAACAGGGAGTGAAGGTATGCTTCCTGGTAAGAGATGGAAGATGAGGAACATTTATTGATCTTGAGTAAAAACCCTTTTTACGAGGGGCACATAATATGGGGCTGCACAAAGAAGAGAAGATTCATAATGACAGGGGATTTGCCTTGAGCTTACAATTGCCATTAGTAATGTGGATTAGCAGAAGTGACATGATAATACTCTAATGAACCAGACCACTGGCACACCAGAAGTCTTTTTTTGCATTGGCCGGGAATCGGACCCGGGTCTCCCGCGTGGCAGGCGAGAATTCTACCACTGAACCACCAATGCTCGGCCTCCTCAAAAAGACACGCCCCTGTGTGATCGATACGAACAGGGAGTGAAGGTATGCTTCCTGGTAAGAGATGGAAGATGAGGAACATTTATTGATCTTGAGTAAAAACCCTTTTTACGAGGGGCACATAATATGGGGCTGCACAAAGATGAGAAGATTCATAATGACAGGGGATTTGCCTTGAGCTTACAATTGCCATCAGTAATGAAGTGACATGATAATACTCTAAAGAACCAGACCACTGGCACACCAGAAGTCTTTTTTTGCATTGGCCGGGAATCGGACCCGGGTCTCCCGCGTGGCAGGCGAGAATTCTACCACTGAACCACCAATGCTCGGCCTCCTCGAAAAGACACGCCCCTGTGTGATCGATACGAACAGGGAGTGAAGGTATGATTCCTGGTAAGAGATGGAAGATGAGGAACATTTATCGATCTTGAGTAAAAACCCTTTTTACGAGGGGCACATAATACGGGGCTGCACAAAGATGAGAAGATTCATAATGACAGGGGATTTGCCTTGAGCTTACAACTGCCATCAGTAATGAAGTGACATGATAATACTCTAAAGAACCAAACCACTGGCACACCAGAAGTCTTTTTTTTGCATTGGCCGGAAATCGAACCCGGGTCTCCCGCGTGGCAGGCGAGAATTCTACCACTGAACCACCAATGCTCGGCCTCCTCAAAAAGACACGCCCCTGTGTGATCGATACGAACAGGGAGTGAAGGTATGCTTCCTGGTAAGAGATGGAAGATGAGGAACATTTATTGATCTTGAGTAAAAACCCTTTTTACGAGGGGCACATAATATGGGGCTGCACAAAGAAGAGAAGATTCATAATGACAGGGGATTTGCCTTGAGCTTACAATTGCCATTAGTAATGTGGATTAGCAGAAGTGACATGATAATACTCTAATGAACCAGACCACTGGCACACCAGAAGTCTTTTTTTGCATTGGCCGGGAATCGGACCCGGGTCTCCCGCGTGGCAGGCGAGAATTCTACCACTGAACCACCAATGCTCGGCCTTCTCAAAAAGACACGCCCCTGTGTGATCGATACGAACAGGGAGTGAAGGTATGCTTCCTGGTAAGAGATGGAAGATGAGGAACATTTATTGATCTTGAGTAAAAACCCTTTTTACGAGGGGCACATAATATGGGGCTGCACAAAGATGAGAAGATTCATAATGACAGGGGATTTGCCTTGAGCTTACAACTGCCATCAGTAATGAAGTGACATGATAATACTCTAAAGAACCAGACCACTGGCACACCAGAAGTCTTTTTTTTGCATTGGCCGGAAATCGAACCCGGGTCTCCCGCGTGGCAGGTGAGAATTCTACCACTGAACCACCAATGCTCGGCCTCCTCAAAAAGACACGCCCCTGTGTGATCGATACGAACAGGGAGTGAAGGTATGCTTCCTGGTAAGAGATGGAAGATGAGGAACATTTATTGATCTTGAGTAAAAACCCTTTTTACGAGGGGCCCCTGTGTGATCGATACGAACAGGGAGTGAAGGTATGCTTCCTGGTAAGAGATGGAAGATGAGGAACATTTATTGATCTTGAGTAAAAACCCTTTTTACGAGGGGCACATAATATGGGGCTGCACAAAGAAGAGCAGATTCATAATGACAGGGGATTTGCCTTGAGCTTACAATTGCCATCAGTAATGAAGTGACATGATAATACTCTAAAGAACCAAACCACTGGCACACCAGAAGTCTTTTTTTTGCATTGGCCGGAAATCGAACCCGGGTCTCCCGCGTGGCAGGCGAGAATTCTACCACTGAACCACCAATGCTCAGCCTCCTCAAAAAGACACGCCCCTGTGTGATCGATACGAACAGGGAGTGAAGGTATGCTTCCTGGTAAGAGATGGAAGATGAGGAACATTTATTGATCTTGAGTAAAAACCCTTTTTACGAGGGGCACATAATATGGGGCTGCACAAAGAAGAGAAGATTCATAATGACAGGGGATTTGCCTTGAGCTTACAATTGCCATTAGTAATGTGGATTAGCAGAAGTGACATGATAATACTCTAATGAACCAGACCACTGGCACACCAGAAGTCTTTTTTTGCATTGGCCGGGAATCGGACCCGGGTCTCCCGCGTGGCAGGCGAGAATTCTACCACTGAACCACCAATGCTCGGCCTCCTCAAAAAGACACGCCCCTGTGTGATCGATACGAACAGGGAGTGAAGGTATGCTTCCTGGTAAGAGATGGAAGATGAGGAACATTTATTGATCTTGAGTAAAAACCCTTTTTACGAGGGGCACATAATATGGGGCTGCACAAAGATGAGAAGATTCATAATGACAGGGGATTTGCCTTGAGCTTACAACTGCCATCAGTAATGAAGTGACATGATAATACTCTAAAGAACCAGACCACTGGCACACCAGAAGTCTTTTTTTTGCATTGGCCGGAAATCGAACCCGGGTCTCCCGCGTGGCAGGCGAGAATTCTACCACTGAACCACCAATGCTCGGCCTCCTCAAAAAGACACGCCCCTGTGTGATCGATACGAACAGGGAGTGAAGGTATGCTTCCTGGTAAGAGATGGAAGATGAGGAACATTTATTGATCTTGAGTAAAAACCCTTTTTACGAGGGGCACAAAATATGGGGCTGCACAAAGATGAGAAGATTCATAATGACAGGGGATTTGCCTTGAGCTTACAATTGCCATCAGTAATGAAGTGACATGATAATACTCTAAAGAACCAGACCACTGGCACACCAGAAGTCTTTTTTTGCATTGGCCGGGAATCGGACCCGGGTCTCCCGCGTGGCAGGCGAGAATTCTACCACTTAACCACCAATGCTCGGCCTCCTCGAAAAGACACGCCCCTGTGTGATCGAAACGAACAGGGAGTGAAGGTATGATTCCTGGTAAGAGATGGAAGATGAGGAACATTTATCGATCTTGAGTAAAAACCCTTTTTACGAGGGGCACATAATACGGGGCTGCACAAAGATGAGAAGATTCATAATGACAGGGGATTTGCCTTGAGCTTACAACTGCCATCAGTAATGAAGTGACATGATAATACTCTAAAGAACCAGACCACTGGCACACCAGAAGTCTTTTTTTTGCATTGGCCGGAAATCGAACCCGGGTCTCCCGCGTGGCAGGCGAGAATTCTACCACTGAACCACCAATGCTCGGCCTCCTCAAAAAGACACGCCCCTGTGTGATCGATACGAACAGGGAGTGAAGGTATGCTTCCTGGTAAGAGATGGAAGATGAGGAACATTTATTGATCTTGAGTAAAAACCCTTTTTACGAGGGGCACAAAATATGGGGCTGCACAAAGAAGAAAAGATTCATAATGACAGGGGATTTGCCTTGAGCTTACAATTGCCATTAGTAATGTGGATTAGCAGAAGTGACATGATAATACTCTAATGAACCAGACCACTGGCACACCAGAAGTCTTTTTTTGCATTGGCCGGGAATCGGACCCGGGTCTCCCGCGTGGCAGGCGAGAATTCTACCACTGAACCACCAATGCTCGGCCTCCTCAAAAAGACACGCCCCTGTGTGATCGATACGAACAGGGAGTGAAGGTATGCTTCCTGGTAAGAGATGGAAGATGAGGAACATGTATTGATCTTGAGTAAAAACCCTTTTTACGAGGGGCACATAATATGGGGCTGCACAAAGATGAGAAGATTCATAATGACAGGGGATTTGCCTTGAGCTTACAATTGCCATCAGTAATGTGGATTAGCAGAAGTGACTTGATAATGCTCTAAAGAACCAGACCACTGGCACACCAGAAGTCTTTTTTTGCATAGGCCGGGAATCGGACCCGGGTCTCCCGCGTGGCAGGCGAGAATTCTACCACTGAACCACCAATGCTCGGCCTCCTCGAAAAGACACGCCCCTGTGTGATCGATATGAACAGGGAGTGAAGGTATGCTTCCTGGTAAGCGATGGAAGATGAGGAACATTTATTGATCTTGAGTAAAAACCCTTTTTACGAGGGGCACATAATATGGGGCTGCACAAAGATGAGAAGATTCATAATGACAAGGGATTTGCCTTGAGCTTACAATTGCCATCAGTAATGAAGTGACATGATAATACTCTAAAGAACCAGACCACTGGCACACCAGAAGTCTTTTTTTGCATTGGCCGGGAATCGGACCCGGGTCTCCCGCGTGGCAGGCGAGAATTCTACCACTGAACCACCAATGCTCGGCCTCCTCAAAAAGACACGCCCCTGTGTGATCGATACGAACAGGGAGTGAAGGTATGCTTCCTGGTAAGAGATGGAAGATGAGGAACATGTATTGATCTTGAGTAAAAACCCTTTTTACGAGGGGCACATAATATGGGGCTGCACAAAGATGAGAAGATTCATAATGACAGGGGATTTGCCTTGAGCTTACAATTGCCATCAGTAATGTGGATTAGCAGAAGTGACTTGATAATGCTCTAAAGAACCAGACCACTGGCACACCAGAAGTCTTTTTTTGCCTTGGCCGGGAATCGGACCCGGGTCTCCCGCGTGGCAGGCGAGAATTCTACCACTGAACCACCAATGCTCGGCCTCCTCAAAAAGACACGCCCCTGTGTGATCGATACGAACAGGGAGTGAAGGTATGCTTCCTGGTAAGCGATGGAAGATGAGGAACATTTATTGATCTTGAGTAAAAACCCTTTTTACGAGGGGCACATAATATGGGGCTGCACAAAGAAGAGAAGATTCATAATGACAGGGGATTTGCCTTGAGCTTACAATTGCCATTAGTAATGTGGATTAGCAGAAGTGACATGATAATACTCTAATGAACCAGACCACTGGCACACCAGAAGTCTTTTTTTGCATTGGCCGGGAATCGGACCCGGGTCTCCCGCATGGCAGGCGAGAATTCTACCACTGAACCACCAATGCTCGGCCTCCTCAAAAAGACACGCCCCTGTGTGATCGATACGAACAGGGAGTGAAGGTATGCTTCCTGGTAAGAGATGGAAGATGAGGAACATTTATTGATCTTGAGTAAAAACCCTTTTTACGAGGGGCACATAATATGGGGCTGCACAAAGATGAGAAGATTCATAATGACAGGGGATTTGCCTTGAGCTTACAATTGCCATCAGTAATGAAGTGACATGATAATACTCTAAAGAACCAGACCACTGGCACACCAGAAGTCTTTTTTTGCATTGGCCGGGAATCGGACCCGGGTCTCCCGCGTGGCAGGCGAGAATTCTACCACTGAACCACCAATGCTCGGCCTCCTCGAAAAGACACGCCCCTGTGTGATCGATACGAACAGGGAGTGAAGGTATGATTCCTGGTAAGAGATGGAAGATGAGGAACATTTATCGATCTTGAGTAAAAACCCTTTTTACGAGGGGCACATAATACGGGGCTGCACAAAGATGAGAAGATTCATAATGACAGGGGATTTGCCTTGAGCTTACAACTGCCATCAGTAATGAAGTGACATGATAATACTCTAAAGAACCAAACCACTGGCACACCAGAAGTCTTTTTTTTGCATTGGCCGGAAATCGAACCCGGGTCTCCCGCGTGGCAGGCGAGAATTCTACCACTGAACCACCAATGCTCGGCCTCCTCAAAAAGACACGCCCCTGTGTGATCGATACGAACAGGGAGTGAAGGTATGCTTCCTGGTAAGAGATGGAAGATGAGGAACATTTATTGATCTTGAGTAAAAACCCTTTTTACGAGGGGCACATAATATGGGGCTGCACAAAGAAGAGAAGATTCATAATGACAGGGGATTTGCCTTGAGCTTACAATTGCCATTAGTAATGTGGATTAGCAGAAGTGACATGATAATACTCTAATGAACCAGACCACTGGCACACCAGAAGTCTTTTTTTGCATTGGCCGGGAATCGGACCCGGGTCTCCCGCGTGGCAGGCGAGAATTCTACCACTGAACCACCAATGCTCGGCCTTCTCAAAAAGACACGCCCCTGTGTGATCGATACGAACAGGGAGTGAAGGTATGCTTCCTGGTAAGAGATGGAAGATGAGGAACATTTATTGATCTTGAGTAAAAACCCTTTTTACGAGGGGCACATAATATGGGGCTGCACAAAGATGAGAAGATTCATAATGACAGGGGATTTGCCTTGAGCTTACAACTGCCATCAGTAATGAAGTGACATGATAATACTCTAAAGAACCAGACCACTGGCACACCAGAAGTCTTTTTTTTGCATTGGCCGGAAATCGAACCCGGGTCTCCCGCGTGGCAGGTGAGAATTCTACCACTGAACCACCAATGCTCGGCCTCCTCAAAAAGACACGCCCCTGTGTGATCGATACGAACAGGGAGTGAAGGTATGCTTCCTGGTAAGAGATGGAAGATGAGGAACATTTATTGATCTTGAGTAAAAACCCTTTTTACGAGGGGCCCCTGTGTGATCGATACGAACAGGGAGTGAAGGTATGCTTCCTGGTAAGAGATGGAAGATGAGGAACATTTATTGATCTTGAGTAAAAACCCTTTTTACGAGGGGCACATAATATGGGGCTGCACAAAGAAGAGCAGATTCATAATGACAGGGGATTTGCCTTGAGCTTACAATTGCCATCAGTAATGAAGTGACATGATAATACTCTAAAGAACCAAACCACTGGCACACCAGAAGTCTTTTTTTTGCATTGGCCGGAAATCGAACCCGGGTCTCCCGCGTGGCAGGCGAGAATTCTACCACTGAACCACCAATGCTCAGCCTCCTCAAAAAGACACGCCCCTGTGTGATCGATACGAACAGGGAGTGAAGGTATGCTTCCTGGTAAGAGATGGAAGATGAGGAACATTTATTGATCTTGAGTAAAAACCCTTTTTACGAGGGGCACATAATATGGGGCTGCACAAAGAAGAGAAGATTCATAATGACAGGGGATTTGCCTTGAGCTTACAATTGCCATTAGTAATGTGGATTAGCAGAAGTGACATGATAATACTCTAATGAACCAGACCACTGGCACACCAGAAGTCTTTTTTTGCATTGGCCGGGAATCGGACCCGGGTCTCCCGCGTGGCAGGCGAGAATTCTACCACTGAACCACCAATGCTCGGCCTCCTCAAAAAGACACGCCCCTGTGTGATCGATACGAACAGGGAGTGAAGGTATGCTTCCTGGTAAGAGATGGAAGATGAGGAACATTTATTGATCTTGAGTAAAAACCCTTTTTACGAGGGGCACATAATATGGGGCTGCACAAAGATGAGAAGATTCATAATGACAGGGGATTTGCCTTGAGCTTACAACTGCCATCAGTAATGAAGTGACATGATAATACTCTAAAGAACCAGACCACTGGCACACCAGAAGTCTTTTTTTTGCATTGGCCGGAAATCGAACCCGGGTCTCCCGCGTGGCAGGCGAGAATTCTACCACTGAACCACCAATGCTCGGCCTCCTCAAAAAGACACGCCCCTGTGTGATCGATACGAACAGGGAGTGAAGGTATGCTTCCTGGTAAGAGATGGAAGATGAGGAACATTTATTGATCTTGAGTAAAAACCCTTTTTACGAGGGGCACAAAATATGGGGCTGCACAAAGATGAGAAGATTCATAATGACAGGGGATTTGCCTTGAGCTTACAATTGCCATCAGTAATGAAGTGACATGATAATACTCTAAAGAACCAGACCACTGGCACACCAGAAGTCTTTTTTTGCATTGGCCGGGAATCGGACCCGGGTCTCCCGCGTGGCAGGCGAGAATTCTACCACTTAACCACCAATGCTCGGCCTCCTCGAAAAGACACGCCCCTGTGTGATCGAAACGAACAGGGAGTGAAGGTATGATTCCTGGTAAGAGATGGAAGATGAGGAACATTTATCGATCTTGAGTAAAAACCCTTTTTACGAGGGGCACATAATACGGGGCTGCACAAAGATGAGAAGATTCATAATGACAGGGGATTTGCCTTGAGCTTACAACTGCCATCAGTAATGAAGTGACATGATAATACTCTAAAGAACCAGACCACTGGCACACCAGAAGTCTTTTTTTTGCATTGGCCGGAAATCGAACCCGGGTCTCCCGCGTGGCAGGCGAGAATTCTACCACTGAACCACCAATGCTCGGCCTCCTCAAAAAGACACGCCCCTGTGTGATCGATACGAACAGGGAGTGAAGGTATGCTTCCTGGTAAGAGATGGAAGATGAGGAACATTTATTGATCTTGAGTAAAAACCCTTTTTACGAGGGGCACAAAATATGGGGCTGCACAAAGAAGAAAAGATTCATAATGACAGGGGATTTGCCTTGAGCTTACAATTGCCATTAGTAATGTGGATTAGCAGAAGTGACATGATAATACTCTAATGAACCAGACCACTGGCACACCAGAAGTCTTTTTTTGCATTGGCCGGGAATCGGACCCGGGTCTCCCGCGTGGCAGGCGAGAATTCTACCACTGAACCACCAATGCTCGGCCTCCTCAAAAAGACACGCCCCTGTGTGATCGATACGAACAGGGAGTGAAGGTATGCTTCCTGGTAAGAGATGGAAGATGAGGAACATGTATTGATCTTGAGTAAAAACCCTTTTTACGAGGGGCACATAATATGGGGCTGCACAAAGATGAGAAGATTCATAATGACAGGGGATTTGCCTTGAGCTTACAATTGCCATCAGTAATGTGGATTAGCAGAAGTGACTTGATAATGCTCTAAAGAACCAGACCACTGGCACACCAGAAGTCTTTTTTTGCATAGGCCGGGAATCGGACCCGGGTCTCCCGCGTGGCAGGCGAGAATTCTACCACTGAACCACCAATGCTCGGCCTCCTCGAAAAGACACGCCCCTGTGTGATCGATATGAACAGGGAGTGAAGGTATGCTTCCTGGTAAGCGATGGAAGATGAGGAACATTTATTGATCTTGAGTAAAAACCCTTTTTACGAGGGGCACATAATATGGGGCTGCACAAAGATGAGAAGATTCATAATGACAAGGGATTTGCCTTGAGCTTACAATTGCCATCAGTAATGAAGTGACATGATAATACTCTAAAGAACCAGACCACTGGCACACCAGAAGTCTTTTTTTGCATTGGCCGGGAATCGGACCCGGGTCTCCCGCGTGGCAGGCGAGAATTCTACCACTGAACCACCAATGCTCGGCCTCCTCAAAAAGACACGCCCCTGTGTGATCGATACGAACAGGGAGTGAAGGTATGCTTCCTGGTAAGAGATGGAAGATGAGGAACATGTATTGATCTTGAGTAAAAACCCTTTTTACGAGGGGCACATAATATGGGGCTGCACAAAGAAGAGAAGATTCATAATGACAGGGGATTTGCCTTGAGCTTACAATTGCCATTAGTAATGTGGATTAGCAGAAGTGACATGATAATACTCTAATGAACCAGACCACTGGCACACCAGAAGTCTTTTTTTGCATTGGCCGGGAATCGGACCCGGGTCTCCCGCATGGCAGGCGAGAATTCTACCACTGAACCACCAATGCTCGGCCTCCTCAAAAAGACACGCCCCTGTGTGATCGATACGAACAGGGAGTGAAGGTATGCTTCCTGGTAAGAGATGGAAGATGAGGAACATTTATTGATCTTGAGTAAAAACCCTTTTTACGAGGGGCACATAATATGGGGCTGCACAAAGATGAGAAGATTCATAATGACAGGGGATTTGCCTTGAGCTTACAATTGCCATCAGTAATGAAGTGACATGATAATACTCTAAAGAACCAGACCACTGGCACACCAGAAGTCTTTTTTTGCATTGGCCGGGAATCGGACCCGGGTCTCCCGCGTGGCAGGCGAGAATTCTACCACTGAACCACCAATGCTCGGCCTCCTCGAAAAGACACGCCCCTGTGTGATCGATACGAACAGGGAGTGAAGGTATGATTCCTGGTAAGAGATGGAAGATGAGGAACATTTATCGATCTTGAGTAAAAACCCTTTTTACGAGGGGCACATAATACGGGGCTGCACAAAGATGAGAAGATTCATAATGACAGGGGATTTGCCTTGAGCTTACAACTGCCATCAGTAATGAAGTGACATGATAATACTCTAAAGAACCAAACCACTGGCACACCAGAAGTCTTTTTTTTGCATTGGCCGGAAATCGAACCCGGGTCTCCCGCGTGGCAGGCGAGAATTCTACCACTGAACCACCAATGCTCGGCCTCCTCAAAAAGACACGCCCCTGTGTGATCGATACGAACAGGGAGTGAAGGTATGCTTCCTGGTAAGAGATGGAAGATGAGGAACATTTATTGATCTTGAGTAAAAACCCTTTTTACGAGGGGCACATAATATGGGGCTGCACAAAGAAGAGAAGATTCATAATGACAGGGGATTTGCCTTGAGCTTACAATTGCCATTAGTAATGTGGATTAGCAGAAGTGACATGATAATACTCTAATGAACCAGACCACTGGCACACCAGAAGTCTTTTTTTGCATTGGCCGGGAATCGGACCCGGGTCTCCCGCGTGGCAGGCGAGAATTCTACCACTGAACCACCAATGCTCGGCCTTCTCAAAAAGACACGCCCCTGTGTGATCGATACGAACAGGGAGTGAAGGTATGCTTCCTGGTAAGAGATGGAAGATGAGGAACATTTATTGATCTTGAGTAAAAACCCTTTTTACGAGGGGCACATAATATGGGGCTGCACAAAGATGAGAAGATTCATAATGACAGGGGATTTGCCTTGAGCTTACAACTGCCATCAGTAATGAAGTGACATGATAATACTCTAAAGAACCAGACCACTGGCACACCAGAAGTCTTTTTTTTGCATTGGCCGGAAATCGAACCCGGGTCTCCCGCGTGGCAGGTGAGAATTCTACCACTGAACCACCAATGCTCGGCCTCCTCAAAAAGACACGCCCCTGTGTGATCGATACGAACAGGGAGTGAAGGTATGCTTCCTGGTAAGAGATGGAAGATGAGGAACATTTATTGATCTTGAGTAAAAACCCTTTTTACGAGGGGCCCCTGTGTGATCGATACGAACAGGGAGTGAAGGTATGCTTCCTGGTAAGAGATGGAAGATGAGGAACATTTATTGATCTTGAGTAAAAACCCTTTTTACGAGGGGCACATAATATGGGGCTGCACAAAGAAGAGCAGATTCATAATGACAGGGGATTTGCCTTGAGCTTACAATTGCCATCAGTAATGAAGTGACATGATAATACTCTAAAGAACCAAACCACTGGCACACCAGAAGTCTTTTTTTTGCATTGGCCGGAAATCGAACCCGGGTCTCCCGCGTGGCAGGCGAGAATTCTACCACTGAACCACCAATGCTCAGCCTCCTCAAAAAGACACGCCCCTGTGTGATCGATACGAACAGGGAGTGAAGGTATGCTTCCTGGTAAGAGATGGAAGATGAGGAACATTTATTGATCTTGAGTAAAAACCCTTTTTACGAGGGGCACATAATATGGGGCTGCACAAAGAAGAGAAGATTCATAATGACAGGGGATTTGCCTTGAGCTTACAATTGCCATTAGTAATGTGGATTAGCAGAAGTGACATGATAATACTCTAATGAACCAGACCACTGGCACACCAGAAGTCTTTTTTTGCATTGGCCGGGAATCGGACCCGGGTCTCCCGCGTGGCAGGCGAGAATTCTACCACTGAACCACCAATGCTCGGCCTCCTCAAAAAGACACGCCCCTGTGTGATCGATACGAACAGGGAGTGAAGGTATGCTTCCTGGTAAGAGATGGAAGATGAGGAACATTTATTGATCTTGAGTAAAAACCCTTTTTACGAGGGGCACATAATATGGGGCTGCACAAAGATGAGAAGATTCATAATGACAGGGGATTTGCCTTGAGCTTACAACTGCCATCAGTAATGAAGTGACATGATAATACTCTAAAGAACCAGACCACTGGCACACCAGAAGTCTTTTTTTTGCATTGGCCGGAAATCGAACCCGGGTCTCCCGCGTGGCAGGCGAGAATTCTACCACTGAACCACCAATGCTCGGCCTCCTCAAAAAGACACGCCCCTGTGTGATCGATACGAACAGGGAGTGAAGGTATGCTTCCTGGTAAGAGATGGAAGATGAGGAACATTTATTGATCTTGAGTAAAAACCCTTTTTACGAGGGGCACAAAATATGGGGCTGCACAAAGATGAGAAGATTCATAATGACAGGGGATTTGCCTTGAGCTTACAATTGCCATCAGTAATGAAGTGACATGATAATACTCTAAAGAACCAGACCACTGGCACACCAGAAGTCTTTTTTTGCATTGGCCGGGAATCGGACCCGGGTCTCCCGCGTGGCAGGCGAGAATTCTACCACTTAACCACCAATGCTCGGCCTCCTCGAAAAGACACGCCCCTGTGTGATCGAAACGAACAGGGAGTGAAGGTATGATTCCTGGTAAGAGATGGAAGATGAGGAACATTTATCGATCTTGAGTAAAAACCCTTTTTACGAGGGGCACATAATACGGGGCTGCACAAAGATGAGAAGATTCATAATGACAGGGGATTTGCCTTGAGCTTACAACTGCCATCAGTAATGAAGTGACATGATAATACTCTAAAGAACCAGACCACTGGCACACCAGAAGTCTTTTTTTTGCATTGGCCGGAAATCGAACCCGGGTCTCCCGCGTGGCAGGCGAGAATTCTACCACTGAACCACCAATGCTCGGCCTCCTCAAAAAGACACGCCCCTGTGTGATCGATACGAACAGGGAGTGAAGGTATGCTTCCTGGTAAGAGATGGAAGATGAGGAACATTTATTGATCTTGAGTAAAAACCCTTTTTACGAGGGGCACAAAATATGGGGCTGCACAAAGAAGAAAAGATTCATAATGACAGGGGATTTGCCTTGAGCTTACAATTGCCATTAGTAATGTGGATTAGCAGAAGTGACATGATAATACTCTAATGAACCAGACCACTGGCACACCAGAAGTCTTTTTTTGCATTGGCCGGGAATCGGACCCGGGTCTCCCGCGTGGCAGGCGAGAATTCTACCACTGAACCACCAATGCTCGGCCTCCTCAAAAAGACACGCCCCTGTGTGATCGATACGAACAGGGAGTGAAGGTATGCTTCCTGGTAAGAGATGGAAGATGAGGAACATGTATTGATCTTGAGTAAAAACCCTTTTTACGAGGGGCACATAATATGGGGCTGCACAAAGATGAGAAGATTCATAATGACAGGGGATTTGCCTTGAGCTTACAATTGCCATCAGTAATGTGGATTAGCAGAAGTGACTTGATAATGCTCTAAAGAACCAGACCACTGGCACACCAGAAGTCTTTTTTTGCATAGGCCGGGAATCGGACCCGGGTCTCCCGCGTGGCAGGCGAGAATTCTACCACTGAACCACCAATGCTCGGCCTCCTCGAAAAGACACGCCCCTGTGTGATCGATATGAACAGGGAGTGAAGGTATGCTTCCTGGTAAGCGATGGAAGATGAGGAACATTTATTGATCTTGAGTAAAAACCCTTTTTACGAGGGGCACATAATATGGGGCTGCACAAAGATGAGAAGATTCATAATGACAAGGGATTTGCCTTGAGCTTACAATTGCCATCAGTAATGAAGTGACATGATAATACTCTAAAGAACCAGACCACTGGCACACCAGAAGTCTTTTTTTGCATTGGCCGGGAATCGGACCCGGGTCTCCCGCGTGGCAGGCGAGAATTCTACCACTGAACCACCAATGCTCGGCCTCCTCAAAAAGACACGCCCCTGTGTGATCGATACGAACAGGGAGTGAAGGTATGCTTCCTGGTAAGAGATGGAAGATGAGGAACATGTATTGATCTTGAGTAAAAACCCTTTTTACGAGGGGCACATAATATGGGGCTGCACAAAGATGAGAAGATTCATAATGACAGGGGATTTGCCTTGAGCTTACAATTGCCATCAGTAATGTGGATTAGCAGAAGTGACTTGATAATGCTCTAAAGAACCAGACCACTGGCACACCAGAAGTCTTTTTTTGCCTTGGCCGGGAATCGGACCCGGGTCTCCCGCGTGGCAGGCGAGAATTCTACCACTGAACCACCAATGCTCGGCCTCCTCAAAAAGACACGCCCCTGTGTGATCGATACGAACAGGGAGTGAAGGTATGCTTCCTGGTAAGCGATGGAAGATGAGGAACATTTATTGATCTTGAGTAAAAACCCTTTTTACGAGGGGCACATAATATGGGGCTGCACAAAGAAGAGAAGATTCATAATGACAGGGGATTTGCCTTGAGCTTACAATTGCCATTAGTAATGTGGATTAGCAGAAGTGACATGATAATACTCTAATGAACCAGACCACTGGCACACCAGAAGTCTTTTTTTGCATTGGCCGGGAATCGGACCCGGGTCTCCCGCATGGCAGGCGAGAATTCTACCACTGAACCACCAATGCTCGGCCTCCTCAAAAAGACACGCCCCTGTGTGATCGATACGAACAGGGAGTGAAGGTATGCTTCCTGGTAAGAGATGGAAGATGAGGAACATTTATTGATCTTGAGTAAAAACCCTTTTTACGAGGGGCACATAATATGGGGCTGCACAAAGATGAGAAGATTCATAATGACAGGGGATTTGCCTTGAGCTTACAATTGCCATCAGTAATGAAGTGACATGATAATACTCTAAAGAACCAGACCACTGGCACACCAGAAGTCTTTTTTTGCATTGGCCGGGAATCGGACCCGGGTCTCCCGCGTGGCAGGCGAGAATTCTACCACTGAACCACCAATGCTCGGCCTCCTCGAAAAGACACGCCCCTGTGTGATCGATACGAACAGGGAGTGAAGGTATGATTCCTGGTAAGAGATGGAAGATGAGGAACATTTATCGATCTTGAGTAAAAACCCTTTTTACGAGGGGCACATAATACGGGGCTGCACAAAGATGAGAAGATTCATAATGACAGGGGATTTGCCTTGAGCTTACAACTGCCATCAGTAATGAAGTGACATGATAATACTCTAAAGAACCAAACCACTGGCACACCAGAAGTCTTTTTTTTGCATTGGCCGGAAATCGAACCCGGGTCTCCCGCGTGGCAGGCGAGAATTCTACCACTGAACCACCAATGCTCGGCCTCCTCAAAAAGACACGCCCCTGTGTGATCGATACGAACAGGGAGTGAAGGTATGCTTCCTGGTAAGAGATGGAAGATGAGGAACATTTATTGATCTTGAGTAAAAACCCTTTTTACGAGGGGCACATAATATGGGGCTGCACAAAGAAGAGAAGATTCATAATGACAGGGGATTTGCCTTGAGCTTACAATTGCCATTAGTAATGTGGATTAGCAGAAGTGACATGATAATACTCTAATGAACCAGACCACTGGCACACCAGAAGTCTTTTTTTGCATTGGCCGGGAATCGGACCCGGGTCTCCCGCGTGGCAGGCGAGAATTCTACCACTGAACCACCAATGCTCGGCCTTCTCAAAAAGACACGCCCCTGTGTGATCGATACGAACAGGGAGTGAAGGTATGCTTCCTGGTAAGAGATGGAAGATGAGGAACATTTATTGATCTTGAGTAAAAACCCTTTTTACGAGGGGCACATAATATGGGGCTGCACAAAGATGAGAAGATTCATAATGACAGGGGATTTGCCTTGAGCTTACAACTGCCATCAGTAATGAAGTGACATGATAATACTCTAAAGAACCAGACCACTGGCACACCAGAAGTCTTTTTTTTGCATTGGCCGGAAATCGAACCCGGGTCTCCCGCGTGGCAGGTGAGAATTCTACCACTGAACCACCAATGCTCGGCCTCCTCAAAAAGACACGCCCCTGTGTGATCGATACGAACAGGGAGTGAAGGTATGCTTCCTGGTAAGAGATGGAAGATGAGGAACATTTATTGATCTTGAGTAAAAACCCTTTTTACGAGGGGCCCCTGTGTGATCGATACGAACAGGGAGTGAAGGTATGCTTCCTGGTAAGAGATGGAAGATGAGGAACATTTATTGATCTTGAGTAAAAACCCTTTTTACGAGGGGCACATAATATGGGGCTGCACAAAGAAGAGCAGATTCATAATGACAGGGGATTTGCCTTGAGCTTACAATTGCCATCAGTAATGAAGTGACATGATAATACTCTAAAGAACCAAACCACTGGCACACCAGAAGTCTTTTTTTTGCATTGGCCGGAAATCGAACCCGGGTCTCCCGCGTGGCAGGCGAGAATTCTACCACTGAACCACCAATGCTCAGCCTCCTCAAAAAGACACGCCCCTGTGTGATCGATACGAACAGGGAGTGAAGGTATGCTTCCTGGTAAGAGATGGAAGATGAGGAACATTTATTGATCTTGAGTAAAAACCCTTTTTACGAGGGGCACATAATATGGGGCTGCACAAAGAAGAGAAGATTCATAATGACAGGGGATTTGCCTTGAGCTTACAATTGCCATTAGTAATGTGGATTAGCAGAAGTGACATGATAATACTCTAATGAACCAGACCACTGGCACACCAGAAGTCTTTTTTTGCATTGGCCGGGAATCGGACCCGGGTCTCCCGCGTGGCAGGCGAGAATTCTACCACTGAACCACCAATGCTCGGCCTCCTCAAAAAGACACGCCCCTGTGTGATCGATACGAACAGGGAGTGAAGGTATGCTTCCTGGTAAGAGATGGAAGATGAGGAACATTTATTGATCTTGAGTAAAAACCCTTTTTACGAGGGGCACATAATATGGGGCTGCACAAAGATGAGAAGATTCATAATGACAGGGGATTTGCCTTGAGCTTACAACTGCCATCAGTAATGAAGTGACATGATAATACTCTAAAGAACCAGACCACTGGCACACCAGAAGTCTTTTTTTTGCATTGGCCGGAAATCGAACCCGGGTCTCCCGCGTGGCAGGCGAGAATTCTACCACTGAACCACCAATGCTCGGCCTCCTCAAAAAGACACGCCCCTGTGTGATCGATACGAACAGGGAGTGAAGGTATGCTTCCTGGTAAGAGATGGAAGATGAGGAACATTTATTGATCTTGAGTAAAAACCCTTTTTACGAGGGGCACAAAATATGGGGCTGCACAAAGATGAGAAGATTCATAATGACAGGGGATTTGCCTTGAGCTTACAATTGCCATCAGTAATGAAGTGACATGATAATACTCTAAAGAACCAGACCACTGGCACACCAGAAGTCTTTTTTTGCATTGGCCGGGAATCGGACCCGGGTCTCCCGCGTGGCAGGCGAGAATTCTACCACTTAACCACCAATGCTCGGCCTCCTCGAAAAGACACGCCCCTGTGTGATCGAAACGAACAGGGAGTGAAGGTATGATTCCTGGTAAGAGATGGAAGATGAGGAACATTTATCGATCTTGAGTAAAAACCCTTTTTACGAGGGGCACATAATACGGGGCTGCACAAAGATGAGAAGATTCATAATGACAGGGGATTTGCCTTGAGCTTACAACTGCCATCAGTAATGAAGTGACATGATAATACTCTAAAGAACCAGACCACTGGCACACCAGAAGTCTTTTTTTTGCATTGGCCGGAAATCGAACCCGGGTCTCCCGCGTGGCAGGCGAGAATTCTACCACTGAACCACCAATGCTCGGCCTCCTCAAAAAGACACGCCCCTGTGTGATCGATACGAACAGGGAGTGAAGGTATGCTTCCTGGTAAGAGATGGAAGATGAGGAACATTTATTGATCTTGAGTAAAAACCCTTTTTACGAGGGGCACAAAATATGGGGCTGCACAAAGAAGAAAAGATTCATAATGACAGGGGATTTGCCTTGAGCTTACAATTGCCATTAGTAATGTGGATTAGCAGAAGTGACATGATAATACTCTAATGAACCAGACCACTGGCACACCAGAAGTCTTTTTTTGCATTGGCCGGGAATCGGACCCGGGTCTCCCGCGTGGCAGGCGAGAATTCTACCACTGAACCACCAATGCTCGGCCTCCTCAAAAAGACACGCCCCTGTGTGATCGATACGAACAGGGAGTGAAGGTATGCTTCCTGGTAAGAGATGGAAGATGAGGAACATGTATTGATCTTGAGTAAAAACCCTTTTTACGAGGGGCACATAATATGGGGCTGCACAAAGATGAGAAGATTCATAATGACAGGGGATTTGCCTTGAGCTTACAATTGCCATCAGTAATGTGGATTAGCAGAAGTGACTTGATAATGCTCTAAAGAACCAGACCACTGGCACACCAGAAGTCTTTTTTTGCATAGGCCGGGAATCGGACCCGGGTCTCCCGCGTGGCAGGCGAGAATTCTACCACTGAACCACCAATGCTCGGCCTCCTCGAAAAGACACGCCCCTGTGTGATCGATATGAACAGGGAGTGAAGGTATGCTTCCTGGTAAGCGATGGAAGATGAGGAACATTTATTGATCTTGAGTAAAAACCCTTTTTACGAGGGGCACATAATATGGGGCTGCACAAAGATGAGAAGATTCATAATGACAAGGGATTTGCCTTGAGCTTACAATTGCCATCAGTAATGAAGTGACATGATAATACTCTAAAGAACCAGACCACTGGCACACCAGAAGTCTTTTTTTGCATTGGCCGGGAATCGGACCCGGGTCTCCCGCGTGGCAGGCGAGAATTCTACCACTGAACCACCAATGCTCGGCCTCCTCAAAAAGACACGCCCCTGTGTGATCGATACGAACAGGGAGTGAAGGTATGCTTCCTGGTAAGAGATGGAAGATGAGGAACATGTATTGATCTTGAGTAAAAACCCTTTTTACGAGGGGCACATAATATGGGGCTGCACAAAGATGAGAAGATTCATAATGACAGGGGATTTGCCTTGAGCTTACAATTGCCATCAGTAATGTGGATTAGCAGAAGTGACTTGATAATGCTCTAAAGAACCAGACCACTGGCACACCAGAAGTCTTTTTTTGCCTTGGCCGGGAATCGGACCCGGGTCTCCCGCGTGGCAGGCGAGAATTCTACCACTGAACCACCAATGCTCGGCCTCCTCAAAAAGACACGCCCCTGTGTGATCGATACGAACAGGGAGTGAAGGTATGCTTCCTGGTAAGCGATGGAAGATGAGGAACATTTATTGATCTTGAGTAAAAACCCTTTTTACGAGGGGCACATAATATGGGGCTGCACAAAGAAGAGAAGATTCATAATGACAGGGGATTTGCCTTGAGCTTACAATTGCCATTAGTAATGTGGATTAGCAGAAGTGACATGATAATACTCTAATGAACCAGACCACTGGCACACCAGAAGTCTTTTTTTGCATTGGCCGGGAATCGGACCCGGGTCTCCCGCATGGCAGGCGAGAATTCTACCACTGAACCACCAATGCTCGGCCTCCTCAAAAAGACACGCCCCTGTGTGATCGATACGAACAGGGAGTGAAGGTATGCTTCCTGGTAAGAGATGGAAGATGAGGAACATTTATTGATCTTGAGTAAAAACCCTTTTTACGAGGGGCACATAATATGGGGCTGCACAAAGATGAGAAGATTCATAATGACAGGGGATTTGCCTTGAGCTTACAATTGCCATCAGTAATGAAGTGACATGATAATACTCTAAAGAACCAGACCACTGGCACACCAGAAGTCTTTTTTTGCATTGGCCGGGAATCGGACCCGGGTCTCCCGCGTGGCAGGCGAGAATTCTACCACTGAACCACCAATGCTCGGCCTCCTCGAAAAGACACGCCCCTGTGTGATCGATACGAACAGGGAGTGAAGGTATGATTCCTGGTAAGAGATGGAAGATGAGGAACATTTATCGATCTTGAGTAAAAACCCTTTTTACGAGGGGCACATAATACGGGGCTGCACAAAGATGAGAAGATTCATAATGACAGGGGATTTGCCTTGAGCTTACAACTGCCATCAGTAATGAAGTGACATGATAATACTCTAAAGAACCAAACCACTGGCACACCAGAAGTCTTTTTTTTGCATTGGCCGGAAATCGAACCCGGGTCTCCCGCGTGGCAGGCGAGAATTCTACCACTGAACCACCAATGCTCGGCCTCCTCAAAAAGACACGCCCCTGTGTGATCGATACGAACAGGGAGTGAAGGTATGCTTCCTGGTAAGAGATGGAAGATGAGGAACATTTATTGATCTTGAGTAAAAACCCTTTTTACGAGGGGCACATAATATGGGGCTGCACAAAGAAGAGAAGATTCATAATGACAGGGGATTTGCCTTGAGCTTACAATTGCCATTAGTAATGTGGATTAGCAGAAGTGACATGATAATACTCTAATGAACCAGACCACTGGCACACCAGAAGTCTTTTTTTGCATTGGCCGGGAATCGGACCCGGGTCTCCCGCGTGGCAGGCGAGAATTCTACCACTGAACCACCAATGCTCGGCCTTCTCAAAAAGACACGCCCCTGTGTGATCGATACGAACAGGGAGTGAAGGTATGCTTCCTGGTAAGAGATGGAAGATGAGGAACATTTATTGATCTTGAGTAAAAACCCTTTTTACGAGGGGCACATAATATGGGGCTGCACAAAGATGAGAAGATTCATAATGACAGGGGATTTGCCTTGAGCTTACAACTGCCATCAGTAATGAAGTGACATGATAATACTCTAAAGAACCAGACCACTGGCACACCAGAAGTCTTTTTTTTGCATTGGCCGGAAATCGAACCCGGGTCTCCCGCGTGGCAGGTGAGAATTCTACCACTGAACCACCAATGCTCGGCCTCCTCAAAAAGACACGCCCCTGTGTGATCGATACGAACAGGGAGTGAAGGTATGCTTCCTGGTAAGAGATGGAAGATGAGGAACATTTATTGATCTTGAGTAAAAACCCTTTTTACGAGGGGCCCCTGTGTGATCGATACGAACAGGGAGTGAAGGTATGCTTCCTGGTAAGAGATGGAAGATGAGGAACATTTATTGATCTTGAGTAAAAACCCTTTTTACGAGGGGCACATAATATGGGGCTGCACAAAGAAGAGCAGATTCATAATGACAGGGGATTTGCCTTGAGCTTACAATTGCCATCAGTAATGAAGTGACATGATAATACTCTAAAGAACCAAACCACTGGCACACCAGAAGTCTTTTTTTTGCATTGGCCGGAAATCGAACCCGGGTCTCCCGCGTGGCAGGCGAGAATTCTACCACTGAACCACCAATGCTCAGCCTCCTCAAAAAGACACGCCCCTGTGTGATCGATACGAACAGGGAGTGAAGGTATGCTTCCTGGTAAGAGATGGAAGATGAGGAACATTTATTGATCTTGAGTAAAAACCCTTTTTACGAGGGGCACATAATATGGGGCTGCACAAAGAAGAGAAGATTCATAATGACAGGGGATTTGCCTTGAGCTTACAATTGCCATTAGTAATGTGGATTAGCAGAAGTGACATGATAATACTCTAATGAACCAGACCACTGGCACACCAGAAGTCTTTTTTTGCATTGGCCGGGAATCGGACCCGGGTCTCCCGCGTGGCAGGCGAGAATTCTACCACTGAACCACCAATGCTCGGCCTCCTCAAAAAGACACGCCCCTGTGTGATCGATACGAACAGGGAGTGAAGGTATGCTTCCTGGTAAGAGATGGAAGATGAGGAACATTTATTGATCTTGAGTAAAAACCCTTTTTACGAGGGGCACATAATATGGGGCTGCACAAAGATGAGAAGATTCATAATGACAGGGGATTTGCCTTGAGCTTACAACTGCCATCAGTAATGAAGTGACATGATAATACTCTAAAGAACCAGACCACTGGCACACCAGAAGTCTTTTTTTTGCATTGGCCGGAAATCGAACCCGGGTCTCCCGCGTGGCAGGCGAGAATTCTACCACTGAACCACCAATGCTCGGCCTCCTCAAAAAGACACGCCCCTGTGTGATCGATACGAACAGGGAGTGAAGGTATGCTTCCTGGTAAGAGATGGAAGATGAGGAACATTTATTGATCTTGAGTAAAAACCCTTTTTACGAGGGGCACAAAATATGGGGCTGCACAAAGATGAGAAGATTCATAATGACAGGGGATTTGCCTTGAGCTTACAATTGCCATCAGTAATGAAGTGACATGATAATACTCTAAAGAACCAGACCACTGGCACACCAGAAGTCTTTTTTTGCATTGGCCGGGAATCGGACCCGGGTCTCCCGCGTGGCAGGCGAGAATTCTACCACTTAACCACCAATGCTCGGCCTCCTCGAAAAGACACGCCCCTGTGTGATCGAAACGAACAGGGAGTGAAGGTATGATTCCTGGTAAGAGATGGAAGATGAGGAACATTTATCGATCTTGAGTAAAAACCCTTTTTACGAGGGGCACATAATACGGGGCTGCACAAAGATGAGAAGATTCATAATGACAGGGGATTTGCCTTGAGCTTACAACTGCCATCAGTAATGAAGTGACATGATAATACTCTAAAGAACCAGACCACTGGCACACCAGAAGTCTTTTTTTTGCATTGGCCGGAAATCGAACCCGGGTCTCCCGCGTGGCAGGCGAGAATTCTACCACTGAACCACCAATGCTCGGCCTCCTCAAAAAGACACGCCCCTGTGTGATCGATACGAACAGGGAGTGAAGGTATGCTTCCTGGTAAGAGATGGAAGATGAGGAACATTTATTGATCTTGAGTAAAAACCCTTTTTACGAGGGGCACAAAATATGGGGCTGCACAAAGAAGAAAAGATTCATAATGACAGGGGATTTGCCTTGAGCTTACAATTGCCATTAGTAATGTGGATTAGCAGAAGTGACATGATAATACTCTAATGAACCAGACCACTGGCACACCAGAAGTCTTTTTTTGCATTGGCCGGGAATCGGACCCGGGTCTCCCGCGTGGCAGGCGAGAATTCTACCACTGAACCACCAATGCTCGGCCTCCTCAAAAAGACACGCCCCTGTGTGATCGATACGAACAGGGAGTGAAGGTATGCTTCCTGGTAAGAGATGGAAGATGAGGAACATGTATTGATCTTGAGTAAAAACCCTTTTTACGAGGGGCACATAATATGGGGCTGCACAAAGATGAGAAGATTCATAATGACAGGGGATTTGCCTTGAGCTTACAATTGCCATCAGTAATGTGGATTAGCAGAAGTGACTTGATAATGCTCTAAAGAACCAGACCACTGGCACACCAGAAGTCTTTTTTTGCATAGGCCGGGAATCGGACCCGGGTCTCCCGCGTGGCAGGCGAGAATTCTACCACTGAACCACCAATGCTCGGCCTCCTCGAAAAGACACGCCCCTGTGTGATCGATATGAACAGGGAGTGAAGGTATGCTTCCTGGTAAGCGATGGAAGATGAGGAACATTTATTGATCTTGAGTAAAAACCCTTTTTACGAGGGGCACATAATATGGGGCTGCACAAAGATGAGAAGATTCATAATGACAAGGGATTTGCCTTGAGCTTACAATTGCCATCAGTAATGAAGTGACATGATAATACTCTAAAGAACCAGACCACTGGCACACCAGAAGTCTTTTTTTGCATTGGCCGGGAATCGGACCCGGGTCTCCCGCGTGGCAGGCGAGAATTCTACCACTGAACCACCAATGCTCGGCCTCCTCAAAAAGACACGCCCCTGTGTGATCGATACGAACAGGGAGTGAAGGTATGCTTCCTGGTAAGAGATGGAAGATGAGGAACATGTATTGATCTTGAGTAAAAACCCTTTTTACGAGGGGCACATAATATGGGGCTGCACAAAGATGAGAAGATTCATAATGACAGGGGATTTGCCTTGAGCTTACAATTGCCATCAGTAATGTGGATTAGCAGAAGTGACTTGATAATGCTCTAAAGAACCAGACCACTGGCACACCAGAAGTCTTTTTTTGCATAGGCCGGGAATCGGACCCGGGTCTCCCGCGTGGCAGGCGAGAATTCTACCACTGAACCACCAATGCTCGGCCTCCTCGAAAAGACACGCCCCTGTGTGATCGATACGAACAGGGAGTGAAGGTATGCTTCTTGGTAAGCGATGGAAGATGAGGAACATTTATTGATCTTGAGTAAAAACCCTTTTTACGAGGGGCACATAATATGGGGCTGCACAAAGATGAGAAGATTCATAATGACAAGGGATTTGCCTTGAGCTTACAATTGCCATCAGTAATGAAGTGACATGATAATACTCTAAAGAACCAGACCACTGGCACACCAGAAGTCTTTTTTTGCATTGGCCGGGAATCGGACCCGGGTCTCCCGCGTGGCAGGCGAGAATTCTACCACTGAACCACCAATGCTCGGCCTCCTCAAAAAGACACGCCCCTGTGTGATCGATACGAACAGGGAGTGAAGGTATGCTTCCTGGTAAGAGATGGAAGATGAGGAACATGTATTGATCTTGAGTAAAAACCCTTTTTACGAGGGGCACATAATATGGGGCTGCACAAAGATGAGAAGATTCATAATGACAGGGGATTTGCCTTGAGCTTACAATTGCCATCAGTAATGTGGATTAGCAGAAGTGACTTGATAATGCTCTAAAGAACCAGACCACTGGCACACCAGAAGTCTTTTTTTGCCTTGGCCGGGAATCGGACCCGGGTCTCCCGCGTGGCAGGCGAGAATTCTACCACTGAACCACCAATGCTCGGCCTCCTCAAAAAGACACGCCCCTGTGTGATCGATACGAACAGGGAGTGAAGGTATGCTTCCTGGTAAGCGATGGAAGATGAGGAACATTTATTGATCTTGAGTAAAAACCCTTTTTACGAGGGGCACATAATATGGGGCTGCACAAAGATGAGAAGATTCATAATGACAAGGGATTTGCCTTGAGCTTACAATTGCCATCAGTAATGAAGTGACATGATAATACTCTAAAGAACCAGACCACTGGCACACCAGAAGTCTTTTTTTGCATTGGCCGGGAATCGGACCCGGGTCTCCCGCGTGGCAGGCGAGAATTCTACCACTGAACCACCAATGCTCGGCCTCCTCAAAAAGACACGCCCCTGTGTGATCGATACGAACAGGGAGTGAAGGTATGCTTCCTGGTAAGAGATGGAAGATGAGGAACATGTATTGATCTTGAGTAAAAACCCTTTTTACGAGGGGCACATAATATGGGGCTGCACAAAGATGAGAAGATTCATAATGACAGGGGATTTGCCTTGAGCTTACAATTGCCATCAGTAATGTGGATTAGCAGAAGTGACTTGATAATGCTCTAAAGAACCAGACCACTGGCACACCAGAAGTCTTTTTTTGCATAGGCCGGGAATCGGACCCGGGTCTCCCGCGTGGCAGGCGAGAATTCTACCACTGAACCACCAATGCTCGGCCTCCTCGAAAAGACACGCCCCTGTGTGATCGATACGAACAGGGAGTGAAGGTATGCTTCTTGGTAAGCGATGGAAGATGAGGAACATTTATTGATCTTGAGTAAAAACCCTTTTTACGAGGGGCACATAATATGGGGCTGCACAAAGATGAGAAGATTCATAATGACAAGGGATTTGCCTTGAGCTTACAATTGCCATCAGTAATGAAGTGACATGATAATACTCTAAAGAACCAGACCACTGGCACACCAGAAGTCTTTTTTTGCATTGGCCGGGAATCGGACCCGGGTCTCCCGCGTGGCAGGCGAGAATTCTACCACTGAACCACCAATGCTCGGCCTCCTCAAAAAGACACGCCCCTGTGTGATCGATACGAACAGGGAGTGAAGGTATGCTTCCTGGTAAGAGATGGAAGATGAGGAACATGTATTGATCTTGAGTAAAAACCCTTTTTACGAGGGGCACATAATATGGGGCTGCACAAAGATGAGAAGATTCATAATGACAGGGGATTTGCCTTGAGCTTACAATTGCCATCAGTAATGTGGATTAGCAGAAGTGACTTGATAATGCTCTAAAGAACCAGACCACTGGCACACCAGAAGTCTTTTTTTGCCTTGGCCGGGAATCGGACCCGGGTCTCCCGCGTGGCAGGCGAGAATTCTACCACTGAACCACCAATGCTCGGCCTCCTCAAAAAGACACGCCCCTGTGTGATCGATACGAACAGGGAGTGAAGGTATGCTTCCTGGTAAGCGATGGAAGATGAGGAACATTTATTGATCTTGAGTAAAAACCCTTTTTACGAGGGGCACATAATATGGGGCTGCACAAAGATGAGAAGATTCATAATGACAAGGGATTTGCCTTGAGCTTACAATTGCCATCAGTAATGAAGTGACATGATAATACTCTAAAGAACCAGACCACTGGCACACCAGAAGTCTTTTTTTGCATTGGCCGGGAATCGGACCCGGGTCTCCCGCGTGGCAGGCGAGAATTCTACCACTGAACCACCAATGCTCGGCCTCCTCAAAAAGACACGCCCCTGTGTGATCGATACGAACAGGGAGTGAAGGTATGCTTCCTGGTAAGAGATGGAAGATGAGGAACATGTATTGATCTTGAGTAAAAACCCTTTTTACGAGGGGCACATAATATGGGGCTGCACAAAGATGAGAAGATTCATAATGACAGGGGATTTGCCTTGAGCTTACAATTGCCATCAGTAATGTGGATTAGCAGAAGTGACTTGATAATGCTCTAAAGAACCAGACCACTGGCACACCAGAAGTCTTTTTTTGCATAGGCCGGGAATCGGACCCGGGTCTCCCGCGCGGCAGGCGAGAATTCTACCACTGAACCACCAATGCTCGGCCTCCTCGAAAAGACACGCCCCTGTGTGATCGATATGAACAGGGAGTGAAGGTATGCTTCCTGGTAAGCGATGGAAGATGAGGAACATTTATTGATCTTGAGTAAAAACCCTTTTTACGAGGGGCACATAATATGGGGCTGCACAAAGATGAGAAGATTCATAATGACAAGGGATTTGCCTTGAGCTTACAATTGCCATCAGTAATGAAGTGACATGATAATACTCTAAAGAACCAGACCACTGGCACACCAGAAGTCTTTTTTTGCATTGGCCGGGAATCGGACCCGGGTCTCCCGCGTGGCAGGCGAGAATTCTACCACTGAACCACCAATGCTCGGCCTCCTCAAAAAGACACGCCCCTGTGTGATCGATACGAACAGGGAGTGAAGGTATGCTTCCTGGTAAGAGATGGAAGATGAGGAACATGTATTGATCTTGAGTAAAAACCCTTTTTACGAGGGGCACATAATATGGGGCTGCACAAAGATGAGAAGATTCATAATGACAGGGGATTTGCCTTGAGCTTACAATTGCCATCAGTAATGTGGATTAGCAGAAGTGACTTGATAATGCTCTAAAGAACCAGACCACTGGCACACCAGAAGTCTTTTTTTGCATAGGCCGGGAATCGGACCCGGGTCTCCCGCGTGGCAGGCGAGAATTCTACCACTGAACCACCAATGCTCGGCCTCCTCGAAAAGACACGCCCCTGTGTGATCGATACGAACAGGGAGTGAAGGTATGCTTCTTGGTAAGCGATGGAAGATGAGGAACATTTATTGATCTTGAGTAAAAACCCTTTTTACGAGGGGCACATAATATGGGGCTGCACAAAGATGAGAAGATTCATAATGACAAGGGATTTGCCTTGAGCTTACAATTGCCATCAGTAATGAAGTGACATGATAATACTCTAAAGAACCAGACCACTGGCACACCAGAAGTCTTTTTTTGCATTGGCCGGGAATCGGACCCGGGTCTCCCGCGTGGCAGGCGAGAATTCTACCACTGAACCACCAATGCTCGGCCTCCTCAAAAAGACACGCCCCTGTGTGATCGATACGAACAGGGAGTGAAGGTATGCTTCCTGGTAAGAGATGGAAGATGAGGAACATGTATTGATCTTGAGTAAAAACCCTTTTTACGAGGGGCACATAATATGGGGCTGCACAAAGATGAGAAGATTCATAATGACAGGGGATTTGCCTTGAGCTTACAATTGCCATCAGTAATGTGGATTAGCAGAAGTGACTTGATAATGCTCTAAAGAACCAGACCACTGGCACACCAGAAGTCTTTTTTTGCCTTGGCCGGGAATCGGACCCGGGTCTCCCGCGTGGCAGGCGATAATTCTACCACTGAACAACCAATGCTCGGCCTTCTCAAAAAGACACGCCCCTGTGTGATCGATACGAACAGGGAGTGAAGGTATGCTTCCTGGTAAGAGATGGAAGATGAGGAACATGTATTGATCTTGAGTAAAAACCCTTTTTACGAGGGGCACATAATATGGGGCTGCACAAAGATGAGAAGATTCATAATGACAGGGGATTTGCCTTGAGCTTACAATTGCCATCAGTAATGTGGATTAGCAGAAGTGACTTGATAATGCTCTAAAGAACCAGACCACTGGCACACCAGAAGTCTTTTTTTGCATTGGCCGGGAATCGGACCCGGGTCTCCCGCGTGGCAGGCGAGAATTCTACCACTGAACCACCAATGCTCGGCCTCCTCGAAAAGACACGCCCCTGTGTGATCGATACGAACAGGGAGTGAAGGTATGCTTCCTGGTAAGCGATGGAAGATGAGGAACATTTATTGATCTTGAGTAAAAACCCTTTTTACGAGGGGCACATAATATGGGGCTGCACAAAGATGAGAAGATTCATAATGACAAGGGATTTGCCTTGAGCTTACAATTGCCATCAGTAATGTGGATTAGCAGAAGTGACTTGATAATGCTCTAAAGAACCTGGGCCCGTATCCCTAAAGATTCTGAGAATCCTCTCAGAGAGCTCCTAACTTAACCTAAAAATTCCTTGCCAGGAGTTTTAGCTTAGAAGTGATTCCAGAACATTTTCAGTGAACTCTGAGCAAGGAATGAATGGAAAATCCTATCTTAGTGAGGAGGTGTGGTTGACCCCGTTGCTAGGTATGAGTCATCATTTCAAAAGCCGTGATTGGTTGATCCTACAAGTTTGATGAAAATGAACTTTTGGTGATAATGAGCAAAGGATGTACCCTCAAATCAATAAACATAATTATACACTCTAATCTTATGCAGACTGTAATTGTAAATAATATTTCACATTCAAGAAAATATCTGGAAAATGAATAGTAAGCTGTAGGGGTTATAGCCTAACATTAGAATCTAAAATATGTGAAAACTTAAGCTCATTACACCCTGTTCAAATAATGATTCGTGTCTTATTTGCTCATATTAATATCCTAGCTGGCATATTTTGTACTTTCACTCCCATATGGACCCCATTGAAAACAAGATGGCCTATCTCAAGGGGCTGTCCTTAATGAAGTAGAAATTGCAACGTTACAACTCAGTGTGGTCTTAACGAGGGTAACACGGCTCAGCTTTTATCAATGTCTGTGATTGCTGGCTGGTCTATTTATGAAGGCTTGTTAACAAATATCCTACAAACACAGAAAATGGAGTAATAGTAATATTCTTCTCCGGTGTAATAGCGTTGTGGCGTCGAGTTGAAGTAATTGCATCTCTAAGGAGATCCACCACAAACATGATTCCTGCACGATCCAATCTGTAGCGTCTCAATAATTCCCTGTCATCCAGTGTTTGCAGGACATCTCTCCTGCCTCCTCTGTTGGCCATTTTGTGCAGCTGCTTAGGGGAACTCCTAAGCCACTAAAAGTCCTCTTCCCTGCTCTTAGCAGATCTTGCCTTAGGAGCCCTTTTAAGCGCTAGGAATCTTGAGGAATAGCTTTTATATTAACTGGGATTTTCGTGTCACTTTTAGGGGAAATTCTAAGAAAACGTCATGACTCTGAGAATTTTCTTAGAATTTGGCCGCTAGGAGCCACTTTTTGCACAAAAATTCTTTAGGGATACGGGCCCAGACCACTGGCACACCAGAAGTCTTTTTTTTGCCTTGGCCGGGAATCGGACCCGGGTCTCCCGCGTGGCAGGCAAGAATTCTACCACTGAACAACCAATGCTCGGCCTCCTCAAAAAGACACGCCCCTGTGTGATCGATACGAACAGGGAGTGAAGGTATGCTTCCTGGTAAGAGATGGAAGATGAGGAACATGTATTGATCTTGAGTAAAAACCCTTTTTACGAGGGCCACATAATATGGGGCTGCACAAAGATGAGAAGATTCATAATGACAGGGGATTTGCCTTGAGCTTACAATTGCCATCAGTAATGTGGATTAGCAGAAGTGACTTGATAATGCTCTAAAGAACCAGACCACTGGCACACCAGAAGTCTTTTTTTGCATTGGCCGGGAATCGGACCCGGGTCTCCCGCGTGGCAGGCGAGAATTCTACCACTGAACCACCAATGCTCGGCCTCCTCGAAAAGACACGCCCCTGTGAGATTGATACGAACAGGGAGTGAAGGTATGCTTCCTGGTAAGCGATGGAAGATGAGGAACATTTATTGATCTTGAGTAAAAACCCTTTTTACGAGGGGCACATAATATGGGGCTGCACAAAGATGAGAAGATTCATAATGACAAGGGATTTGCCTTGAGCTTACAATTGCCATCAGTAATGAAGTGACATGATAATACTCTAAAGAACCAGACCACTGGCACACCAGAAGTCTTTTTTTGCATTGGCCGGGAATCGGACCCGGGTCTCCCGCGTGGCAGGCGAGAATTCTACCACTGAACCACCAATGCTCGGCCTCCTCAAAAAGACACGCCCCTGTGTGATCGATACGAACAGGGAGTGAAGGTATGCTTCCTGGTAAGAGATGGAAGATGAGGAACATGTATTGATCTTGAGTAAAAACCCTTTTTACGAGGGGCACATAATATGGGGCTGCACAAAGATGAGAAGATTCATAATGACAGGGGATTTGCCTTGAGCTTACAATTGCCATCAGTAATGTGGATTAGCAGAAGTGACTTGATAATGCTCTAAAGAACCAGACCACTGGCACACCAGAAGTCTTTTTTTGCATAGGCCGGGAATCGGACCCGGGTCTCCCGCGTGGCAGGCGAGAATTCTACCACTGAACCACCAATGCTCGGCCTCCTCGAAAAGACACGCCCCTGTGAGATCGATACGAACAGGGAGTGAAGGTATGCTTCCTGGTAAGCGATGGAAGATGAGGAACATTTATTGATCTTGAGTAAAAACCCTTTTTACGAGGGGCACATAATATGGGGCTGCACAAAGATGAGAAGATTCATAATGACAAGGGATTTGCCTTGAGCTTACAATTGCCATCAGTAATGAAGTGACATGATAATACTCTAAAGAACCAGACCACTGGCACACCAGAAGTCTTTTTTTGCATTGGCCGGGAATCGGACCCGGGTCTCCCGCGTGGCAGGCGAGAATTCTACCACTGAACCACCAATGCTCGGCCTCCTCAAAAAGACACGCCCCTGTGTGATCGATACGAACAGGGAGTGAAGGTATGCTTCCTGGTAAGAGATGGAAGATGAGGAACATGTATTGATCTTGAGTAAAAACCCTTTTTACGAGGGGCACATAATATGGGGCTGCACAAAGATGAGAAGATTCATAATGACAGGGGATTTGCCTTGAGCTTACAATTGCCATCAGTAATGTGGATTAGCAGAAGTGACTTGATAATGCTCTAAAGAACCAGACCACTGGCACACCAGAAGTCTTTTTTTGCCTTGGCCGGGAATCGGACCTGGGTCTCCCGCGTGGCAGGCGATAATTCTACCACTGAACAACCAATACTCGGCCTCCTCAAAAAGACACGCCCCTGTGTGATCGATACGAACAGGGAGTGAAGGTATGCTTCCTGGTAAGAGATGGAAGATGAGGAACATGTATTGATCTTGAGTAAAAACCCTTTTTACGAGGGGCACATAATATGGGGCTGCACAAAGATGAGAAGATTCATAATGACAGGGGATTTGCCTTGAGCTTACAATTGCCATCAGTAATGTGGATTAGCAGAAGTGACTTGATAATGCTCTAAAGAACCAGACCACTGGCACACCAGAAGTCTTTTTTTGCATTGGCCGGGAATCGGACCCGGGTCTCCCGCGTGGCAGGCGAGAATTCTACCACTGAACCACCAATGCTCGGCCTCCTCGAAAAGACACGCCCCTGTGTGATCGATACGAACAGGGAGTGAAGGTATGCTTCCTGGTAAGCGATGGAAGATGAGGAACATTTATTGATCTTGAGTAAAAACCCTTTTTACGAGGGGCACATAATATGGGGCTGCACAAAGATGAGAAGATTCATAATGACAAGGGATTTGCCTTGAGCTTACAATTGCCATCAGTAATGAAGTGACATGATAATACTCTAAAGAACCAGACCACTGGCACACCAGAAATCTTTTTTTGCATTGGCCGGGAATCGGACCCGGGTCTCCCGCGTGGCAGGCGATAATTCTACCACTGAACCACCAATGCTCGGCCTCCTCAAAAAGACACGCCCCTGTGTGATCGATACGAACAGGGAGTGAAGGTATGCTTCCTGGTAAGAGATGGAAGATGAGGAACATGTATTGATCTTGAGTAAAAACCCTTTTTACGAGGGGCACATAATATGGGGCTGCACAAAGATGAGAAGATTCATAATGACAGGGGATTTGCCTTGAGCTTACAATTGCCATCAGTAATGTGGATTAGCAGAAGTGACTTGATAATGCTCTAAAGAACCAGACCACTGGCACACCAGAAGTCTTTTTTTGCATAGGCCGGGAATCGGACCCGGGTCTCCCGCGTGGCAGGCGAGAATTCTACCACTGAACCACCAATGCTCGGCCTCCTCGAAAAGACACGCCCCTGTGAGATCGATACGAACAGGGAGTGAAGGTATGCTTCCTGGTAAGCGATGGAAGATGAGGAACATTTATTGATCTTGAGTAAAAACCCTTTTTACGAGGGGCACATAATATGGGGCTGCACAAAGATGAGAAGATTCATAATGACAAGGGATTTGCCTTGAGCTTACAATTGCCATCAGTAATGAAGTGACATGATAATACTCTAAAGAACCAGACCACTGGCACACCAGAAGTCTTTTTTTGCATTGGCCGGGAATCGGACCCGGGTCTCCCGCGTGGCAGGCGAGAATTCTACCACTGAACCACCAATGCTCGGCCTCCTCAAAAAGACACGCCCCTGTGTGATCGATACGAACAGGGAGTGAAGGTATGCTTCCTGGTAAGAGATGGAAGATGAGGAACATGTATTGATCTTGAGTAAAAACCCTTTTTACGAGGGGCACATAATATGGGGCTGCACAAAGATGAGAAGATTCATAATGACAGGGGATTTGCCTTGAGCTTACAATTGCCATCAGTAATGTGGATTAGCAGAAGTGACTTGATAATGCTCTAAAGAACCAGACCACTGGCACACCAGAAGTCTTTTTTTGCCTTGGCCGGGAATCGGACCTGGGTCTCCCGCGTGGCAGGCGATAATTCTACCACTGAACAACCAATACTCGGCCTCCTCAAAAAGACACGCCCCTGTGTGATCGATACGAACAGGGAGTGAAGGTATGCTTCCTGGTAAGAGATGGAAGATGAGGAACATGTATTGATCTTGAGTAAAAACCCTTTTTACGAGGGGCACATAATATGGGGCTGCACAAAGATGAGAAGATTCATAATGACAGGGGATTTGCCTTGAGCTTACAATTGCCATCAGTAATGTGGATTAGCAGAAGTGACTTGATAATGCTCTAAAGAACCAGACCACTGGCACACCAGAAGTCTTTTTTTGCATTGGCCGGGAATCGGACCCGGGTCTCCCGCGTGGCAGGCGAGAATTCTACCACTGAACCACCAATGCTCGGCCTCCTCGAAAAGACACGCCCCTGTGTGATCGATACGAACAGGGAGTGAAGGTATGCTTCCTGGTAAGCGATGGAAGATGAGGAACATTTATTGATCTTGAGTAAAAACCCTTTTTACGAGGGGCACATAATATGGGGCTGCACAAAGATGAGAAGATTCATAATGACAAGGGATTTGCCTTGAGCTTACAATTGCCATCAGTAATGAAGTGACATGATAATACTCTAAAGAACCAGACCACTGGCACACCAGAAATCTTTTTTTGCATTGGCCGGGAATCGGACCCGGGTCTCCCGCGTGGCAGGCGATAATTCTACCACTGAACCACCAATGCTCGGCCTCCTCAAAAAGACACGCCCCTGTGTGATCGATACGAACAGGGAGTGAAGGTATGCTTCCTGGTAAGAGATGGAAGATGAGGAACATGTATTGATCTTGAGTAAAAACCCTTTTTACGAGGGGCACATAATATGGGGCTGCACAAAGATGAGAAGATTCATAATGACAGGGGATTTGCCTTGAGCTTACAATTGCCATCAGTAATGTGGATTAGCAGAAGTGACTTGATAATGCTCTAAAGAACCAGACCACTGGCACACCAGAAGTCTTTTTTTGCATAGGCCGGGAATCGGACCCGGGTCTCCCGCGTGGCAGGCGAGAATTCTACCACTGAACCACCAATGCTCGGCCTCCTCGAAAAGACACGCCCCTGTGTGATCGATACGAACAGGGAGTTAAGGTATGCTTCCTGGTAAGCGATGGAAGATGAGGAACATTTATTGATCTTGAGTAAAAACCCTTTTTACGAGGGGCACATAATATGGGGCTGCACAAAGATGAGAAGATTCATAATGACAAGGGATTTGCCTTGAGCTTACAATTGCCATCAGTAATGAAGTGACATGATAATACTCTAAAGAACCAGACCACTGGCACACCAGAAGTCTTTTTTTGCATTGGCCGGGAATCGGACCCGGGTCTCCCGCGTGGCAGGCGAGAATTCTACCACTGAACCACCAATGCTCGGCCTCCTCAAAAAGACACGCCCCTGTGTGATCGATACGAACAGGGAGTGAAGGTATGCTTCCTGGTAAGAGATGGAAGATGAGGAACATGTATTGATCTTGAGTAAAAACCCTTTTTACGAGGGGCACATAATATGGGGCTGCACAAAGATGAGAAGATTCATAATGACAGGGGATTTGCCTTGAGCTTACAATTGCCATCAGTAATGTGGATTAGCAGAAGTGACTTGATAATGCTCTAAAGAACCAGACCACTGGCACACCAGAAGTCTTTTTTTGCCTTGGCCGGGAATCGGACCCGGGTCTCCCGCGTGGCAGGCGAGAATTCTACCACTGAACAACCAATGCTCGGCCTCCTCAAAAAGACACGCCCCTGTGTGATCGATACGAACAGGGAGTGAAGGTATGCTTCCTGGTAAGAGATGGAAGATGAGGAACATGTATTGATCTTGAGTAAAAACCCTTTTTACGAGGGCCACATAATATGGGGCTGCACAAAGATGAGAAGATTCATAATGACAGGGGATTTGCCTTGAGCTTACAATTGCCATCAGTAATGTGGATTAGCAGAAGTGACTTGATAATGCTCTAAAGAACCAGACCACTGGCACACCAGAAGTCTTTTTTTGCATAGGCCGGGAATCGGACCCGGGTCTCCCGCGTGGCAGGCGAGAATTCTACCACTGAACCACCAATGCTCGGCCTCCTCGAAAAGACACGCCCCTGTGTGATCGATACGAACAGGGAGTGAAGGTATGCTTCTTGGTAAGCGATGGAAGATGAGGAACATTTATTGATCTTGAGTAAAAACCCTTTTTACGAGGGGCACATAATATGGGGCTGCACAAAGATGAGAAGATTCATAATGACAAGGGATTTGCCTTGAGCTTACAATTGCCATCAGTAATGAAGTGACATGATAATACTCTAAAGAACCAGACCACTGGCACACCAGAAGTCTTTTTTTGCATTGGCCGGGAATCGGACCCGGGTCTCCCGCGTGGCAGGCGAGAATTCTACCACTGAACCACCAATGCTCGGCCTCCTCAAAAAGACACGCCCCTGTGTGATCGATACGAACAGGGAGTGAAGGTATGCTTCCTGGTAAGAGATGGAAGATGAGGAACATGTATTGATCTTGAGTAAAAACCCTTTTTACGAGGGGCACATAATATGGGGCTGCACAAAGATGAGAAGATTCATAATGACAGGGGATTTGCCTTGAGCTTACAATTGCCATCAGTAATGTGGATTAGCAGAAGTGACTTGATAATGCATTAAAGAACCTGGGCCCGTATCCCTAAAGATTCTGAGAATCCTCTCAGAGAGCTCCTAACTTAACCTAAAAATTCCTTGCCAGGAGTTTTAGCTTAGAAGTGATTCCAGAACATTTTCAGTGAACTCTGAGCAAGGAATGAATGGAAAATCCTATCTTAGTGAGGAGGTGTGGTTGACCCCGTTGTTAGGTATGAGTCATCATTTCAAAAGCCGTGATTGGTTGATCCTACAAGTTTGATGAAAATGAACTTTTGGTGATAATGAGCAAAGGATGTACCCTCAAATCAATAAACATAATTATACACTCTAATCTTATGCAGACTGTAATTGTAAATAATATTTCACATTCAAGAAAATATCTGGAAAATGAATAGTAAGCTGTAGGGGTTATAGCCTAACATTAGAATCTAAAATATGTGAAAACTTAAGCTCATTACACCCTGTTCAAATAATGATTCGTGTCTTATTTGCTCATATTAATATCCTAGCTGGCATATTTTGTACTTTCACTCCCATATGGACCCCATTGAAAACAAGATGGCCTATCTCAAGGGGCTGTCCTTAATGAAGTAGAAATTGCAACGTTACAACTCAGTGTGGTCTTAACGAGGGTAACACGGCTCAGCTTTTATCAATGTCTGTGATTGCTGGCTGGTCTATTTATGAAGGCTTGTTAACAAATATCCTACAAACACAGAAAATGGAGTAATAGTAATATTCTTCTCCGGTGTAATAGCGTTGTGGCGTCGAGTTGAAGTAATTGCATCTCTAAGGAGATCCACCACAAACATGATTCCTGCACGATCCAATCTGTAGCGTCTCAATAATTCCCTGTCATCCAGTGTTTGCAGGACATCTCTCCTGCCTCCTCTGTTGGCCATTTTGTGCAGCTGCTTAGGGGAACTCCTAAGCCACTAAAAGTCCTCTTCCCTGCTCTTAGCAGATCTTGCCTTAGGAGCCCTTTTAAGCGCTAGGAATCTTGAGGAATAGCTTTTATATTAACTGGGATTTTCGTGTCACTTTTAGGGGAAATTCTAAGAAAACGTCATGACTCTGAGAATTTTCTTAGAATTTGGCCGCTAGGAGCCACTTTTTGCACAAAAATTCTTTAGGGATACGGGCCCAGACCACTGGCACACCAGAAGTCTTTTTTTTGCCTTGGCCGGGAATCGGACCCGGGTCTCCCGCGTGGCAGGCGAGAATTCTACCACTGAACAACCAATGCTCGGCCTCCTCAAAAAGACACGCCCCTGTGTGATCGATACGAACAGGGAGTGAAGGTATGCTTCCTGGTAAGAGATGGAAGATGAGGAACATGTATTGATCTTGAGTAAAAACCCTTTTTACGAGGGCCACATAATATGGGGCTGCACAAAGATGAGAAGATTCATAATGACAGGGGATTTGCCTTGAGCTTACAATTGCCATCAGTAATGTGGATTAGCAGAAGTGACTTGATAATGCTCTAAAGAACCAGACCACTGGCACACCAGAAGTCTTTTTTTGCATTGGCCGGGAATCGGACCCGGGTCTCCCACGTGGCAGGCGAGAATTCTACCACTGAACCACCAATGCTCGGCCTCCTCGAAAAGACACGCCCCTGTGAGATCGATACGAACAGGGAGTGAAGGTATGCTTCCTGGTAAGCGATGGAAGATGAGGAACATTTATTGATCTTGAGTAAAAACCCTTTTTACGAGGGGCACATAATATGGGGCTGCACAAAGATGAGAAGATTCATAATGACAAGGGATTTGCCTTGAGCTTACAATTGCCATCAGTAATGAAGTGACATGATAATACTCTAAAGAACCAGACCACTGGCACACCAGAAGTCTTTTTTTGCATTGGCCGGGAATCGGACCCGGGTCTCCCGCGTGGCAGGCGAGAATTCTACCACTGAACCACCAATGCTCGGCCTCCTCAAAAAGACACGCCCCTGTGTGATCGATACGAACAGGGAGTGAAGGTATGCTTCCTGGTAAGAGATGGAAGATGAGGAACATGTATTGATCTTGAGTAAAAACCCTTTTTACGAGGGGCACATAATATGGGGCTGCACAAAGATGAGAAGATTCATAATGACAGGGGATTTGCCTTGAGCTTACAATTGCCATCAGTAATGTGGATTAGCAGAAGTGACTTGATAATGCTCTAAAGAACCAGACCACTGGCACACCAGAAGTCTTTTTTTGCATAGGCCGGGAATCGGACCCGGGTCTCCCGCGTGGCAGGCGAGAATTCTACCACTGAACCACCAATGCTCGGCCTCCTCGAAAAGACACGCCCCTGTGAGATCGATACGAACAGGGAGTGAAGGTATGCTTCCTGGTAAGCGATGGAAGATGAGGAACATTTATTGATCTTGAGTAAAAACCCTTTTTACGAGGGGCACATAATATGGGGCTGCACAAAGATGAGAAGATTCATAATGACAAGGGATTTGCCTTGAGCTTACAATTGCCATCAGTAATGAAGTGACATGATAATACTCTAAAGAACCAGACCACTGGCACACCAGAAGTCTTTTTTTGCATTGGCCGGGAATCAGACCCGGGTCTCCCGCGTGGCAGGCGAGAATTCTACCACTGAACCACCAATGCTCGGCCTCCTCAAAAAGACACGCCCCTGTGTGATCGATACGAACAGGGAGTGAAGGTATGCTTCCTGGTAAGAGATGGAAGATGAGGAACATGTATTGATCTTGAGTAAAAACCCTTTTTACGAGGGGCACATAATATGGGGCTGCACAAAGATGAGAAGATTCATAATGACAGGGGATTTGCCTTGAGCTTACAATTGCCATCAGTAATGTGGATTAGCAGAAGTGACTTGATAATGCTCTAAAGAACCAGACCACTGGCACACCAGAAGTCTTTTTTTGCATTGGCCGGGAATCGGACCCGGGTCTCCCGCGTGGCAGGCGAGAATTCTACCACTGAACCACCAATGCTCGGCCTCCTCGAAAAGACACGCCCCTGTGTGATCGATACGAACAGGGAGTGAAGGTATGCTTCCTGGTAAGCGATGGAAGATGAGGAACATTTATTGATCTTGAGTAAAAACCCTTTTTACGAGGGGCACATAATATGGGGCTGCACAAAGATGAGAAGATTCATAATGACAAGGGATTTGCCTTGAGCTTACAATTGCCATCAGTAATGAAGTGACATGATAATACTCTAAAGAACCAGACCACTGGCACACCAGAAGTCTTTTTTTGCATTGGCCGGGAATCGGACCCGGGTCTCCCGCGTGGCAGGCGATAATTCTACCACTGAACCACCAATGCTCGGCCTCCTCAAAAAGACACGCCCCTGTGTGATCGATACGAACAGGGAGTGAAGGTATGCTTCCTGGTAAGAGATGGAAGATGAGGAACATGTATTGATCTTGAGTAAAAACCCTTTTTACGAGGGGCACATAATATGGGGCTGCACAAAGATGAGAAGATTCATAATGACAGGGGATTTGCCTTGAGCTTACAATTGCCATCAGTAATGTGGATTAGCAGAAGTGACTTGATAATGCTCTAAAGAACCAGACCACTGGCACACCAGAAGTCTTTTTTTGCATAGGCCGGGAATCGGACCCGGGTCTCCCGCGTGGCAGGCGAGAATTCTACCACTGAACCACCAATGCTCGGCCTCCTCGAAAAGACACGCCCCTGTGTGATCGATATGAACAGGGAGTGAAGGTATGCTTCCTGGTAAGCGATGGAAGATGAGGAACATTTATTGATCTTGAGTAAAAACCCTTTTTACGAGGGGCACATAATATGGGGCTGCACAAAGATGAGAAGATTCATAATGACAAGGGATTTGCCTTGAGCTTACAATTGCCATCAGTAATGAAGTGACATGATAATACTCTAAAGAACCAGACCACTGGCACACCAGAAGTCTTTTTTTGCATTGGCCGGGAATCGGACCCGGGTCTCCCGCGTGGCAGGCGAGAATTCTACCACTGAACCACCAATGCTCGGCCTCCTCAAAAAGACACGCCCCTGTGTGATCGATACGAACAGGGAGTGAAGGTATGCTTCCTGGTAAGAGATGGAAGATGAGGAACATGTATTGATCTTGAGTAAAAACCCTTTTTACGAGGGGCACATAATATGGGGCTGCACAAAGATGAGAAGATTCATAATGACAGGGGATTTGCCTTGAGCTTACAATTGCCATCAGTAATGTGGATTAGCAGAAGTGACTTGATAATGCTCTAAAGAACCAGACCACTGGCACACCAGAAGTCTTTTTTTGCCTTGGCCGGGAATCGGACCCGGGTCTCCCGCGTGGCAGGCGAGAATTCTACCACTGAACAACCAATGCTCGGCCTCCTCAAAAAGACACGCCCCTGTGTGATCGATACGAACAGGGAGTGAAGGTATGCTTCCTGGTAAGAGATGGAAGATGAGGAACATGTATTGATCTTGAGTAAAAACCCTTTTTACGAGGGCCACATAATATGGGGCTGCACAAAGATGAGAAGATTCATAATGACAGGGGATTTGCCTTGAGCTTACAATTGCCATCAGTAATGTGGATTAGCAGAAGTGACTTGATAATGCTCTAAAGAACCAGACCACTGGCACACCAGAAGTCTTTTTTTGCATTGGCCGGGAATCGGACCCGGGTCTCCCGCGTGGCAGGCGAGAATTCTACCACTGAACCACCAATGCTCGGCCTCCTCGAAAAGACACGCCCCTGTGAGATCGATACGAACAGGGAGTGAAGGTATGCTTCCTGGTAAGCGATGGAAGATGAGGAACATTTATTGATCTTGAGTAAAAACCCTTTTTACGAGGGGCACATAATATGGGGCTGCACAAAGATGAGAAGATTCATAATGACAAGGGATTTGCCTTGAGCTTACAATTGCCATCAGTAATGAAGTGACATGATAATACTCTAAAGAACCAGACCACTGGCACACCAGAAGTCTTTTTTTGCATTGGCCGGGAATCGGACCCGGGTCTCCCGCGTGGCAGGCGAGAATTCTACCACTGAACCACCAATGCTCGGCCTCCTCGAAAAGACACGCCCCTGTGTGATCGATACGAACAGGGAGTGAAGGTATGCTTCCTGGTAAGCGATGGAAGATGAGGAACATTTATTGATCTTGAGTAAAAACCCTTTTTACGAGGGGCACATAATATGGGGCTGCACAAAGATGAGAAGATTCATAATGACAGGGGATTTGCCTTGAGCTTACAACTGCCATCAGTAATGAAGTGACATGATAATGCTCTAAAGAACCAGACCACTGGCACACCAGAAGTCTTTTTTTGCATAGGCCGGGAATCGGACCCGGGTCTCCCGCGTGGCAGGCGAGAATTCTACCACTGAACCACCAATGCTCGGCCTCCTCGAAAAGACACGCCCCTGTGAGATCGATACGAACAGGGAGTGAAGGTATGCTTCCTGGTAAGCGATGGAAGATGAGGAACATTTATTGATCTTGAGTAAAAACCCTTTTTACGAGGGGCACATAATATGGGGCTGCACAAAGATGAGAAGATTCATAATGACAAGGGATTTGCCTTGAGCTTACAATTGCCATCAGTAATGAAGTGACATGATAATACTCTAAAGAACCAGACCACTGGCACACCAGAAGTCTTTTTTTGCATTGGCCGGGAATCGGACCCGGGTGTCCCGCCTGGCAGGCGAGAATTCTACCACTGAACCACCAATGCTCGGCCTCCTCAAAAAGACACGCCCCTGTGTGATCGATACGAACAGGGAGTGAAGGTATGCTTCCTGTTAAGAGATGGAAGATGAGGAACATGTATTGATCTTGAGTAAAAACCCTTTTTACGAGGGGCACATAATATGGGGCTGCACAAAGATGAGAAGATTCATAATGACAGGGGATTTGCCTTGAGCTTACAATTGCCATCAGTAATGTGGATTAGCAGAAGTGACTTGATAATGCTCTAAAGAACCAGACCACTGGCACACCAGAAGTCTTTTTTTGCATAGGCCGGGAATCGGACCCGGGTCTCCCGCGTGGCAGGCGAGAATTCTACCACTGAACCACCAATGCTCGGCCTCCTCGAAAAGACACGCCCCTGTGTGATCGATACGAACAGGGAGTGAAGGTATGCTTCCTGGTAAGCGATGGAAGATGAGGAACATTTATTGATCTTGAGTAAAAACCCTTTTTACGAGGGGCACATAATATGGGGCTGCACAAAGATGAGAAGATTCATAATGACAAGGGATTTGCCTTGAGCTTACAATTGCCATCAGTAATGAAGTGACATGATAATACTCTAAAGAACCAGACCACTGGCACACCAGAAGTCTTTTTTTGCATTGGCCGGGAATCGGACCCGGGTCTCCCGCGTGGCAGGCGAGAATTCTACCACTGAACCACCAATGCTCGGCCTCGTCAAAAAGACACGCCCCTGTGTGATCGATACGAACAGGGAGTGAAGGTATGCTTCCTGGTAAGAGATGGAAGATGAGGAACATGTATTGATCTTGAGTAAAAACCCTTTTTACGAGGGGCACATAATATGGGGCTGCACAAAGATGAGAAGATTCATAATGACAGGGGATTTGCCTTGAGCTTACAATTGCCATCAGTAATGTGGATTAGCAGAAGTGACTTGATAATGCTCTAAAGAACCAGACCACTGGCACACCAGAAGTCTTTTTTTGCCTTGGCCGGGAATCGGACCCGGGTCTCCCGCGTGGCAGGCGATAATTCTACCACTGAACAACCAATGCTCGGCCTCCTCAAAAAGACACGCCCCTGTGTGATCGATACGAACAGGGAGTGAAGGTATGCTTCCTGGTAAGAGATGGAAGATGAGGAACATGTATTGATCTTGAGTAAAAACCCTTTTTACGAGGGGCACATAATATGGGGCTGCACAAAGATGAGAAGATTCATAATGACAGGGGATTTGCCTTGAGCTTACAATTGCCATCAGTAATGTGGATTAGCAGAAGTGACTTGATAATGCTCTAAAGAACCAGACCACTGGCACACCAGAAGTCTTTTTTTGCATTGGCCGGGAATCGGACCCGGGTCTCCCGCGTGGCAGGCGAGAATTCTACCACTGAACCACCAATGCTCGGCCTCCTCGAAAAGACACGCCCCTGTGTGATCGATACGAACAGGGAGTGAAGGTATGCTTCCTGGTAAGCGATGGAAGATGAGGAACATTTATTGATCTTGAGTAAAAACCCTTTTTACGAGGGGCACATAATATGGGGCTGCACAAAGATGAGAAGATTCATAATGACAAGGGATTTGCCTTGAGCTTACAATTGCCATCAGTAATGAAGTGACATGATAATACTCTAAAGAACCAGACCACTGGCACACCAGAAGTCTTTTTTTGCATTGGCCGGGAATCGGACCCGGGTCTCCCGCGTGGCAGGCGAGAATTCTACCACTGAACCACCAATGCTCGGCGTCCTCAAAAAGACACGCCCCTGTGTGATCGATACGAACAGGGAGTGAAGGTATGCTTCCTGGTAAGAGATGGAAGATGAGGAACATGTATTGATCTTGAGTAAAAACCCTTTTTACGAGGGGCACATAATATGGGGCTGCACAAAGATGAGAAGATTCATAATGACAGGGGATTTGCCTTGAGCTTACAATTGCCATCAGTAATGTGGATTAGCAGAAGTGACTTGATAATGCTCTAAAGAACCAGACCACTGGCACACCAGAAGTCTTTTTTTGCATAGGCCGGGAATCGGACCCGGGTCTCCCGCGTGGCAGGCGAGAATTCTACCACTGAACCACCAATGCTCGGCCTCCTCGAAAAGACACGCCCCTGTGTGATCGATACGAACAGGGAGTGAAGGTATGCTTCCTGGTAAGCGATGGAAGATGAGGAACATTTATTGATCTTGAGTAAAAACCCTTTTTACGAGGGGCACATAATATGGGGCTGCACAAAGATGAGAAGATTCATAATGACAAGGGATTTGCCTTGAGCTTACAATTGCCATCAGTAATGAAGTGACATGATAATACTCTAAAGAACCAGACCACTGGCACACCAGAAGTCTTTTTTTGCATTGGCCGGGAATCGGACCCGGGTCTCCCGCGTGGCAGGCGAGAATTCTACCACTGAACCACCAATGCTCTGCCTCGTCAAAAAGACACGCCCCTGTGTGATCGATACGAACAGGGAGTGAAGGTATGCTTCCTGGTAAGAGATGGAAGATGAGGAACATGTATTGATCTTGAGTAAAAACCCTTTTTACGAGGGGCACATAATATGGGGCTGCACAAAGATGAGAAGATTCATAATGACAGGGGATTTGCCTTGAGCTTACAATTGCCATCAGTAATGTGGATTAGCAGAAGTGACTTGATAATGCTCTAAAGAACCAGACCACTGGCACACCAGAAGTCTTTTTTTGCCTTGGCCGGGAATCGGACCCGGGTCTCCCGCGTGGCAGGCGATAATTCTACCACTGAACAACCAATGCTCGGCCTCCTCAAAAAGACACGCCCCTGTGTGATCGATACGAACAGGGAGTGAAGGTATGCTTCCTGGTAAGAGATGGAAGATGAGGAACATGTATTGATCTTGAGTAAAAACCCTTTTTACGAGGGGCACATAATATGGGGCTGCACAAAGATGAGAAGATTCATAATGACAGGGGATTTGCCTTGAGCTTACAATTGCCATCAGTAATGTGGATTAGCAGAAGTGACTTGATAATGCTCTAAAGAACCAGACCACTGGCACACCAGAAGTCTTTTTTTGCATAGGCCGGGAATCGGACCCGGGTCTCCCGCGTGGCAGGCGAGAATTCTACCACTGAACCACCAATGCTCGGCCTCCTCGAAAAGACACGCCCCTGTGTGATCGATACGAACAGGGAGTGAAGGTATGCTTCCTGGTAAGCGATGGAAGATGAGGAACATTTATTGATCTTGAGTAAAAACCCTTTTTATGAGGGGCACATAATATGGGGCTGCACAAAGATGAGAAGATTCATAATGACAAGGGATTTGCCTTGAGCTTACAATTGCCATCAGTAATGAAGTGACATGATAATACTCTAAAGAACCAGACCACTGGCACACCAGAAGTCTTTTTTTGCATTGGCCGGGAATCGGACCCGGGTCTCCCGCGTGGCAGGCGAGAATTCTACCACTGAACCACCAATGCTCTGCCTCGTCAAAAAGACACGCCCCTGTGTGATCGATACGAACAGGGAGTGAAGGTATGCTTCCTGGTAAGAGATGGAAGATGAGGAACATGTATTGATCTTGAGTAAAAACCCTTTTTACGAGGGGCACATAATATGGGGCTGCACAAAGATGAGAAGATTCATAATGACAGGGGATTTGCCTTGAGCTTACAATTGCCATCAGTAATGTGGATTAGCAGAAGTGACTTGATAATGCTCTAAAGAACCAGACCACTGGCACACCAGAAGTCTTTTTTTGCCTTGGCCGGGAATCGGACCCGGGTCTCCCGCGTGGCAGGCGATAATTCTACCACTGAACAACCAATGCTCGGCCTCCTCAAAAAGACACGCCCCTGTGTGATCGATACGAACAGGGAGTGAAGGTATGCTTCCTGGTAAGAGATGGAAGATGAGGAACATGTATTGATCTTGAGTAAAAACCCTTTTTACGAGGGGCACATAATATGGGGCTGCACAAAGATGAGAAGATTCATAATGACAGGGGATTTGCCTTGAGCTTACAATTGCCATCAGTAATGTGGATTAGCAGAAGTGACTTGATAATGCTCTAAAGAACCAGACCACTGGCACACCAGAAGTCTTTTTTTGCCTTGGCCGGGAATCGGACCGGGGTCTCCCGCGTGGCAGGCGATAATTCTACCACTGAACAACCAATGCTCGGCCTCCTCAAAAAGACACGCCCCTGTGTGATCGATACGAACAGGGAGTGAAGGTATGCTTCCTGGTAAGAGATGGAAGATGAGGAACATGTATTGATCTTGAGTAAAAACCCTTTTTACGAGGGGCACATAATATGGGGCTGCACAAAGATGAGAAGATTCATAATGACAGGGGATTTGCCTTGAGCTTACAATTGCCATCAGTAATGTGGATTAGCAGAAGTGACTTGATAATGCTCTAAAGAACCAGACCACTGGCACACCAGAAGTCTTTTTTTGCATAGGCCGGGAATCGGACCCGGGTCTCCCGCGTGGCAGGCGAGAATTCTACCACTGAACCACCAATGCTCGGCCTCCTCGAAAAGACACGCCCCTGTGTGATCGATATGAACAGGGAGTGAAGGTATGCTTCCTGGTAAGCGATGGAAGATGAGGAACATTTATTGATCTTGAGTAAAAACCCTTTTTACGAGGGGCACATAATATGGGGCTGCACAAAGATGAGAAGATTCATAATGACAAGGGATTTGCCTTGAGCTTACAATTGCCATCAGTAATGAAGTGACATGATAATACTCTAAAGAACCAGACCACTGGCACACCAGAAGTCTTTTTTTGCATTGGCCGGGAATCGGACCCGGGTCTCCCGCGTGGCAGGCGAGAATTCTACCACTGAACCACCAATGCTCGGCCTCCTCAAAAAGACACGCCCCTGTGTGATCGATACGAACAGGGAGTGAAGGTATGCTTCCTGGTAAGAGATGGAAGATGAGGAACATGTATTGATCTTGAGTAAAAACCCTTTTTACGAGGGGCACATAATATGGGGCTGCACAAAGATGAGAAGATTCATAATGACAGGGGATTTGCCTTGAGCTTACAATTGCCATCAGTAATGTGGATTAGCAGAAGTGACTTGATAATGCTCTAAAGAACCAGACCACTGGCACACCAGAAGTCTTTTTTTGCCTTGGCCGGGAATCGGACCCGGGTCTCCCGCGTGGCAGGCGAGAATTCTACCACTGAACAACCAATGCTCGGCCTCCTCAAAAAGACACGCCCCTGTGTGATCGATACGAACAGGGAGTGAAGGTATGCTTCCTGGTAAGAGATGGAAGATGAGGAACATGTATTGATCTTGAGTAAAAACCCTTTTTACGAGGGCCACATAATATGGGGCTGCACAAAGATGAGAAGATTCATAATGACAGGGGATTTGCCTTGAGCTTACAATTGCCATCAGTAATGTGGATTAGCAGAAGTGACTTGATAATGCTCTAAAGAACCAGACCACTGGCACACCAGAAGTCTTTTTTTGCATTGGCCGGGAATCGGACCCGGGTCTCCCGCGTGGCAGGCGAGAATTCTACCACTGAACCACCAATGCTCGGCCTCCTCGAAAAGACACGCCCCTGTGAGATCGATACGAACAGGGAGTGAAGGTATGCTTCCTGGTAAGCGATGGAAGATGAGGAACATTTATTGATCTTGAGTAAAAACCCTTTTTACGAGGGGCACATAATATGGGGCTGCACAAAGATGAGAAGATTCATAATGACAAGGGATTTGCCTTGAGCTTACAATTGCCATCAGTAATGAAGTGACATGATAATACTCTAAAGAACCAGACCACTGGCACACCAGAAGTCTTTTTTTGCATTGGCCGGGAATCGGACCCGGGTCTCCCGCGTGGCAGGCGAGAATTCTACCACTGAACCACCAATGCTCGGCCTCCTCGAAAAGACACGCCCCTGTGTGATCGATACGAACAGGGAGTGAAGGTATGCTTCCTGGTAAGCGATGGAAGATGAGGAACATTTATTGATCTTGAGTAAAAACCCTTTTTACGAGGGGCACATAATATGGGGCTGCACAAAGATGAGAAGATTCATAATGACAGGGGATTTGCCTTGAGCTTACAATTGCCATCAGTAATGAAGTGACATGATAATGCTCTAAAGAACCAGACCACTGGCACACCAGAAGTCTTTTTTTGCATAGGCCGGGAATCGGACCCGGGTCTCCCGCGTGGCAGGCGAGAATTCTACCACTGAACCACCAATGCTCGGCCTCCTCGAAAAGACACGCCCCTGTGAGATCGATACGAACAGGGAGTGAAGGTATGCTTCCTGGTAAGCGATGGAAGATGAGGAACATTTATTGATCTTGAGTAAAAACCCTTTTTACGAGGGGCACATAATATGGGGCTGCACAAAGATGAGAAGATTCATAATGACAAGGGATTTGCCTTGAGCTTACAATTGCCATCAGTAATGAAGTGACATGATAATACTCTAAAGAACCAGACCACTGGCACACCAGAAGTCTTTTTTTGCATTGGCCGGGAATCGGACCCGGGTGTCCCGCCTGGCAGGCGAGAATTCTACCACTGAACCACCAATGCTCGGCCTCCTCAAAAAGACACGCCCCTGTGTGATCGATACGAACAGGGAGTGAAGGTATGCTTCCTGGTAAGAGATGGAAGATGAGGAACATGTATTGATCTTGAGTAAAAACCCTTTTTACGAGGGGCACATAATATGGGGCTGCACAAAGATGAGAAGATTCATAATGACAGGGGATTTGCCTTGAGCTTACAATTGCCATCAGTAATGTGGATTAGCAGAAGTGACTTGATAATGCTCTAAAGAACCAGACCACTGGCACACCAGAAGTCTTTTTTTGCATAGGCCGGGAATCGGACCCGGGTCTCCCGCGTGGCAGGCGAGAATTCTACCACTGAACCACCAATGCTCGGCCTCCTCGAAAAGACACGCCCCTGTGTGATCGATACGAACAGGGAGTGAAGGTATGCTTCCTGGTAAGCGATGGAAGATGAGGAACATTTATTGATCTTGAGTAAAAACCCTTTTTACGAGGGGCACATAATATGGGGCTGCACAAAGATGAGAAGATTCATAATGACAAGGGATTTGCCTTGAGCTTACAATTGCCATCAGTAATGAAGTGACATGATAATACTCTAAAGAACCAGACCACTGGCACACCAGAAGTCTTTTTTTGCATTGGCCGGGAATCGGACCCGGGTCTCCCGCGTGGCAGGCGAGAATTCTACCACTGAACCACCAATGCTCGGCCTCGTCAAAAAGACACGCCCCTGTGTGATCGATACGAACAGGGAGTGAAGGTATGCTTCCTGGTAAGAGATGGAAGATGAGGAACATGTATTGATCTTGAGTAAAAACCCTTTTTACGAGGGGCACATAATATGGGGCTGCACAAAGATGAGAAGATTCATAATGACAGGGGATTTGCCTTGAGCTTACAATTGCCATCAGTAATGTGGATTAGCAGAAGTGACTTGATAATGCTCTAAAGAACCAGACCACTGGCACACCAGAAGTCTTTTTTTGCCTTGGCCGGGAATCGGACCCGGGTCTCCCGCGTGGCAGGCGATAATTCTACCACTGAACAACCAATGCTCGGCCTCCTCAAAAAGACACGCCCCTGTGTGATCGATACGAACAGGGAGTGAAGGTATGCTTCCTGGTAAGAGATGGAAGATGAGGAACATGTATTGATCTTGAGTAAAAACCCTTTTTACGAGGGGCACATAATATGGGGCTGCACAAAGATGAGAAGATTCATAATGACAGGGGATTTGCCTTGAGCTTACAATTGCCATCAGTAATGTGGATTAGCAGAAGTGACTTGATAATGCTCTAAAGAACCAGACCACTGGCACACCAGAAGTCTTTTTTTGCATTGGCCGGGAATCGGACCCGGGTCTCCCGCGTGGCAGGCGAGAATTCTACCACTGAACCACCAATGCTCGGCCTCCTCGAAAAGACACGCCCCTGTGTGATCGATACGAACAGGGAGTGAAGGTATGCTTCCTGGTAAGCGATGGAAGATGAGGAACATTTATTGATCTTGAGTAAAAACCCTTTTTACGAGGGGCACATAATATGGGGCTGCACAAAGATGAGAAGATTCATAATGACAAGGGATTTGCCTTGAGCTTACAATTGCCATCAGTAATGAAGTGACATGATAATACTCTAAAGAACCAGACCACTGGCACACCAGAAGTCTTTTTTTGCATTGGCCGGGAATCGGACCCGGGTCTCCCGCGTGGCAGGCGAGAATTCTACCACTGAACCACCAATGCTCGGCCTCCTCAAAAAGACACGCCCCTGTGTGATCGATACGAACAGGGAGTGAAGGTATGCTTCCTGGTAAGAGATGGAAGATGAGGAACATGTATTGATCTTGAGTAAAAACCCTTTTTACGAGGGGCACATAATATGGGGCTGCACAAAGATGAGAAGATTCATAATGACAGGGGATTTGCCTTGAGCTTACAATTGCCATCAGTAATGTGGATTAGCAGAAGTGACTTGATAATGCTCTAAAGAACCAGACCACTGGCACACCAGAAGTCTTTTTTTGCATAGGCCGGGAATCGGACCCGGGTCTCCCGCGTGGCAGGCGAGAATTCTACCACTGAACCACCAATGCTCGGCCTCCTCGAAAAGACACGCCCCTGTGTGATCGATACGAACAGGGAGTGAAGGTATGCTTCCTGGTAAGCGATGGAAGATGAGGAACATTTATTGATCTTGAGTAAAAACCCTTTTTACGAGGGGCACATAATATGGGGCTGCACAAAGATGAGAAGATTCATAATGACAAGGGATTTGCCTTGAGCTTACAATTGCCATCAGTAATGAAGTGACATGATAATACTCTAAAGAACCAGACCACTGGCACACCAGAAGTCTTTTTTTGCATTGGCCGGGAATCGGACCCGGGTCTCCCGCGTGGCAGGCGAGAATTCTACCACTGAACCACCAATGCTCTGCCTCGTCAAAAAGACACGCCCCTGTGTGATCGATACGAACAGGGAGTGAAGGTATGCTTCCTGGTAAGAGATGGAAGATGAGGAACATGTATTGATCTTGAGTAAAAACCCTTTTTACGAGGGGCACATAATATGGGGCTGCACAAAGATGAGAAGATTCATAATGACAGGGGATTTGCCTTGAGCTTACAATTGCCATCAGTAATGTGGATTAGCAGAAGTGACTTGATAATGCTCTAAAGAACCAGACCACTGGCACACCAGAAGTCTTTTTTTGCCTTGGCCGGGAATCGGACCCGGGTCTCCCGCGTGGCAGGCGATAATTCTACCACTGAACAACCAATGCTCGGCCTCCTCAAAAAGACACGCCCCTGTGTGATCGATACGAACAGGGAGTGAAGGTATGCTTCCTGGTAAGAGATGGAAGATGAGGAACATGTATTGATCTTGAGTAAAAACCCTTTTTACGAGGGGCACATAATATGGGGCTGCACAAAGATGAGAAGATTCATAATGACAGGGGATTTGCCTTGAGCTTACAATTGCCATCAGTAATGTGGATTAGCAGAAGTGACTTGATAATGCTCTAAAGAACCAGACCACTGGCACACCAGAAGTCTTTTTTTGCATAGGCCGGGAATCGGACCCGGGTCTCCCGCGTGGCAGGCGAGAATTCTACCACTGAACCACCAATGCTCGGCCTCCTCGAAAAGACACGCCCCTGTGTGATCGATACGAACAGGGAGTGAAGGTATGCTTCCTGGTAAGCGATGGAAGATGAGGAACATTTATTGATCTTGAGTAAAAACCCTTTTTATGAGGGGCACATAATATGGGGCTGCACAAAGATGAGAAGATTCATAATGACAAGGGATTTGCCTTGAGCTTACAATTGCCATCAGTAATGAAGTGACATGATAATACTCTAAAGAACCAGACCACTGGCACACCAGAAGTCTTTTTTTGCATTGGCCGGGAATCGGACCCGGGTCTCCCGCGTGGCAGGCGAGAATTCTACCACTGAACCACCAATGCTCGGCCTCGTCAAAAAGACACGCCCCTGTGTGATCGATACGAACAGGGAGTGAAGGTATGCTTCCTGGTAAGAGATGGAAGATGAGGAACATGTATTGATCTTGAGTAAAAACCCTTTTTACGAGGGGCACATAATATGGGGCTGCACAAAGATGAGAAGATTCATAATGACAGGGGATTTGCCTTGAGCTTACAATTGCCATCAGTAATGTGGATTAGCAGAAGTGACTTGATAATGCTCTAAAGAACCAGACCACTGGCACACCAGAAGTCTTTTTTTGCCTTGGCCGGGAATCGGACCCGGGTCTCCCGCGTGGCAGGCGATAATTCTACCACTGAACAACCAATGCTCGGCCTCCTCAAAAAGACACGCCCCTGTGTGATCGATACGAACAGGGAGTGAAGGTATGCTTCCTGGTAAGAGATGGAAGATGAGGAACATGTATTGATCTTGAGTAAAAACCCTTTTTACGAGGGGCACATAATATGGGGCTGCACAAAGATGAGAAGATTCATAATGACAGGGGATTTGCCTTGAGCTTACAATTGCCATCAGTAATGTGGATTAGCAGAAGTGACTTGATAATGCTCTAAAGAACCAGACCACTGGCACACCAGAAGTCTTTTTTTGCCTTGGCCGGGAATCGGACCGGGGTCTCCCGCGTGGCAGGCGATAATTCTACCACTGAACAACCAATGCTCGGCCTCCTCAAAAAGACACGCCCCTGTGTGATCGATACGAACAGGGAGTGAAGGTATGCTTCCTGGTAAGAGATGGAAGATGAGGAACATGTATTGATCTTGAGTAAAAACCCTTTTTACGAGGGGCACATAATATGGGGCTGCACAAAGATGAGAAGATTCATAATGACAGGGGATTTGCCTTGAGCTTACAATTGCCATCAGTAATGTGGATTAGCAGAAGTGACTTGATAATGCTCTAAAGAACCAGACCACTGGCACACCAGAAGTCTTTTTTTGCATTGGCCGGGAATCGGACCCGGGTCTCCCGCGTGGCAGGCGAGAATTCTACCACTGAACCACCAATGCTCGGCCTCCTCGAAAAGACACGCCCCAGTGTGATCGATACGAACAGGGAGTGAAGGTATGCTTCCTGGTAAGCGATGGAAGATGAGGAACATTTATTGATCTTGAGTAAAAACCCTTTTTACGAGGGGCACATAATATGGGGCTGCACAAAGATGAGAAGATTCATAATGACAAGGGATTTGCCTTGAGCTTACAATTGCCATCAGTAATGAAGTGACATGATAATACTCTAAAGAACCAGACCACTGGCACACCAGAAGTCTTTTTTTGCATAGGCCGGGAATCGGACCCGGGTCTCCCGCGTGGCAGGCGAGAATTCTACCACTGAACCACCAATGCTCGGCCTCCTCGAAAAGACACGCCCCTGTGTGATCGATACGAACAGGGAGTGAAGGTATGCTTCCTGGTAAGAGATGGAAGATGAGGAACATGTATTGATCTTGAGTAAAAACCCTTTTTACGAGGGGCACATAATATGGGGCTGCACAAAGATGAGAAGATTCATAATGACAAGGGATTTGCCTTGAGCTTACAATTGCCATCAGTAATGAAGTGACATGATAATACTCTAAAGAACCAGACCACTGGCACACCAGAAGTCTTTTTTTGCATTGGCCGGGAATCGGACCCGGGTCTCCCGCGTGGCAGGCGAGAATTCTACCACTGAACCACCAATGCTCGGCCTCCTCAAAAAGACACGCCCCTGTGTGATCGATACGAACAGGGAGTGAAGGTATGCTTCCTGGTAAGAGATGGAAGATGAGGAACATTTATTGATCTTGAGTAAAAACCCTTTTTACGAGGGGCACATAATATGGGGCTGCACAAAGATGAGAAGATTCATAATGACAGGGGATTTGCCTTGAGCTTACAATTGCCATCAGTAATGTGGATTAGCAGAAGTGACATGATAATACTCTAAAGAACCAGACCACTGGCACACCAGAAGTCTTTTTTTGCATTGGCCGGGAATCGGACCCGGGTCTCCCGCGTGGCAGGCGAGAATTCTACCACTGAACCACCAATGCTCGGCCTCCTCGAAAAGACACGCCCCTATGTGATCGATACGAACAGGGAGTGAAGGTATGCTTCCTGGTAAGCGATGGAAGATGAGGAACATTTATTGATCTTGAGTAAAAACCCTTTTTACGAGGGGCACATAATATGGGGCTGCACAAAGATGAGAAGATTCATAATGACAGGGGATTTGCCTTGAGCTTACAACTGCCATCAGTAATGAAGTGACATGATAATACTCTAAAGAACCAGACCACTGGCAAACCAGAAGTCTTTTTTTTGCATTGGCCGGGAATCGAACCCGGGTCTCCCGCGTGGCAGGCGAGAATTCTACCACTGAACCACCAATGCTCAGCCTCCTCAAAAAGACACGCCCCTGTGTGATCGATACGAACAGGGAGTGAAGGTATGCTTCCTGGTAAGCGATGGAAGATGAGGAACATGTATTGATCTTGAGTAAAAACCCTTTTTACGAGGGGCACATAATATGGGGCTGCACAAAGATGAGAAGATTCATAATGACAAGGGATTTGCCTTGAGCTTACAATTGCCATCAGTAATGAAGTGACATGATAATACTCTAAAGAACCAGACCACTGGCACACCAGAAGTCTTTTTTTGCATTGGCCGGGAATCGGACCCGGGTCTCCCGCGTGGCAGGCGAGAATTCTACCACTGAACCACCAATGCTCGGCCTCCTCAAAAAGACACGCCCCTGTGTGATCGATACGAACAGGGAGTGAAGGTATGCTTCCTGGTAAGAGATGGAAGATGAGGAACATTTATTGATCTTGAGTAAAAACCCTTTTTACGAGGGGCACATAATATGGGGCTGCACAAAGATGAGAAGATTCATAATGACAGGGGATTTGCCTTGAGCTTACAATTGCCATCAGTAATGTGGATTAGCAGAAGTGACATGATAATACTCTAAAGAACCAGACCACTGGCACACCAGAAGTCTTTTTTTGCATTGGCCGGGAATCGGACCCGGGTCTCCCGCGTGGCAGGCGAGAATTCTACCACTGAACCACCAATGCTCGGCCTCCTCGAAAAGACACGCCCCTATGTGATCGATACGAACAGGGAGTGAAGGTATGCTTCCTGGTAAGCGATGGAAGATGAGGAACATTTATTGATCTTGAGTAAAAACCCTTTTTACGAGGGGCACATAATATGGGGCTGCACAAAGATGAGAAGATTCATAATGACAGGGGATTTGCCTTGAGCTTACAACTGCCATCAGTAATGAAGTGACATGATAATACTCTAAAGAACCAGACCACTGGCAAACCAGAAGTCTTTTTTTTGCATTGGCCGGGAATCGAACCCGGGTCTCCCGCGTGGCAGGCGAGAATTCTACCACTGAACCACCAATGCTCAGCCTCCTCAAAAAGACACGCCCCTGTGTGATCGATACGAACAGGGAGTGAAGGTATGCTTCCTGGTAAGCGATGGAAGATGAGGAACATTTATTGATCTTGAGTAAAAACCCTTTTTAAGAGGGGCACATAATATGGGGCTGCACAAAGATGAGAAGATTCATAATGACAGGGGATTTGCCTTGAGCTTACAACTGCCATCAGTAATGAAGTGACATGATAATACTCTAAAGAACCAGACCACTGGCACACCAGAAGCCTTTTTTTTGCATTGGCCGGGAATCGAACCCGGGTCTCCCGCGTGGCAGGCGAGAATTCTACCACTGAACCACCAATGCTCGGCCCCCTCAAAAAGACACGCCCCTGTGTGATCGATACGAACAGGGAGTGAAGGTATGCTTCCTGGTAAGAGATGGAAGATGAGGAACATGTATTGATCTTGAGTAAAAACCCTTTTTACGAGGGGCACATAATATGGGGCTGCACAAAGATGAGAAGATTCATAATGACAGGGGATTTGCCTTGAGCTTACAATTGCCATCAGTAATGTGGATTAGCAGAAGTGACTTGATAATGCTCTAAAGAACCAGACCACTGGCACACCAGAAGTCTTTTTTTGCATAGGCCGGGAATCGGACCCGGGTCTCCCGCATGGCAGGCGAGAATTCTACCACTGAACCACCAATGCTCGGCCTCCTCGAAAAGACACGCCCCTGTGTGATCGATACGAACAGGGAGTGAAGGTATGCTTCCTGGTAAGCGATGGCAGATGAGGAACATTTATTGATCTTGAGTAAAAACCCTTTTTACGAGGGGCACATAATATGGGGCTGCACAAAGATGAGAAGATTCATAATGACAGGGGATTTGCCTTGAGCTTACAATTGCCATCAGTAATGTGGATTAGCAGAAGTGACTTGATAATGCTCTAAAGAACCAGACCACTGGCACACCAGAAGTCTTTTTTTGCATAGGCCGGGAATCGGACCCGGGTCTCCCGCGTGGCAGGCGAGAATTCTACCACTGAACCACCAATGCTCAGCCTCCTCGAAAAGACACGCCCCTGTGTGATCGATACGAACAGGGAGTGAAGGTATGCTTCCTGGTAAGCGATGGAAGATGAGGAACATTTATTGATCTTGAGTAAAAACCCTTTTTAAGAGGGGCACATAATATGGGGCTGCACAAAGATGAGAAGATTCATAATGACAGGGGATTTGCCTTGAGCTTACAACTGCCATCAGTAATGAAGTGACATGATAATACTCTAAAGAACCAGACCACTGGCACACCAGAAGCCTTTTTTTTTGCATTGGCCGGGAATCGAACCCGGGTCTCCCGCGTGGCAGGCGAGAATTCTACCACTGAACCACCAATGCTCGGCCCCCTCAAAAAGACACGCCCCTGTGTGATCGATACGAACAGGGAGTGAAGGTATGCTTCCTGGTAAGAGATGGAAGATGAGGAACATGTATTGATCTTGAGTAAAAACCCTTTTTACGAGGGGCACATAATATGGGGCTGCACAAAGATGAGAAGATTCATAATGACAGGGGATTTGCCTTGAGCTTACAATTGCCATCAGTAATGTGGATTAGCAGAAGTGACTTGATAATGCTCTAAAGAACCAGACCACTGGCACACCAGAAGTCTTTTTTTGCATAGGCCGGGAATCGGACCCGGGTCTCCCGCATGGCAGGCGAGAATTCTACCACTGAACCACCAATGCTCGGCCTCCTCGAAAAGACACGCCCCTGTGTGATCGATACGAACAGGGAGTGAAGGTATGCTTCCTGGTAAGCGATGGCAGATGAGGAACATTTATTGATCTTGAGTAAAAACCCTTTTTACGAGGGGCACATAATATGGGGCTGCACAAAGATGAGAAGATTCATAATGACAGGGGATTTGCCTTGAGCTTACAATTGCCATCAGTAATGTGGATTAGCAGAAGTGACTTGATAATGCTCTAAAGAACCAGACCACTGGCACACCAGAAGTCTTTTTTTGCATAGGCCGGGAATCGGACCCGGGTCTCCCGCGTGGCAGGCGAGAATTCTACCACTGAACCACCAATGCTCAGCCTCCTCGAAAAGACACGCCCCTGTGTGATCGATACGAACAGGGAGTGAAGGTATGCTTCCTGGTAAGAGATGGAAGATGAGGAACATTTATTGATCTTGAGTAAAAACCCTTTTTACGAGGGGCACATAATATGGGGCTGCACAAAGATGAGAAGATTCATAATGACAAGGGATTTGCCTTGAGCTTACATTTGCCATCAGTAATGAAGTGACATGATAATGCTCTAAAGAACCAGACCACTGGCACACCAGAAGTCTTTTTTTGCATTGGCCGGGAATCGGACCCGGGTCTCCCGCGTGGCAGGCGAGAATTCTACCACTGAACCACCAATGCTCGGCCTCCTCAAAAAGACACGCCCCTGTGTGATCGATACGAACAGGGAGTGAAGGTATGCTTCCTGGTAAGCGATGGAAGATGAGGAACATTTATTGATCTTGAGTAAAAACCCTTTTTACGAGGGGCACATAATATGGGGCTGCACAAAGATGAGAAGATTCATAATGACAGGGGATTTGCCTTGAGCTTACAACTGCCATCAGTAATGAAGTGACATGATAATACTCTAAAGAACCAGACCACTGGCACACCAGAAGTCTTTTTTTTGCATTGGCCGGGAATCGAACCCGGGTCTCCCGCGTGGCAGGCGAGAATTCTACCACTGAACCACCAATGCTCAGCCTCCTCAAAAAGACACGCCCCTGTGTGATCGATACGAACAGGGAGTGAAGGTATGCTTCCTGGTAAGCGATGGAAGATGAGGAACATTTATTGATCTTGAGTAAAAACCCTTTTTACGAGGGGCACATAATATCCCAGTCAGCAAATTACCTTTGGCAAAGATGTGGGCCAGATAAACAGCTGAGCTGTGGCCCAGATTAGTTTGTGTTTGCCGGCCCAGATATGGCCCACATCTCCTTTGCCAGAACTGAACCAAAGGACTGCCATAACTCCACCAAGCATGAGCCAAATACTACAATTTCATGTGGCCCATATGTGAGCCTGGTATGCAACTTTAGTATGGTTGAGTTCTGTTAAAATCTAACGGCCCTTATGTGGCCCACATGCAGCTGACAGTTTTTAAAGTCTTATTAACTCACAGGTAAATTAAACACTCAACAACAAATGTACTCAAAAGTATTTATTTTTACAAGCATTTAAATAATTACAGCTAAAGTGTTGTACTTAATTACAGTAGTATTCAGTTGAAAACATTTCATAAAGATAAATATAATTACAGCAAGAGTTGAATAATAATTACAGTAGTATTCAGTTGAAAACATTTCATAAAAATAAATATAATTACAGCAACAGTTGAATTTAATAATTACAGTAGTATTCAGTTGAAAACATTTAAGAATACATAGAATTACAGCTACTCAGTTGTACTTATTTTAAGTAGAATTCAGTTGAAAACATTGAAGAATACAAATCAATCATATAAATAGCATTCAAAGCTATTTTTTTACACCAAAGTTCAAAACACTCGATCAAAGCGTGTATTAATGTTATGTTCAATTAGTCTAATGAGAGTAATACAAATAAATCACAGTAACTTGGTAAAGAGAACTTTAAAGAGAAATTGAGAAAGTTAAAGCAAACTTGAAAGGTAAAGAGTTGAGAAGTGTGTTGATGTGCAGAGAAGTCTCCAATGAGGGTCGGCAATGTGTTGACCTTTTCCAGTAAGGGGATTCTGCCTGACTGCACCTGCAATAAAGAAGAATTTAAATAATGTTAGCAGCAATACAACCTGGAAGCTAGAGCTGCAGGAGAATGAAGAAAAAATCATTAATGTAAATTTCCTTTAATATTTTAATTGCAATTATTAACAAATTAAACACCTCTGAATTACCACTGTATGAAAGTTTTTTTTTTTTTAGAATACTTTTGCACCAACAACCGGTTAAAATTTACAGCACTGCATGTATTCTGCTTTTTTTTTTTAAAGACATGCACACTCTAATGTAAAAACACACCAACACAGATAGCATTAATGTCATGTTTTAGTCCAAAGAGTCTACAAAAATAAGTGTTTTTAATAACACATAATAAACTCAAGATAATCCGCAATGATGCGAGACAATTTGGAAGCAGAAACACACAAACAATAATGGGCCAAGTACTGAATGCAAGGAGGAACATAAAGGGTTAGTTCGCCCAAAAATGAAAATTCTGTCTGTAATTACCCTCAAGTTTTTCCAACTTCTGGGTTGTACGTCAGAGCGTAGACTCACTATTGACAGACGCTGGTCATGTGTGGGATCCTGGCCAATCGTGAGCCTACGTTCTGACGTACAACAAAGAAGCGCTCTGCCGTTACACTACGTGAACTCACTTAGAGAAAAAAATGAAGAGTTGAATAAAGTCGTTATTTTTGCTTGTTTTGCACACAAAAAGTATTCTCAACACTTGATAAACTTAAGATTGAGCCACTGTATTCTTGGACTATTTTAACAATGTCTTTACTAACTTTCTGAGCTGGCAAGTTTCAATAATAATTTCAATAATAATAACAGTCACTTAAGTGAGCCACGGATGTGATCAGGTAATGACAAAAAAAAAGAGGGAAAACCAGAATAGCTAACCCCATCCCCTGTAATTATTATTAAATAATAATTATAAATACTGTAAATAATTTATTTATTTATAATGCATTCATAATAACAACAACATTACAATAATATTTCGATTGCTTCTGATAAACAATAATACACTTCATCCTTGCGCATCGCTTTCTGTGAGCCCAACGTCCGAGTTAGCAGTAGCATTCGCCGTCAGGCAAGTGTTATTTAAATAAACTCCTGATGTACTTACAAACTTTCCAATGCCTCGTTTTTTGAGTTCAGAACCTATTTTTACTACTGTATAAGTTTGGTGCCATTCTGGGCATTATTAGTGGAGTAATTTACGAGATAAACCTGGAGCCGTTAGCGCCTGCACTAAGTCATAGGGAATGAAATTTTGACTATTACTATTACTGAGATAACGGAAATAAAAATACAATGTTCTGTAAAGCGGTTTTGAAAAGTTGTGTATTGTGCAAAGTGCAATACAAATAAAAGGGACTTCTAAAAAAGGTCTCACCAATGACAACTTCCTTTACGACCAGGCGTTGGACACCAATCTTCCCATTGACTTCTCTCCAATTCATCAACGTGCAACAGCAGTTGTAAAAGTGCTTTTCAGCACTCTCCACACGGTGTTATCCAGGTCAAAGCCACCAACCAGACCCAGACAGGTAATCTGATAGGAAAAAAAAAAATTGGGTAAGTGGTTGAAATATGCATTTAAATAGACCACCCTATAAACTATTACTTACTCCATCTGAAACCATATTTTCTAGGTTTTCAATATGGAAATTATTGTCATTGCCCCACCCATACCGCACATTAGGGCTGGGCGGTATGACAGTATACCATAGCATGGTATATATAATCTCTATCGTTAGAAATCAGAGTAATTATAAAAATTTCCTGCCTCTTCCAAGCTTTATAATGACAGTGAATGGCCGTTCAATTAATTGATAGTTAACAGAAATACAGCAATTCATTGTTTGTTCATGTAAGTTCACAGTGCATAGGCCAAGTTAACAAGTACAATTTTTTATTTGAATGTGTTAGTAAATGTTGAAATTAACATTAACACATATTAATATATGCTGTAGAAGTGAAGTTCATTATTAGTTCATGTTAACAAGTTATTTTAATCAGGTATTGTATCGAAAGACGTTACAACTTTAAATTTAAAGAGGGAAAAGTCATGAGAAAAAGTCTTGGATGAATAATATCATTTCAGAGTTAGATAAATACAAAGATAAAAAGATACATACAATAATGCACACGTATTAATTGTTCTTGGCATTTTTATATTATTATTATTAGTTGAATGATTGTGAACACAAATTAGGATTTAGGTTTTTTGACAAACAGTAACACCGACATTGGACCGCGTCGCCTAAAATTCACAAATACTACTACACAATGACAAACTATACTATTTTATATGTGTACGGCAGTGAGCTGTTGATTTATAAACAAAAACATCTTAATTTAAAACGGCAAACCAGCGAACTGCTATAGCCTAAGTTAACAGTTAAGTTACATTAAACTTTATTTTAAGTTACAGCAGTAAACAGAGGAAAATATTAGCTAGTTCAACCCCTTCCTCGATGAAACGAATAACTAAACGCATAATAACATGCAATATTGACACATAATGCTGCATATTTCTTTTATATGACTTTAAAATGCCAAAACATCACTTACCTAACCTGAATGTACACAGTCGTGAGGAAAGCAGAGTAAATGGCGTCAGCTGCCCAGCGTCGCAGTCAAACTCGCGCCGTAGTCTCTCCACCAATAGGAGGGAAGATGCAGAGCAACCTGAGGTGTGGAACGGCGGATGTTTGCCGCATTCGATTTCAGGATTCCTGTGTTTTTCCACGTATAAGCCAAATGTTTACCACAAGTCGGTGTTTCTCACTGTGTGCCATAGCTCAACCACATATGGTTCTCATGTGTTCGTTGTTATCTGGGCCATATACCTCAAAATCAGTTGTGAACCAAGAGAGCATTTCCCGCAGATTTTTAAGTTATGGCAAAACAAATATGGCTACAATTTGGCCCATATCTGTTCAGCCATGCCACATCTAGGCCATATGTGCCAGATAATACCCACATGTGGCCCAAACGTAATTGCTATCTGGGATGGGGCTGCACAAAGATGAGAAGATTCATAATGACAGGGGATTTGCCTTGAGCTTACAACTGCCATCAGTAATGAAGTGACATGATAATACTCTAAAGAACCAGACCACTGGCACACCAGAAGCCTTTTTTTTGCATTGGCCGGGAATCGAATCCGGGTCTCCCGCGTGGCAGGCGAGAATTCTACCACTGAACCACCAATGCTCGACCCCCTCAAAAAGACACGCCCCTGTGTGATCGATACGAACAGGGAGTGAAGGTATGCTTCCTGGTAAGAGATGGAAGATGAGGAACATGTATTGATCTTGAGTAAAAACCCTTTTTACGAGGGGCACATAATATGGGGCTGCACAAAGATGAGAAGATTCATAATGACAGGGGATTTGCCTTGAGCTTACAATTGCCATCAGTAATGTGGATTAGCAGAAGTGACATGATAATACTCTAAAGAACCAGACCACTGGCACACCAGAAGTCTTTTTTTGCATTGGCCGGGAATCGGACCCGGGTCTCCCGCGTGGCAGGCGAGAATTCTACCACTGAACCACCAATGCTCGGCCTCCTCGAAAAGACACGCCCCTATGTGATCGATACGAACAGGGAGTGAAGGTATGCTTCCTGGTAAGCGATGGAAGATGAGGAACATTTATTGATCTTGAGTAAAAACCCTTTTTACGAGGGGCACATAATATGGGGCTGCACAAAGATGAGAAGATTCATAATGACAGGGGATTTGCCTTGAGCTTACAACTGCCATCAGTAATGAAGTGACATGATAATACTCTAAAGAACCAGACCACTGGCAAACCAGAAGTCTTTTTTTTGCATTGGCCGGGAATCGAACCCGGGTCTCCCGCGTGGCAGGCGAGAATTCTACCACTGAACCACCAATGCTCAGCCTCCTCAAAAAGACACGCCCCTGTGTGATCGATACGAACAGGGAGTGAAGGTATGCTTCCTGGTAAGCGATGGAAGATGAGGAACATTTATTGATCTTGAGTAAAAACCCTTTTTAAGAGGGGCACATAATATGGGGCTGCACAAAGATGAGAAGATTCATAATGACAGGGGATTTGCCTTGAGCTTACAACTGCCATCAGTAATGAAGTGACATGATAATACTCTAAAGAACCAGACCACTGGCACACCAGAAGCCTTTTTTTTGCATTGGCCGGGAATCGAACCCGGGTCTCCCGCGTGGCAGGCGAGAATTCTACCACTGAACCACCAATGCTCGGCCCCCTCAAAAAGACACGCCCCTGTGTGATCGATACGAACAGGGAGTGAAGGTATGCTTCCTGGTAAGAGATGGAAGATGAGGAACATGTATTGATCTTGAGTAAAAACCCTTTTTACGAGGGGCACATAATATGGGGCTGCACAAAGATGAGAAGATTCATAATGACAGGGGATTTGCCTTGAGCTTACAATTGCCATCAGTAATGTGGATTAGCAGAAGTGACTTGATAATGCTCTAAAGAACCAGACCACTGGCACACCAGAAGTCTTTTTTTGCATAGGCCGGGAATCGGACCCGGGTCTCCCGCATGGCAGGCGAGAATTCTACCACTGAACCACCAATGCTCGGCCTCCTCGAAAAGACACGCCCCTGTGTGATCGATACGAACAGGGAGTGAAGGTATGCTTCCTGGTAAGCGATGGCAGATGAGGAACATTTATTGATCTTGAGTAAAAACCCTTTTTACGAGGGGCACATAATATGGGGCTGCACAAAGATGAGAAGATTCATAATGACAGGGGATTTGCCTTGAGCTTACAATTGCCATCAGTAATGTGGATTAGCAGAAGTGACTTGATAATGCTCTAAAGAACCAGACCACTGGCACACCAGAAGTCTTTTTTTGCATAGGCCGGGAATCGGACCCGGGTCTCCCGCGTGGCAGGCGAGAATTCTACCACTGAACCACCAATGCTCAGCCTCCTCGAAAAGACACGCCCCTGTGTGATCGATACGAACAGGGAGTGAAGGTATGCTTCCTGGTAAGCGATGGAAGATGAGGAACATTTATTGATCTTGAGTAAAAACCCTTTTTAAGAGGGGCACATAATATGGGGCTGCACAAAGATGAGAAGATTCATAATGACAGGGGATTTGCCTTGAGCTTACAACTGCCATCAGTAATGAAGTGACATGATAATACTCTAAAGAACCAGACCACTGGCACACCAGAAGCCTTTTTTTTGCATTGGCCGGGAATCGAACCCGGGTCTCCCGCGTGGCAGGCGAGAATTCTACCACTGAACCACCAATGCTCGGCCCCCTCAAAAAGACACGCCCCTGTGTGATCGATACGAACAGGGAGTGAAGGTATGCTTCCTGGTAAGAGATGGAAGATGAGGAACATGTATTGATCTTGAGTAAAAACCCTTTTTACGAGGGGCACATAATATGGGGCTGCACAAAGATGAGAAGATTCATAATGACAGGGGATTTGCCTTGAGCTTACAATTGCCATCAGTAATGTGGATTAGCAGAAGTGACTTGATAATGCTCTAAAGAACCAGACCACTGGCACACCAGAAGTCTTTTTTTGCATAGGCCGGGAATCGGACCCGGGTCTCCCGCATGGCAGGCGAGAATTCTACCACTGAACCACCAATGCTCGGCCTCCTCGAAAAGACACGCCCCTGTGTGATCGATACGAACAGGGAGTGAAGGTATGCTTCCTGGTAAGCGATGGCAGATGAGGAACATTTATTGATCTTGAGTAAAAACCCTTTTTACGAGGGGCACATAATATGGGGCTGCACAAAGATGAGAAGATTCATAATGACAGGGGATTTGCCTTGAGCTTACAATTGCCATCAGTAATGTGGATTAGCAGAAGTGACTTGATAATGCTCTAAAGAACCAGACCACTGGCACACCAGAAGTCTTTTTTTGCATAGGCCGGGAATCGGACCCGGGTCTCCCGCGTGGCAGGCGAGAATTCTACCACTGAACCACCAATGCTCAGCCTCCTCGAAAAGACACGCCCCTGTGTGATCGATACGAACAGGGAGTGAAGGTATGCTTCCTGGTAAGAGATGGAAGATGAGGAACATTTATTGATCTTGAGTAAAAACCCTTTTTACGAGGGGCACATAATATGGGGCTGCACAAAGATGAGAAGATTCATAATGACAAGGGATTTGCCTTGAGCTTACATTTGCCATCAGTAATGAAGTGACATGATAATGCTCTAAAGAACCAGACCACTGGCACACCAGAAGTCTTTTTTTGCATTGGCCGGGAATCGGACCCGGGTCTCCCGCGTGGCAGGCGAGAATTCTACCACTGAACCACCAATGCTCGGCCTCCTCAAAAAGACACGCCCCTGTGTGATCGATACGAACAGGGAGTGAAGGTATGCTTCCTGGTAAGCGATGGAAGATGAGGAACATTTATTGATCTTGAGTAAAAACCCTTTTTACGAGGGGCACATAATATGGGGCTGCACAAAGATGAGAAGATTCATAATGACAGGGGATTTGCCTTGAGCTTACAACTGCCATCAGTAATGAAGTGACATGATAATACTCTAAAGAACCAGACCACTGGCACACCAGAAGTCTTTTTTTTGCATTGGCCGGGAATCGAACCCGGGTCTCCCGCGTGGCAGGCGAGAATTCTACCACTGAACCACCAATGCTCAGCCTCCTCAAAAAGACACGCCCCTGTGTGATCGATACGAACAGGGAGTGAAGGTATGCTTCCTGGTAAGCGATGGAAGATGAGGAACATTTATTGATCTTGAGTAAAAACCCTTTTTACGAGGGGCACATAATATCCCAGTCAGCAAATTACCTTTGGCAAAGATGTGGGCCAGATAAACAGCTGAGCTGTGGCCCAGATTAGTTTGTGTTTGCCGGCCCAGATATGGCCCACATCTCCTTTGCCAGAACTGAACCAAAGGACTGCCATAACTCCACCAAGCATGAGCCAAATACTACAATTTCATGTGGCCCATATGTGAGCCTGGTATGCAACTTTAGTATGGTTGAGTTCTGTTAAAATCTAACGGCCCTTATGTGGCCCACATGCAGCTGACAGTTTTTAAAGTCTTATTAACTCACAGGTAAATTAAACACTCAACAACAAATGTACTCAAAAGTATTTATTTTTACAAGCATTTAAATAATTACAGCTAAAGTGTTGTACTTAATTACAGTAGTATTCAGTTGAAAACATTTCATAAAGATAAATATAATTACAGCAAGAGTTGAATAATAATTACAGTAGTATTCAGTTGAAAACATTTCATAAAAATAAATATAATTACAGCAACAGTTGAATTTAATAATTACAGTAGTATTCAGTTGAAAACATTTAAGAATACATAGAATTACAGCTACTCAGTTGTACTTATTTTAAGTAGAATTCAGTTGAAAACATTGAAGAATACAAATCAATCATATAAATAGCATTCAAAGCTATTTTTTTACACCAAAGTTCAAAACACTCGATCAAAGCGTGTATTAATGTTATGTTCAATTAGTCTAATGAGAGTAATACAAATAAATCACAGTAACTTGGTAAAGAGAACTTTAAAGAGAAATTGAGAAAGTTAAAGCAAACTTGAAAGGTAAAGAGTTGAGAAGTGTGTTGATGTGCAGAGAAGTCTCCAATGAGGGTCGGCAATGTGTTGACCTTTTCCAGTAAGGGGATTCTGCCTGACTGCACCTGCAATAAAGAAGAATTTAAATAATGTTAGCAGCAATACAACCTGGAAGCTAGAGCTGCAGGAGAATGAAGAAAAAATCATTAATGTAAATTTCCTTTAATATTTTAATTGCAATTATTAACAAATTAAACACCTCTGAATTACCACTGTATGAAAGTTTTTTTTTTTTTAGAATACTTTTGCACCAACAACCGGTTAAAATTTACAGCACTGCATGTATTCTGCTTTTTTTTTTTAAAGACATGCACACTCTAATGTAAAAACACACCAACACAGATAGCATTAATGTCATGTTTTAGTCCAAAGAGTCTACAAAAATAAGTGTTTTTAATAACACATAATAAACTCAAGATAATCCGCAATGATGCGAGACAATTTGGAAGCAGAAACACACAAACAATAATGGGCCAAGTACTGAATGCAAGGAGGAACATAAAGGGTTAGTTCGCCCAAAAATGAAAATTCTGTCTGTAATTACCCTCAAGTTTTTCCAACTTCTGGGTTGTACGTCAGAGCGTAGACTCACTATTGACAGACGCTGGTCATGTGTGGGATCCTGGCCAATCGTGAGCCTACGTTCTGACGTACAACAAAGAAGCGCTCTGCCGTTACACTACGTGAACTCACTTAGAGAAAAAAATGAAGAGTTGAATAAAGTCGTTATTTTTGCTTGTTTTGCACACAAAAAGTATTCTCAACACTTGATAAACTTAAGATTGAGCCACTGTATTCTTGGACTATTTTAACAATGTCTTTACTAACTTTCTGAGCTGGCAAGTTTCAATAATAATTTCAATAATAATAACAGTCACTTAAGTGAGCCACGGATGTGATCAGGTAATGACAAAAAAAAAGAGGGAAAACCAGAATAGCTAACCCCATCCCCTGTAATTATTATTAAATAATAATTATAAATACTGTAAATAATTTATTTATTTATAATGCATTCATAATAACAACAACATTACAATAATATTTCGATTGCTTCTGATAAACAATAATACACTTCATCCTTGCGCATCGCTTTCTGTGAGCCCAACGTCCGAGTTAGCAGTAGCATTCGCCGTCAGGCAAGTGTTATTTAAATAAACTCCTGATGTACTTACAAACTTTCCAATGCCTCGTTTTTTGAGTTCAGAACCTATTTTTACTACTGTATAAGTTTGGTGCCATTCTGGGCATTATTAGTGGAGTAATTTACGAGATAAACCTGGAGCCGTTAGCGCCTGCACTAAGTCATAGGGAATGAAATTTTGACTATTACTATTACTGAGATAACGGAAATAAAAATACAATGTTCTGTAAAGCGGTTTTGAAAAGTTGTGTATTGTGCAAAGTGCAATACAAATAAAAGGGACTTCTAAAAAAGGTCTCACCAATGACAACTTCCTTTACGACCAGGCGTTGGACACCAATCTTCCCATTGACTTCTCTCCAATTCATCAACGTGCAACAGCAGTTGTAAAAGTGCTTTTCAGCACTCTCCACACGGTGTTATCCAGGTCAAAGCCACCAACCAGACCCAGACAGGTAATCTGATAGGAAAAAAAAAAATTGGGTAAGTGGTTGAAATATGCATTTAAATAGACCACCCTATAAACTATTACTTACTCCATCTGAAACCATATTTTCTAGGTTTTCAATATGGAAATTATTGTCATTGCCCCACCCATACCGCACATTAGGGCTGGGCGGTATGACAGTATACCATAGCATGGTATATATAATCTCTATCGTTAGAAATCAGAGTAATTATAAAAATTTCCTGCCTCTTCCAAGCTTTATAATGACAGTGAATGGCCGTTCAATTAATTGATAGTTAACAGAAATACAGCAATTCATTGTTTGTTCATGTAAGTTCACAGTGCATAGGCCAAGTTAACAAGTACAATTTTTTATTTGAATGTGTTAGTAAATGTTGAAATTAACATTAACACATATTAATATATGCTGTAGAAGTGAAGTTCATTATTAGTTCATGTTAACAAGTTATTTTAATCAGGTATTGTATCGAAAGACGTTACAACTTTAAATTTAAAGAGGGAAAAGTCATGAGAAAAAGTCTTGGATGAATAATATCATTTCAGAGTTAGATAAATACAAAGATAAAAAGATACATACAATAATGCACACGTATTAATTGTTCTTGGCATTTTTATATTATTATGATTAGTTGAATGATTGTGAACACAAATTAGGATTTAGGTTTTTTGACAAACAGTAACACCGACATTGGACCGCGTCGCCTAAAATTCACAAATACTACTACACAATGACAAACTATACTATTTTATATGTGTACGGCAGTGAGCTGTTGATTTATAAACAAAAACATCTTAATTTAAAACGGCAAACCAGCGAACTGCTATAGCCTAAGTTAACAGTTAAGTTACATTAAACTTTATTTTAAGTTACAGCAGTAAACAGAGGAAAATATTAGCTAGTTCAACCCCTTCCTCGATGAAACGAATAACTAAACGCATAATAACATGCAATATTGACACATAATGCTGCATATTTCTTTTATATGACTTTAAAATGCCAAAACATCACTTACCTAACCTGAATGTACACAGTCGTGAGGAAAGCAGAGTAAATGGCGTCAGCTGCCCAGCGTCGCAGTCAAACTCGCGCCGTAGTCTCTCCACCAATAGGAGGGAAGATGCAGAGCAACCTGAGGTGTGGAACGGCGGATGTTTGCCGCATTCGATTTCAGGATTCCTGTGTTTTTCCACGTATAAGCCAAATGTTTACCACAAGTCGGTGTTTCTCACTGTGTGCCATAGCTCAACCACATATGGTTCTCATGTGTTCGTTGTTATCTGGGCCATATACCTCAAAATCAGTTGTGAACCAAGAGAGCATTTCCCGCAGATTTTTAAGTTATGGCAAAACAAATATGGCTACAATTTGGCCCATATCTGTTCAGCCATGCCACATCTAGGCCATATGTGCCAGATAATACCCACATGTGGCCCAAACGTAATTGCTATCTGGGATGGGGCTGCACAAAGATGAGAAGATTCATAATGACAGGGGATTTGCCTTGAGCTTACAACTGCCATCAGTAATGAAGTGACATGATAATACTCTAAAGAACCAGACCACTGGCACACCAGAAGCCTTTTTTTTTGCATTGGCCGGGAATCGAATCCGGGTCTCCCGCGTGGCAGGCGAGAATTCTACCACTGAACCACCAATGCTCGACCCCCTCAAAAAGACACGCCCCTGTGTGATCGATACGAACAGGGAGTGAAGGTATGCTTCCTGGTAAGAGATGGAAGATGAGGAACATGTATTGATCTTGAGTAAAAACCCTTTTTACGAGGGGCACATAATATGGGGCTGCACAAAGATGAGAAGATTCATAATGACAGGGGATTTGCCTTGAGCTTACAATTGCCATCAGTAATGTGGATTAGCAGAAGTGACATGATAATACTCTAAAGAACCAGACCACTGGCACACCAGAAGTCTTTTTTTGCATTGGCCGGGAATCGGACCCGGGTCTCCCGCGTGGCAGGCGAGAATTCTACCACTGAACCACCAATGCTCGGCCTCCTCGAAAAGACACGCCCCTATGTGATCGATACGAACAGGGAGTGAAGGTATGCTTCCTGGTAAGCGATGGAAGATGAGGAACATTTATTGATCTTGAGTAAAAACCCTTTTTACGAGGGGCACATAATATGGGGCTGCACAAAGATGAGAAGATTCATAATGACAGGGGATTTGCCTTGAGCTTACAACTGCCATCAGTAATGAAGTGACATGATAATACTCTAAAGAACCAGACCACTGGCAAACCAGAAGTCTTTTTTTTGCATTGGCCGGGAATCGAACCCGGGTCTCCCGCGTGGCAGGCGAGAATTCTACCACTGAACCACCAATGCTCAGCCTCCTCAAAAAGACACGCCCCTGTGTGATCGATACGAACAGGGAGTGAAGGTATGCTTCCTGGTAAGCGATGGAAGATGAGGAACATTTATTGATCTTGAGTAAAAACCCTTTTTACGAGGGGCACATAATATGGGGCTGCACAAAGATGAGAAGATTCATAATGACAGGGGATTTGCCTTGAGCTTACAACTGCCATCAGTAATGAAGTGACATGATAATACTCTAAAGAACCAGACCACTGGCACACCAGAAGCCTTTTTTTTGCATTGGCCGGGAATCGAACCCGGGTCTCCCGCGTGGCAGGCGAGAATTCTACCACTGAACCACCAATGCTCGGACTCCTCGAAAAGACACGCCCCTGTGTGATCGATACGAACAGGGAGTGAAGGTATGCTTCCTGGTAAGAGATGGAAGATGAGGAACATTTATTGATCTTGAGTAAAAACCCTTTTTACGAGTGGTACATAATATGGGGCTGCACAAAGATGAGAAGATTCATAATGACAGGGGATTTGCCTTGAGCTTACAATTGCCATCAGTAATGTGGATTAGCAGAAGTGACTTGATAATGCTCTAAAGAACCAGACCACTGGCACACCAGAAGTCTTTTTTTGCATAGGCCGGGAATCGGACCCGGGTCTCCCGCGTGGCAGGCGAGAATTCTACCACTGAACCACCAATGCTCAGCCTCCTCGAAAAGACACGCCCCTGTGTGATCGATACGAACAGGGAGTGAAGGTATGCTTCCTGGTAAGAGATGGAAGATGAGGAACATTTATTGATCTTGAGTAAAAACCCTTTTTACGAGGGGCACATAATATGGGGCTGCACAAAGATGAGAAGATTCATAATGACAGGGGATTTGCCTTGAGCTTACAATTGCCATCAGTAATGTGGATTAGCAGAAGTGACTTGATAATGCTCTAAAGAACCAGACCACTGGCACACCAGAAGTCTTTTTTTGCATAGGCCGGGAATCGGACCCGGGTCTCCCGCGTGGCAGGCGAGAATTCTACCACTGAACCACCAATGCTCAGCCTCCTCGAAAAGACACGCCCCTGTGTGATCGATACGAACAGGGAGTGAAGGTATGCTTCCTGGTAAGAGATGGAAGATGAGGAACATTTATTGATCTTGAGTAAAAACCCTTTTTACGAGGGGCACATAATATGGGGCTGCACAAAGATGAGAAGATTCATAATGACAAGGGATTTGCCTTGAGCTTACAATTGCCATCAGTAATGAAGTGACATGGTAATACTCTAAAGAACCAGACCACTGGCACACCAGAAATCTTTTTTTGCATTGGCCGGGAATCGGACCCGGGTCTCCCGCGTGGCAGGCGAGAATTCTACCACTGAACCACCAATGCTCGGCCTCCTCGAAAAGACACGCCCCTGTGTGATCGATACGAACAGGGAGTGAAGGTATGCTTCCTGGTAAGCGATGGAAGATGAGGAACATTTATTGATCTTGAGTAAAAACCCTTTTTACGAGGGGCACATAATATGGGGCTGCACAAAGATGAGAAGATTCATAATGACAGGGGATTTGCCTTGAGCTTACAACTGCCATCAGTAATGAAGTGACACGATAATACTCTAAAGAACCAGACCACTGGCACACCAGAAGTCTTTTTTTTGCATTGGCCGGGAATCGAACCCGGGTCTCCCGCGTGGCAGGCGAGAATTCTACCACTGAACCACCAATGCTCAGCCTCCTCAAAAAGACACGCCCCTGTGTGATCGATACGAACAGGGAGTGAAGGTATGCTTCCTGGTAAGCGATGGAAGATGAGGAACATTTATTGATCTTGAGTAAAAACCCTTTTTAAGAGGGGCACATAATATGGGGCTGCACAAAGATGAGAAGATTCATAATGACAGGGGATTTGCCTTGAGCTTACAACTGCCATCAGTAATGAAGTGACATGATAATACTCTAAAGAACCAGACCACTGGCACACCAGAAGCCTTTTTTTTGCATTGGCCGGGAATCGAACCCCGGTCTCCCGCGTGGCAGGCGAGAATTCTACCACTGAACCACCAATGCTCGGCCCCCTCAAAAAGACACGCCCCTGTGTGATCGATACGAACAGGGAGTGAAGGTATGCTTCCTGGTAAGAGATGGAAGATGAGGAACATGTATTGATCTTGAGTAAAAACCCTTTTTACGAGGGGCACATAATATGGGGCTGCACAAAGATGAGAAGATTCATAATGACAGGGGATTTGCCTTGAGCTTACAATTGCCATCAGTAATGTGGATTAGCAGAAGTGACTTGATAATGCTCTAAAGAACCAGACCACTGGCACACCAGAAGTCTTTTTTTGCATAGGCCGGGAATCGGACCCGGGTCTCCCGCATGGCAGGCGAGAATTCTACCACTGAACCACCAATGCTCGGCCTCCTCAAAAAGACACGCCCCTGTGTGATCGATACGAACAGGGAGTGAAGGTATGCTTCCTGGTAAGCGATGGCAGATGAGGAACATTTATTGATCTTGAGTAAAAACCCTTTTTACGAGGGGCACATAATATGGGGCTGCACAAAGATGAGAAGATTCATAATGACAGGGGATTTGCCTTGAGCTTACAATTGCCATCAGTAATGAAGTGACATGATAATACTCTAAAGAACCAGACCACTGGCACACCAGAAGTCTTTTTTTGCATTGGCCGGGAATCGGACCCGGGTCTCCCGCGTGGCAGGCGAGAATTCTACCACTGAACCACCAATGCTCGGCCTCCTCGAAAAGACACGCCCCTGTGTGATCGATACGAACAGGGAGTGAAGGTATGCTTCCTGGTAAGAGATGGAAGATGAGGAACATTTATTGATCTTGAGTAAAAACCCTTTTTACGAGGGGCACATAATATGGGGCTGCACAAAGATGAGAAGATTCATAATGACAGGGGATTTGCCTTGAGCTTACAATTGCCATCAGTAATGTGGATTAGCAGAAGTGACTTGATAATGCTCTAAAGAACCAGACCACTGGCACACCAGAAGTCTTTTTTTGCATAGGCCGGGAATCGGACCCGGGTCTCCCGCGTGGCAGGCGAGAATTCTACCACTGAACCACCAATGCTCGGCCTCCTCGAAAAGACACGCCCCTGTGTGATCGATACGAACAGGGAGTGAAGGTATGCTTCCTGGTAAGAGATGGAAGATGAGGAACATTTATTGATCTTGAGTAAAAACCCTTTTTACGAGGGGCACATAATATGGGGCTGCACAAAGATGAGAAGATTCATAATGACAGGGGATTTGCCTTGAGCTTACAATTGCCATCAGTAATGTGGATTAGCAGAAGTGACTTGATAATGCTCTAAAGAACCAGACCACTGGCACACCAGAAGTCTTTTTTTGCATAGGCCGGGAATCGGACCCGGGTCTCCCGCGTGGCAGGCGAGAATTCTACCACTGAACCACCAATGCTCAGCCTCCTCGAAAAGACACGCCCCTGTGTGATCGATACGAACAGGGAGTGAAGGTATGCTTCCTGGTAAGAGATGGAAGATGAGGAACATTTATTGATCTTGAGTAAAAACCCTTTTTACGAGGGGCACATAATATGGGGCTGCACAAAGATGAGAAGATTCATAATGACAAGGGATTTGCCTTGAGCTTACAATTGCCATCAGTAATGAAGTGACATGGTAATACTCTAAAGAACCAGACCACTGGCACACCAGAAATCTTTTTTTGCATAGGCCGGGAATCGGACCCGGGTCTCCCGCGTGGCAGGCGAGAATTCTACCACTGAACCACCAATGCTCGGCCTCCTCGAAAAGACACGCCCCTGTGTGATCGATACGAACAGGGAGTGAAGGTATGCTTCCTGGTAAGAGATGGAAGATGAGGAACATTTATTGATCTTGAGTAAAAACCCTTTTTACGAGGGGCACATAATATGGGGCTGCACAAAGATGAGAAGATTCATAATGACAGGGGATTTGCCTTGAGCTTACAATTGCCATCAGTAATGTGGATTAGCAGAAGTGACTTGATAATGCTCTAAAGAACCAGACCACTGGCACACCAGAAGTCTTTTTTTGCATAGGCCGGGAATCGGACCCGGGTCTCCCGCTTGGCAGGCGAGAATTCTACCACTGAACCACCAATGCTCGGCCTCCTCGAAAAGACACGCCCCTGTGTGATCGATACGAACAGGGAGTGAAGGTATGCTTCCTGGTAAGAGATGGAAGATGAGGAACATGTATTGATCTTGAGTAAAAACCCTTTTTACGAGGGGCACATAATATGGGGCTGCACAAAGATGAGAAGATTCATAATGACAGGGGATTTGCCTTGAGCTTACAATTGCCATCAGTAATGTGGATTAGCAGAAGTGACTTGATAATGCTCTAAAGAACCAGACCACTGGCACACCAGAAGTCTTTTTTTGCATAGGCCGGGAATCGGACCCGGGTCTCCCGCATGGCAGGCGAGAATTCTACCACTGAACCACCAATGCTCAGCCTCCTCGAAAAGACACGCCCCTGTGTGATCGATACGAACAGGGAGTGAAGGTATGCTTCCTGGTAAGAGATGGAAGATGAGGAACATTTATTGATCTTGAGTAAAAACCCTTTTTACGAGGGGCACATAATATGGGGCTGCACAAAGATGAGAAGATTCATAATGACAGGGGATTTGCCTTGAGCTTACAATTGCCATCAGTAATGAAGTGACATGGTAATACTCTAAAGAACCAGACCACTGGCACACCAGAAATCTTTTTTTGCATTGGCCGGGAATCGGACCCGGGTCTCCCGCGTGGCAGGCGAGAATTCTACCACTGAACCACCAATGCTCGGCCTCCTCGAAAAGACACGCCCCTGTGTGATCGATACGAACAGGGAGTGAAGGTATGCTTCCTGGTAAGCGATGGAAGATGAGGAACATTTATTGATCTTGAGTAAAAACCCTTTTTACGAGGGGCACATAATATGGGGCTGCACAAAGATGAGAAGATTCATAATGACAGGGGATTTGTCTTGAGCTTACAACTGCCATCAGTAATGAAGTGACATGATAATACTCTAAAGAACCAGACCACTGGCACACCAGAAGTCTTTTTTTTGCATTGGCCGGGAATCGAACCCGGGTCTCCCGCGTGGCAGGCGAGAATTCTACCACTGAACCACCAATGCTCAGCCTCCTCAAAAAGACACGCCCCTGTGTGATCGATACGAACAGGGAGTGAAGGTATGCTTCCTGGTAAGCGATGGAAGATGAGGAACATTTATTGATCTTGAGTAAAAACCCTTTTTAAGAGGGGCACATAATATGGGGCTGCACAAAGATGAGAAGATTCATAATGACAGGGGATTTGCCTTGAGCTTACAACTGCCATCAGTAATGAAGTGACATGATAATACTCTAAAGAACCAGACCACTGGCACACCAGAAGCCTTTTTTTTGCATTGGCCGGGAATCGAACCCGGGTCTCCCGCGTGGCAGGCGAGAATTCTACCACTGAACCACCAATGCTCGGCCCCCTCAAAAAGACACGCCCCTGTGTGATCGATACGAACAGGGAGTGAAGGTATGCTTCCTGGTAAGAGATGGAAGATGAGGAACATGTATTGATCTTGAGTAAAAACCCTTTTTACGAGGGGCACATAATATGGGGCTGCACAAAGATGAGAAGATTCATAATGACAGGGGATTTGCCTTGAGCTTACAATTGCCATCAGTAATGTGGATTAGCAGAAGTGACTTGATAATGCTCTAAAGAACCAGACCACTGGCACACCAGAAGTCTTTTTTTGCATAGGCCGGGAATCGGACCCGGGTCTCCCGCATGGCAGGCGAGAATTCTACCACTGAACCACCAATGCTCGGCCTCCTCAAAAAGACACGCCCCTGTGTGATCGATACGAACAGGGAGTGAAGGTATGCTTCCTGGTAAGCGATGGCAGATGAGGAACATTTATTGATCTTGAGTAAAAACCCTTTTTACGAGGGGCACATAATATGGGGCTGCACAAAGATGAGAAGATTCATAATGACAGGGGATTTGCCTTGAGCTTACAATTGCCATCAGTAATGAAGTGACATGATAATACTCTAAAGAACCAGACCACTGGCACACCAGAAGTCTTTTTTTGCATTGGCCGGGAATCGGACCCGGGTCTCCCGCGTGGCAGGCGAGAATTCTACCACTGAACCACCAATGCTCGGCCTCCTCGAAAAGACACGCCCCTGTGTGATCGATACGAACAGGGAGTGAAGGTATGCTTCCTGGTAAGAGATGGAAGATGAGGAACATTTATTGATCTTGAGTAAAAACCCTTTTTACGAGGGGCACATAATATGGGGCTGCACAAAGATGAGAAGATTCATAATGACAGGGGATTTGCCTTGAGCTTACAATTGCCATCAGTAATGTGGATTAGCAGAAGTGACTTGATAATGCTCTAAAGAACCAGACCACTGGCACACCAGAAGTCTTTTTTTGCATAGGCCGGGAATCGGACCCGGGTCTCCCGCGTGGCAGGCGAGAATTCTACCACTGAACCACCAATGCTCGGCCTCCTCGAAAAGACACGCCCCTGTGTGATCGATACGAACAGGGAGTGAAGGTATGCTTCCTGGTAAGAGATGGAAGATGAGGAACATTTATTGATCTTGAGTAAAAACCCTTTTTACGAGGGGCACATAATATGGGGCTGCACAAAGATGAGAAGATTCATAATGACAGGGGATTTGCCTTGAGCTTACAATTGCCATCAGTAATGTGGATTAGCAGAAGTGACTTGATAATGCTCTAAAGAACCAGACCACTGGCACACCAGAAGTCTTTTTTTGCATAGGCCGGGAATCGGACCCGGGTCTCCCGCGTGGCAGGCGAGAATTCTACCACTGAACCACCAATGCTCAGCCTCCTCGAAAAGACACGCCCCTGTGTGATCGATACGAACAGGTAGTGAAGGTATGCTTCCTGGTAAGAGATGGAAGATGAGGAACATTTATTGATCTTGAGTAAAAACCCTTTTTACGAGGGGCACATAATATGGGGCTGCACAAAGATGAGAAGATTCATAATGACAAGGGATTTGCCTTGAGCTTACAATTGCCATCAGTAATGAAGTGACATGGTAATACTCTAAAGAACCAGACCACTGGCACACCAGAAATCTTTTTTTGCATAGGCCGGGAATCGGACCCGGGTCTCCCGCGTGGCAGGCGAGAATTCTACCACTGAACCACCAATGCTCGGCCTCCTCGAAAAGACACGCCCCTGTGTGATCGATACGAACAGGGAGTGAAGGTATGCTTCCTGGTAAGAGATGGAAGATGAGGAACATTTATTGATCTTGAGTAAAAACCCTTTTTACGAGGGGCACATAATATGGGGCTGCACAAAGATGAGAAGATTCATAATGACAGGGGATTTGCCTTGAGCTTACAATTGCCATCAGTAATGTGGATTAGCAGAAGTGACTTGATAATGCTCTAAAGAACCAGACCACTGGCACACCAGAAGTCTTTTTTTGCATAGGCCGGGAATCGGACCCGGGTCTCCCGCTTGGCAGGCGAGAATTCTACCACTGAACCACCAATGCTCGGCCTCCTCGAAAAGACACGCCCCTGTGTGATCGATACGAACAGGGAGTGAAGGTATGCTTCCTGGTAAGAGATGGAAGATGAGGAACATGTATTGATCTTGAGTAAAAACCCTTTTTACGAGGGGCACATAATATGGGGCTGCACAAAGATGAGAAGATTCATAATGACAGGGGATTTGCCTTGAGCTTACAATTGCCATCAGTAATGTGGATTAGCAGAAGTGACTTGATAATGCTCTAAAGAACCAGACCACTGGCACACCAGAAGTCTTTTTTTGCATAGGCCGGGAATCGGACCCGGGTCTCCCGCATGGCAGGCGAGAATTCTACCACTGAACCACCAATGCTCAGCCTCCTCGAAAAGACACGCCCCTGTGTGATCGATACGAACAGGGAGTGAAGGTATGCTTCCTGGTAAGAGATGGAAGATGAGGAACATTTATTGATCTTGAGTAAAAACCCTTTTTACGAGGGGCACATAATATGGGGCTGCACAAAGATGAGAAGATTCATAATGACAGGGGATTTGCCTTGAGCTTACAATTGCCATCAGTAATGAAGTGACATGGTAATACTCTAAAGAACCAGACCACTGGCACACCAGAAATCTTTTTTTGCATTGGCCGGGAATCGGACCCGGGTCTCCCGCGTGGCAGGCGAGAATTCTACCACTGAACCACCAATGCTCGGCCTCCTCGAAAAGACACGCCCCTGTGTGATCGATACGAACAGGGAGTGAAGGTATGCTTCCTGGTAAGCGATGGAAGATGAGGAACATTTATTGATCTTGAGTAAAAACCCTTTTTACGAGGGGCACATAATATGGGGCTGCACAAAGATGAGAAGATTCATAATGACAGGGGATTTGTCTTGAGCTTACAACTGCCATCAGTAATGAAGTGACATGATAATACTCTAAAGAACCAGACCACTGGCACACCAGAAGTCTTTTTTTTGCATTGGCCGGGAATCGAACCCGGGTCTCCCGCGTGGCAGGCGAGAATTCTACCACTGAACCACCAATGCTCAGCCTCCTCAAAAAGACACGCCCCTGTGTGATCGATACGAACAGGGAGTGAAGGTATGCTTCCTGGTAAGCGATGGAAGATGAGGAACATGTATTGATCTTGAGTAAAAACCCTTTTTAAGAGGGGCACATAATATGGGGCTGCACAAAGATGAGAAGATTCATAATGACAGGGGATTTGCCTTGAGCTTACAACTGCCATCAGTAATGAAGTGACATGATAATACTCTAAAGAACCAGACCACTGGCACACCAGAAGCCTTTTTTATGCATTGGCCGGGAATCGAACCCGGGTCTCCCGCGTGGCAGGCGAGAATTCTACCACTGAACCACCAATGCTCTGCCCCCTCAAAAAGACACGCCCCTGTGTGATCGATACGAACAGGGAGTGAAGGTATGCTTCCTGGTAAGAGATGGAAGATGAGGAACATGTATTGATCTTGAGTAAAAACCCTTTTTACGAGGGGCACATAATATGGGGCTGCACAAAGATGAGAAGATTCATAATGACAGGGGATTTGCCTTGAGCTTACAATTGCCATCAGTAATGTGGATTAGCAGAAGTGACTTGATAATGCTCTAAAGAACCAGACCACTGGCACACCAGAAGTCTTTTTTTGCATAGGCCGGGAATCGGACCCGGGTCTCCCGCATGGCAGGCGAGAATTCTACCACTGAACCACCAATGCTCGGCCTCCTCGAAAAGACACGCCCCTGTGTGATCGATACGAACAGGGAGTGAAGGTATGCTTCCTGGTAAGCGATGGCAGATGAGGAACATTTATTGATCTTGAGTAAAAACCCTTTTTACGAGGGGCACATAATATGGGGCTGCACAAAGATGAGAAGATTCATAATGACAGGGGATTTGCCTTGAGCTTACAATTGCCATCAGTAATGAAGTGACATGATAATACTCTAAAGAACCAGACCACTGGCACACCAGAAGTCTTTTTTTGCATTGGCCGGGAATCGGACCCGGGTCTCCCGCGTGGCAGGCGAGAATTCTACCACTGAACCACCAATGCTCGGCCTCCTCGAAAAGACACGCCCCTGTGTGATCGATACGAACAGGGAGTGAAGGTATGCTTCCTGGTAAGAGATGGAAGATGAGGAACATTTATTGATCTTGAGTAAAAACCCTTTTTACGAGGGGCACATAATATGGGGCTGCACAAAGATGAGAAGATTCATAATGACAGGGGATTTGCCTTGAGCTTACAACTGCCATCAGTAATGAAGTGACATGATAATACTCTAAAGAACCAGACCACTGGCACACCAGAAGCCTTTTTTTTGCATTGGCCGGGAATCGAACCCGGGTCTCCCGCGTGGCAGGCGAGAATTCTACCACTGAACCACCAATGCTCGGCCCCCTCAAAAAGACACGCCCCTGTGTGATCGATACGAACAGGGAGTGAAGGTATGCTTCCTGGTAAGAGATGGAAGATGAGGAACATTTATTGATCTTGAGTAAAAACCCTTTTTACGAGGGGCACATAATATGGGGCTGCACAAAGATGAGAAGATTCATAATGACAGGGGATTTGCCTTGAGCTTACAATTGCCATCAGTAATGAAGTGACATGATAATACTCTAAAGAACCAGACCACTGGCACACCAGAAGTCTTTTTTTGCATTGGCCGGGAATCGGACCCGGGTCTCCCGCGTGGCAGGCGAGAATTCTACCACTGAACCACCAATGCTCGGCCTCCTCGAAAAGACACGCCCCTGTGTGATCGATACGAACAGGGAGTGAAGGTATGCTTCCTGGTAAGAGATGGAAGATGAGGAACATTTATTGATCTTGAGTAAAAACCCTTTTTACGAGGGGCACATAATATGGGGCTGCACATAGATGAGAAGATTCATAATGACAGGGGATTTGCCTTGAGCTTACAACTGCCATCAGTAATGAAGTGACATGATAATACTCTAAAGAACCAGACCACTGGCACACCAGAAGTCTTTTTTTTGCATTGGCCGGGAATCGAACCCGGGTCTCCCGCGTGGCAGGCGAGAATTCTACCACTGAACCACCAATGCTCAGCCTCCTCAAAAAGACACGCCCCTGTGTGATCGATACGAACAGGGAGTGAAGGTATGCTTCCTGGTAAGCGATGGAAGATGAGGAACATTTATTGATCTTGAGTAAAAACCCTTTTTACGAGGGGCACATAATATGGGGCTGCACAAAGATGAGAAGATTCATAATGACAGGGGATTTGCCTTGAGCTTACAACTGCCATCAGTAATGAAGTGACATGATAATACTCTAAAGAACCAGACCACTGGCACACCAGAAGCCTTTTTTTTGCATTGGCCGGGAATCGAACCCGGGTCTCCCGCGTGGCAGGCGAGAATTCTACCACTGAACCACCAATGCTCGGCCTCCTCGAAAAGACACGCCCCTGTGTGATCGATACGAACAGGGAGTGAAGGTATGCTTCCTGGTAAGAGATGGAAGATGAGGAACATTTATTGATCTTGAGTAAAAACCCTTTTTACGAGGGGCACATAATATGGGGCTGCACATAGATGAGAAGATTCATAATGACAGGGGATTTGCCTTGAGCTTACAACTGCCATCAGTAATGAAGTGACATGATAATACTCTAAAGAACCAGACCACTGGCACACCAGAAGTCTTTTTTTTGCATTGGCCGGGAATCGAACCCGGGTCTCCCGCGTGTGCAGGCGAGAATTCTACCACTGAACCACCAATGCTCAGCCTCCTCAAAAAGACACGCCCCTGTGTGATCGATACGAACAGGGAGTGAAGGTATGCTTCCTGGTAAGCGATGGAAGATGAGGAACATTTATTGATCTTGAGTAAAAACCCTTTTTACGAGGGGCACATAATATGGGGCTGCACAAAGATGAGAAGATTCATAATGACAGGGGATTTGCCTTGAGCTTACAACTGCCATCAGTAATGAAGTGACATGATAATACTCTAAAGAACCAGACCACTGGCACACCAGAAGCCTTTTTTTTGCATTGGCCGGGAATCGAACCCGGGTCTCCCGCGTGGCAGGCGAGAATTCTACCACTGAACCACCAATGCTCGGCCCCCTCAAAAAGACACGCCCCTGTGTGATCGATACGAACAGGGAGTGAAGGTATGCTTCCTGGTAAGAGATGGAAGATGAGGAACATGTATTGATCTTGAGTAAAAACCCTTTTTACGAGGGGCACATAATATGGGGCTGCACAAAGATGAGAAGATTCATAATGACAGGGGATTTGCCTTGAGCTTACAACTGCCATCAGTAATGAAGTGACATGATAATACTCTAAAGAACCAGACCACTGGCACACCAGAAGCCTTTTTTATGCATTGGCCGGGAATCGAACCCGGGTCTCCCGCGTGGCAGGCGAGAATTCTACCACTGAACCACCAATGCTCTGCCCCCTCAAAAAGACACGCCCCTGTGTGATCGATACGAACAGGGAGTGAAGGTATGCTTCCTGGTAAGAGATGGAAGATGAGGAACATGTATTGATCTTGAGTAAAAACCCTTTTTACGAGGGGCACATAATATGGGGCTGCACAAAGATGAGAAGATTCATAATGACAGGGGATTTGCCTTGAGCTTACAATTGCCATCAGTAATGTGGATTAGCAGAAGTGACTTGATAATGCTCTAAAGAACCAGACCACTGGCACACCAGAAGTCTTTTTTTGCATAGGCCGGGAATCGGACCCGGGTCTCCCGCATGGCAGGCGAGAATTCTACCACTGAACCACCAATGCTCAGCCTCCTCGAAAAGACACGCCCCTGTGTGATCGATACGAACAGGGAGTGAAGGTATGCTTCCTGGTAAGAGATGGAAGATGAGGAACATTTAATGATCTTGAGTAAAAACCCTTTTTACGAGGGGCACATAATATGGGGCTGCACAAAGATGAGAAGATTCATAATGACAAGGGATTTGCCTTGAGCTTACAATTGCCATCAGTAATGAAGTGACATGATAATACTCTAAAGAACCAGACCACTGGCACACCAGAAGTCTTTTTTTGCATTGGCCGGGAATCGGACCCGGGTCTCCCGCGTGGCAGGCGAGAATTCTACCACTGAACCACCAATGCTCGGCCTCCTCGAAAAGACACGCCCCTGTGTGATCGATACGAACAGGGAGTGAAGGTATGCTTCCTGGTAAGAGATGGAAGATGAGGAACATTTATTGATCTTGAGTAAAAACCCTTTTTACGAGGGGCACATAATATGGGGCTGCACATAGATGAGAAGATTCATAATGACAGGGGATTTGCCTTGAGCTTACAATTGCCATCAGTAATGTGGATTAGCAAAAGTGACATGATAATACTCTAATGAACCAGACCACTGGCACACCAGAAGTCTTTTTTTGCATTGGCCGGGAATCGGACCCGGGTCTCCCGCGTGGCAGGCGAGAATTCTACCACTGAACCACCAATGCTCGGCCTCCTCAAAAAGACACGCCCCTGTGTGATCGATACGAACAGGGAGTGAAGGTATGCTTCCTGGTAAGAGATGGAAGATGAGGAACATGTATTGATCTTGAGTAAAAACCCTTTTTACGAGGGGCACATAATATGGGGCTGCACAAAGATGAGAAGATTCATAATGACAGGGGATTTGCCTTGAGCTTACAATTGCCATCAGTAATGTGGATTAGCAGAAGTGACTTGATAATGCTCTAAAGAACCAGACCACTGGCACACCAGAAGTCTTTTTTTGCATAGGCCGGGAATCGGACCCGGGTCTCCCGCGTGGCAGGCGAGAATTCTACCACTGAACCACCAATGCTCAGCCTCCTCGAAAAGACACGCCCCTGTGTGATCGATACGAACAGGGAGTGAAGGTATGCTTCCTGGTAAGAGCTGGAAGATGAGGAACATTTATTGATCTTGAGTAAAAACCCTTTTTACGAGGGGCACATAATATGGGTCTGCACAAAGATGAGAAGATTCATAATGACAAGGGATTTGCCTTGAGCTTACATTTGCCATCAGTAATGAAGTGACATGATAATGCTCTAAAGAACCAGACCACTGGCACACCAGAAGTCTTTTTTTGCATTGGCCGGGAATCGGACCCGGGTCTCCCGCGTGGCAGGCGAGAATTCTACCACTGAACCACCAATGCTCAGCCTCCTCGAAAAGACACGCCCCTGTGTGATCGATACGAACAGGGAGTGAAGGTATGCTTCCTGGTAAGAGATGGAAGATGAGGAACATTTAATGATCTTGAGTAAAAACCCTTTTTACGAGGGGCACATAATATGGGGCTGCACAAAGATGAGAAGATTCATAATGACAAGGGATTTGCCTTGAGCTTACAATTGCCATCAGTAATGAAGTGACATGGTAATACTCTAAAGAACCAGACCACTGGCACACCAGAAGTCTTTTTTTGCATAGGCCGGGAATCGGACCCGGGTCTCCCGCATGGCAGGCGAGAATTCTACCACTGAACCACCAATGCTCGGCCTCCTCGAAAAGACACGCCCCTGTGTGATCGATACGAACAGGGAGTGAAGGTATGCTTCCTGGTAAGCGATGGAAGATGAGGAACATTTATTGATCTTGAGTAAAAACCCTTTTTACGAGGGGCACATAATATGGGGCTGCACAAAGATGAGAAGATTCATAATGACAGGGGATTTGCCTTGAGCTTACAACTGCCATCAGTAATGAAGTGACATGATAATACTCTAAAGAACCAGACCACTGGCACACCAGAAGTCTTTTTTTTTGCATTGGCCGGGAATCGAACCCGGGTCTCCCGCGTGGCAGGCGAGAATTCTACCACTGAACCACCAATGCTCGGCCTCCTCAAAAAGACACGCCCCTGTGTGATCGATACGAACAGGGAGTGAAGGTATGCTTCCTGGTAAGCGATGGAAGATGAGGAACATTTATTGATCTTGAGTAAAAACCCTTTTTACGAGGGGCACATAATATGGGGCTGCACAAAGATGAGAAGATTCATAATGACAGGGGATTTGCCTTGAGCTTACAACTGCCATCAGTAATGAAGTGACATGATAATACTCTAAAGAACCAGACCACTGGCACACCAGAAGGTGTTTTTTTTTGCATTGGCCGGGAATCGAACCCGGGTCTCCCGCGTGGCAGGCGAGAATTCTACCACTGAACCACCAATGCTCGGCCCCCTCAAAAAGACACGCCCCTGTGTGATCGATACGAACAGGGAGTGAAGGTATGCTTCCTGGTAAGAGATGGAAGATGAGGAACATGTATTGATCTTGAGTAAAAACCCTTTTTACGAGGGGCACATAATATGGGGCTGCACAAAGATGAGAAGATTCATAATGACAGGGGATTTGCCTTGAGCTTACAATTGCCATCAGTAATGTGGATTAGCAGAAGTGACTTGATAATGCTCTAAAGAACCAGACCACTGGCACACCAGAAGTCTTTTTTTGCATAGGCCGGGAATCGGACCCGGGTCTCCCGCATGGCAGGCGAGAATTCTACCACTGAACCACCAATGCTCGGCCTCCTCGAAAAGACACGCCCCTGTGTGATCGATACGAACAGGGAGTGAAGGTATGCTTCCTGGTAAGCGATGGAAGATGAGGAACATTTATTGATCTTGAGTAAAAACCCTTTTTACGAGGGGCACATAATATGGGGCTGCACAAAGATGAGAAGATTCATAATGACAGGGGATTTGCCTTGAGCTTACAATTGCCATCAGTAATGAAGTGACATGATAATACTCTAAAGAACCAGACCACTGGCACACCAGAAGTCTTTTTTTGCATTGGCCGGGAATCGGACCCGGGTCTCCCGCGTGGCAGGCGAGAATTCGACCACTGAACCACCAATGCTCGGCCTCCACAAAAAGACACGCCCCTGCGTGATCGATACGAACAGGGAGTGAAGGTATGCTTCCTGGTAAGAGATGGAAGATGAGGAACATTTATTGATCTTGAGTAAAAACCCTTTTTACGAGGGGCACATAATATGGGGCTGCACAAAGATGAGAAGATTCATAATGACAGGGGATTTGCCTTGAGCTTACAATTGCCATCAGTAATGAAGTGACATGGTAATACTCTAAAGAACCAGACCACTGGCACACCAGAAATCTTTTTTTGCATTGGCCGGGAATCGGACCCAGGTCTCCCGCGTGGCAGGCGAGAATTCTACCACTGAACCACCATTGCTCGACCTCCTCGAAAAGACACGCCCCTGTGTGATCGATACGAACAGGGAGTGACGGTATGATTCCTGGTAAGAGATGGAAGATGAGGAACATTTATCGATACATAATATGGGGCTGCACAAAGATGAGAAGATTCATAATGACAGGGGATTTGCCTTGAGCTTACAATTGCCATCAGTAATGAAGTGACATGATAATGCTCTAAAGAACCAGACCACTGGCACACCAGAAGTCTTTTTTTGCATAGGCCGGGAATCGGACCCGGGTCTCCCGCGTGGCAGGCGAGAATTCTACCACTGAACCACCAATGCTTGGCCTCCTCGAAAAGACACGCCCCTGTGTGATCGATACGAACAGGGAGTGAAGGTATGCTTCCTGGTAAGCGATGGAAGATGAGGAACATTTATTGATCTTGAGTAAAAACCCTTTTTACGAGGGGCACATAATATGGGGCTGCACAAAGATGAGAAGATTCATAATGACAGGGGATTTGCCTTGAGCTTACAATTGCCATCAGTAATGTGGATTAGCAGAAGTGACTTGATAATGCTCTAAAGAACCAGACCACTGGCACACCAGAAGTCTTTTTTTGCATAGGCCGGGAATCGGACCCGGGTCTCCCGCATGGCAGGCGAGAATTCTACCACTGAACCACCAATACTCGGCCTCCTCGAAAAGACACGCCCCTGTGTGATCGATACGAACAGGGAGTGAAGGTATGCTTCCTGGTAAGAGATGGAAGATGAGGAACATTTATTGATCTTGAGTAAAAACCCTTTTTACGAGGGGCACATAATATGGGGCTGCACAATTGCCATCAGTAATGTGGATTAGCAGAAGTGACATGATAATACTGTAATGAACCAGACCACTGACACACCAGAAGTCTTTTTTTGCATTGGCCGGGAATCGGACCCGGGTCTCCCGCGCGGCAGGCGAGAATTCTACCACTGAACCACCAATGCTTGGCCTCCTCAAAAAGACACGCCCCTGCGTGATCGATACGATCAGGGAGTGAAGGTATGCTTCCTGGTAAGAGATGGAAGATGAGGAACATTTATTGATCTTGAGTAAAAACCCTTTTTACGAGGGGCACATAATATGGGGCTGCACATAGATGAGAAGATTCATAATGACAGGGGATTTGCCTTGAGCTTACAATTGCCATCAGTAATGAAGTGACATGATAATACTCTAAAGAACCAGACCACTGGCACACCAGAAGTCTTTTTTTGCATTGGCCGGGAATCGGACCCGGGTCTCCCGCGTGGCAGGCGAGAATTCTACCACTGAACCACCAATGCTCGGCCTCCTCAAAAAGACACGCCCCTGTGTGATCGATACGAACAGGGAGTGAAGGTATGCTTCCTGGTAAGAGATGGAAGATGAGGAACATGTATTGATCTTGAGTAAAAACCCTTTTTACGAGGGGCACATAATATGGGGCTGCACAAAGATGAGAAGATTCATAATGACAGGGGATTTGCCTTGCGCTTACAATTGCCATCAGTAATGTGGATTAGCAGAAGTGACTTGATAATGCTCTAAAGAACCAGACCACTGGCACACCAGAAGTCTTTTTTTGCATAGGCCGGGAATCGGACCCGGGTCTCCCGCGTGGCAGGCGAGAATTCTACCACTGAACCACCAATGCTCGGCCGCCTCGAAAAGACACGCCCCTGTGTGATCGATACGAACAGGGAGTGAAGGTATGCTTCCTGGTAAGCGATGGAAGATGAGGAACATTTATTGATCTTGAGTAAAAACCCTTTTTACGAGGGGCACATAATATGGGGCTGCACAAAGATGAGAAGATTCATAATGACAGGGGATTTGCCTTGAGCTTACAATTGCCATCAGTAATGTGGATTAGCAGAAGTGACTTGATAATGCTCTAAAGAACCAGACCACTGGCACACCAGAAGTCTTTTTTTGCATAGGCCGGGAATCGGACCCGGGTCTCCCGCATGGCAGGCGAGAATTCTACCACTGAACCACCAATGCTCGGCCTCCTCGAAAAGACACGCCCCTGTGTGATCGATACGAACAGGGAGTGAAGGTATGCTTCCTGTTAAGAGATGGAAGATGAGGAACATTTATTGATCTTGAGTAAAAACCCTTTTTACGAGGGGCACATAATATGGGGCTGCACAATTGCCATCAGTAATGTGGATTAGCAGAAGTGACATGATAATACTGTAATGAACCAGACCACTGACACACCAGAAGTCTTTTTTTGCATTGGCCGGGAATCGGACCCGGGTCTCCCGCGCGGCAGGCGAGAATTCTACCACTGAACCACCAATGCTTGGCCTCCTCAAAAAGACACGCCCCTGCGTGATCGATACGATCAGGGAGTGAAGGTATGCTTCCTGGTAAGAGATGGAAGATGAGGAACATTTATTGATCTTGAGTAAAAACCCTTTTTACGAGGGGCACATAATATGGGGCTGCACATAGATGAGAAGATTCATAATGACAGGGGATTTGCCTTGAGCTTACAATTGCCATCAGTAATGAAGTGACATGATAATACTCTAAAGAACCAGACCACTGGCACACCAGAAGTCTAATTTTTGCATTGGCCGGGAATCGGACCCGGGTCTCCCGCGTGGCAGGCGAGAATTCTACCACTGAACCACCAATGCTCGGCCTCCTCGAAAAGACACGCCCCTGTGTGATCGATACGAACAGGGAGTGAAGGTATGCTTCCTGGTAAGAGATGGAAGATGAGGAACATTTATTGATCTTGAGTAAAAACCCTTTTTACGAGGGGCACATAATATGGGGCTGCACAAAGATGAGAAGATTCATAATGACAGGGGATTTGCCTTGCGCTTACAATTGCCATCAGTAATGTGGATTAGCAGAAGTGACTTGATAATGCTCTAAAGAACCAGACCACTGGCACACCAGAAGTCTTTTTTTGCATAGGCCGGGAATCGGACCCGGGTCTCCCGCGTGGCAGGCGAGAATTCTACCACTGAACCACCAATGCTTGGCCTCCTCGAAAAGACACGCCCCTGTGTGATCGATACGAACAGGGAGTGAAGGTATGCTTCCTGGTAAGCGATGGAAGATGAGGAACATTTATTGATCTTGAGTAAAAACCCTTTTTACGAGGGGCACATAATATGGGGCTGCACAAAGATGAGAAGATTCATAATGACAGGGGATTTGCCTTGAGCTTACAATTGCCATCAGTAATGTGGATTAGCAGAAGTGACTTGATAATGCTCTAAAGAACCAGACCACTGGCACACCAGAAGTCTTTTTTTGCATAGGCCGGGAATCGGACCCGGGTCTCCCGCATGGCAGGCGAGAATTCTACCACTGAACCACCAATACTCGGCCTCCTCGAAAAGACACGCCCCTGTGTGATCGATACGAACAGGGAGTGAAGGTATGCTTCCTGGTAAGAGATGGAAGATGAGGAACATTTATTGATCTTGAGTAAAAACCCTTTTTACGAGGGGCACATAATATGGGGCTGCACAATTGCCATCAGTAATGTGGATTAGCAGAAGTGACATGATAATACTGTAATGAACCAGACCACTGACACACCAGAAGTCTTTTTTTGCATTGGCCGGGAATCGGACCCGGGTCTCCCGCGCGGCAGGCGAGAATTCTACCACTGAACCACCAATGCTTGGCCTCCTCAAAAAGACACGCCCCTGCGTGATCGATACGATCAGGGAGTGAAGGTATGCTTCCTGGTAAGAGATGGAAGATGAGGAACATTTATTGATCTTGAGTAAAAACCCTTTTTACGAGGGGCACATAATATGGGGCTGCACATAGATGAGAAGATTCATAATGACAGGGGATTTGCCTTGAGCTTACAATTGCCATCAGTAATGAAGTGACATGATAATACTCTAAAGAACCAGACCACTGGCACACCAGAAGTCTTTTTTTGCATTGGCCGGGAATCGGACCCGGGTCTCCCGCGTGGCAGGCGAGAATTCTACCACTGAACCACCAATGCTCGGCCTCCTCAAAAAGACACGCCCCTGTGTGATCGATACGAACAGGGAGTGAAGGTATGCTTCCTGGTAAGAGATGGAAGATGAGGAACATGTATTGATCTTGAGTAAAAACCCTTTTTACGAGGGGCACATAATATGGGGCTGCACAAAGATGAGAAGATTCATAATGACAGGGGATTTGCCTTGCGCTTACAATTGCCATCAGTAATGTGGATTAGCAGAAGTGACTTGATAATGCTCTAAAGAACCAGACCACTGGCACACCAGAAGTCTTTTTTTGCATAGGCCGGGAATCGGACCCGGGTCTCCCGCGTGGCAGGCGAGAATTCTACCACTGAACCACCAATGCTCGGCCGCCTCGAAAAGACACGCCCCTGTGTGATCGATACGAACAGGGAGTGAAGGTATGCTTCCTGGTAAGCGATGGAAGATGAGGAACATTTATTGATCTTGAGTAAAAACCCTTTTTACGAGGGGCACATAATATGGGGCTGCACAAAGATGAGAAGATTCATAATGACAGGGGATTTGCCTTGAGCTTACAATTGCCATCAGTAATGTGGATTAGCAGAAGTGACTTGATAATGCTCTAAAGAACCAGACCACTGGCACACCAGAAGTCTTTTTTTGCATAGGCCGGGAATCGGACCCGGGTCTCCCGCATGGCAGGCGAGAATTCTACCACTGAACCACCAATGCTCGGCCTCCTCGAAAAGACACGCCCCTGTGTGATCGATACGAACAGGGAGTGAAGGTATGCTTCCTGTTAAGAGATGGAAGATGAGGAACATTTATTGATCTTGAGTAAAAACCCTTTTTACGAGGGGCACATAATATGGGGCTGCACAATTGCCATCAGTAATGTGGATTAGCAGAAGTGACATGATAATACTGTAATGAACCAGACCACTGACACACCAGAAGTCTTTTTTTGCATTGGCCGGGAATCGGACCCGGGTCTCCCGCGCGGCAGGCGAGAATTCTACCACTGAACCACCAATGCTTGGCCTCCTCAAAAAGACACGCCCCTGCGTGATCGATACGATCAGGGAGTGAAGGTATGCTTCCTGGTAAGAGATGGAAGATGAGGAACATTTATTGATCTTGAGTAAAAACCCTTTTTACGAGGGGCACATAATATGGGGCTGCACATAGATGAGAAGATTCATAATGACAGGGGATTTGCCTTGAGCTTACAATTGCCATCAGTAATGAAGTGACATGATAATACTCTAAAGAACCAGACCACTGGCACACCAGAAGTCTTTTTTTGCATTGGCCGGGAATCGGACCCGGGTCTCCCGCGTGGCAGGCGAGAATTCTACCACTGAACCACCAATGCTCGGCCTCCTCAAAAAGACACGCCCCTGTGTGATCGATACGAACAGGGAGTGAAGGTATGCTTCCTGGTAAGAGATGGAAGATGAGGAACATGTATTGATCTTGAGTAAAAACCCTTTTTACGAGGGGCACATAATATGGGGCTGCACAAAGATGAGAAGATTCATAATGACAGGGGATTTGCCTTGCGCTTACAATTGCCATCAGTAATGTGGATTAGCAGAAGTGACTTGATAATGCTCTAAAGAACCAGACCACTGGCACACCAGAAGTCTTTTTTTGCATAGGCCGGGAATCGGACCCGGGTCTCCCGCGTGGCAGGCGAGAATTCTACCACTGAACCACCAATGCTCGGCCGCCTCGAAAAGACACGCCCCTGTGTGATCGATACGAACAGGGAGTGAAGGTATGCTTCCTGGTAAGAGATGGAAGATGAGGAACATTTATTGATCTTGAGTAAAAACCCTTTTTACGAGGGGCACATAATATGGGGCTGCACAAAGATGAGAAGATTCATAATGACAAGGGATTTGCCTTGAGCTTACAATTGCCATCAGTAATGAAGTGACATGATAATACTCTAAAGAACCAGACCACTGGCACACCAGAAGTCTTTTTTTGCATTGGCCGGGAATCAGACCCGGGTCTCCCGCGTGGCAGGCGAGAATTCTACCACTGAACCACCAATGCTCGGCCTCCTCGAAAAGACACGCCCCTGTGTGATCGATACGAACAGGGAGTGAAGGTATGCTTCCTGGTAAGAGATGGAAGATGAGGAACATTTATTGATCTTGAGTAAAAACCCTTTTTACGAGGGGCACATAATATGGGGCTGTACAATTGCCATCAGTAATGTGGATTAGCAGAAGTGACATGATAATACTGTAATGAACCAGACCACTGACACACCAGAAGTCTTTTTTTGCATTGGCCGGGAATCGGACCCGGGTCTCCCGCGTGGCAGGCGAGAATTCTACCACTGAACCACCAATGCTCGGCCTCCTCAAAAAGACACGCCCCTGCGTGATCGATACGATCAGGGAGTGAAGGTATGCTTCCTGGTAAGAGATGGAAGATGAGGAACATTTATTGATCTTGAGTAAAAACCCTTTTTATGAGGGGCACATAATATGGGGCTGCACATAGATGAGAAGATTCATAATGACAGGGGATTTGCCTTGATCTTACAATTGCCATCAGTAATGAAGTGACATGATAATACTCTAAAGAACCAGACCACTGGCACACAAGAAGTCTTTTTTTGCATTGGCCGGGAATCGGACCCGGGTCTCCCGCGTGGCAGGCGAGAATTCTACCACTGAACCACCAATGCTCGGCCTCCTCGAAAAGACACGCCCCTGTGTGATCGATACGAACAGGGAGTGAAGGTATGCTTCCTGGTAAGAGATGGAAGATGAGGAACATTTATTGATCTTGAGTAAAAACCCTTTTTACGAGGGGCACATAATATGGGGCTGCACAAAGATGAGAAGATTCATAATGACAAGGGATTTGCCTTGAGCTTACAATTGCCATCAGTAATGAAGTGACATGATAATACTCTAAAGAACCAGACCACTGGCACACCAGAAGTCTTTTTTTGCATTGGCCGGGAATCGGACCCGGGTCTCCCGCGTGGCAGGCGAGAATTCTACCACTGAACCACCAATGCTCGGCCTCCTCAAAAAGACACGCCCCTGTGTGATCGATACGAACAGGGAGTGAAGGTATGCTTCCTGGTAAGAGATGGAAGATGAGGAACATTTATTGATCTTGAGTAAAATCCCTTTTTACGAGGGGCACATAATATGGGGCTGCACAAAGATGAGAAGATTCATAATGACAGGGGATTTGCCTTGAGCTTACAATTGCCATCAGTAATGAAGTGACATGATAATACTCTAAAGAACCAGACCACTGGCACACCAGAAGTCTTTTTTTGCATTGGCCGGGAATCGGACCCGGGTCTCCCGCGTGGCAGGCGAGAATTCTACCACTGAACCACCAATGCTCGGCCTCCTCGAAAAGACACGCCCCTGTGTGATCGATACGAACAGGGAGTGAAGGTATGCTTCCTGGTAAGAGATGGAAGATGAGGAACATTTATTGATCTTGAGTAAAAACCCTTTTTACGAGGGGCACATAATATGGGGCTGCACAATTGCCATCAGTAATGTGGATTAGCAAAAGTGACATGATAATACTCTAATGAACCAGACCACTGGCACACCAGAAGTCTTTTTTTGCATTGGCCGGGAATCGGACCCGGGTCTCCCGCGTGGCAGGCGAGAATTCTACCACTGAACCACCAATGCTCGGCCTCCTCAAAAAGACACGCCCCTGCGTGATCGATACGAACAGGGAGTGAAGGTATGCTTCCTGGTAAGAGATGGAAGATGAGGAACATTTATTGATCTTGAGTAAAAACCCTTTTTACGAGGGGCACATAATATGGGGCTGCACAAAGATGAGAAGATTCATAATGACAGGGGATTTGCCTTGAGCTTACAATTGCCATCAGTAATGTGGATTAGCAGAAGTGACTTGATAATGCTCTAAAGAACCAGACCACTGGCACACCAGAAGTCTTTTTTTGCATTGGCCGGGATTCGGACCCGGGTCTCCTGCGTGGCAGGCGAGAATTCTACCACTGAACCACCAATGCTCGGCCTCCTCGAAAAGACACGCCCCTGTGTGATCGATACGAACAAGGAGTGAAGGTATGCTTCCTGGTAAGAGATGGAAGATGAGGAACATTTATTGATCTTGAGTAAAAACCCTTTTTACGAGGGGCACATAATATGGGGCTGCACAAAGATGAGAAGATTCATAATGACAGGAGATTTGCCTTGAGCTTACAATTGCCATCAGTAATGAAGTGACATGATAATACTCTAAAGAACCAGACCACTGGCACACCAGAAGTCTTTTTTTGCATTGGCCGGGAATCGGACCCGGGTCTCCCGCGTGGCAGGCGAGAATTCTACCATTGAACCACCAATGCTCGGCCTCCTCGAAAAGACATGCCCCTGTGTGATCGATACGAACAGGGAGTGAAGGTATGCTTCCTGGTAAGAGATGGAAGATGAGGAACATTTATTGATCTTGAGTAAAAACCCTTTTTACGAGGGGCACATAATATGGGGCTGCACAAAGATGAGAAGATTCATAATGACAAGGGATTTGCCTTGAGCTTACAATTGCCATCAGTTATGAAGTGACATGATAATACTCTAAAGAACCAGACCACTGGCACACCAGAAGTCTTTTTTTGCATTGGCCGGGAATCAGACCCGGGTCTCCCGCGTGGCAGGCGAGAATTCTACCACTGAACCACCAATGCTCGGCCTCCTCAAAAAGACACGCCCCTGTGTGATCGATACGAACAGGGAGTGAAGGTATGCTTCCTGGTAAGAGATGGAAGATGAGGAACATTTATTGATCTTGAGTAAAAACCCTTTTTACGAGGGGCACATAATATGGGGCTGCACAATTGCCATCAGTAATGTGGATTAGCAGAAGTGACATGATAATACTGTAATGAACCAGACCACTGACACACCAGAAGTCTTTTTTTGCATTGGCCGGGAATCGGACCCGGGTCTCCCGCGCGGCAGGCGAGAATTCTACCACTGAACCACCAATGCTTGGCCTCCTCAAAAAGACACGCCCCTGCGTGATCGATACGATCAGGGAGTGAAGGTATGCTTCCTGGTAAGAGATGGAAGATGAGGAACATTTATTGATCTTGAGTAAAAACCCTTTTTACGAGGGGCACATAATATGGGGCTGCACATAGATGAGAAGATTCATAATGACAGGGGATTTGCCTTGAGCTTACAATTGCCATCAGTAATGAAGTGACATGATAATACTCTAAAGAACCAGACCACTGGCACACCAGAAGTCTTTTTTTGCATTGGCCGGGAATCGGACCCGGGTCTCCCGCGTGGCAGGCGAGAATTCTACCACTGAACCACCAATGCTCGGCCTCCTCAAAAAGACACGCCCCTGTGTGATCGATACGAACAGGGAGTGAAGGTATGCTTCCTGGTAAGAGATGGAAGATGAGGAACATGTATTGATCTTGAGTAAAAACCCTTTTTACGAGGGGCACATAATATGGGGCTGCACAAAGATGAGAAGATTCATAATGACAGGGGATTTGCCTTGCGCTTACAATTGCCATCAGTAATGTGGATTAGCAGAAGTGACTTGATAATGCTCTAAAGAACCAGACCACTGGCACACCAGAAGTCTTTTTTTGCATAGGCCGGGAATCGGACCCGGGTCTCCCGCGTGGCAGGCGAGAATTCTACCACTGAACCACCAATGCTCGGCCGCCTCGAAAAGACACGCCCCTGTGTGATCGATACGAACAGGGAGTGAAGGTATGCTTCCTGGTAAGAGATGGAAGATGAGGAACATTTATTGATCTTGAGTAAAAACCCTTTTTACGAGGGGCACATAATATGGGGCTGCACAAAGATGAGAAGATTCATAATGACAAGGGATTTGCCTTGAGCTTACAATTGCCATCAGTAATGAAGTGACATGATAATACTCTAAAGAACCAGACCACTGGCACACCAGAAGTCTTTTTTTGCATTGGCCGGGAATCAGACCCGGGTCTCCCGCGTGGCAGGCGAGAATTCTACCACTGAACCACCAATGCTCGGCCTCCTCGAAAAGACACGCCCCTGTGTGATCGATACGAACAGGGAGTGAAGGTATGCTTCCTGGTAAGAGATGGAAGATGAGGAACATTTATTGATCTTGAGTAAAAACCCTTTTTACGAGGGGCACATAATATGGGGCTGTACAATTGCCATCAGTAATGTGGATTAGCAGAAGTGACATGATAATACTGTAATGAACCAGACCACTGACACACCAGAAGTCTTTTTTTGCATTGGCCGGGAATCGGACCCGGGTCTCCCGCGTGGCAGGCGAGAATTCTACCACTGAACCACCAATGCTCGGCCTCCTCAAAAAGACACGCCCCTGCGTGATCGATACGATCAGGGAGTGAAGGTATGCTTCCTGGTAAGAGATGGAAGATGAGGAACATTTATTGATCTTGAGTAAAAACCCTTTTTATGAGGGGCACATAATATGGGGCTGCACATAGATGAGAAGATTCATAATGACAGGGGATTTGCCTTGATCTTACAATTGCCATCAGTAATGAAGTGACATGATAATACTCTAAAGAACCAGACCACTGGCACACAAGAAGTCTTTTTTTGCATTGGCCGGGAATCGGACCCGGGTCTCCCGCGTGGCAGGCGAGAATTCTACCACTGAACCACCAATGCTCGGCCTCCTCGAAAAGACACGCCCCTGTGTGATCGATACGAACAGGGAGTGAAGGTATGCTTCCTGGTAAGAGATGGAAGATGAGGAACATTTATTGATCTTGAGTAAAAACCCTTTTTACGAGGGGCACATAATATGGGGCTGCACAAAGATGAGAAGATTCATAATGACAAGGGATTTGCCTTGAGCTTACAATTGCCATCAGTAATGAAGTGACATGATAATACTCTAAAGAACCAGACCACTGGCACACCAGAAGTCTTTTTTTGCATTGGCCGGGAATCGGACCCGGGTCTCCCGCGTGGCAGGCGAGAATTCTACCACTGAACCACCAATGCTCGGCCTCCTCAAAAAGACACGCCCCTGTGTGATCGATACGAACAGGGAGTGAAGGTATGCTTCCTGGTAAGAGATGGAAGATGAGGAACATTTATTGATCTTGAGTAAAATCCCTTTTTACGAGGGGCACATAATATGGGGCTGCACAAAGATGAGAAGATTCATAATGACAGGGGATTTGCCTTGAGCTTACAATTGCCATCAGTAATGAAGTGACATGATAATACTCTAAAGAACCAGACCACTGGCACACCAGAAGTCTTTTTTTGCATTGGCCGGGAATCGGACCCGGGTCTCCCGCGTGGCAGGCGAGAATTCTACCACTGAACCACCAATGCTCGGCCTCCTCGAAAAGACACGCCCCTGTGTGATCGATACGAACAGGGAGTGAAGGTATGCTTCCTGGTAAGAGATGGAAGATGAGGAACATTTATTGATCTTGAGTAAAAACCCTTTTTACGAGGGGCACATAATATGGGGCTGCACAATTGCCATCAGTAATGTGGATTAGCAAAAGTGACATGATAATACTCTAATGAACCAGACCACTGGCACACCAGAAGTCTTTTTTTGCATTGGCCGGGAATCGGACCCGGGTCTCCCGCGTGGCAGGCGAGAATTCTACCACTGAACCACCAATGCTCGGCCTCCTCAAAAAGACACGCCCCTGCGTGATCGATACGAACAGGGAGTGAAGGTATGCTTCCTGGTAAGAGATGGAAGATGAGGAACATTTATTGATCTTGAGTAAAAACCCTTTTTACGAGGGGCACATAATATGGGGCTGCACAAAGATGAGAAGATTCATAATGACAGGGGATTTGCCTTGAGCTTACAATTGCCATCAGTAATGTGGATTAGCAGAAGTGACTTGATAATGCTCTAAAGAACCAGACCACTGGCACACCAGAAGTCTTTTTTTGCATTGGCCGGGATTCGGACCCGGGTCTCCTGCGTGGCAGGCGAGAATTCTACCACTGAACCACCAATGCTCGGCCTCCTCGAAAAGACACGCCCCTGTGTGATCGATACGAACAAGGAGTGAAGGTATGCTTCCTGGTAAGAGATGGAAGATGAGGAACATTTATTGATCTTGAGTAAAAACCCTTTTTACGAGGGGCACATAATATGGGGCTGCACAAAGATGAGAAGATTCATAATGACAGGAGATTTGCCTTGAGCTTACAATTGCCATCAGTAATGAAGTGACATGATAATACTCTAAAGAACCAGACCACTGGCACACCAGAAGTCTTTTTTTGCATTGGCCGGGAATCGGACCCGGGTCTCCCGCGTGGCAGGCGAGAATTCTACCATTGAACCACCAATGCTCGGCCTCCTCGAAAAGACATGCCCCTGTGTGATCGATACGAACAGGGAGTGAAGGTATGCTTCCTGGTAAGAGATGGAAGATGAGGAACATTTATTGATCTTGAGTAAAAACCCTTTTTACGAGGGGCACATAATATGGGGCTGCACAAAGATGAGAAGATTCATAATGACAAGGGATTTGCCTTGAGCTTACAATTGCCATCAGTTATGAAGTGACATGATAATACTCTAAAGAACCAGACCACTGGCACACCAGAAGTCTTTTTTTGCATTGGCCGGGAATCAGACCCGGGTCTCCCGCGTGGCAGGCGAGAATTCTACCACTGAACCACCAATGCTCGGCCTCCTCAAAAAGACACGCCCCTGTGTGATCGATACGAACAGGGAGTGAAGGTATGCTTCCTGGTAAGAGATGGAAGATGAGGAACATTTATTGATCTTGAGTAAAAACCCTTTTTACGAGGGGCACATAATATGGGGCTGCACAATTGCCATCAGTAATGTGGATTAGCAAAAGTGACATGATAATACTCTAATGAACCAGACCACTGGCACACCAGAAGTCTTTTTTTGCATTGGCCGGGAATCGGACCCGGGTCTCCCGCGTGGCAGGCGAGAATTCTACCACTGAACCACCAATGCTCGGCCTCCTCAAAAAGACACGCCCCTGCGTGATCGATACGAACAGGGAGTGAAGGTATGCTTCCTGGTAAGAGATGGAAGATGAGGAACATTTATTGATCTTGAGTAAAAACCCTTTTTACGAGGGGCACATAATATGGGGCTGCACAAAGATGAGAAGATTCATAATGACAGGGGATTTGCCTTGAGCTTACAATTGCCATCAGTAATGTGGATTAGCAGAAGTGACTTGATAATGCTCTAAAGAACCAGACCACTGGCACACCAGAAGTCTTTTTTTGCATTGGCCGGGAATCGGACCCGGGTCTCCTGCGTGGCAGGCGAGAATTCTACCACTGAACCACCAATGCTCGGCCTCCTCGAAAAGACACGCCCCTGTGTGATCGATACGAACAGGGAGTGAAGGTATGCTTCCTGGTAAGAGATGGAAGATGAGGAACATTTATTGATTTTGAGTAAAAACCCTTTTTACGAGGGGCACATAATATGGGGCTGCACAAAGATGAGAAGATTCATAATGACAGGGGATTTGCCTTGAGCTTACAATTGCCATCAGTAATGAAGTGACATGATAATACTCTAAAGAACCAGACCACTGGCACACCAGAAGTCTTTTTTTGCATTGGCCGGGAATCGGACCCGGGTCTCCCGCGTGGCAGGCAAGAATTCTACCACTGAACCACCAATGCTCGGCCTCCTCGAAAAGACACGCCCCTGTGTGATCGATACGAACAGGGAGTGAAGGTATGCTTCCTGGTAAGAGATGGAAGATGAGGAACATTTATTGATCTTGAGTAAAAACCCTTTTTACGAGGGGCACATAATATGGGGCTGCACATAGATGAGAAGATTCATAATGACAGGGGATTTGCCTTGAGCTTACAATTGCCATCAGTAATGTGGATTAGCAAAAGTGACATGATAATACTCTAATGAACCAGACCACTGGCACACCAGAAGTCTTTTTTTGCATTGGCCGGGAATCGGACCCGGGTCTCCCGCGTGGCAGGCGAGAATTCTACCACTGAACCACCAATGCTTGGCCTCCTCAAAAAGACACGCCCCTGTGTGATCGATACGAACAGGGAGTGAAGGTATGCTTCCTGGTAAGAGATGGAAGATGAGGAACATTTATTGATCTTGAGTAAAAACCCTTTTTACGAGGGGCACATAATATGGGGCTGCACATAGATGAGAAGATTCATAATGACAGGGGATTTGCCTTGAGCTTACAATTGCCATCAGTAATGTGGATTAGCAAAAGTGACATGATAATACTCTAATGAACCAGACCACTGGCACACCAGAAGTCTTTTTTTGCATTGGCCGGGAATCGGACCCGGGTCTCCCGCGTGGCAGGCGAGAATTCTACCACTGAACCACCAATGCTTGGCCTCCTCAAAAAGACACGCCCCTGTGTGATCGATACGAACAGGGAGTGAAGGTATGCTTCCTGGTAAGAGATGGAAGATGAGGAACATTTATTGATTTTGAGTAAAAACCCTTTTTACGAGGGGCACATAATATGGGGCTGCACAAAGATGAGAAGATTCATAATGACAGGGGATTTGCCTTGAGCTTACAATTGCCATCAGTAATGAAGTGACATGATAATACTCTAAAGAACCAGACCACTGGCACACCAGAAGTCTTTTTTTGCATTGGCCGGGAATCGGACCCGGGTCTCCCGCGTGGCAGGCAAGAATTCTACCACTGAACCACCAATGCTCGGCCTCCTCGAAAAGACACGCCCCTGTGTGATCGATACGAACAGGGAGTGAAGGTATGCTTCCTGGTAAGAGATGGAAGATGAGGAACATTTATTGATCTTGAGTAAAAACCCTTTTTACGAGGGGCACATAATATGGGGCTGCACATAGATGAGAAGATTCATAATGACAGGGGATTTGCCTTGAGCTTACAATTGCCATCAGTAATGTGGATTAGCAAAAGTGACATGATAATACTCTAATGAACCAGACCACTGGCACACCAGAAGTCTTTTTTTGCATTGGCCGGGAATCGGACCCGGGTCTCCCGCGTGGCAGGCGAGAATTCTACCACTGAACCACCAATGCTTGGCCTCCTCAAAAAGACACGCCCCTGTGTGATCGATACGAACAGGGAGTGAAGGTATGCTTCCTGGTAAGAGATGGAAGATGAGGAACATTTATTGATCTTGAGTAAAAACCCTTTTTACGAGGGGCACATAATATGGGGCTGCACATAGATGAGAAGATTCATAATGACAGGGGATTTGCCTTGAGCTTACAATTGCCATCAGTAATGTGGATTAGCAAAAGTGACATGATAATACTCTAATGAACCAGACCACTGGCACACCAGAAGTCTTTTTTTGCATTGGCCGGGAATCGGACCCGGGTCTCCCGCGTGGCAGGCGAGAATTCTACCACTGAACCACCAATGCTTGGCCTCCTCAAAAAGACACGCCCCTGTGTGATCGATACGAACAGGGAGTGAAGGTATGCTTCCTGGTAAGAGATGGAAGATGAGGAACATTTATTGATCTTGAGTAAAAACCCTTTTTACGAGGGGCACATAATATGGGGCTGCACAAAGATGAGAAGATTCATAATGACAAGGGATTTGCCTTGAGCTTACAATTGCCATCAGTAATGAAGTGACATGATAATACTCTAAAGAACCAGACCACTGGCACACCAGAAGTCTTTTTTTGCATTGGCCGGGAATCAGACCCGGGTCTCCCGCGTGGCAGGCGAGAATTCTACCACTGAACCACCAATGCTCGGCCTCCTCGAAAAGACACGCCCCTGTGTGATCGATACGAACAGGGAGTGAAGGTATGCTTCCTGGTAAGAGATGGAAGATGAGGAACATTTATTGATCTTGAGTAAAAACCCTTTTTACGAGGGGCACATAATATGGGGCTGCACATAGATGAGAAGATTCATAATGACAGGGATTTGCCTTGAGCTTACAATTGCCATCAGTAATGTGGATTAGCAAAAGTGACATGATAATACTCTAATGAACCAGACCACTGGCACACCAGAAGTCTTTTTTTGCATTGGCCGAGAATCGGACCCGGGTCTCCCGCGTGGCAGGTGAGAATTCTACCACTGAACCACCAATGCTCAGCCTCCTCAAAAAGACACGCCCCTGTGTGATCGATACGAACAGGGAGTGAAGGTATGCTTCCTGGTAAGAGATGGAAGATGAGGAACATTTATTGATCTTGAGTAAAAACCCTTTTTACGAGGGGCACATAATATGGGGCTGCACATAGATGAGAAGATTCATAATGACAGGGGATTTGCCTTGAGCTTACAATTGCCATCAGTAATGTGGATTAGCAAAAGTGACACGATAATACTCTAATGAACCAGACCACTGGCACACCAGAAGTCTTTTTTTGCATTGGCCGGGAATCGGACCCGGGTCTCCCGCGTGGCAGGCGAGAATTCTACCACTGAACCACCAATGCTCAGCCTCCTCAAAAAGACACGCCCCTGTGTGATCGATACGAACAGGGAGTGAAGGTATGCTTCCTGGTAAGAGATGGAAGATGAGGAACATTTATTGATCTTGAGTAAAAACCCTTTTTACGAGGGGCACATAATATGGGGCTGCACAAAGATGAGAAGATTCATAATGACAGGGGATTTGCCTTGAGCTTACAATTGCCATTAGTAATGAAGTGACTTGATAATGCTCTAAAGAACCAGACCACTGGCACACCAGAAGTCTTTTTTTGCATAGGCCGGGAATCGGACCCGGGTCTCCCGCGTGGCAGGTGAGAATTCTACCACTGAACCACCAATGCTCGGCCTCCTCGAAAAGACACGCCCCTGTGTGATCGATACGAACAGGGAGTGAAGGTATGCTTCCTGGTAAGCGATGGAAGATGAGGAACATTTATTGATCTTGAGTAAAAACCCTTTTTACGAGGGGCACATAATATGGGGCTGCACAAAGATGAGAAGATTCATAATGACAAGGGATTTGCCTTGAGCTTACAATTGCCATCAGTAATGAAGTGACATGATAATACTCTAAAGAATCAGACCACTGGCACACCAGAAGTCTTTTTTTGCATTGGCCGGGAATCGGACCCGGGTCTCCCGCGTGGCAGGCGAGAATTCTACCACTGAACCACCAATGCTCGGCCTCCTCGAAAAGACACGCCCCTGTGTGATCGATACGAACAGGGAGTGAAGGTATGCTTCCTGGTAAGCGATGGAAGATGAGGAACATTTATTGATCTTGAGTAAAAACCCTTTTTACGAGGGGCACATAATATGGGGCTGCACAAAGATGAGAAGATTCATAATGACAGGGGATTTGCCTTGAGCTTACAATTGCCATCAGTAATGTGGATTAGCAGAAGTGACTTGATAATGCTCTAAAGAACCAGACCACTGGCACACAAGAAGTCTTTTTTTGCATTGGCTGGGAATCGGACCCGGGTCTCCCGCGTGGCAGGCGAGAATTCTACCACTGAACCACCAATGCTCGGCCTCCTCGAAAAGACACGCCCCTGTGTGATCGATACGAACAGGGAGTGAAGGTATGCTTCCTGGTAAGCGATGGAAGATGAGGAACATTTATTGATCTTGAGTAAAAACCCTTTTTACGAGGGGCACATAATATGGGGCTGCACAAAGATGAGAAGATTCATAATGACAAGGGATTTGCCTTGAGCTTACAATTGCCATCAGTAATGAAGTGACATGATAATACTCTAAAGAACCAGACCACTGGCACACCAGAAGTCTTTTTTTGCATTGGCCGGGAATCGGACCCGGGTCTCCCGCGTGGCAGGCGAGAATTCTACCACTGAACCACCAATGCTCGGCCTCCTCAAAAAGACACGCCCCTGTGTGATCGATACGAACAGGGAGTGAAGGTATGCTTCCTGGTAAGAGATGGAAGATGAGGAACATGTATTGATCTTGAGTAAAAACCCTTTTTACGAGGGGCACATAATATGGGGCTGCACAAAGATGAGAAGATTCATAATGACAGGGGATTTGCCTTGCGCTTACAATTGCCATCAGTAATGTGGATTAGCAGAAGTGACTTGATAATGCTCTAAAGAACCAGACCACTGGCACACCAGAAGTCTTTTTTTGCATAGGCCGGGAATCGGACCCGGGTCTCCCGCGTGGCAGGCGAGAATTCTACCACTGAACCACCAATGCTTGGCCTCCTCGAAAAGACACGCCCCTGTGTGATCGATACGAACAGGGAGTGAAGGTATGCTTCCTGGTAAGCGATGGAAGATGAGGAACATTTATTGATCTTGAGTAAAAACCCTTTTTACGAGGGGCACATAATATGGGGCTGCACAAAGATGAGAAGATTCATAATGACAGGGGATTTGCCTTGAGCTTACAATTGCCATCAGTAATGTGGATTAGCAGAAGTGACTTGATAATGCTCTAAAGAACCAGACCACTGGCACACCAGAAGTCTTTTTTTGCATAGGCCGGGAATCGGACCCGGGTCTCCCGCATGGCAGGCGAGAATTCTACCACTGAACCACCAATACTCGGCCTCCTCGAAAAGACACGCCCCTGTGTGATCGATACGAACAGGGAGTGAAGGTATGCTTCCTGGTAAGAGATGGAAGATGAGGAACATTTATTGATCTTGAGTAAAAACCCTTTTTACGAGGGGCACATAATATGGGGCTGCACAATTGCCATCAGTAATGTGGATTAGCAGAAGTGACATGATAATACTGTAATGAACCAGACCACTGACACACCAGAAGTCTTTTTTTGCATTGGCCGGGAATCGGACCCGGGTCTCCCGCGCGGCAGGCGAGAATTCTACCACTGAACCACCAATGCTTGGCCTCCTCAAAAAGACACGCCCCTGCGTGATCGATACGATCAGGGAGTGAAGGTATGCTTCCTGGTAAGAGATGGAAGATGAGGAACATTTATTGATCTTGAGTAAAAACCCTTTTTACGAGGGGCACATAATATGGGGCTGCACATAGATGAGAAGATTCATAATGACAGGGGATTTGCCTTGAGCTTACAATTGCCATCAGTAATGAAGTGACATGATAATACTCTAAAGAACCAGACCACTGGCACACCAGAAGTCTTTTTTTGCATTGGCCGGGAATCGGACCCGGGTCTCCCGCGTGGCAGGCGAGAATTCTACCACTGAACCACCAATGCTCGGCCTCCTCGAAAAGACACGCCCCTGTGTGATCGATACGAACAGGGAGTGAAGGTATGCTTCCTGGTAAGAGATGGAAGATGAGGAACATGTATTGATCTTGAGTAAAAACCCTTTTTACGAGGGGCACATAATATGGGGCTGCACAAAGATGAGAAGATTCATAATGACAGGGGATTTGCCTTGCGCTTACAATTGCCATCAGTAATGTGGATTAGCAGAAGTGACTTGATAATGCTCTAAAGAACCAGACCACTGGCACACCAGAAGTCTTTTTTTGCATAGGCCGGGAATCGGACCCGGGTCTCCCGCGTGGCAGGCGAGAATTCTACCACTGAACCACCAATGCTCGGCCTCCTCAAAAAGACACGCCCCTGCGTGATCGATACGATCAGGGAGTGAAGGTATGCTTCCTGGTAAGAGATGGAAGATGAGGAACATTTATTGATCTTGAGTAAAAACCCTTTTTATGAGGGGCACATAATATGGGGCTGCACAATTGCCATCAGTAATGTGGATTAGCAGAAGTGACATGATAATACTGTAATGAACCAGACCACTGACACACCAGAAGTCTTTTTTTGCATTGGCCGGGAATCGGACCCGGGTCTCCCGCGTGGCAGGCGAGAATTCTACCACTGAACCACCAATGCTCGGCCTCCTCAAAAAGACACGCCCCTGCGTGATCGATACGATCAGGGAGTGAAGGTATGCTTCCTGGTAAGAGATGGAAGATGAGGAACATTTATTGATCTTGAGTAAAAACCCTTTTTATGAGGGGCACATAATATGGGGCTGCACATAGATGAGAAGATTCATAATGACAGGGGATTTGCCTTGATCTTACAATTGCCATCAGTAATGAAGTGACATGATAATACTCTAAAGAACCAGACCACTGGCACACAAGAAGTCTTTTTTTGCATTGGCCGGGAATCGGACCCGGGTCTCCCGCGTGGCAGGCGAGAATTCTACCACTGAACCACCAATGCTCGGCCTCCTCGAAAAGACACGCCCCTGTGTGATCGATACGAACAGGGAGTGAAGGTATGCTTCCTGGTAAGAGATGGAAGATGAGGAACATTTATTGATCTTGAGTAAAAACCCTTTTTACGAGGGGCACATAATATGGGGCTGCACATAGATGAGAAGATTCATAATGACAAGGGATTTGCCTTGAGCTTACAATTGCCATCAGTAATGAAGTGACATGATAATACTCTAAAGAACCAGACCACTGGCACACCAGAAGTCTTTTTTTGCATTGGCCGGGAATCGGACCCGGGTCTCCCGCGTGGCAGGCGAGAATTCTACCACTGAACCACCAATGCTCCGCCTCCTCCAAAAGACACGCCCCTGTGTGATCGATACGAACAGGGAGTGAAGGTATGCTTCCTGGTAAGAGATGGAAGATGAGGAACATTTATTGATCTTGAGTAAAAACCCTTTTTACGAGGGGCACATAATATGGGGCTGCACAATTGCCATCAGTAATGTGGATTAGCAAAAGTGACATGATAATACTCTAATGAACCAGACCACTGGCACACCAGAAGTCTTTTTTTGCATTGGCCGGGAATCGGACCCGGGTCTCCCGCGTGGCAGGCGAGAATTCTACCACTGAACCACCAATGCTCGGCCTCCTCAAAAAGACACGCCCCTGCGTGATCGATACGAACAGGGAGTGAAGGTATGCTTCCTGGTAAGAGATGGAAGATGAGGAACATTTATTGATCTTGAGTAAAAACCCTTTTTACGAGGGGCACATAATATGGGGCTGCACAAAGATGAGAAGATTCATAATGACAGGGGATTTGCCTTGAGCTTACAATTGCCATCAGTAATGTGGATTAGCAGAAGTGACTTGATAATGCTCTAAAGAACCAGACCACTGGCACACCAGAAGTCTTTTTTTGCATTGGCCGGGATTCGGACCCGGGTCTCCTGCGTGGCAGGCGAGAATTCTACCACTGAACCACCAATGCTCGGCCTCCTCGAAAAGACATGCCCCTGTGTGATCGATACGAACAGGGAGTGAAGGTATGCTTCCTGGTAAGAGATGGAAGATGAGGAACATTTATTGATCTTGAGTAAAAACCCTTTTTACGAGGGGCACATAATATGGGGCTGCACAAAGATGAGAAGATTCATAATGACAAGGGATTTGCCTTGAGCTTACAATTGCCATCAGTTATGAAGTGACATGATAATACTCTAAAGAACCAGACCACTGGCACACCAGAAGTCTTTTTTTGCATTGGCCGGGAATCAGACCCGGGTCTCCCGCGTGGCAGGCGAGAATTCTACCACTGAACCACCAATGCTCGGCCTCCTCAAAAAGACACGCCCCTGTGTGATCGATACGAACAGGGAGTGAAGGTATGCTTCCTGGTAAGAGATGGAAGATGAGGAACATTTATTGATCTTGAGTAAAAACCCTTTTTACGAGGGGCACATAATATGGGGCTGCACAATTGCCATCAGTAATGTGGATTAGCAAAAGTGACATGATAATACTCTAATGAACCAGACCACTGGCACACCAGAAGTCTTTTTTTGCATTGGCCGGGAATCGGACCCGGGTCTCCCGCGTGGCAGGCGAGAATTCTACCACTGAACCACCAATGCTCGGCCTCCTCAAAAAGACACGCCCCTGCGTGATCGATACGAACAGGGAGTGAAGGTATGCTTCCTGGTAAGAGATGGAAGATGAGGAACATTTATTGATCTTGAGTAAAAACCCTTTTTACGAGGGGCACATAATATGGGGCTGCACAAAGATGAGAAGATTCATAATGACAGGGGATTTGCCTTGAGCTTACAATTGCCATCAGTAATGTGGATTAGCAGAAGTGACTTGATAATGCTCTAAAGAACCAGACCACTGGCACACCAGAAGTCTTTTTTTGCATTGGCCGGGAATCGGACCCGGGTCTCCTGCGTGGCAGGCGAGAATTCTACCACTGAACCACCAATGCTCGGCCTCCTCGAAAAGACACGCCCCTGTGTGATCGATACGAACAGGGAGTGAAGGTATGCTTCCTGGTAAGAGATGGAAGATGAGGAACATTTATTGATTTTGAGTAAAAACCCTTTTTACGAGGGGCACATAATATGGGGCTGCACAAAGATGAGAAGATTCATAATGACAGGGGATTTGCCTTGAGCTTACAATTGCCATCAGTAATGAAGTGACATGATAATACTCTAAAGAACCAGACCACTGGCACACCAGAAGTCTTTTTTTGCATTGGCCGGGAATCGGACCCGGGTCTCCCGCGTGGCAGGCAAGAATTCTACCACTGAACCACCAATGCTCGGCCTCCTCGAAAAGACACGCCCCTGTGTGATCGATACGAACAGGGAGTGAAGGTATGCTTCCTGGTAAGAGATGGAAGATGAGGAACATTTATTGATCTTGAGTAAAAACCCTTTTTACGAGGGGCACATAATATGGGGCTGCACATAGATGAGAAGATTCATAATGACAGGGGATTTGCCTTGAGCTTACAATTGCCATCAGTAATGTGGATTAGCAAAAGTGACATGATAATGCTCTAATGAACCAGACCACTGGCACACCAGAAGTCTTTTTTTGCATTGGCCGGGAATCGGACCCGGGTCTCCCGCGTGGCAGGCGAGAATTCTACCACTGAACCACCAATGCTTGGCCTCCTCAAAAAGACACGCCCCTGTGTGATCGATACGAACAGGGAGTGAAGGTATGCTTCCTGGTAAGAGATGGAAGATGAGGAACATTTATTGATTTTGAGTAAAAACCCTTTTTACGAGGGGCACATAATATGGGGCTGCACATAGATGAGAAGATTCATAATGACAGGGGATTTGCCTTGAGCTTACAATTGCCATCAGTAATGAAGTGACATGATAATACTCTAAAGAACCAGACCACTGGCACACCAGAAGTCTTTTTTTGCATTGGCCGGGAATCGGACCCGGGTCTCCCGCGTGGCAGGCAAGAATTCTACCACTGAACCACCAATGCTCGGCCTCCTCGAAAAGACACGCCCCTGTGTGATCGATACGAACAGGGAGTGAAGGTATGCTTCCTGGTAAGAGATGGAAGATGAGGAACATTTATTGATCTTGAGTAAAAACCCTTTTTACGAGGGGCACATAATATGGGGCTGCACATAGATGAGAAGATTCATAATGACAGGGGATTTGCCTTGAGCTTACAATTGCCATCAGTAATGTGGATTAGCAAAAGTGACATGATAATACTCTAATGAACCAGACCACTGGCACACCAGAAGTCTTTTTTTGCATTGGCCGGGAATCGGACCCGGGTCTCCCGCGTGGCAGGCGAGAATTCTACCACTGAACCACCAATGCTTGGCCTCCTCAAAAAGACACGCCCCTGTGTGATCGATACGAACAGGGAGTGAAGGTATGCTTCCTGGTAAGAGATGGAAGATGAGGAACATTTATTGATTTTGAGTAAAAACCCTTTTTACGAGGGGCACATAATATGGGGCTGCACATAGATGAGAAGATTCATAATGACAGGGGATTTGCCTTGAGCTTACAATTGCCATCAGTAATGAAGTGACATGATAATACTCTAAAGAACCAGACCACTGGCACACCAGAAGTCTTTTTTTGCATTGGCCGGGAATCGGACCCGGGTCTCCCGCGTGGCAGGCAAGAATTCTACCACTGAACCACCAATGCTCGGCCTCCTCGAAAAGACACGCCCCTGTGTGATCGATACGAACAGGGAGTGAAGGTATGCTTCCTGGTAAGAGATGGAAGATGAGGAACATTTATTGATCTTGAGTAAAAACCCTTTTTACGAGGGGCACATAATATGGGGCTGCACATAGATGAGAAGATTCATAATGACAGGGGATTTGCCTTGAGCTTACAATTGCCATCAGTAATGTGGATTAGCAAAAGTGACATGATAATACTCTAATGAACCAGACCACTGGCACACCAGAAGTCTTTTTTTGCATTGGCCGGGAATCGGACCCGGGTCTCCCGCGTGGCAGGCGAGAATTCTACCACTGAACCACCAATGCTTGGCCTCCTCAAAAAGACACGCCCCTGTGTGATCGATACGAACAGGGAGTGAAGGTATGCTTCCTGGTAAGAGATGGAAGATGAGGAACATTTATTGATCTTGAGTAAAAACCCTTTTTACGAGGGGCACATAATATGGGGCTGCACATAGATGAGAAGATTCATAATGACAGGGGATTTGCCTTGAGCTTACAATTGCCATCAGTAATGTGGATTAGCAAAAGTGACATGATAATACTCTAATGAACCAGACCACTGGCACACCAGAAGTCTTTTTTTGCATTGGCCGGGAATCGGACCCGGGTCTCCCGCGTGGCAGGCGAGAATTCTACCACTGAACCACCAATGCTTGGCCTCCTCAAAAAGACACGCCCCTGTGTGATCGATACGAACAGGGAGTGAAGGTATGCTTCCTGGTAAGAGATGGAAGATGAGGAACATTTATTGATCTTGAGTAAAAACCCTTTTTACGAGGGGCACATAATATGGGGCTGCACAAAGATGAGAAGATTCATAATGACAAGGGATTTGCCTTGAGCTTACAATTGCCATCAGTAATGAAGTGACATGATAATACTCTAAAGAACCAGACCACTGGCACACCAGAAGTCTTTTTTTGCATTGGCCGGGAATCAGACCCGGGTCTCCCGCGTGGCAGGCGAGAATTCTACCACTGAACCACCAATGCTCGGCCTCCTCGAAAAGACACGCCCCTGTGTGATCGATACGAACAGGGAGTGAAGGTATGCTTCCTGGTAAGAGATGGAAGATGAGGAACATTTATTGATCTTGAGTAAAAACCCTTTTTACGAGGGGCACATAATATGGGGCTGTACAATTGCCATCAGTAATGTGGATTAGCAGAAGTGACATGATAATACTGTAATGAACCAGACCACTGACAAACCAGAAGTCTTTTTTTGCATTGGCCGGGAATCGGACCCGGGTCTCCCGCGTGGCAGGCGAGAATTCTACCACTGAACCACCAATGCTCGGCCTCCTCAAAAAGACACGCCCCTGCGTGATCGATACGATCAGGGAGTGAAGGTATGCTTCCTGGTAAGAGATGGAAGATGAGGAACATTTATTGATCTTGAGTAAAAACCCTTTTTATGAGGGGCACATAATATGGGGCTGCACATAGATGAGAAGATTCATAATGACAGGGGATTTGCCTTGATCTTACAATTGCCATCAGTAATGAAGTGACATGATAATACTCTAAAGAACCAGACCACTGGCACACAAGAAGTCTTTTTTTGCATTGGCCGGGAATCGGACCCGGGTCTCCCGCGTGGCAGGCGAGAATTCTACCACTGAACCACCAATGCACGGCCTCCTCGAAAAGACACGCCCCTGTGTGATCGATACGAACAGGGAGTGAAGGTATGCTTCCTGGTAAGAGATGGAAGATGAGGAACATTTATTGATCTTGAGTAAAAACCCTTTTTACGAGGGGCACATAATATGGGGCTGCACAAAGATGAGAAGATTCATAATGACAAGGGATTTGCCTTGAGCTTACAATTGCCATCAGTAATGAAGTGACATGATAATACTCTAAAGAACCAGACCACTGGCACACCAGAAGTCTTTTTTTGCATTGGCCGGGAATCGGACCCGGGTCTCCCGCGTGGCAGGCGAGAATTCTACCACTGAACCACCAATGCTCGGCCTCCTCAAAAAGACACGCCCCTGCGTGATCGATACGATCAGGGAGTGAAGGTATGCTTCCTGGTAAGAGATGGAAGATGAGGAACATTTATTGATCTTGAGTAAAAACCCTTTTTATGAGGGGCACATAATATGGGGCTGCACATAGATGAGAAGATTCATAATGACAGGGGATTTGCCTTGATCTTACAATTGCCATCAGTAATGAAGTGACATGATAATACTCTAAAGAACCAGACCACTGGCACACAAGAAGTCTTTTTTTGCATTGGCCGGGAATCGGACCCGGGTCTCCCGCGTGGCAGGCGAGAATTCTACCACTGAACCACCAATGCTCGGCCTCCTCGAAAAGACACGCCCCTGTGTGATCGATACGAACAGGGAGTGAAGGTATGCTTCCTGGTAAGAGATGGAAGATGAGGAACATTTATTGATCTTGAGTAAAAACCCTTTTTACGAGGGGCACATAATATGGGGCTGCACAATTGCCATCAGTAATGTGGATTAGCAAAAGTGACATGATAATACTCTAATGAACCAGACCACTGGCACACCAGAAGTCTTTTTTTGCATTGGCCGGGAATCGGACCCGGGTCTCCCGCGTGGCAGGCGAGAATTCTACCACTGAACCACCAATGCTCGGCCTCCTCAAAAAGACACGCCCCTGCGTGATCGATACGAACAGGGAGTGAAGGTATGCTTCCTGGTAAGAGATGGAAGATGAGGAACATTTATTGATCTTGAGTAAAAACCCTTTTTACGAGGGGCACATAATATGGGGCTGCACAAAGATGAGAAGATTCATAATGACAGGGGATTTGCCTTGAGCTTACAATTGCCATCAGTAATGTGGATTAGCAGAAGTGACTTGATAATGCTCTAAAGAACCAGACCACTGGCACACCAGAAGTCTTTTTTTGCATTGGCCGGGATTCGGACCCGGGTCTCCTGCGTGGCAGGCGAGAATTCTACCACTGAACCACCAATGCTCGGCCTCCTCGAAAAGACATGCCCCTGTGTGATCGATACGAACAGGGAGTGAAGGTATGCTTCCTGGTAAGAGATGGAAGATGAGGAACATTTATTGATCTTGAGTAAAAACCCTTTTTACGAGGGGCACATAATATGGGGCTGCACAAAGATGAGAAGATTCATAATGACAAGGGATTTGCCTTGAGCTTACAATTGCCATCAGTTATGAAGTGACATGATAATACTCTAAAGAACCAGACCACTGGCACACCAGAAGTCTTTTTTTGCATTGGCCGGGAATCAGACCCGGGTCTCCCGCGTGGCAGGCGAGAATTCTACCACTGAACCACCAATGCTCGGCCTCCTCAAAAAGACACGCCCCTGTGTGATCGATACGAACAGGGAGTGAAGGTATGCTTCCTGGTAAGAGATGGAAGATGAGGAACATTTATTGATCTTGAGTAAAAACCCTTTTTACGAGGGGCACATAATATGGGGCTGCACAATTGCCATCAGTAATGTGGATTAGCAAAAGTGACATGATAATACTCTAATGAACCAGACCACTGGCACACCAGAAGTCTTTTTTTGCATTGGCCGGGAATCGGACCCGGGTCTCCCGCGTGGCAGGCGAGAATTCTACCACTGAACCACCAATGCTCGGCCTCCTCAAAAAGACACGCCCCTGTGTGATCGATACGAACAGGGAGTGAAGGTATGCTTCCTGGTAAGAGATGGAAGATGAGGAACATTTATTGATTTTGAGTAAAAACCCTTTTTACGAGGGGCACATAATATGGGGCTGCACAAAGATGAGAAGATTCATAATGACAGGGGATTTGCCTTGAGCTTACAATTGCCATCAGTAATGAAGTGACATGATAATACTCTAAAGAACCAGACCACTGGCACACCAGAAGTCTTTTTTTGCATTGGCCGGGAATCGGACCCGGGTCTCCCGCGTGGCAGGCAAGAATTCTACCACTGAACCACCAATGCTCGGCCTCCTCGAAAAGACACGCCCCTGTGTGATCGATACGAACAGGGAGTGAAGGTATGCTTCCTGGTAAGAGATGGAAGATGAGGAACATTTATTGATCTTGAGTAAAAACCCTTTTTACGAGGGGCACATAATATGGGGCTGCACATAGATGAGAAGATTCATAATGACAGGGGATTTGCCTTGAGCTTACAATTGCCATCAGTAATGTGGATTAGCAAAAGTGACATGATAATACTCTAATGAACCAGACCACTGGCACACCAGAAGTCTTTTTTTGCATTGGCCGGGAATCGGACCCGGGTCTCCCGCGTGGCAGGCGAGAATTCTACCACTGAACCACCAATGCTTGGCCTCCTCAAAAAGACACGCCCCTGTGTGATCGATACGAACAGGGAGTGAAGGTATGCTTCCTGGTAAGAGATGGAAGATGAGGAACATTTATTGATTTTGAGTAAAAACCCTTTTTACGAGGGGCACATAATATGGGGCTGCACATAGATGAGAAGATTCATAATGACAGGGGATTTGCCTTGAGCTTACAATTGCCATCAGTAATGAAGTGACATGATAATACTCTAAAGAACCAGACCACTGGCACACCAGAAGTCTTTTTTTGCATTGGCCGGGAATCGGACCCGGGTCTCCCGCGTGGCAGGCAAGAATTCTACCACTGAACCACCAATGCTCGGCCTCCTCGAAAAGACACGCCCCTGTGTGATCGATACGAACAGGGAGTGAAGGTATGCTTCCTGGTAAGAGATGGAAGATGAGGAACATTTATTGATCTTGAGTAAAAACCCTTTTTACGAGGGGCACATAATATGGGGCTGCACATAGATGAGAAGATTCATAATGACAGGGGATTTGCCTTGAGCTTACAATTGCCATCAGTAATGTGGATTAGCAAAAGTGACATGATAATACTCTAATGAACCAGACCACTGGCACACCAGAAGTCTTTTTTTGCATTGGCCGGGAATCGGACCCGGGTCTCCCGCGTGGCAGGCGAGAATTCTACCACTGAACCACCAATGCTTGGCCTCCTCAAAAAGACACGCCCCTGTGTGATCGATACGAACAGGGAGTGAAGGTATGCTTCCTGGTAAGAGATGGAAGATGAGGAACATTTATTGATTTTGAGTAAAAACCCTTTTTACGAGGGGCACATAATATGGGGCTGCACATAGATGAGAAGATTCATAATGACAGGGGATTTGCCTTGAGCTTACAATTGCCATCAGTAATGAAGTGACATGATAATACTCTAAAGAACCAGACCACTGGCACACCAGAAGTCTTTTTTTGCATTGGCCGGGAATCGGACCCGGGTCTCCCGCGTGGCAGGCAAGAATTCTACCACTGAACCACCAATGCTCGGCCTCCTCGAAAAGACACGCCCCTGTGTGATCGATACGAACAGGGAGTGAAGGTATGCTTCCTGGTAAGAGATGGAAGATGAGGAACATTTATTGATCTTGAGTAAAAACCCTTTTTACGAGGGGCACATAATATGGGGCTGCACATAGATGAGAAGATTCATAATGACAGGGGATTTGCCTTGAGCTTACAATTGCCATCAGTAATGTGGATTAGCAAAAGTGACATGATAATACTCTAATGAACCAGACCACTGGCACACCAGAAGTCTTTTTTTGCATTGGCCGGGAATCGGACCCGGGTCTCCCGCGTGGCAGGCGAGAATTCTACCACTGAACCACCAATGCTTGGCCTCCTCAAAAAGACACGCCCCTGTGTGATCGATACGAACAGGGAGTGAAGGTATGCTTCCTGGTAAGAGATGGAAGATGAGGAACATTTATTGATCTTGAGTAAAAACCCTTTTTACGAGGGGCACATAATATGGGGCTGCACATAGATGAGAAGATTCATAATGACAGGGGATTTGCCTTGAGCTTACAATTGCCATCAGTAATGTGGATTAGCAAAAGTGACATGATAATACTCTAATGAACCAGACCACTGGCACACCAGAAGTCTTTTTTTGCATTGGCCGGGAATCGGACCCGGGTCTCCCGCGTGGCAGGCGAGAATTCTACCACTGAACCACCAATGCTTGGCCTCCTCAAAAAGACACGCCCCTGTGTGATCGATACGAACAGGGAGTGAAGGTATGCTTCCTGGTAAGAGATGGAAGATGAGGAACATTTATTGATCTTGAGTAAAAACCCTTTTTACGAGGGGCACATAATATGGGGCTGCACAAAGATGAGAAGATTCATAATGACAAGGGATTTGCCTTGAGCTTACAATTGCCATCAGTAATGAAGTGACATGATAATACTCTAAAGAACCAGACCACTGGCACACCAGAAGTCTTTTTTTGCATTGGCCGGGAATCAGACCCGGGTCTCCCGCGTGGCAGGCGAGAATTCTACCACTGAACCACCAATGCTCGGCCTCCTCGAAAAGACACGCCCCTGTGTGATCGATACGAACAGGGAGTGAAGGTATGCTTCCTGGTAAGAGATGGAAGATGAGGAACATTTATTGATCTTGAGTAAAAACCCTTTTTACGAGGGGCACATAATATGGGGCTGTACAATTGCCATCAGTAATGTGGATTAGCAGAAGTGACATGATAATACTGTAATGAACCAGACCACTGACAAACCAGAAGTCTTTTTTTGCATTGGCCGGGAATCGGACCCGGGTCTCCCGCGTGGCAGGCGAGAATTCTACCACTGAACCACCAATGCTCGGCCTCCTCAAAAAGACACGCCCCTGCGTGATCGATACGATCAGGGAGTGAAGGTATGCTTCCTGGTAAGAGATGGAAGATGAGGAACATTTATTGATCTTGAGTAAAAACCCTTTTTATGAGGGGCACATAATATGGGGCTGCACATAGATGAGAAGATTCATAATGACAGGGGATTTGCCTTGATCTTACAATTGCCATCAGTAATGAAGTGACATGATAATACTCTAAAGAACCAGACCACTGGCACACAAGAAGTCTTTTTTTGCATTGGCCGGGAATCGGACCCGGGTCTCCCGCGTGGCAGGCGAGAATTCTACCACTGAACCACCAATGCTCGGCCTCCTCGAAAAGACACGCCCCTGTGTGATCGATACGAACAGGGAGTGAAGGTATGCTTCCTGGTAAGAGATGGAAGATGAGGAACATTTATTGATCTTGAGTAAAAACCCTTTTTACGAGGGGCACATAATATGGGGCTGCACAAAGATGAGAAGATTCATAATGACAAGGGATTTGCCTTGAGCTTACAATTGCCATCAGTAATGAAGTGACATGATAATACTCTAAAGAACCAGACCACTGGCACACCAGAAGTCTTTTTTTGCATTGGCCGGGAATCGGACCCGGGTCTCCCGCGTGGCAGGCGAGAATTCTACCACTGAACCACCAATGCTCGGCCTCCTCAAAAAGACACGCCCCTGCGTGATCGATACGATCAGGGAGTGAAGGTATGCTTCCTGGTAAGAGATGGAAGATGAGGAACATTTATTGATCTTGAGTAAAAACCCTTTTTATGAGGGGCACATAATATGGGGCTGCACATAGATGAGAAGATTCATAATGACAGGGGATTTGCCTTGATCTTACAATTGCCATCAGTAATGAAGTGACATGATAATACTCTAAAGAACCAGACCACTGGCACACAAGAAGTCTTTTTTTGCATTGGCCGGGAATCGGACCCGGGTCTCCCGCGTGGCAGGCGAGAATTCTACCACTGAACCACCAATGCTCGGCCTCCTCGAAAAGACACGCCCCTGTGTGATCGATACGAACAGGGAGTGAAGGTATGCTTCCTGGTAAGAGATGGAAGATGAGGAACATTTATTGATCTTGAGTAAAAACCCTTTTTACGAGGGGCACATAATATGGGGCTGCACAAAGATGAGAAGATTCATAATGACAAGGGATTTGCCTTGAGCTTACAATTGCCATCAGTAATGAAGTGACATGATAATACTCTAAAGAACCAGACCACTGGCACACCAGAAGTCTTTTTTTGCATTGGCCGGGAATCGGACCCGGGTCTCCCGCGTGGCAGGCGAGAATTCTACCACTGAACCACCAATGCTCGGCCTCCTCAAAAAGACACGCCCCTGTGTGATCGATACGAACAGGGAGTGAAGGTATGCTTCCTGGTAAGAGATGGAAGATGAGGAACATTTATTGATCTTGAGTAAAATCCCTTTTTACGAGGGGCACATAATATGGGGCTGCACAAAGATGAGAAGATTCATAATGACAGGGGATTTGCCTTGAGCTTACAATTGCCATCAGTAATGAAGTGACATGATAATACTCTAAAGAACCAGACCACTGGCACACCAGAAGTCTTTTTTTGCATTGGCCGGGAATCGGACCCGGGTCTCCCGCGTGGCAGGCGAGAATTCTACCACTGAACCACCAATGCTTGGCCTCCTCAAAAAGACACGCCCCTGTGTGATCGATACGAACAGGGAGTGAAGGTATGCTTCCTGGTAAGAGATGGAAGATGAGGAACATTTATTGATCTTGAGTAAAAACCCTTTTTACGAGGGGCACATAATATGGGGCTGCACAATTGCCATCAGTAATGTGGATTAGCAAAAGTGACATGATAATACTCTAATGAACCAGACCACTGGCACACCAGAAGTCTTTTTTTGCATTGGCCGGGAATCGGACCCGGGTCTCCCGCGTAGCAGGCGAGAATTCTACCACTGAACCACCAATGCTCGGCCTCCTCAAAAAGACACGCCCCTGCGTGATCGATACGAACAGGGAGTGAAGGTATGCTTCCTGGTAAGAGATGGAAGATGAGGAACATTTATTGATCTTGAGTAAAAACCCTTTTTACGAGGGGCACATAATATGGGGCTGCACAAAGATGAGAAGATTCATAATGACAGGGGATTTGCCTTGAGCTTACAATTGCCATCAGTAATGTGGATTAGCAGAAGTGACTTGATAATGCTCTAAAGAACCAGACCACTGGCACACCAGAAGTCTTTTTTTGCATTGGCCGGGAATCGGACCCGGGTCTCCCGCGTGGCAGGCGAGAATTCTACCACTGAACCACCAATGCTCGGCCTCCTCGAAAAGACACGCCCCTGTGTGATCGATACGAACAGGGAGTGAAGGTATGCTTCCTGGTAAGCGATGGAAGATGAGGAACATTTATTGATCTTGAGTAAAAACCCTTTTTACGAGGGGCACATAATATGGGGCTGCACAAAGATGAGAAGATTCATAATGACAGGGGATTTGCCTTGAGCTTACAACTGCCATCAGTAATGAAGTGACATGATAATACTCTAAAGAACCAGACCACTGGCACACCAGAAGTCTTTTTTTTTGCATTGGCCGGGAATCGAACCCGGGTCTCCCGCGTGGCAGGCGAGAATTCTACCACTGAACCACCAATGCTCGGCCTCCTCAAAAAGACACGCCCCTGTGTGATCGATACGAACAGGGAGTGAAGGTATGCTTCCTGGTAAGCGATGGAAGATGAGGAACATTTATTGATCTTGAGTAAAAACCCTTTTTACGAGGGGCACATAATATGGGGCTGCACAAAGATGAGAAGATTCATAATGACAGGGGATTTGCCTTGAGCTTACAACTGCCATCAGTAATGAAGTGACATGATAATACTCTAAAGAACCAGACCACTGGCACACCAGAAGGTGTTTTTTTTTGCATTGGCCAGGAATCGAACCCGGGTCTCCCGCGTGGCAGGCGAGAATTCTACCACTGAACCACCAATGCTCGGCCCCCTCAAAAAGACACGCCCCTGTGTGATCGATACGAACAGGGAGTGAAGGTATGCTTCCTGGTAAGAGATGGAAGATGAGGAACATGTATTGATCTTGAGTAAAAACCCTTTTTACGAGGGGCACATAATATGGGGCTGCACAAAGATGAGAAGATTCATAATGACAGGGGATTTGCCTTGAGCTTACAATTGCCATCAGTAATGTGGATTAGCAGAAGTGACTTGATAATGCTCTAAAGAACCAGACCACTGGCACACCAGAAGTCTTTTTTTGCATAGGCCGGGAATCGGACCCGGGTCTCCCGCATGGCAGGCGAGAATTCTACCACTGAACCACCAATGCTCGGCCTCCTCGAAAAGACACGCCCCTGTGTGATCGATACGAACAGGGAGTGAAGGTATGCTTCCTGGTAAGCGATGGAAGATGAGGAACATTTATTGATCTTGAGTAAAAACCCTTTTTACGAGGGGCACATAATATGGGGCTGCACAAAGATGAGAAGATTCATAATGACAGGGGATTTGCCTTGAGCTTACAATTGCCATCAGTAATGAAGTGACATGATAATACTCTAAAGAACCAGACCACTGGCACACCAGAAGTCTTTTTTTGCATTGGCCGGGAATCGGACCCGGGTCTCCCGCGTGGCAGGCGAGAATTCGACCACTGAACCACCAATGCTCGGCCTCCACAAAAAGACACGCCCCTGCGTGATCGATACGAACAGGGAGTGAAGGTATGCTTCCTGGTAAGAGATGGAAGATGAGGAACATTTATTGATCTTGAGTAAAAACCCTTTTTACGAGGGGCACATAATATGGGGCTGCACAAAGATGAGAAGATTCATAATGACAGGGGATTTGCCTTGAGCTTACAATTGCCATCAGTAATGAAGTGACATGGTAATACTCTAAAGAACCAGACCACTGGCACACCAGAAATCTTTTTTTGCATTGGCCGGGAATCGGACCCAGGTCTCCCGCGTGGCAGGCGAGAATTCTACCACTGAACCACCATTGCTCGACCTCCTCGAAAAGACACGCCCCTGTGTGATCGATACGAACAGGGAGTGACGGTATGATTCCTGGTAAGAGATGGAAGATGAGGAACATTTATCGATACATAATATGGGGCTGCACAAAGATGAGAAGATTCATAATGACAGGGGATTTGCCTTGAGCTTACAATTGCCATCAGTAATGAAGTGACAAGATAATGCTCTAAAGAACCAGACCACTGGCACACCAGAAGTCTTTTTTTGCATAGGCCGGGAATCGGACCCGGGTCTCCCGCGTGGCAGGCGAGAATTCTACCACTGAACCACCAATGCTCGGCCTCCTCGAAAAGACACGCCCCTGTGTGATCGATACGAACAGGGAGTGAAGGTATGCTTCCTGGTAAGCGATGGAAGATGAGGAACATTTATTGATCTTGAGTAAAAACCCTTTTTACGAGGGGCACATAATATGGGGCTGCACAAAGATGAGAAGATTCATAATGACAGGGGATTTGCCTTGAGCTTACAATTGCCATCAGTAATGAAGTGACATGATAATACTCTAAAGAACCAGACCACTGGCACACCAGAAGTCTTTTTTTGCATTGGCCGGGAATCGGACCCGGGTCTCCCGCATGGCAGGCGAGAATTCGACCACTGAACCACCAATGCTCGGCCTCCACAAAAAGACACGCCCCTGCGTGATCGATACGAACAGGGAGTGAAGGTATGCTTCCTGGTAAGAGATGGAAGATGAGGAACATTTATTGATCTTGAGTAAAAACCCTTTTTACGAGGGGCACATAATATGGGGCTGCACAAAGATGAGAAGATTCATAATGACAGGGGATTTGCCTTGAGCTTACAATTGCCATCAGTAATGTGGATTAGCAGAAGTGACTTGATAATGCTCTAAAGAACCAGACCACTGGCACACCAGAAGTCTTTTTTTGCATAGGCCGGGAATCGGACCCGGGTCTCCCGCGTGGCGGGCGAGAATTCTACCACTGAACCACCAATGCTCAGCCTCCTCGAAAAGACACGCCCCTGTGTGATCGATACGAACAGGGAGTGAAGGTATGCTTCCTGGTAAGAGATGGAAGATGAGGAACATTTATTGATCTTGAGTAAAAACCCTTTTTACGAGGGGCACATAATATGGGGCTGCACAAAGATGAGAAGATTCATAATGACAAGGGATTTGCCTTGAGCTTACATTTGCCATCAGTAATGAAGTGACATGATAATACTCTAAAGAACCAGACCACTGGCACACCAGAAGTCTTTTTTTGCATTGGCCGGGAATCGGACCCGGGTCTCCCGCGTGGCAGGCGAGAATTCTACCACTGAACCACCAATGCTTGGCCTCCTTGAAAAGACACGCCCCTGTGTGATCGATACGAACAGGGAGTGAAGGTATGCTTCCTGGTAAGAGATGGAAGATGAGGAACATTTATTGATCTTGAGTAAAAACCCTTTTTACGAGGGGCACATAATATGGGGCTGCACATAGATAAGAAGATTCATAATGACAGGGGATTTGCCTTGAGCTTACAATTGCCATCAGTAATGTGGATTAGCAAAAGTGACATGATAATACTCTAATGAACCAGACCACTGGCACACCAGAAGTCTTTTTTTGCATTGGCCGGGAATCGGACCCGGGTCTCCCGCGTGGCAGGTGAGAATTCTACCACTGAACCACCAATGCTCAGCCTCCTCAAAAAGACACGCCCCTGTGTGATCGATACGAACAGGGAGTGAAGGTATGCTTCCTGGTAAGAGATGGAAGATGAGGAACATTTATTGATCTTGAGTAAAAACCCTTTTTACGAGGGGCACATAATATGGGGCTGCACATAGATGAGAAGATTCATAATGACAGGGGATTTGCCTTGAGCTTACAATTGCCATCAGTAATGTGGATTAGCAAAAGTGACATGATAATACTCTAATGAACCAGACCACTGGCACACCAGAAGTCTTTTTTTGCATTGGCCGGGAATCGGACCCGGGTCTCCCGCGTGGCAGGTGAGAATTCTACCACTGAACCACCAATGCTCAGCCTCCTCAAAAAGACACGCCCCTGTGTGATCGATACGAACAGGGAGTGAAGGTATGCTTCCTGGTAAGAGATGGAAGATGAGGAACATTTATTGATCTTGAGTAAAAACCCTTTTTACGAGGGGCACATAATATGGGGCTGCACATAGATGAGAAGATTCATAATGACAGGGGATTTGCCTTGAGCTTACAATTGCCATCAGTAATGTGGATTAGCAAAAGTGACATGATAATACTCTAATGAACCAGACCACTGGCACACCAGAAGTCTTTTTTTGCATTGGCCGGGAATCGGACCCGGGTCTCCCGCGTGGCAGGCGAGAATTCTACCACTGAACCACCAATGCTCGGCCTCCTCAAAAAGACACGCCCCTGTGTGATCGATACGAACAGGGAGTGAAGGTATGCTTCCTGGTAAGAGATGGAAGATGAGGAACATTTATTGATCTTGAGTAAAAACCCTTTTTACGAGGGGCACATAATATGGGGCTGCACAAAGATGAGAAGATTCATAATGACAGGGGATTTGCCTTGAGCTTACAATTGCCATCAGTAATGAAGTGACATGATAATACTCTAAAGAACCAGACCACTGGCACACCAGAAGTCTTTTTTTGCATTGGCCGGGAATCAGACCCTGGTCTCCCGCGTGGCAGGCGAGAATTCTACCACTGAACCACCAATGCTCGGCCTCCTCGAAAAGACCGAGCATTGGTGTGTCCCTGTGTGATCGATACGAACAGGGAGTGAAGGTATGCTTCCTGGTAAGAGATGGAAGATGAGGAACATTTATTGATCTTGAGTAAAAAACCTTTTTACGAGGGGCACATAATATGGGGCTGCACATAGATGAGAAGATTCATAATGACAGGGGATTTGCCTTGAGCTTACAATTGCCATCAGTAATGAAGTGACATGATAATACTCTAAAGAACCAGACCACTGGCACACCAGAAGTCTTTTTTTGCATTGGCCGGGAATCGGACCCGGGTCTCCCGCGTGGCAGGCGAGAATTCTACCACTGAACCACCAATGCTCGGCCTCCTCGAAAAGACACGCCCCTGTGTGATCGATACGAACAGGGAGTGAAGGTATGCTTCCTGGTAAGAGATGGAAGATGAGGAACATTTATTGATCTTGAGTAAAAACCCTTTTTACGAGGGGCACATAATATGGGGCTGCACATAGATGAGAAGATTCATAATGACAGGGGATTTGCCTTGAGCTTACAATTGCCATCAGTAATGTGGATTAGCAAAAGTGACATGATAATACTCTAATGAACCAGACCACTGGCACACCAGAAGTCTTTTTTTGCATTGGCCGGGAATCGGACCCGGGTCTCCCGCGTGGCAGGCGAGAATTCTACCACTGAACCACCAATGCTCGGCCTCCTCAAAAAGACACGCCCCTGTGTGATCGATACGAACAGGGAGTGAAGGTATGCTTCCTGGTAAGAGATGGAAGATGAGGAACATGTATTGATCTTGAGTAAAAACCCTTTTTACGAGGGGCACATAATATGGGGCTGCACAAAGATGAGAAGATTCATAATGACAAGGGATTTGCCTTGAGCTTACATTTGCCATCAGTAATGAAGTGACATGATAATGCTCTAAAGAACCAGACCACTGGCACACCAGAAGTCGTTTTTTGCATTGGCCGGGAATCGGACCCGGGTCTCCCGTGTGGCAGGCGAGAATTCTACCACTGAACCACCAATGCTCGGCCTCCTCAAAAAGACACGCCCCTGTGTGATCGATACGAACAGGGAGTGAAGGGATGCTTCCTGGTAAGAGATGGAAGATGAGGAACATGTATTGATCTTGAGTAAAAACCCTTTTTACGAGGGGCACATAATATGGGGCTGCACAAAGATGAGAAGATTCATAATGACAGGGGATTTGCCTTGAGCTTACAATTGCCATCAGTAATGTGGATTAGCAGAAGTGACTTGATAATGCTCTAAAGAACCAGACCACTGGCACACCAGAAGTCTTTTTTTGCATAGGCCGGGAATCGGACCCGGGTCTCCCGCGTGGCAGGCGAGAATTCTACCACTGAATCACCAATGCTCAGCCTCCTCGAAAAGACACGCCCCTGTGTGATCGATACGAACAGGGAGTGAAGGTATGCTTCCTGGTAAGAGATGGAAGATGAGGAACATTTATTGATCTTGAGTAAAAACCCTTTTTACGAGGGGCACATAATATGGGGCTGCACAAAGATGAGAAGATTCATAATGACAGGGGATTTGCCTTGAGCTTACAATTGCCATCAGTAATGTGGATTAGCAGAAGTGACTTGATAATACTCTAAAGAACCAGACCACTGGCACACCAGAAGCCTTTTTTTTGCATTGGCCGGGAATCGAACCCGGGTCTCCCGCGTGGCAGGCGAGAATTCTACCACTGAACCACCAATGCTCGGCCCTCTCAAAAAGACACGCCCCTGTGTGATCGATACGAACAGGGAGTGAAGGTATGCTTCCTGGTAAGAGATGGAAGATGAGGAACATTTATTGATCTTGAGTAAAAACCCTTTTTACGAGGGGCACATAATATGGGGCTGCACATAGATGAGAAGATTCATAATGACAGGGGATTTGCCTTGAGCTTACAATTGCCATCAGTAATGTGGATTAGCAAAAGTGACATGATAATACTCTAATGAACCAGACCACTGGCACACCAGAAGTCTTTTTTTGCATTGGCCGGGAATCGGACCCGGGTCTCCCGCGTGGCAGGTGAGAATTCTACCACTGAACCACCAATGCTCAGCCTCCTCAAAAAGACACGCCCCTGTGTGATCGATACGAACAGGGAGTGAAGGTATGCTTCCTGGTAAGAGATGGAAGATGAGGAACATTTATTGATCTTGAGTAAAAACCCTTTTTACGAGGGGCACATAATATGGGGCTGCACATAGATGAGAAGATTCATAATGACAGGGGATTTGCCTTGAGCTTACAATTGCCATCAGTAATGTGGATTAGCAAAAGTGACATGATAATACTCTAATGAACCAGACCACTGGCACACCAGAAGTCTTTTTTTGCATTGGCCGGGAATCGGACCCGGGTCTCCCGCGTGGCAGGCGAGAATTCTACCACTGAACCACCAATGCTCGGCCTCCTCAAAAAGACACGCCCCTGTGTGATCGATACGAACAGGGAGTGAAGGTATGCTTCCTGGTAAGAGATGGAAGATGAGGAACATTTATTGATCTTGAGTAAAAACCCTTTTTACGAGGGGCACATAATATGGGGCTGCACAAAGATGAGAAGATTCATAATGACAGGGGATTTGCCTTGAGCTTACAATTGCCATCAGTAATGAAGTGACATGATAATACTCTAAAGAACCAGACCACTGGCACACCAGAAGTCTTTTTTTGCATTGGCCGGGAATCAGACCCTGGTCTCCCGCGTGGCAGGCGAGAATTCTACCACTGAACCACCAATGCTCGGCCTCCTCGAAAAGACCGAGCATTGGTGTGTCCCTGTGTGATCGATACGAACAGGGAGTGAAGGTATGCTTCCTGGTAAGAGATGGAAGATGAGGAACATTTATTGATCTTGAGTAAAAAACCTTTTTACGAGGGGCACATAATATGGGGCTGCACATAGATGAGAAGATTCATAATGACAGGGGATTTGCCTTGAGCTTACAATTGCCATCAGTAATGAAGTGACATGATAATACTCTAAAGAACCAGACCACTGGCACACCAGAAGTCTTTTTTTGCATTGGCCGGGAATCGGACCCGGGTCTCCCGCGTGGCAGGCGAGAATTCTACCACTGAACCACCAATGCTCGGCCTCCTCGAAAAGACACGCCCCTGTGTGATCGATACGAACAGGGAGTGAAGGTATGCTTCCTGGTAAGAGATGGAAGATGAGGAACATTTATTGATCTTGAGTAAAAACCCTTTTTACGAGGGGCACATAATATGGGGCTGCACATAGATGAGAAGATTCATAATGACAGGGGATTTGCCTTGAGCTTACAATTGCCATCAGTAATGTGGATTAGCAAAAGTGACATGATAATACTCTAATGAACCAGACCACTGGCACACCAGAAGTCTTTTTTTGCATTGGCCGGGAATCGGACCCGGGTCTCCCGCGTGGCAGGCGAGAATTCTACCACTGAACCACCAATGCTCGGCCTCCTCAAAAAGACACGCCCCTGTGTGATCGATACGAACAGGGAGTGAAGGTATGCTTCCTGGTAAGAGATGGAAGATGAGGAACATGTATTGATCTTGAGTAAAAACCCTTTTTACGAGGGGCACATAATATGGGGCTGCACAAAGATGAGAAGATTCATAATGACAAGGGATTTGCCTTGAGCTTACATTTGCCATCAGTAATGAAGTGACATGATAATGCTCTAAAGAACCAGACCACTGGCACACCAGAAGTCGTTTTTTGCATTGGCCGGGAATCGGACCCGGGTCTCCCGTGTGGCAGGCGAGAATTCTACCACTGAACCACCAATGCTCGGCCTCCTCAAAAAGACACGCCCCTGTGTGATCGATACGAACAGGGAGTGAAGGGATGCTTCCTGGTAAGAGATGGAAGATGAGGAACATGTATTGATCTTGAGTAAAAACCCTTTTTACGAGGGGCACATAATATGGGGCTGCACAAAGATGAGAAGATTCATAATGACAGGGGATTTGCCTTGAGCTTACAATTGCCATCAGTAATGTGGATTAGCAGAAGTGACTTGATAATGCTCTAAAGAACCAGACCACTGGCACACCAGAAGTCTTTTTTTGCATAGGCCGGGAATCGGACCCGGGTCTCCCGCGTGGCAGGCGAGAATTCTACCACTGAATCACCAATGCTCAGCCTCCTCGAAAAGACACGCCCCTGTGTGATCGATACGAACAGGGAGTGAAGGTATGCTTCCTGGTAAGAGATGGAAGATGAGGAACATTTATTGATCTTGAGTAAAAACCCTTTTTACGAGGGGCACATAATATGGGGCTGCACAAAGATGAGAAGATTCATAATGACAGGGGATTTGCCTTGAGCTTACAATTGCCATCAGTAATGTGGATTAGCAGAAGTGACTTGATAATACTCTAAAGAACCAGACCACTGGCACACCAGAAGCCTTTTTTTTGCATTGGCCGGGAATCGAACCCGGGTCTCCCGCGTGGCAGGCGAGAATTCTACCACTGAACCACCAATGCTCGGCCCTCTCAAAAAGACACGCCCCTGTGTGATCGATACGAACAGGGAGTGAAGGTATGCTTCCTGGTAAGAGATGGAAGATGAGGAACATGTATTGATCTTGAGTAAAAACCCTTTTTACGAGGGGCACATAATATGGGGCTGCACAAAGATGAGAAGATTCATAATGACAGGGGATTTGCCTTGAGCTTACAATTGCCATCAGTAATGTGGATTAGCAGAAGTGACTTGATAATGCTCTAAAGAACCAGACCACTGGCACACCAGAAGTCTTTTTTTGCATTGGCCGGGAATCGAACCCGGGTCTCCCGCGTGGCAGGCGAGAATTCTACCACTGAACCACCAATGCTTGGCCTCCTCGAAAAGACACGCCCCTGTGTGATCGATACGAACAGGGAGTGAAGGTATGCTTCCTGGTAAGCGATGGAAGATGAGGAACATTTATTGATCTTGAGTAAAAACCCTTTTTACGAGGGGCACATAATATGGGGCTGCACATAGATGAGAAGATTCATAATGACAGGGGATTTGCCTTGAGCTTACAATTGCCATCAGTAATGAAGTGACATGATAATACTCTAAAGAACCAGACCACTGGCACACCAGAAGTCTTTTTTTGCATTGGCCGGGAATCGGACCCGGGTCTCCCGCGTGGCAGGCGAGAATTCTACCACTGAACCACCAATGCTCGGCCTCCTCAAAAAGACACGCCCCTGTGTGATCGATACGAACAGGGAGTGAAGGTATGCTTCCTGGTAAGAGATGGAAGATGAGGAACATTTATTGATCTTGAGTAAAAACCCTTTTTACGAGGGGCACATAATATGGGGCTGCACAAAGATGAGAAGATTCATAATGACAGGGGATTTGCCTTGCGCTTACAATTGCCATCAGTAATGTGGATTAGCAGAAGTGACTTGATAATGCTCTAAAGAACCAGACCACTGGCACACCAGAAGTCTTTTTTTGCATAGGCCGGGAATCGGACCCGGGTCTCCCGCGTGGCAGGCGAGAATTCTACCACTGAACCACCAATGCTTGGCCTCCTCGAAAAGACACGCCCCTGTGTGATCGATACGAACAGGGAGTGAAGGTATGCTTCCTGGTAAGCGATGGAAGATGAGGAACATTTATTGATCTTGAGTAAAAACCCTTTTTACGAGGGGCACATAATATGGGGCTGCACAAAGATGAGAAGATTCATAATGACAGGGGATTTGCCTTGAGCTTACAATTGCCATCAGTAATGTGGATTAGCAGAAGTGACTTGATAATGCTCTAAAGAACCAGACCACTGGCACACCAGAAGTCTTTTTTTGCATAGGCCGGGAATCGGACCCGGGTCTCCCGCATGGCAGGCGAGAATTCTACCACTGAACCACCAATGCTCGGCCTCCTCGAAAAGACACGCCCCTGTGTGATCGATACGAACAGGGAGTGAAGGTATGCTTCCTGTTAAGAGATGGAAGATGAGGAACATTTATTGATCTTGAGTAAAAACCCTTTTTACGAGGGGCACATAATATGGGGCTGCACAAAGATGAGAAGATTCATAATGACAGGGGATTTGCCTTGAGCTTACAATTGCCATCAGTAATGTGGATTAGCAGAAGTGACTTGATAATGCTCTAAAGAACCAGACCACTGGCACACCAGAAGTCTTTTTTTGCATAGGCCGGGAATCGGACCCGGGTCTCCCGCGTGGCAGGCGAGAATTCTACCACTGAACCACCAATGCTCAGCCTCCTCGAAAAGACACGCCCCTGTGTGATCGATACGAACAGGGAGTGAAGGTATGCTTCCTGGTAAGCGATGGAAGATGAGGAACATTTATTGATCTTGAGTAAAAACCCTTTTTACGAGGGGCACATAATATGGGGCTGCACAAAGATGAGAAGATTCATAATGACAAGGGATTTGCCTTGAGCTTACAATTGCCATCAGTAATGAAGTGACATGATAATACTCTAAAGAACCAGACCACTGGCACACCAGAAGTCTTTTTTTGCATTGGCCGGGAATCGGACCCGGGTCTCCCGCGTGGCAGGCGAGAATTCTACCACTGAACCACCAATGCTCGGCCTCGTCAAAAAGACACGCCCCTGTGTGATCGATACGAACAGGGAGTGAAGGTATGCTTCCTGGTAAGAGATGGAAGATGAGGAACATGTATTGATCTTGAGTAAAAACCCTTTTTACGAGGGGCACATAATATGGGGCTGCACAAAGATGAGAAGATTCATAATGACAGGGGATTTGCCTTGAGCTTACAATTGCCATCAGTAATGTGGATTAGCAGAAGTGACTTGATAATGCTCTAAAGAACCAGACCACTGGCACACCAGAAGTCTTTTTTTGCCTTGGCCGGGAATCGGACCCGGGTCTCCCGCGTGGCAGGCGAGAATTCTACCACTGAACAACCAATGCTCGGCCTCCTCAAAAAGACACGCCCCTGTGTGATCGATACGAACAGGGAGTGAAGGTATGCTTCCTGGTAAGAGATGGAAGATGATGAACATTTATTGATCTTGAGTAAAAACCCTTTTTACGAGGGGCACATAATATGGGGCTGCACAAAGATGAGAAGATTCATAATGACAGGGGATTTGCCTTGCGCTTACAATTGCCATCAGTAATGTGGATTAGCAGAAGTGACTTGATAATGCTCTAAAGAACCAGACCACTGGCACACCAGAAGTCTTTTTTTGCATAGGCCGGGAATCGGACCCGGGTCTCCCGCGTGGCAGGCGAGAATTCTACCACTGAACCACCAATGCTTGGCCTCCTCGAAAAGACACGCCCCTGTGTGATCGATACGAACAGGGAGTGAAGGTATGCTTCCTGGTAAGCGATGGAAGATGAGGAACATTTATTGATCTTGAGTAAAAACCCTTTTTACGAGGGGCACATAATATGGGGCTGCACATAGATGAGAAGATTCATAATGACAGGGGATTTGCCTTGAGCTTACAATTGCCATCAGTAATGAAGTGACATGATAATACTCTAAAGAACCAGACCACTGGCACACCAGAAGTCTTTTTTTGCATTGGCCGGGAATCGGACCCGGGTCTCCCGCGTGGCAGGCGAGAATTCTACCACTGAACCACCAATGCTCGGCCTCCTCAAAAAGACACGCCCCTGTGTGATCGATACGAACAGGGAGTGAAGGTATGCTTCCTGGTAAGAGATGGAAGATGAGGAACATTTATTGATCTTGAGTAAAAACCCTTTTTACGAGGGGCACATAATATGGGGCTGCACAAAGATGAGAAGATTCATAATGACAGGGGATTTGCCTTGCGCTTACAATTGCCATCAGTAATGTGGATTAGCAGAAGTGACTTGATAATGCTCTAAAGAACCAGACCACTGGCACACCAGAAGTCTTTTTTTGCATAGGCCGGGAATCGGACCCGGGTCTCCCGCGTGGCAGGCGAGAATTCTACCACTGAACCACCAATGCTTGGCCTCCTCGAAAAGACACGCCCCTGTGTGATCGATACGAACAGGGAGTGAAGGTATGCTTCCTGGTAAGCGATGGAAGATGAGGAACATTTATTGATCTTGAGTAAAAACCCTTTTTACGAGGGGCACATAATATGGGGCTGCACAAAGATGAGAAGATTCATAATGACAGGGGATTTGCCTTGAGCTTACAATTGCCATCAGTAATGTGGATTAGCAGAAGTGACTTGATAATGCTCTAAAGAACCAGACCACTGGCACACCAGAAGTCTTTTTTTGCATAGGCCGGGAATCGGACCCGGGTCTCCCGCATGGCAGGCGAGAATTCTACCACTGAACCACCAATGCTCGGCCTCCTCGAAAAGACACGCCCCTGTGTGATCGATACGAACAGGGAGTGAAGGTATGCTTCCTGTTAAGAGATGGAAGATGAGGAACATTTATTGATCTTGAGTAAAAACCCTTTTTACGAGGGGCACATAATATGGGGCTGCACAAAGATGAGAAGATTCATAATGACAGGGGATTTGCCTTGAGCTTACAATTGCCATCAGTAATGTGGATTAGCAGAAGTGACTTGATAATGCTCTAAAGAACCAGACCACTGGCACACCAGAAGTCTTTTTTTGCATAGGCCGGGAATCGGACCCGGGTCTCCCGCGTGGCAGGCGAGAATTCTACCACTGAACCACCAATGCTCAGCCTCCTCGAAAAGACACGCCCCTGTGTGATCGATACGAACAGGGAGTGAAGGTATGCTTCCTGGTAAGCGATGGAAGATGAGGAACATGTATTGATCTTGAGTAAAAACCCTTTTTACGAGGGGCACATAATATGGGGCTGCACAAAGATGAGAAGATTCATAATGACAAGGGATTTGCCTTGAGCTTACAATTGCCATCAGTAATGAAGTGACATGATAATACTCTAAAGAACCAGACCACTGGCACACCAGAAGTCTTTTTTTGCATTGGCCGGGAATCGGACCCGGGTCTCCCGCGTGGCAGGCGAGAATTCTACCACTGAACCACCAATGCTCGGCCTCGTCAAAAAGACACGCCCCTGTGTGATCGATACGAACAGGGAGTGAAGGTATGCTTCCTGGTAAGAGATGGAAGATGAGGAACATGTATTGATCTTGAGTAAAAACCCTTTTTACGAGGGGCACATAATATGGGGCTGCACATAGATGAGAAGATTCATAATGACAGGGGATTTGCCTTGATCTTACAATTGCCATCAGTAATGAAGTGACATGATAATACTCTAAAGAACCAGACCACTGGCACACCAGAAGTCTTTTTTTGCATTGGCCGGGAATCGGACCCGGGTCTCCCGCGTGGCAGGCGAGAATTCTACCACTGAACCACCAATGCTCGGCCTCCTCAAAAAGACACGCCCCTGTGTGATCGATACGAACAGGGAGTGAAGGTATGCTTCCTGGTAAGAGATGGAAGATGAGGAACATTTATTGATCTTGAGTAAAAACCCTTTTTACGAGGGGCACATAATATGGGGCTGCACAAAGATGAGAAGATTCATAATGACAAGGGATTTGCCTTGAGCTTACAATTGCCATCAGTAATGAAGTGACATGATAATGCTCTAAAGAACCAGACCACTGGCACACCAGAAGTCTTTTTTTGCATTGGCCGGGAATCAGACCCGGGTCTCCCGCGTGGCAGGCGAGAATTCTACCACTGAACCACCAATGCTCGGCCTCCTCAAAAAGACACGCCCCTGTGTGATCGATACGAACAGGGAGTGAAGGTATGCTTCCTGGTAAGAGATGGAAGATGAGGAACATTTATTGATCTTGAGTAAAAACCCTTTTTATGAGGGGCACATAATATGGGTCTGCACATAGATGAGAAGATTCATAATGACAGGGGATTTGCCTTGATCTTACAATTGCCATGAGTAATGAAGTGACATGATAATACTCTAAAGAACCAGACCACTGGCACACCAGAAGTCTTTTTTTGCATAGGCCGGGAATCGGACCCGGGTCTCCCGCGTGGCAGGCGAGAATTCTACCACTGAACCACCAATGCTCAGCCTCCTCGAAAAGACACGCCCCTGTGTGATCGATACGAACAGGGAGTGAAGGTATGCTTCCTGGTAAGCGATGGAAGATGAGGAACATTTATTGATCTTGAGTAAAAACCCTTTTTACGAGGGGCACATAATATGGGGCTGCACAAAGATGAGAAGATTCATAATGACAGGGGATTTGCCTTGAGCTTACAACTGCCATCAGTAATGAAGTGACATGATAATACTCTAAAGAACCAGACCACTGGCACACCAGAAGTCTTTTTTTTGCATTGGCCGGGAATCGAACCCGGGTGTCCCGCGTGGCAGGCGAGAATTCTACCACTGAACCACCAATGCTCGGCCCCCTCAAAAAGACACGCCCCTGTGTGATCGATACGAACAGGGAGTGAAGGTATGCTTCCTGGTAAGAGATGGAAGATGAGGAACATGTATTGATCTTGAGTAAAAACCCTTTTTACGAGGGGCACATAATATGGGGCTGCACAAAGATGAGAAGATTCATAATGACAGGGGATTTGCCTTGAGCTTACAACTGCCATCAGTAATGAAGTGACATGATAATACTCTAAAGAACCAGACCACTGGCACACCAGAAGTCTTTTTTTGCATAGGCCGGGAATCGGACCCGGGTCTCCCGCATGGCAGGCGAGAATTCTACCACTGAACCACCAATGCTCGGCCTCCTCGAAAAGACACGCCCCTGTGTGATCGATACGAACAGGGAGTGAAGGTATGCTTCCTGGTAAGCGATGGAAGATGAGGAACATTTATTGATCTTGAGTAAAAACCCTTTTTACGAGGGGCACATAATATGGGGCTGCACAAAGATGAGAAGATTCATAATGACAAGGGATTTGCCTTGAGCTTACAATTGCCATCAGTAATGAAGTGACATGATAATACTCTAAAGAACCAGACCACTGGCACACCAGAAGTCTTTTTTTGCATTGGCCGGGAATCGGACTCGGGTCTCCCGCGTGGCAGGCGAGAATTCTACCACTGAACCACCAATGCTCGGCCTCCTCGAAAAGACACGCCCCTGTGTGATCGATACGAACAGGGAGTGAAGGTATGCTTCCTGGTAAGAGATGGAAGATGAGGAACATTTATTGATCTTGAGTAAAAACCCTTTTTACGAGGGGCACATAATATGGGGCTGCACATAGATGAGAAGATTCATAATGACAGGGGATTTGCCTTGATCTTACAATTGCCATCAGTAATGAAGTGACATGATAATACTCTAAAGAACCAGACCACTGGCACACCAGAAGTCTTTTTTTGCATAGGCCGGGAATCGGACCCAGGTCTCCCGCATGGCAGGCGAGAATTCTACCACTGAACCACCAATGCTCGGCCTCCTCGAAAAGACACGCCCCTGTGTGATCGATACGAACAGGGAGTGAAGGTATGCTTCCTGGTAAGCGATGGAAGATGAGGAACATTTATTGATCTTGAGTAAAAACCCTTTTTACGAGGGGCACATAATATGGGGCTGCACAAAGATGAGAAGATTCATAATGACAAGGGATTTGCCTTGAGCTTACAATTGCCATCAGTAATGAAGTGACATGATAATACTCTAAAGAACCAGACCACTGGCACACCAGAAGTCTTTTTTTGCATTGGCCGGGAATCAGACCCGGGTCTCCCGCGTGGCAGGCGAGAATTCTACCACTGAACCACCAATGCTCGGCCTCCTCGAAAAGACACGCCCCTGTGTGATCGATACGAACAGGGAGTGAAGGTATGCTTTCTGGTAAGAGATGGAAGATGAGGAACATTTATTGATCTTGAGTAAAAACCCTTTTTACGAGGGGCACATAATATGGGGCTGCACATAGATGAGAAGATTCATAATGACAGGGGATTTGCCTTGATCTTACAATTGCCATCAGTAATGAAGTGACATGATAATACTCTAAAGAACCAGACCACTGGCACACCAGAAGTCTTTTTTTGCATTGGCCGGGAATCGGACCCGGGTCTCCCGCGTGGCAGGCGAGAATTCTACCACTGAACCACCAATGCTCGGCCTCCTCAAAAAGACACGCCCCTGTGTGATCGATACGAACAGGGAGTGAAGGTATGCTTCCTGGTAAGAGATGGAAGATGAGGAACATTTATTGATCTTGAGTAAAAACCCTTTTTACGAGGGGCACATAATATGGGGCTGCACAAAGATGAGAAGATTCATAATGACAAGGGATTTGCCTTGAGCTTACAATTGCCATCAGTAATGAAGTGACATGATAATGCTCTAAAGAACCAGACCACTGGCACACCAGAAGTCTTTTTTTGCATTGGCCGGGAATCAGACCCGGGTCTCCCGCGTGGCAGGCGAGAATTCTACCACTGAACCACCAATGCTCGGCCTCCTCAAAAAGACACGCCCCTGTGTGATCGATACGAACAGGGAGTGAAGGTATGCTTCCTGGTAAGAGATGGAAGATGAGGAACATTTATTGATCTTGAGTAAAAACCCTTTTTATGAGGGGCACATAATATGGGTCTGCACATAGATGAGAAGATTCATAATGACAGGGGATTTGCCTTGATCTTACAATTGCCATGAGTAATGAAGTGACATGATAATACTCTAAAGAACCAGACCACTGGCACACCAGAAGTCTTTTTTTGCATAGGCCGGGAATCGGACCCGGGTCTCCCGCGTGGCAGGCGAGAATTCTACCACTGAACCACCAATGCTCAGCCTCCTCGAAAAGACACGCCCCTGTGTGATCGATACGAACAGGGAGTGAAGGTATGCTTCCTGGTAAGCGATGGAAGATGAGGAACATTTATTGATCTTGAGTAAAAACCCTTTTTACGAGGGGCACATAATATGGGGCTGCACAAAGATGAGAAGATTCATAATGACAGGGGATTTGCCTTGAGCTTACAACTGCCATCAGTAATGAAGTGACATGATAATACTCTAAAGAACCAGACCACTGGCACACCAGAAGTCTTTTTTTTGCATTGGCCGGGAATCGAACCCGGGTGTCCCGCGTGGCAGGCGAGAATTCTACCACTGAACCACCAATGCTCGGCCCCCTCAAAAAGACACGCCCCTGTGTGATCGATACGAACAGGGAGTGAAGGTATGCTTCCTGGTAAGAGATGGAAGATGAGGAACATGTATTGATCTTGAGTAAAAACCCTTTTTACGAGGGGCACATAATATGGGGCTGCACAAAGATGAGAAGATTCATAATGACAGGGGATTTGCCTTGAGCTTACAACTGCCATCAGTAATGAAGTGACATGATAATACTCTAAAGAACCAGACCACTGGCACACCAGAAGTCTTTTTTTGCATAGGCCGGGAATCGGACCCGGGTCTCCCGCATGGCAGGCGAGAATTCTACCACTGAACCACCAATGCTCGGCCTCCTCGAAAAGACACGCCCCTGTGTGATCGATACGAACAGGGAGTGAAGGTATGCTTCCTGGTAAGCGATGGAAGATGAGGAACATTTATTGATCTTGAGTAAAAACCCTTTTTACGAGGGGCACATAATATGGGGCTGCACAAAGATGAGAAGATTCATAATGACAAGGGATTTGCCTTGAGCTTACAATTGCCATCAGTAATGAAGTGACATGATAATACTCTAAAGAACCAGACCACTGGCACACCAGAAGTCTTTTTTTGCATTGGCCGGGAATCGGACTCGGGTCTCCCGCGTGGCAGGCGAGAATTCTACCACTGAACCACCAATGCTCGGCCTCCTCGAAAAGACACGCCCCTGTGTGATCGATACGAACAGGGAGTGAAGGTATGCTTCCTGGTAAGAGATGGAAGATGAGGAACATTTATTGATCTTGAGTAAAAACCCTTTTTACGAGGGGCACATAATATGGGGCTGCACATAGATGAGAAGATTCATAATGACAGGGGATTTGCCTTGATCTTACAATTGCCATCAGTAATGAAGTGACATGATAATACTCTAAAGAACCAGACCACTGGCACACCAGAAGTCTTTTTTTGCATTGGCCGGGAATCGGACCCGGGTCTCCCGCGTGGCAGGCGAGAATTCTACCACTGAACCACCAATGCTCGGCCTCCTCAAAAAGACACGCCCCTGTGTGATCGATACGAACAGGGAGTGAAGGTATGCTTCCTGGTAAGAGATGGAAGATGAGGAACATTTATTGATCTTGAGTAAAAACCCTTTTTACGAGGGGCACATAATATGGGGCTGCACAAAGATGAGAAGATTCATAATGACAAGGGATTTGCCTTGAGCTTACAATTGCCATCAGTAATGAAGTGACATGATAATGCTCTAAAGAACCAGACCACTGGCACACCAGAAGTCTTTTTTTGCATTGGCCGGGAATCAGACCCGGGTCTCCCGCGTGGCAGGCGAGAATTCTACCACTGAACCACCAATGCTCGGCCTCCTCGAAAAGACACGCCCCTGTGTGATCGATACGAACAGGGAGTGAAGGTATGCTTCCTGGTAAGAGATGGAAGATGAGGAACATTTATTGATCTTGAGTAAAAACCCTTTTTACGAGGGGCACATAATATGGGGCTGCACATAGATGAGAAGATTCATAATGACAGGGATTTGCCTTGAGCTTACAATTGCCATCAGTAATGTGGATTAGCAAAAGTGACATGATAATACTCTAATGAACCAGACCACTGGCACACCAGAAGTCTTTTTTTGCATTGGCCGAGAATCGGACCCGGGTCTCCCGCGTGGCAGGTGAGAATTCTACCACTGAACCACCAATGCTCAGCCTCCTCAAAAAGACACGCCCCTGTGTGATCGATACGAACAGGGAGTGAAGGTATGCTTCCTGGTAAGAGATGGAAGATGAGGAACATTTATTGATCTTGAGTAAAAACCCTTTTTACGAGGGGCACATAATATGGGGCTGCACATAGATGAGAAGATTCATAATGACAGGGGATTTGCCTTGAGCTTACAATTGCCATCAGTAATGTGGATTAGCAAAAGTGACACGATAATACTCTAATGAACCAGACCACTGGCACACCAGAAGTCTTTTTTTGCATTGGCCGGGAATCGGACCCGGGTCTCCCGCGTGGCAGGCGAGAATTCTACCACTGAACCACCAATGCTCAGCCTCCTCAAAAAGACACGCCCCTGTGTGATCGATACGAACAGGGAGTGAAGGTATGCTTCCTGGTAAGAGATGGAAGATGAGGAACATTTATTGATCTTGAGTAAAAACCCTTTTTACGAGGGGCACATAATATGGGGCTGCACAAAGATGAGAAGATTCATAATGACAGGGGATTTGCCTTGAGCTTACAATTGCCATTAGTAATGAAGTGACTTGATAATGCTCTAAAGAACCAGACCACTGGCACACCAGAAGTCTTTTTTTGCATAGGCCGGGAATCGGACCCGGGTCTCCCGCGTGGCAGGTGAGAATTCTACCACTGAACCACCAATGCTCGGCCTCCTCGAAAAGACACGCCCCTGTGTGATCGATACGAACAGGGAGTGAAGGTATGCTTCCTGGTAAGCGATGGAAGATGAGGAACATTTATTGATCTTGAGTAAAAACCCTTTTTACGAGGGGCACATAATATGGGGCTGCACAAAGATGAGAAGATTCATAATGACAAGGGATTTGCCTTGAGCTTACAATTGCCATCAGTAATGAAGTGACATGATAATACTCTAAAGAATCAGACCACTGGCACACCAGAAGTCTTTTTTTGCATTGGCCGGGAATCGGACCCGGGTCTCCCGCGTGGCAGGCGAGAATTCTACCACTGAACCACCAATGCTCGGCCTCCTCGAAAAGACACGCCCCTGTGTGATCGATACGAACAGGGAGTGAAGGTATGCTTCCTGGTAAGCGATGGAAGATGAGGAACATTTATTGATCTTGAGTAAAAACCCTTTTTACGAGGGGCACATAATATGGGGCTGCACAAAGATGAGAAGATTCATAATGACAGGGGATTTGCCTTGAGCTTACAATTGCCATCAGTAATGTGGATTAGCAGAAGTGACTTGATAATGCTCTAAAGAACCAGACCACTGGCACACAAGAAGTCTTTTTTTGCATTGGCTGGGAATCGGACCCGGGTCTCCCGCGTGGCAGGCGAGAATTCTACCACTGAACAACCAATGCTCGGCCTCCTCAAAAAGACACGCCCCTGTGTGATCGATACGAACAGGGAGTGAAGGTATGCTTCCTGGTAAGAGATGGAAGATGAGGAACATGTATTGATCTTGAGTAAAAACCCTTTTTACGAGGGGCACATAATATGGGGCTGCACAAAGATGAGAAGATTCATAATGACAGGGGATTTGCCTTGAGCTTACAATTGCCATCAGTAATGTGGATTAGCAGAAGTGACTTGATAATGCTCTAAAGAACCAGACCACTGGCACACCAGAAGTCTTTTTTTGCATAGGCCGGGAATCGGACCCAGGTCTCCCGCGTGGCAGGCGAGAATTCTACCACTGAACCACCAATGCTCGGCCTCCTTGAAAAGACACGCCCCTGTGTGATCGATACGAACAGGGAGTGAAGGTATGCTTCCTGGTAAGCGATGGAAGATGAGGAACATGTATTGATCTTGAGTAAAAACCCTTTTTACGAGGGGCACATAATATGGGGCTGCACAAAGATGAGAAGATTCATAATGACAGGGGATTTGCCTTGAGCTTACAATTGCCATCAGTAATGTGGATTAGCAGAAGTGACTTGATAATGCTCTAAAGAACCAGACCACTGGCACACCAGAAGTCTTTTTTTGCATAGGCCGGGAATCGGACCCGGGTCTCCCGCGTGGCAGGCGAGAATTCTACCACTGAACCACCAATGCTCGGCCTCCTCGAAAAGACACGCCCCTGTGTGATCGATACGAACAGGGAGTGAAGGTATGCTTCCTGGTAAGCGATGGAAGATGAGGAACATTTATTGATCTTGAGTAAAAACCCTTTTTACGAGGGGCACATAATATGGGGCTGCACAAAGATGAGAAGATTCATAATGACAAGGGATTTGCCTTGAGCTTACAATTGCCATCAGTAATGAAGTGACATGATAATACTCTAAAGAACCAGACCACTGGCACACCAGAAGTCTTTTTTTGCATTGGCCGGGAATCGGACCCGGGTCTCCCGCGTGGCAGGCGAGAATTCTACCACTGAACCACCAATGCTCGGCCTCCTCAAAAAGACACGCCCCTGTGTGATCGATACGAACAGGGAGTGAAGGTATGCTTCCTGGTAAGAGATGGAAGATGAGGAACATGTATTGATCTTGAGTAAAAACCCTTTTTACGAGGGGCACATAATATGGGGCTGCACAAAGATGAGAAGATTCATAATGACAGGGGATTTGCCTTGCGCTTACAATTGCCATCAGTAATGTGGATTAGCAGAAGTGACTTGATAATGCTCTAAAGAACCAGACCACTGGCACACCAGAAGTCTTTTTTTGCATAGGCCGGGAATCGGACCCGGGTCTCCCGCGTGGCAGGCGAGAATTCTACCACTGAACCACCAATGCTTGGCCTCCTCGAAAAGACACGCCCCTGTGTGATCGATACGAACAGGGAGTGAAGGTATGCTTCCTGGTAAGCGATGGAAGATGAGGAACATTTATTGATCTTGAGTAAAAACCCTTTTTACGAGGGGCACATAATATGGGGCTGCACAAAGATGAGAAGATTCATAATGACAGGGGATTTGCCTTGAGCTTACAATTGCCATCAGTAATGTGGATTAGCAGAAGTGACTTGATAATGCTCTAAAGAACCAGACCACTGGCACACCAGAAGTCTTTTTTTGCATAGGCCGGGAATCGGACCCGGGTCTCCCGCATGGCAGGCGAGAATTCTACCACTGAACCACCAATACTCGGCCTCCTCGAAAAGACACGCCCCTGTGTGATCGATACGAACAGGGAGTGAAGGTATGCTTCCTGGTAAGAGATGGAAGATGAGGAACATTTATTGATCTTGAGTAAAAACCCTTTTTACGAGGGGCACATAATATGGGGCTGCACAATTGCCATCAGTAATGTGGATTAGCAGAAGTGACATGATAATACTGTAATGAACCAGACCACTGACACACCAGAAGTCTTTTTTTGCATTGGCCGGGAATCGGACCCGGGTCTCCCGCGCGGCAGGCGAGAATTCTACCACTGAACCACCAATGCTTGGCCTCCTCAAAAAGACACGCCCCTGCGTGATCGATACGATCAGGGAGTGAAGGTATGCTTCCTGGTAAGAGATGGAAGATGAGGAACATTTATTGATCTTGAGTAAAAACCCTTTTTACGAGGGGCACATAATATGGGGCTGCACATAGATGAGAAGATTCATAATGACAGGGGATTTGCCTTGAGCTTACAATTGCCATCAGTAATGAAGTGACATGATAATACTCTAAAGAACCAGACCACTGGCACACCAGAAGTCTTTTTTTGCATTGGCCGGGAATCGGACCCGGGTCTCCCGCGTGGCAGGCGAGAATTCTACCACTGAACCACCAATGCTCGGCCTCCTCGAAAAGACACGCCCCTGTGTGATCGATACGAACAGGGAGTGAAGGTATGCTTCCTGGTAAGAGATGGAAGATGAGGAACATGTATTGATCTTGAGTAAAAACCCTTTTTACGAGGGGCACATAATATGGGGCTGCACAAAGATGAGAAGATTCATAATGACAGGGGATTTGCCTTGCGCTTACAATTGCCATCAGTAATGTGGATTAGCAGAAGTGACTTGATAATGCTCTAAAGAACCAGACCACTGGCACACCAGAAGTCTTTTTTTGCATAGGCCGGGAATCGGACCCGGGTCTCCCGCGTGGCAGGCGAGAATTCTACCACTGAACCACCAATGCTCGGCCGCCTCGAAAAGACACGCCCCTGTGTGATCGATACGAACAGGGAGTGAAGGTATGCTTCCTGGTAAGCGATGGAAGATGAGGAACATTTATTGATCTTGAGTAAAAACCCTTTTTACGAGGGGCACATAATATGGGGCTGCACAAAGATGAGAAGATTCATAATGACAGGGGATTTGCCTTGCGCTTACAATTGCCATCAGTAATGTGGATTAGCAGAAGTGACTTGATAATGCTCTAAAGAACCAGACCACTGGCACACCAGAAGTCTTTTTTTGCATAGGCCGGGAATCGGACCCGGGTCTCCCGCGTGGCAGGCGAGAATTCTACCACTGAACCACCAATGCTCGGCCTCCTCGAAAAGACACGCCCCTGTGTGATCGATACGAACAGGGAGTGAAGGTATGCTTCCTGTTAAGAGATGGAAGATGAGGAACATTTATTGATCTTGAGTAAAAACCCTTTTTACGAGGGGCACATAATATGGGGCTGCACAATTGCCATCAGTAATGTGGATTAGCAGAAGTGACATGATAATACTGTAATGAACCAGACCACTGACACACCAGAAGTCTTTTTTTGCATTGGCCGGGAATCGGACCCGGGTCTCCCGCGCGGCAGGCGAGAATTCTACCACTGAACCACCAATGCTTGGCCTCCTCAAAAAGACACGCCCCTGCGTGATCGATACGATCAGGGAGTGAAGGTATGCTTCCTGGTAAGAGATGGAAGATGAGGAACATTTATTGATCTTGAGTAAAAACCCTTTTTACGAGGGGCACATAATATGGGGCTGCACATAGATGAGAAGATTCATAATGACAGGGGATTTGCCTTGAGCTTACAATTGCCATCAGTAATGAAGTGACATGATAATACTCTAAAGAACCAGACCACTGGCACACCAGAAGTCTTTTTTTGCATTGGCCGGGAATCGGACCCGGGTCTCCCGCGTGGCAGGCGAGAATTCTACCACTGAACCACCAATGCTCGGCCTCCTCGAAAAGACACGCCCCTGTGTGATCGATACGAACAGGGAGTGAAGGTATGCTTCCTGGTAAGAGATGGAAGATGAGGAACATTTATTGATCTTGAGTAAAAACCCTTTTTACGAGGGGCACATAATATGGGGCTGCACAAAGATGAGAAGATTCATAATGACAGGGGATTTGCCTTGCGCTTACAATTGCCATCAGTAATGTGGATTAGCAGAAGTGACTTGATAATGCTCTAAAGAACCAGACCACTGGCACACCAGAAGTCTTTTTTTGCATAGGCCGGGAATCGGACCCGGGTCTCCCGCGTGGCAGGCGAGAATTCTACCACTGAACCACCAATGCTTGGCCTCCTCGAAAAGACACGCCCCTGTGTGATCGATACGAACAGGGAGTGAAGGTATGCTTCCTGGTAAGCGATGGAAGATGAGGAACATTTATTGATCTTGAGTAAAAACCCTTTTTACGAGGGGCACATAATATGGGGCTGCACAAAGATGAGAAGATTCATAATGACAGGGGATTTGCCTTGAGCTTACAATTGCCATCAGTAATGTGGATTAGCAGAAGTGACTTGATAATGCTCTAAAGAACCAGACCACTGGCACACCAGAAGTCTTTTTTTGCATAGGCCGGGAATCGGACCCGGGTCTCCCGCATGGCAGGCGAGAATTCTACCACTGAACCACCAATGCTCGGCCTCCTCGAAAAGACACGCCCCTGTGTGATCGATACGAACAGGGAGTGAAGGTATGCTTCCTGTTAAGAGATGGAAGATGAGGAACATTTATTGATCTTGAGTAAAAACCCTTTTTACGAGGGGCACATAATATGGGGCTGCACAATTGCCATCAGTAATGTGGATTAGCAGAAGTGACATGATAATACTGTAATGAACCAGACCACTGACACACCAGAAGTCTTTTTTTGCATTGGCCGGGAATCGGACCCGGGTCTCCCGCGCGGCAGGCGAGAATTCTACCACTGAACCACCAATGCTTGGCCTCCTCAAAAAGACACGCCCCTGCGTGATCGATACGATCAGGGAGTGAAGGTATGCTTCCTGGTAAGAGATGGAAGATGAGGAACATTTATTGATCTTGAGTAAAAACCCTTTTTACGAGGGGCACATAATATGGGGCTGCACAAAGATGAGAAGATTCATAATGACAGGGGATTTGCCTTGAGCTTACAATTGCCATCAGTAATGTGGATTAGCAGAAGTGACTTGATAATGCTCTAAAGAACCAGACCACTGGCACACCAGAAGTCTTTTTTTGCCTTGGCCGGGAATCGGACCCGGGTCTCCCGCGTGGCAGGCGAGAATTCTACCACTGAACAACCAATGCTCGGCCTCCTCAAAAAGACACGCCCCTGTGTGATCGATACGAACAGGGAGTGAAGGTAAGCTTCCTGGTAAGAGATGGAAGATGATGAACATGTATTGATCTTGAGTAAAAACCCTTTTTACGAGGGGCACATAATATGGGGCTGCACAAAGATGAGAAGATTCATAATGACAGGGGATTTGCCTTGAGCTTACAATTGCCATCAGTAATGTGGATTAGCAGAAGTGACTTGATAATGCTCTAAAGAACCAGACCACTGGCACACCAGAAGTCTTTTTTTGCATAGGCCGGGAATCAGACCCGGGTCTCCCGCGTGGCAGGCGAGAATTCTACCACTGAACCACCAATGCTCGGCCTCCTCGAAAAGACACGCCCCTGTGTGATCGATACGAACAGGGAGTGAAGGTATGCTTCCTGGTAAGCGATGGAAGATGAGGAACATTTATTGATCTTGAGTAAAAACCCTTTTTACGAGGGGCACATAATATGGGGCTGCACAAAGATGAGAAGATTCATAATGACAGGGGATTTGCCTTGAGCTTACAATTGCCATCAGTAATGAAGTGACATGATAATACTCTAAAGAACCAGACCACTGGCACACCAGAAGTCTTTTTTTGCATTGGCCGGGAATCGGACCCGGGTCTCCCGCGTGGCAGGCGAGAATTCTACCACTGAACCACCAATGCTCGGCCTCCTCGAAAAGACACGCCCCTGTGTGATCGATACGAACAGGGAGTGAAGGTATGCTTCCTGGTAAGAGATGGAAGATGAGGAACATGTATTGATCTTGAGTAAAAACCCTTTTTACGAGGGGCACATAATATGGGGCTGCACAAAGATGAGAAGATTCATAATGACAAGGGATTTGCCTTGAGCTTACATTTGCCATCAGTAATGAAGTGACATGATAATGCTCTAAAGAACCAGACCACTGGCACACCAGAAGTCTTTTTTTGCATTGGCCGGGAATCGGACCCGGGTCTCCCGTGTGGCAGGCGAGAATTCTACCACTGAACCACCAATGCTCGGCCTCCTCAAAAAGACACGCCCCTGTGTGATCGATACGAACAGGGAGTGAAGGTATGCTTCCTGGTAAGAGATGGAAGATGATGAACATGTATTGATCTTGAGTAAAAACCCTTTTTACGAGGGGCACATAATATGGGGCTGCACAAAGATGAGAAGATTCATAATGACAGGGGATTTGCCTTGAGCTTACAATTGCCATCAGTAATGTGGATTAGCAGAAGTGACTTGATAATGCTCTAAAGAACCAGACCACTGGCACACCAGAAGTCTTTTTTTGCATAGGCCGGGAATCGGACCCGGGTCTCCCGCGTGGCAGGCGAGAATTCTACCACTGAACCACCAATGCTCAGCCTCCTCGAAAAGACACGCCCCTGTGTGATCGATACGAACAGGGAGTGAAGGTATGCTTCCTGGTAAGCGATGGAAGATGAGGAACATTTATTGATCTTGAGTAAAAACCCTTTTTACGAGGGGCACATAATATGGGTCTGCACAAAGATGAGAAGATTCATAATGACAGGGGATTTGCCTTGAGCTTACAACTGCCATCAGTAATGAAGTGACATGATAATACTCTAAAGAACCAGACCACTGGCACACCAGAAGTCTTTTTTTTGCATTGGCCGGGAATCGAACCCGGGTGTCCCGCGTGGCAGGCGAGAATTCTACCACTGAACCACCAATGCTCGGCCCCTTCAAAAAGACACGCCCCTGTGTGATCGATACGAACAGGGAGTGAAGGTATGCTTCCTGGTAAGAGATGGAAGATGAGGAACATGTATTGATCTTGAGTAAAAACCCTTTTTACGAGGGGCACATAATATGGGGCTGCACAAAGATGAGAAGATTCATAATGACAGGGGATTTGCCTTGAGCTTACAACTGCCATCAGTAATGAAGTGACATGATAATACTCTAAAGAACCAGACCACTGGCACACCAGAAGTCTTTTTTTGCATAGGCCGGGAATCGGACCCGGGTCTCCCGCATGGCAGGCGAGAATTCTACCACTGAACCACCAATGCTCGGCCTCCTCGAAAAGACACGCCCCTGTGTGATCGATACGAACAGGGAGTGAAGGTATGCTTCCTGGTAAGCGATGGAAGATGAGGAACATTTATTGATCTTGAGTAAAAACCCTTTTTACGAGGGGCACATAATATGGGGCTGCACAAAGATGAGAAGATTCATAATGACAAGGGATTTGCCTTGAGCTTACAATTGCCATCAGTAATGAAGTGACATGATAATACTCTAAAGAACCAGACCACTGGCACACCAGAAGTCTTTTTTTGCATTGGCCGGGAATCGGACTCGGGTCTCCCGCGTGGCAGGCGAGAATTCTACCACTGAACCACCAATGCTCGGCCTCCTCGAAAAGACACGCCCCTGTGTGATCGATACGAACAGGGAGTGAAGGTATGCTTCCTGGTAAGAGATGGAAGATGAGGAACATTTATTGATCTTGAGTAAAAACCCTTTTTACGAGGGGCACATAATATGGGGCTGCACATAGATGAGAAGATTCATAATGACAGGGGATTTGCCTTGATCTTACAATTGCCATCAGTAATGAAGTGACATGATAATACTCTAAAGAACCAGACCACTGGCACACCAGAAGTCTTTTTTTGCATTGGCCGGGAATCGGACCCGGGTCTCCCGCGTGGCAGGCGAGAATTCTACCACTGAACCACCAATGCTCGGCCTCCTCAAAAAGACACGCCCCTGTGTGATCGATACGAACAGGGAGTGAAGGTATGCTTCCTGGTAAGAGATGGAAGATGAGGAACATTTATTGATCTTGAGTAAAAACCCTTTTTACGAGGGGCACATAATATGGGGCTGCACAAAGATGAGAAGATTCATAATGACAAGGGATTTGCCTTGAGCTTACAATTGCCATCAGTAATGAAGTGACATGATAATGCTCTAAAGAACCAGACCACTGGCACACCAGAAGTCTTTTTTTGCATTGGCCGGGAATCAGACCCGGGTCTCCCGCGTGGCAGGCGAGAATTCTACCACTGAACCACCAATGCTCGGCCTCCTCAAAAAGACACGCCCCTGTGTGATCGATACGAACAGGGAGTGAAGGTATGCTTCCTGGTAAGAGATGGAAGATGAGGAACATTTATTGATCTTGAGTAAAAACCCTTTTTATGAGGGGCACATAATATGGGTCTGCACATAGATGAGAAGATTCATAATGACAGGGGATTTGCCTTGATCTTACAATTGCCATCAGTAATGTGGATTAGCAGAAGTGACTTGATAATGCTCTAAAGAACCAGACCACTGGCACACCAGAAGTCTTTTTTTGCATAGGCCGGGAATCGGACCCGGGTCTCCCGCGTGGCAGGCGAGAATTCTACCACTGAACCACCAATGCTTGGCCTCCTCGAAAAGACACGCCCCTGTGTGATCGATACGAACAGGGAGTGAAGGTATGCTTCCTGGTAAGCGATGGAAGATGAGGAACATTTATTGATCTTGAGTAAAAACCCTTTTTACGAGGGGCACATAATATGGGGCTGCACAAAGATGAGAAGATTCATAATGACAGGGGATTTGCCTTGAGCTTACAATTGCCATCAGTAATGTGGATTAGCAGAAGTGACTTGATAATGCTCTAAAGAACCAGACCACTGGCACACCAGAAGTCTTTTTTTGCATAGGCCGGGAATCGGACCCGGGTCTCCCGCATGGCAGGCGAGAATTCTACCACTGAACCACCAATGCTCGGCCTCCTCGAAAAGACACGCCCCTGTGTGATCGATACGAACAGGGAGTGAAGGTATGCTTCCTGTTAAGAGATGGAAGATGAGGAACATTTATTGATCTTGAGTAAAAACCCTTTTTACGAGGGGCACATAATATGGGGCTGCACAATTGCCATCAGTAATGTGGATTAGCAGAAGTGACATGATAATACTGTAATGAACCAGACCACTGACACACCAGAAGTCTTTTTTTGCATTGGCCGGGAATCGGACCCGGGTCTCCCGCGCGGCAGGCGAGAATTCTACCACTGAACCACCAATGCTTGGCCTCCTCAAAAAGACACGCCCCTGCGTGATCGATACGATCAGGGAGTGAAGGTATGCTTCCTGGTAAGAGATGGAAGATGAGGAACATTTATTGATCTTGAGTAAAAACCCTTTTTACGAGGGGCACATAATATGGGGCTGCACATAGATGAGAAGATTCATAATGACAGGGGATTTGCCTTGAGCTTACAATTGCCATCAGTAATGAAGTGACATGATAATACTCTAAAGAACCAGACCACTGGCACACCAGAAGTCTTTTTTTGCATTGGCCGGGAATCGGACCCGGGTCTCCCGCGTGGCAGGCGAGAATTCTACCACTGAACCACCAATGCTCGGCCTCCTCGAAAAGACACGCCCCTGTGTGATCGATACGAACAGGGAGTGAAGGTATGCTTCCTGGTAAGAGATGGAAGATGAGGAACATTTATTGATCTTGAGTAAAAACCCTTTTTACGAGGGGCACATAATATGGGGCTGCACAAAGATGAGAAGATTCATAATGACAGGGGATTTGCCTTGCGCTTACAATTGCCATCAGTAATGTGGATTAGCAGAAGTGACTTGATAATGCTCTAAAGAACCAGACCACTGGCACACCAGAAGTCTTTTTTTGCATAGGCCGGGAATCGGACCCGGGTCTCCCGCGTGGCAGGCGAGAATTCTACCACTGAACCACCAATGCTTGGCCTCCTCGAAAAGACACGCCCCTGTGTGATCGATACGAACAGGGAGTGAAGGTATGCTTCCTGGTAAGCGATGGAAGATGAGGAACATTTATTGATCTTGAGTAAAAACCCTTTTTACGAGGGGCACATAATATGGGGCTGCACAAAGATGAGAAGATTCATAATGACAGGGGATTTGCCTTGAGCTTACAATTGCCATCAGTAATGTGGATTAGCAGAAGTGACTTGATAATGCTCTAAAGAACCAGACCACTGGCACACCAGAAGTCTTTTTTTGCATAGGCCGGGAATCGGACCCGGGTCTCCCGCATGGCAGGCGAGAATTCTACCACTGAACCACCAATACTCGGCCTCCTCGAAAAGACACGCCCCTGTGTGATCGATACGAACAGGGAGTGAAGGTATGCTTCCTGGTAAGAGATGGAAGATGAGGAACATTTATTGATCTTGAGTAAAAACCCTTTTTACGAGGGGCACATAATATGGGGCTGCACAATTGCCATCAGTAATGTGGATTAGCAGAAGTGACATGATAATACTGTAATGAACCAGACCACTGACACACCAGAAGTCTTTTTTTGCATTGGCCGGGAATCGGACCCGGGTCTCCCGCGCGGCAGGCGAGAATTCTACCACTGAACCACCAATGCTTGGCCTCCTCAAAAAGACACGCCCCTGCGTGATCGATACGATCAGGGAGTGAAGGTATGCTTCCTGGTAAGAGATGGAAGATGAGGAACATTTATTGATCTTGAGTAAAAACCCTTTTTACGAGGGGCACATAATATGGGGCTGCACATAGATGAGAAGATTCATAATGACAGGGGATTTGCCTTGAGCTTACAATTGCCATCAGTAATGAAGTGACATGATAATACTCTAAAGAACCAGACCACTGGCACACCAGAAGTCTTTTTTTGCATTGGCCGGGAATCGGACCCGGGTCTCCCGCGTGGCAGGCGAGAATTCTACCACTGAACCACCAATGCTCGGCCTCCTCGAAAAGACACGCCCCTGTGTGATCGATACGAACAGGGAGTGAAGGTATGCTTCCTGGTAAGAGATGGAAGATGAGGAACATTTATTGATCTTGAGTAAAAACCCTTTTTACGAGGGGCACATAATATGGGGCTGCACAAAGATGAGAAGATTCATAATGACAGGGGATTTGCCTTGCGCTTACAATTGCCATCAGTAATGTGGATTAGCAGAAGTGACTTGATAATGCTCTAAAGAACCAGACCACTGGCACACCAGAAGTCTTTTTTTGCATAGGCCGGGAATCGGACCCGGGTCTCCCGCGTCGCAGGCGAGAATTCTACCACTGAACCACCAATGCTTGGCCTCCTCGAAAAGACACGCCCCTGTGTGATCGATACGAACAGGGAGTGAAGGTATGCTTCCTGGTAAGCGATGGAAGATGAGGAACATTTATTGATCTTGAGTAAAAACCCTTTTTACGAGGGGCACATAATATGGGGCTGCACAAAGATGAGAAGATTCATAATGACAGGGGATTTGCCTTGAGCTTACAATTGCCATCAGTAATGTGGATTAGCAGAAGTGACTTGATAATGCTCTAAAGAACCAGACCACTGGCACACCAGAAGTCTTTTTTTGCATAGGCCGGGAATCGGACCCGGGTCTCCCGCATGGCAGGCGAGAATTCTACCACTGAACCACCAATACTCGGCCTCCTCGAAAAGACACGCCCCTGTGTGATCGATACGAACAGGGAGTGAAGGTATGCTTCCTGGTAAGAGATGGAAGATGAGGAACATTTATTGATCTTGAGTAAAAACCCTTTTTACGAGGGGCACATAATATGGGGCTGCACAATTGCCATCAGTAATGTGGATTAGCAGAAGTGACATGATAATACTGTAATGAACCAGACCACTGACACACCAGAAGTCTTTTTTTGCATTGGCCGGGAATCGGACCCGGGTCTCCCGCGCGGCAGGCGAGAATTCTACCACTGAACCACCAATGCTTGGCCTCCTCAAAAAGACACGCCCCTGCGTGATCGATACGATCAGGGAGTGAAGGTATGCTTCCTGGTAAGAGATGGAAGATGAGGAACATTTATTGATCTTGAGTAAAAACCCTTTTTACGAGGGGCACATAATATGGGGCTGCACATAGATGAGAAGATTCATAATGACAGGGGATTTGCCTTGAGCTTACAATTGCCATCAGTAATGAAGTGACATGATAATACTCTAAAGAACCAGACCACTGGCACACCAGAAGTCTTTTTTTGCATTGGCCGGGAATCGGACCCGGGTCTCCCGCGTGGCAGGCGAGAATTCTACCACTGAACCACCAATGCTCGGCCTCCTCAAAAAGACACGCCCCTGTGTGATCGATACGAACAGGGAGTGAAGGTATGCTTCCTGGTAAGAGATGGAAGATGAGGAACATGTATTGATCTTGAGTAAAAACCCTTTTTACGAGGGGCACATAATATGGGGCTGCACAAAGATGAGAAGATTCATAATGACAGGGGATTTGCCTTGCGCTTACAATTGCCATCAGTAATGTGGATTAGCAGAAGTGACTTGATAATGCTCTAAAGAACCAGACCACTGGCACACCAGAAGTCTTTTTTTGCATAGGCCGGGAATCGGACCCGGGTCTCCCGCGTGGCAGGCGAGAATTCTACCACTGAACCACCAATGCTCGGCCGCCTCGAAAAGACACGCCCCTGTGTGATCGATACGAACAGGGAGTGAAGGTATGCTTCCTGGTAAGCGATGGAAGATGAGGAACATTTATTGATCTTGAGTAAAAACCCTTTTTACGAGGGGCACATAATATGGGGCTGCACAAAGATGAGAAGATTCATAATGACAGGGGATTTGCCTTGAGCTTACAATTGCCATCAGTAATGTGGATTAGCAGAAGTGACTTGATAATGCTCTAAAGAACCAGACCACTGGCACACCAGAAGTCTTTTTTTGCATAGGCCGGGAATCGGACCCGGGTCTCCCGCATGGCAGGCGAGAATTCTACCACTGAACCACCAATGCTCGGCCTCCTCGAAAAGACACGCCCCTGTGTGATCGATACGAACAGGGAGTGAAGGTATGCTTCCTGTTAAGAGATGGAAGATGAGGAACATTTATTGATCTTGAGTAAAAACCCTTTTTACGAGGGGCACATAATATGGGGCTGCACAATTGCCATCAGTAATGTGGATTAGCAGAAGTGACATGATAATACTGTAATGAACCAGACCACTGACACACCAGAAGTCTTTTTTTGCATTGGCCGGGAATCGGACCCGGGTCTCCCGCGCGGCAGGCGAGAATTCTACCACTGAACCACCAATGCTTGGCCTCCTCAAAAAGACACGCCCCTGCGTGATCGATACGATCAGGGAGTGAAGGTATGCTTCCTGGTAAGAGATGGAAGATGAGGAACATTTATTGATCTTGAGTAAAAACCCTTTTTACGAGGGGCACATAATATGGGGCTGCACATAGATGAGAAGATTCATAATGACAGGGGATTTGCCTTGAGCTTACAATTGCCATCAGTAATGAAGTGACATGATAATACTCTAAAGAACCAGACCACTGGCACACCAGAAGTCTTTTTTTGCATTGGCCGGGAATCGGACCCGGGTCTCCCGCGTGGCAGGCGAGAATTCTACCACTGAACCACCAATGCTCGGCCTCCTCGAAAAGACACGCCCCTGTGTGATCGATACGAACAGGGAGTGAAGGTATGCTTCCTGGTAAGAGATGGAAGATGAGGAACATTTATTGATCTTGAGTAAAAACCCTTTTTACGAGGGGCACATAATATGGGGCTGCACAATTGCCATCAGTAATGTGGATTAGCAGAAGTGACATGATAATACTGTAATGAACCAGACCACTGACACACCAGAAGTCTTTTTTTGCATTGGCCGGGAATCGGACCCGGGTCTCCCGCGCGGCAGGCGAGAATTCTACCACTGAACCACCAATGCTCGGCCTCCTCAAAAAGACACGCCCCTGCGTGATCGATACGATCAGGGAGTGAAGGTATGCTTCCTGGTAAGAGATGGAAGATGAGGAACATTTATTGATCTTGAGTAAAAACCCTTTTTACGAGGGGCACATAATATGGGGCTGCACAAAGATGAGAAGATTCATAATGACAGGGGATTTGCCTTGAGCTTACAATTGCCATCAGTAATGAAGTGACATGATAATACTCTAAAGAACCAGACCACTGGCACACCAGAAGTCTTTTTTTGCATTGGCCGGGAATCAGACCCTGGTCTCCCGCGCGGCAGGCGAGAATTCTACCACTGAACCACCAATGCTCGGCCTCCTCGAAAAGACACGCCCCTGTGTGATCGATACGAACAGGGAGTGAAGGTATGCTTCCTGGTAAGAGATGGAAGATGAGGAACATTTATTGATCTTGAGTAAAAACCCTTTTTACGAGGGGCACATAATATGGGGCTGCACATAGATGAGAAGATTCATAATGACAGGGGATTTGCCTTGAGCTTACAATTGCCATCAGTAATGTGGATTAGCAAAAGTGACATGATAATACTCTAACGAACCAGACCACTGGCACACCAGAAGTCTTTTTTTGCATTGGCCGGGAATCGGACCCGGGTCTCCCGCGTGGCAGGCGAGAATTCTACCACTCAACCACCAATGCTCAGCCTCCTCAAAAAGACACGCCCCTGTGTGATCGATACGAACAGGGAGTGAAGGTATGCTTCCTGGTAAGAGATGGAAGATGAGGAACATTTATTGATCTTGAGTAAAAACCCTTTTTACGAGGGGCACATAATATGGGGCTGCACAAAGATGAGAAGATTCATAATGACAGGGGATTTGCCTTGAGCTTACAATTGCCATCAGTAATGAAGTGACATGATAATACTCTAAAGAACCAGACCACTGGCACACCAGAAGTCTTTTTTTGCATTGGCCGGGAATCAGACCCTGGTCTCCCGCGTGGCAGGCGAGAATTCTACCACTGAACCACCAATGCTCTGCCTCCTTGAAAAGACCGAGCATTGGTGTGTCCCTGTGTGATCGATACGAACAGGGAGTGAAGGTATGCTTCCTGGTAAGAGATGGAAGATGAGGAACATTTATTGATCTTGAGTAAAAACCCTTTTTATGAGGGGCACATAATATGGGGCTGCACATAGATGAGAAGATTCATAATGACAGGGGATTTGCCTTGATCTTACAATTGCCATCAGTAATGAAGTGACATGATAATACTCTAAAGAACCAGACCACTGGCACACCAGAAGTCTTTTTTTTTGCATTGGCCGGGAATCGGACCCGGGTCTCCCGCGTGGCAGGCGAGAATTCTACCACTGAACCACCAATGCTCGGCCTCCTCAAAAAGACACGCCCCTGTGTGATCGATACGAACAGGGAGTGAAGGTATGCTTCCTGGTAAGAGATGGAAGATGAGGAACATTTATTGATCTTGAGTAAAAACCCTTTTTACGAGGGGCACATAATATGGGGCTGCACAATTGCCATCAGTAATGTGGATTAGCAGAAGTGACATGATAATACTGTAATGAACCAGACCACTGACACACCAGAAGTCTTTTTTTGCATTGGCCGGGAATCGGACCCGGGTCTCCCGCGTGGCAGGCGAGAATTCTACCACTGAACCACCAATGCTCGGCCTCCTCGAAAAGACACGCCCCTGTGTGATCGATACGAACAGGGAGTGAAGGTATGCTTCCTGGTAAGAGATGGAAGATGAGGAACATTTATTGATCTTGAGTAAAAACCCTTTTTATGAGGGGCACATAATATGGGGCTGCACATAGATGAGAAGATTCATAATGACAGGGGATTTGCCTTGATCTTACAATTGCCATCAGTAATGAAGTGACATGATAATACTCTAAAGAACCAGACCACTGGCACACCAGAAGTCTTTTTTTTTGCATTGGCCGGGAATCGGACCCGGGTCTCACGCGTGGCAGGCGAGAATTCTACCACTGAACCACCAATGCTTGGCCTCCTCGAAAAGACACGCCCCTGTGTGATCGATACGAACAGGGAGTGAAGGTATGCTTCCTGGTAAGCGATGGAAGATGAGGAACATTTATTGATCTTGAGTAAAAACCCTTTTTACGAGGGGCACATAATATGGGGCTGCACAAAGATGAGAAGATTCATAATGACAGGGGATTTGCCTTGAGCTTACAATTGCCATCAGTAATGTGGATTAGCAGAAGTGACTTGATAATGCTCTAAAGAACCAGACCACTGGCACACCAGAAGTCTTTTTTTGCATAGGCCGGGAATCGGACCCGGGTCTCCCGCATGGCAGGCGAGAATTCTACCACTGAACCACCAATACTCGGCCTCCTCGAAAAGACACGCCCCTGTGTGATCGATACGAACAGGGAGTGAAGGTATGCTTCCTGGTAAGAGATGGAAGATGAGGAACATTTATTGATCTTGAGTAAAAACCCTTTTTACGAGGGGCACATAATATGGGGCTGCACAATTGCCATCAGTAATGTGGATTAGCAGAAGTGACATGATAATACTGTAATGAACCAGACCACTGACACACCAGAAGTCTTTTTTTGCATTGGCCGGGAATCGGACCCGGGTCTCCCGCGCGGCAGGCGAGAATTCTACCACTGAACCACCAATGCTCTGCCTCCTCAAAAAGACACGCCCCTGCGTGATCGATACGATCAGGGAGTGAAGGTATGCTTCCTGGTAAGAGATGGAAGATGAGGAACATTTATTGATCTTGAGTAAAAACCCTTTTTACGAGGGGCACATAATATGGGGCTGCACAAAGATGAGAAGATTCATAATGACAGGGGATTTGCCTTGAGCTTACAATTGCCATCAGTAATGAAGTGACATGATAATACTCTAAAGAACCAGACCACTGGCACACCAGAAGTCTTTTTTTGCATTGGCCGGGAATCAGACCCTGGTCTCCCGCGCGGCAGGCGAGAATTCTACCACTGAACCACCAATGCTCGGCCTCCTCGAAAAGACACGCCCCTGTGTGATCGATACGAACAGGGAGTGAAGGTATGCTTCCTGGTAAGAGATGGAAGATGAGGAACATTTATTGATCTTGAGTAAAAACCCTTTTTACGAGGGGCACATAATATGGGGCTGCACATAGATGAGAAGATTCATAATGACAGGGGATTTGCCTTGAGCTTACAATTGCCATCAGTAATGTGGATTAGCAAAAGTGACATGATAATACTCTAACGAACCAGACCACTGGCACACCAGAAGTCTTTTTTTGCATTGGCCGGGAATCGGACCCGGGTCTCCCGCGTGGCAGGCGAGAATTCTACCACTCAACCACCAATGCTCAGCCTCCTCAAAAAGACACGCCCCTGTGTGATCGATACGAACAGGGAGTGAAGGTATGCTTCCTGGTAAGAGATGGAAGATGAGGAACATTTATTGATCTTGAGTAAAAACCCTTTTTACGAGGGGCACATAATATGGGGCTGCACAAAGATGAGAAGATTCATAATGACAGGGGATTTGCCTTGAGCTTACAATTGCCATCAGTAATGAAGTGACATGATAATACTCTAAAGAACCAGACCACTGGCACACCAGAAGTCTTTTTTTGCATTGGCCGGGAATCAGACCCTGGTCTCCCGCGTGGCAGGCGAGAATTCTACCACTGAACCACCAATGCTCTGCCTCCTTGAAAAGACCGAGCATTGGTGTGTCCCTGTGTGATCGATACGAACAGGGAGTGAAGGTATGCTTCCTGGTAAGAGATGGAAGATGAGGAACATTTATTGATCTTGAGTAAAAACCCTTTTTATGAGGGGCACATAATATGGGGCTGCACATAGATGAGAAGATTCATAATGACAGGGGATTTGCCTTGATCTTACAATTGCCATCAGTAATGAAGTGACATGATAATACTCTAAAGAACCAGACCACTGGCACACCAGAAGTCTTTTTTTTTGCATTGGCCGGGAATCGGACCCGGGTCTCCCGCGTGGCAGGCGAGAATTCTACCACTGAACCACCAATGCTCGGCCTCCTCAAAAAGACACGCCCCTGTGTGATCGATACGAACAGGGAGTGAAGGTATGCTTCCTGGTAAGAGATGGAAGATGAGGAACATTTATTGATCTTGAGTAAAAACCCTTTTTACGAGGGGCACATAATATGGGGCTGCACAATTGCCATCAGTAATGTGGATTAGCAGAAGTGACATGATAATACTGTAATGAACCAGACCACTGACACACCAGAAGTCTTTTTTTGCATTGGCCGGGAATCGGACCCGGGTCTCCCGCGTGGCAGGCGAGAATTCTACCACTGAACCACCAATGCTCGGCCTCCTCGAAAAGACACGCCCCTGTGTGATCGATACGAACAGGGAGTGAAGGTATGCTTCCTGGTAAGAGATGGAAGATGAGGAACATTTATTGATCTTGAGTAAAAACCCTTTTTATGAGGGGCACATAATATGGGGCTGCACATAGATGAGAAGATTCATAATGACAGGGGATTTGCCTTGATCTTACAATTGCCATCAGTAATGAAGTGACATGATAATACTCTAAAGAACCAGACCACTGGCACACCAGAAGTCTTTTTTTTTGCATTGGCCGGGAATCGGACCCGGGTCTCACGCGTGGCAGGCGAGAATTCTACCACTGAACCACCAATGCTCGGCCTCCTCAAAAAGACACGCCCCTGTGTGATCGATACGAACAGGGAGTGAAGGTATGCTTCCTGGTAAGAGATGGAAGATGAGGAACATTTATTGATCTTGAGTAAAAACCCTTTTTACGAGGGGCACATAATATGGGGCTGCACAATTGCCATCAGTAATGTGGATTAGCAGAAGTGACATGATAATACTGTAATGAACCAGACCACTGACACACCAGAAGTCTTTTTTTGCATTGGCCGGGAATCGGACCCGGGTCTCCCGCGTGGCAGGCGAGAATTCTACCACTGAACCACCAATGCTCGGCCTCCTCGAAAAGACACGCCCCTGTGTGATCGATACGAACAGGGAGTGAAGGTATGCTTCCTGGTAAGAGATGGAAGATGAGGAACATTTATTGATCTTGAGTAAAAACCCTTTTTACGAGGGGCACATAATATGGGGCTGCACATAGATGAGAAGATTCATAATGACAGGGGATTTGCCTTGAGCTTACAATTGCCATCAGTAATGAAGTGACATGATAATACTCTAAAGAACCAGACCACTGGCACACCAGAAGTCTTTTTTTGCATTGGCCGGGAATCGGACCCGGGTCTCCCGCGTGGCAGGCAAGAATTCTACCACTGAACCACCAATGCTCGGCCTCCTCGAAAAGACACGCCCCTGTGTGATCGATACGAACAGGGAGTGAAGGTATGCTTCCTGGTAAGAGATGGAAGATGAGGAACATTTATTGATCTTGAGTAAAAACCCTTTTTACGAGGGGCACATAATATGGGGCTGCACATAGATGAGAAGATTCATAATGACAGGGGATTTGCCTTGAGCTTACAATTGCCATCAGTAATGTGGATTAGCAAAAGTGACATGATAATACTCTAATGAACCAGACCACTGGCACACCAGAAGTCTTTTTTTGCATTGGCCGGGAATCGGACCCGGGTCTCCCGCGTGGCAGGCGAGAATTCTACCACTGAACCACCAATGCTTGGCCTCCTCAAAAAGACACGCCCCTGTGTGATCGATACGAACAGGGAGTGAAGGTATGCTTCCTGGTAAGAGATGGAAGATGAGGAACATTTATTGATCTTGAGTAAAAACCCTTTTTACGAGGGGCACATAATATGGGGCTGCACATAGATGAGAAGATTCATAATGACAGGGGATTTGCCTTGAGCTTACAATTGCCATCAGTAATGAAGTGACATGATAATACTCTAAAGAACCAGACCACTGGCACACCAGAAGTCTTTTTTTGCATTGGCCGGGAATCAGACCCGGGTCTCCCGCGTGGCAGGCGAGAATTCTACCACTGAACCACCAATGCTCGGCCTCCTCGAAAAGACACGCCCCTGTGTGATCGATACGAACAGGGAGTGAAGGTATGCTTCCTGGTAAGAGATGGAAGATGAGGAACATTTATTGATCTTGAGTAAAAACCCTTTTTACGAGGGGCACATAATATGGGGCTGTACAATTGCCATCAGTAATGTGGATTAGCAGAAGTGACATGATAATACTGTAATGAACCAGACCACTGACACACCAGAAGTCTTTTTTTGCATTGGCCGGGAATCGGACCCGGGTCTCCCGCGTGGCAGGCGAGAATTCTACCACTGAACCACCAATGCTCGGCCTCCTCAAAAAGACACGCCCCTGCGTGATCGATACGATCAGGGAGTGAAGGTATGCTTCCTGGTAAGAGATGGAAGATGAGGAACATTTATTGATCTTGAGTAAAAACCCTTTTTATGAGGGGCACATAATATGGGGCTGCACATAGATGAGAAGATTCATAATGACAGGGGATTTGCCTTGATCTTACAATTGCCATCAGTAATGAAGTGACATGATAATACTCTAAAGAACCAGACCACTGGCACACAAGAAGTCTTTTTTTGCATTGGCCGGGAATCGGACCCGGGTCTCCCGCGTGGCAGGCGAGAATTCTACCACTGAACCACCAATGCTCGGCCTCCTCGAAAAGACACGCCCCTGTGTGATCGATACGAACAGGGAGTGAAGGTATGCTTCCTGGTAAGAGATGGAAGATGAGGAACATTTATTGATCTTGAGTAAAAACCCTTTTTACGAGGGGCACATAATATGGGGCTGCACAAAGATGAGAAGATTCATAATGACAAGGGATTTGCCTTGAGCTTACAATTGCCATCAGTAATGAAGTGACATGATAATACTCTAAAGAACCAGACCACTGGCACACCAGAAGTCTTTTTTTGCATTGGCCGGGAATCGGACCCGGGTCTCCCGCGTGGCAGGCGAGAATTCTACCACTGAACCACCAATGCTCGGCCTCCTCAAAAAGACACGCCCCTGTGTGATCGATACGAACAGGGAGTGAAGGTATGCTTCCTGGTAAGAGATGGAAGATGAGGAACATTTATTGATCTTGAGTAAAAACCCTTTTTACGAGGGGCACATAATATGGGGCTGCACATAGATGAGAAGATTCATAATGACAGGGGATTTGCCTTGAGCTTACAATTGCCATCAGTAATGAAGTGACATGATAATACTCTAAAGAACCAGACCACTGGCACACCAGAAGTCTTTTTTTGCATTGGCCGGGAATCGGACCCGGGTCTCCCGCGTGGCAGGCAAGAATTCTACCACTGAACCACCAATGCTCGGCCTCCTCGAAAAGACACGCCCCTGTGTGATCGATACGAACAGGGAGTGAAGGTATGCTTCCTGGTAAGAGATGGAAGATGAGGAACATTTATTGATCTTGAGTAAAAACCCTTTTTACGAGGGGCACATAATATGGGGCTGCACATAGATGAGAAGATTCATAATGACAGGGGATTTGCCTTGAGCTTACAATTGCCATCAGTAATGTGGATTAGCAAAAGTGACATGATAATACTCTAATGAACCAGACCACTGGCACACCAGAAGTCTTTTTTTGCATTGGCCGGGAATCGGACCCGGGTCTCCCGCGTGGCAGGCGAGAATTCTACCACTGAACCACCAATGCTTGGCCTCCTCAAAAAGACACGCCCCTGTGTGATCGATACGAACAGGGAGTGAAGGTATGCTTCCTGGTAAGAGATGGAAGATGAGGAACATTTATTGATCTTGAGTAAAAACCCTTTTTACGAGGGGCACATAATATGGGGCTGCACATAGATGAGAAGATTCATAATGACAGGGGATTTGCCTTGAGCTTACAATTGCCATCAGTAATGAAGTGACATGATAATACTCTAAAGAACCAGACCACTGGCACACCAGAAGTCTTTTTTTGCATTGGCCGGGAATCAGACCCGGGTCTCCCGCGTGGCAGGCGAGAATTCTACCACTGAACCACCAATGCTCGGCCTCCTCGAAAAGACACGCCCCTGTGTGATCGATACGAACAGGGAGTGAAGGTATGCTTCCTGGTAAGAGATGGAAGATGAGGAACATTTATTGATCTTGAGTAAAAACCCTTTTTACGAGGGGCACATAATATGGGGCTGTACAATTGCCATCAGTAATGTGGATTAGCAGAAGTGACATGATAATACTGTAATGAACCAGACCACTGACACACCAGAAGTCTTTTTTTGCATTGGCCGGGAATCGGACCCGGGTCTCCCGCGTGGCAGGCGAGAATTCTACCACTGAACCACCAATGCTCGGCCTCCTCAAAAAGACACGCCCCTGCGTGATCGATACGATCAGGGAGTGAAGGTATGCTTCCTGGTAAGAGATGGAAGATGAGGAACATTTATTGATCTTGAGTAAAAACCCTTTTTATGAGGGGCACATAATATGGGGCTGCACATAGATGAGAAGATTCATAATGACAGGGGATTTGCCTTGATCTTACAATTGCCATCAGTAATGAAGTGACATGATAATACTCTAAAGAACCAGACCACTGGCACACAAGAAGTCTTTTTTTGCATTGGCCGGGAATCGGACCCGGGTCTCCCGCGTGGCAGGCGAGAATTCTACCACTGAACCACCAATGCTCGGCCTCCTCGAAAAGACACGCCCCTGTGTGATCGATACGAACAGGGAGTGAAGGTATGCTTCCTGGTAAGAGATGGAAGATGAGGAACATTTATTGATCTTGAGTAAAAACCCTTTTTACGAGGGGCACATAATATGGGGCTGCACAAAGATGAGAAGATTCATAATGACAAGGGATTTGCCTTGAGCTTACAATTGCCATCAGTAATGAAGTGACATGATAATACTCTAAAGAACCAGACCACTGGCACACCAGAAGTCTTTTTTTGCATTGGCCGGGAATCGGACCCGGGTCTCCCGCGTGGCAGGCGAGAATTCTACCACTGAACCACCAATGCTCGGCCTCCTCAAAAAGACACGCCCCTGTGTGATCGATACGAACAGGGAGTGAAGGTATGCTTCCTGGTAAGAGATGGAAGATGAGGAACATTTATTGATCTTGAGTAAAATCCCTTTTTACGAGGGGCACATAATATGGGGCTGCACAAAGATGAGAAGATTCATAATGACAGGGGATTTGCCTTGAGCTTACAATTGCCATCAGTAATGAAGTGACATGATAATACTCTAAAGAACCAGACCACTGGCACACCAGAAGTCTTTTTTTGCATTGGCCGGGAATCGGACCCGGGTCTCCCGCGTGGCAGGCGAGAATTCTACCACTGAACCACCAATGCTCGGCCTCCTCGAAAAGACACGCCCCTGTGTGATCGATACGAACAGGGAGTGAAGGTATGCTTCCTGGTAAGAGATGGAAGATGAGGAACATTTATTGATCTTGAGTAAAAACCCTTTTTACGAGGGGCACATAATATGGGGCTGCACAATTGCCATCAGTAATGTGGATTAGCAAAAGTGACATGATAATACTCTAATGAACCAGACCACTGGCACACCAGAAGTCTTTTTTTGCATTGGCCGGGAATCGGACCCGGGTCTCCCGCGTGGCAGGCGAGAATTCTACCACTGAACCACCAATGCTCGGCCTCCTCAAAAAGACACGCCCCTGCGTGATCGATACGAACAGGGAGTGAAGGTATGCTTCCTGGTAAGAGATGGAAGATGAGGAACATTTATTGATCTTGAGTAAAAACCCTTTTTACGAGGGGCACATAATATGGGGCTGCACAAAGATGAGAAGATTCATAATGACAGGGGATTTGCCTTGAGCTTACAATTGCCATCAGTAATGTGGATTAGCAGAAGTGACTTGATAATGCTCTAAAGAACCAGACCACTGGCACACCAGAAGTCTTTTTTTGCATTGGCCGGGATTCGGACCCGGGTCTCCTGCGTGGCAGGCGAGAATTCTACCACTGAACCACCAATGCTCGGCCTCCTCGAAAAGACACGCCCCTGTGTGATCGATACGAACAAGGAGTGAAGGTATGCTTCCTGGTAAGAGATGGAAGATGAGGAACATTTATTGATCTTGAGTAAAAACCCTTTTTACGAGGGGCACATAATATGGGGCTGCACAAAGATGAGAAGATTCATAATGACAGGAGATTTGCCTTGAGCTTACAATTGCCATCAGTAATGAAGTGACATGATAATACTCTAAAGAACCAGACCACTGGCACACCAGAAGTCTTTTTTTGCATTGGCCGGGAATCGGACCCGGGTCTCCCGCGTGGCAGGCGAGAATTCTACCATTGAACCACCAATGCTCGGCCTCCTCGAAAAGACATGCCCCTGTGTGATCGATACGAACAGGGAGTGAAGGTATGCTTCCTGGTAAGAGATGGAAGATGAGGAACATTTATTGATCTTGAGTAAAAACCCTTCTTACGAGGGGCACATAATATGGGGCTGCACAAAGATGAGAAGATTCATAATGACAAGGGATTTGCCTTGAGCTTACAATTGCCATCAGTTATGAAGTGACATGATAATACTCTAAAGAACCAGACCACTGGCACACCAGAAGTCTTTTTTTGCATTGGCCGGGAATCAGACCCGGGTCTCCCGCGTGGCAGGCGAGAATTCTACCACTGAACCACCAATGCTCGGCCTCCTCAAAAAGACACGCCCCTGTGTGATCGATACGAACAGGGAGTGAAGGTATGCTTCCTGGTAAGAGATGGAAGATGAGGAACATTTATTGATCTTGAGTAAAAACCCTTTTTACGAGGGGCACATAATATGGGGCTGCACAATTGCCATCAGTAATGTGGATTAGCAAAAGTGACATGATAATACTCTAATGAACCAGACCACTGGCACACCAGAAGTCTTTTTTTGCATTGGCCGGGAATCGGACCCGGGTCTCCCGCGTGGCAGGCGAGAATTCTACCACTGAACCACCAATGCTCGGCCTCCTCAAAAAGACACGCCCCTGCGTGATCGATACGAACAGGGAGTGAAGGTATGCTTCCTGGTAAGAGATGGAAGATGAGGAACATTTATTGATCTTGAGTAAAAACCCTTTTTACGAGGGGCACATAATATGGGGCTGCACAAAGATGAGAAGATTCATAATGACAGGGGATTTGCCTTGAGCTTACAATTGCCATCAGTAATGTGGATTAGCAGAAGTGACATGATAATACTGTAATGAACCAGACCACTGACACACCAGAAGTCTTTTTTTGCATTGGCCGGGAATCGGACCCGGGTCTCCCGCGTGGCAGGCGAGAATTCTACCACTGAACCACCAATGCTCGGCCTCCTCAAAAAGACACGCCCCTGCGTGATCGATACGATCAGGGAGTGAAGGTATGCTTCCTGGTAAGAGATGGAAGATGAGGAACATTTATTGATCTTGAGTAAAAACCCTTTTTATGAGGGGCACATAATATGGGGCTGCACATAGATGAGAAGATTCATAATGACAGGGGATTTGCCTTGATCTTACAATTGCCATCAGTAATGAAGTGACATGATAATACTCTAAAGAACCAGACCACTGGCACACAAGAAGTCTTTTTTTGCATTGGCCGGGAATCGGACCCGGGTCTCCCGCGTGGCAGGCGAGAATTCTACCACTGAACCACCAATGCTCGGCCTCCTCGAAAAGACACGCCCCTGTGTGATCGATACGAACAGGGAGTGAAGGTATGCTTCCTGGTAAGAGATGGAAGATGAGGAACATTTATTGATCTTGAGTAAAAACCCTTTTTACGAGGGGCACATAATATGGGGCTGCACAAAGATGAGAAGATTCATAATGACAAGGGATTTGCCTTGAGCTTACAATTGCCATCAGTAATGAAGTGACATGATAATACTCTAAAGAACCAGACCACTGGCACACCAGAAGTCTTTTTTTGCATTGGCCGGGAATCGGACCCGGGTCTCCCGCGTGGCAGGCGAGAATTCTACCACTGAACCACCAATGCTCGGCCTCCTCAAAAAGACACGCCCCTGTGTGATCGATACGAACAGGGAGTGAAGGTATGCTTCCTGGTAAGAGATGGAAGATGAGGAACATTTATTGATCTTGAGTAAAATCCCTTTTTACGAGGGGCACATAATATGGGGCTGCACAAAGATGAGAAGATTCATAATGACAGGGGATTTGCCTTGAGCTTACAATTGCCATCAGTAATGAAGTGACATGATAATACTCTAAAGAACCAGACCACTGGCACACCAGAAGTCTTTTTTTGCATTGGCCGGGAATCGGACCCGGGTCTCCCGCGTGGCAGGCGAGAATTCTACCACTGAACCACCAATGCTCGGCCTCCTCGAAAAGACACGCCCCTGTGTGATCGATACGAACAGGGAGTGAAGGTATGCTTCCTGGTAAGAGATGGAAGATGAGGAACATTTATTGATCTTGAGTAAAAACCCTTTTTACGAGGGGCACATAATATGGGGCTGCACAATTGCCATCAGTAATGTGGATTAGCAAAAGTGACATGATAATACTCTAATGAACCAGACCACTGGCACACCAGAAGTCTTTTTTTGCATTGGCCGGGAATCGGACCCGGGTCTCCCGCGTGGCAGGCGAGAATTCTACCACTGAACCACCAATGCTCGGCCTCCTCAAAAAGACACGCCCCTGCGTGATCGATACGAACAGGGAGTGAAGGTATGCTTCCTGGTAAGAGATGGAAGATGAGGAACATTTATTGATCTTGAGTAAAAACCCTTTTTACGAGGGGCACATAATATGGGGCTGCACAAAGATGAGAAGATTCATAATGACAGGGGATTTGCCTTGAGCTTACAATTGCCATCAGTAATGTGGATTAGCAGAAGTGACTTGATAATGCTCTAAAGAACCAGACCACTGGCACACCAGAAGTCTTTTTTTGCATTGGCCGGGATTCGGACCCGGGTCTCCTGCGTGGCAGGCGAGAATTCTACCACTGAACCACCAATGCTCGGCCTCCTCGAAAAGACACGCCCCTGTGTGATCGATACGAACAAGGAGTGAAGGTATGCTTCCTGGTAAGAGATGGCAGATGAGGAACATTTATTGATCTTGAGTAAAAACCCTTTTTACGAGGGGCACATAATATGGGGCTGCACAAAGATGAGAAGATTCATAATGACAGGAGATTTGCCTTGAGCTTACAATTGCCATCAGTAATGAAGTGACATGATAATACTCTAAAGAACCAGACCACTGGCACACCAGAAGTCTTTTTTTGCATTGGCCGGGAATCGGACCCGGGTCTCCCGCGTGGCAGGCGAGAATTCTACCATTGAACCACCAATGCTCGGCCTCCTCGAAAAGACATGCCCCTGTGTGATCGATACGAACAGGGAGTGAAGGTATGCTTCCTGGTAAGAGATGGAAGATGAGGAACATTTATTGATCTTGAGTAAAAACCCTTTTTACGAGGGGCACATAATATGGGGCTGCACAAAGATGAGAAGATTCATAATGACAAGGGATTTGCCTTGAGCTTACAATTGCCATCAGTTATGAAGTGACATGATAATACTCTAAAGAACCAGACCACTGGCACACCAGAAGTCTTTTTTTGCATTGGCCGGGAATCAGACCCGGGTCTCCCGCGTGGCAGGCGAGAATTCTACCACTGAACCACCAATGCTCGGCCTCCTCAAAAAGACACGCCCCTGTGTGATCGATACGAACAGGGAGTGAAGGTATGCTTCCTGGTAAGAGATGGAAGATGAGGAACATTTATTGATCTTGAGTAAAAACCCTTTTTACGAGGGGCACATAATATGGGGCTGCACAATTGCCATCAGTAATGTGGATTAGCAAAAGTGACATGATAATACTCTAATGAACCAGACCACTGGCACACCAGAAGTCTTTTTTTGCATTGGCCGGGAATCGGACCCGGGTCTCCCGCGTGGCAGGCGAGAATTCTACCACTGAACCACCAATGCTCGGCCTCCTCAAAAAGACACGCCCCTGCGTGATCGATACGAACAGGGAGTGAAGGTATGCTTCCTGGTAAGAGATGGAAGATGAGGAACATTTATTGATCTTGAGTAAAAACCCTTTTTACGAGGGGCACATAATATGGGGCTGCACAAAGATGAGAAGATTCATAATGACAGGGGATTTGCCTTGAGCTTACAATTGCCATCAGTAATGTGGATTAGCAGAAGTGACTTGATAATGCTCTAAAGAACCAGACCACTGGCACACCAGAAGTCTTTTTTTGCATTGGCCGGGAATCGGACCCGGGTCTCCTGCGTGGCAGGCGAGAATTCTACCACTGAACCACCAATGCTCGGCCTCCTCGAAAAGACACGCCCCTGTGTGATCGATACGAACAGGGAGTGAAGGTATGCTTCCTGGTAAGAGATGGAAGATGAGGAACATTTATTGATTTTGAGTAAAAACCCTTTTTACGAGGGGCACATAATATGGGGCTGCACAAAGATGAGAAGATTCATAATGACAGGGGATTTGCCTTGAGCTTACAATTGCCATCAGTAATGAAGTGACATGATAATACTCTAAAGAACCAGACCACTGGCACACCAGAAGTCTTTTTTTGCATTGGCCGGGAATCGGACCCGGGTCTCCCGCGTGGCAGGCGAGAATTCTACCATTGAACCACCAATGCTCGGCCTCCTCGAAAAGACATGCCCCTGTGTGATCGATACGAACAGGGAGTGAAGGTATGCTTCCTGGTAAGAGATGGAAGATGAGGAACATTTATTGATCTTGAGTAAAAACCCTTTTTACGAGGGGCACATAATATGGGGCTGCACAAAGATGAGAAGATTCATAATGACAAGGGATTTGCCTTGAGCTTACAATTGCCATCAGTAATGAAGTGACATGATAATACTCTAAAGAACCAGACCACTGGCACACCAGAAGTCTTTTTTTGCATTGGCCGGGAATCAGACCCGGGTCTCCCGCGTGGCAGGCGAGAACTCTACCACTGAACCACCAATGCTCGGCCTCCTCAAAAAGACACGCCCCTGCGTGATCGATACGAACAGGGAGTGAAGGTATGCTTCCTGGTAAGAGATGGAAGATGAGGAACATTTATTGATCTTGAGTAAAAACCCTTTTTATGAGGGGCACATAATATGGGGCTGCACATAGATGAGAAGATTCATAATGACAGGGGATTTGCCTTGATCTTACAATTGCCATCAGTAATGTGGATTAGCAAAAGTGACATGATAATACTCTAATGAACCAGACCACTGGCACACCAGAAGTCTTTTTTTGCATTGGCCGGGAATCGGACCCGGGTCTCCCGCGTGGCAGGCGAGAATTCTACCACTGAACCACCAATGCTCGGCCTCCTCAAAAAGACACGCCCCTGCGTGATCGATACGAACAGGGAGTGAAGGTATGCTTCCTGGTAAGAGATGGAAGATGAGGAACATTTATTGATCTTGAGTAAAAACCCTTTTTACGAGGGGCACATAATATGGGGCTGCACAAAGATGAGAAGATTCATAATGACAGGGGATTTGCCTTGAGCTTACAATTGCCATCAGTAATGTGGATTAGCAGAAGTGACTTGATAATGCTCTAAAGAACCAGACCACTGGCACACCAGAAGTCTTTTTTTGCATTGGCCGGGAATCGGACCCGGGTCTCCTGCGTGGCAGGCGAGAATTCTACCACTGAACCACCAATGCTCGGCCTCCTCGAAAGGACACGCCCCTGTGTGATCGATACGAACAGGGAGTGAAGGTATGCTTCCTGGTAAGAGATGGAAGATGAGGAACATTTATTGATCTTGAGTAAAAACCCTTTTTACGAGGGGCACATAATATGGGGCTGCACAAAGATGAGAAGATTCATAATGACAAGGGATTTGCCTTGAGCTTACAATTGCCATCAGTAATGAAGTGACATGATAATACTCTAAAGAACCAGACCACTGGCACACCAGAAGTCTTTTTTTTGCATTGGCCGGGAATCGAACCCGGGTCTCCCGCGCGGCAGGCGAGAATTCTACCACTGAACCACCAATGCTCAGCCTCCTCAAAAAGACACGCCCCTGTGTGATCGATACGAACAGGGAGTGAAGGTATGCTTCCTGGTAAGAGATGGAAGATGAGGAACAATTATTGATCTTGAGTAAAAACCCTTTTTATGAGGGGCACATAATATGGGGCTGCACATAGATGAGAAGATTCATAATGACAGGGGATTTGCCTTGAGCTTACAATTGCCATCAGTAATGTGGATTAGCAGAAGTGACATGATAATACTCTAATGAACCAGATCACTGGCACACCAGAAGTCTTTTTTTGCATTGGCCGGGAATCGGACCTTGGTCTCCCGCGTGGCAGGCGAGAATTCTACCATTGAACCACCAATGCTCGGCCTCCTCGAAAAGACACGCCCCTGTGTGATCGATACGAACAGGGAGTGAAGGTATGCTTCCTGGTAAGAGATGGAAGATGAGGAACATTTATTGATCTTGAGTAAAAACCCTTTTTACGAGGGGCACATAATATGGGGCTGCACAAAGATGAGAAGATTCATAATGACAAGGGATTTGCCTTGAGCTTACAAATGCCATCAGTAATGAAGTGACATGATAATACTCTAAAGAACCAGACCACTGGCACACCAGAAGTCTTTTTTTGCATTGGACGGGAATCAGACCCGTGTCTCCCGCGTGGCAGGCGAGAATTCTACCACTGAACCACCAATGCTCGGCCTCCTCAAAAAGACACGCCCCTGTGTGATCGATACGAACAGGGAGTGAAGGTATGCTTCCTGGTAAGAGATGGAAGATGAGGAACATTTATTGATCTTGAGTAAAAACCCTTTTTACGAGGGGCACATAATATGGGGCTGCACATAGATGAGAAGATTCATAATGACAGGGGATTTGCCTTGAGCTTACAATTGCCATCAGTAATGTGGATTAGCAAAAGTGACATGATAATACTCTAATGAACCAGACCACTGGCACACCAGAAGTCTTTTTTTGCATTGGCCGGGAATCGGACCCGGGTCTCCCGCGTGGCAGGCGATAATTCTACCACTGAACCACCAATGCTCGGCCCCCTCAAAAAGACACGCCCCTGTGTGAGCGATACGAACAGGGAGTGAAGGTATGCTTCCTGGTAAGAGATGGAAGATGAGGAACATTTATTGATCTTGAGTAAAAACCCTTTTTACGAGGGGCACATAATATGGGGCTGCACAAAGATGAGAAGATTCATAATGACAGGGGATTTGCCTTGAGCTTACAATTGCCATCAGTAATGAAGTGACATGATAATACTCTAAAGAACCAGACCTCTGGCACACCAAAAGTCTTTTTTTGCATTGGCCGGGAATCGGACCCGGGTCTCCCGCGTGGCAGGCGAGAATTCTACCACTGAACCACCAATGCTCGGCCTCCTCGAAAAGACACGCCCCTGTGTGATCGATACGAACAGGGAGTGAAGGTATGCTTCCTGGTAAGAGATGGAAGATAACACAATGTATTATTACACTGTAAAAAAGGTATAATTACACAATGTATTATTAGACTGTAATTACACAATGTATTAGTACATTGTAATAAAGGTATAATTACACAATGTATTATTACACTGTAATAAAGGTATAATTACACAATGTATTATTACACTGTAATAAAGGTATAATTACACAATGTATTAGTACACTAAAATAAAGGTATAATAACACAATCTATTATTACACTGTAATAAAGGTATAATTACACAATGTATTATTACACTGTAATAAAGGTATAATTACACAATGTATTATTACACTGTAATAAAGGTATAATTACACAATGTATTATTACACTAAAATAAAGGTATAATAACACAATCTATTATTACACTGTAATAAAGGTATAATAACACAATCTATTATTACACTGTAATAAAGGTATAATAACACAATGTATTATTAGACTGTAATTACACAATGTATTATTAGACTGTAATAAAGGTATAATAACACAATGTATTATTAGACTGTAATAAAGGTATAATAACACAATGTATTATTACACTGTAATAAAGGTATAATTACACAATGTATTATTACACTGTAATAAAGGTATAATAACACAATGTATTATTACACTATAATAAAGGTATAATAACACAATGTATTATTACACTATAATAAAGGTATAATAACACAATCTATTATTACACTGTAATAAAGGTATAATAACACAATGTATTATTACACTGTAATAAAGGTATAATTACACAATGTATTATTACACTATAATAAAGGTATAATAACACAATCTATTATTACACTGTAATAAAGGTATAATAGCACAGTGCATTATTATACTGTAATAAAACTGTTCAAATCTTTTGAAATTTGGGTCACTGTGACTCATTTTGCTGGATCAGGTCACATATACAATAAAAAAAAATGTTTTAACTACATGCCCTAGATGCTGTGCTCTCCATTTTTTATGTTTAATTTCAAGTAGAGGTGAAATGGTTTTAAAGCAATTGTTTGATTTTGCCAGAAGAGTCAATGGTTTTGTGAATCTAGTTTGAAGATTTGGTTTTGTGTTTAACGTTTCGAGAAATGTGTTTTAGCAATTCAGAAAAACTATTGAAACAGCAGGCAGAAAACAGTTAAGACACAGGCAACGTTCGCAACCAGGGTACAAACGAGGCAGAAAAATCCAAAACACAAGGCAAACAGGAAAAAATACAATAAATTCCAGGGTCAAAAAACAGGTGAAATGCTCAGAATGATACCCAAAAGGAATTATCAACTTTTCAACTGATGCGTGTACAAGTTGTGCTAAATATAGCGAGACTGATGAGCATAATGCATGCATTAACTGCAGTTGAGGAGAGCTGTGACCCGGAAGTCTAAACTCAGGAGGCGACGGACTCCCTCCTGTGGAGAACAGGTGCTATTCCACACTGAGCTTCAGGCATGACGATCTGGGTCTCACAATGTCCTCAAAATGTTTGCACAAATATGTGTACACGTTGTCCTTGGAAGGTTTTTTTTTTTTTTTTACATTCGTCTAAAGTATTTTTTAAACATTTACTTTTTTGATCATTAAAGATAATTGAAGAGAAATTAAGTAGTCACAATACACGTGTATAAGGAACTAAACAATAAATGTAAGTTTTGGTAACACTCTATTTTGATGGTCCCTTTTGAACATTCAACTTTGCAACTAGCCTACGTGTTAACTAATATCATTAGAGTATTAGTAGAATATATGCTTAATCTCTGCTAACTCTTTATTGTGATGCTCCTCTAACAGACATTCTACTGACTATAAGTATCTTTGCATCTACATGTCAATTTATATTCTAACCCAAATATATTCTAACCCAAAGCAATAAGCCCCTTGAAGCCGTGTTTTACAGTGGATTTAGAACAGGACGCGGACCTGTGCACCCCCTTAGCTTTTCTAAATCCACTGAAAAACACGGCTTCAAGGGGCTTATTGCTTTTATAAAACGGTTACTACATAAAAATATCCATTTTAATATTTATTTTATTCATAAAATAACCACCAGAAACAAAAAAATATAACGTTATAACACATGTTTTCCTCCGCCAAGCAATGTAGTTCCTAAGAGGTTGCCTAGCAACACGTGCAGCAACAAAGCATCACAAACGGCAGTTGCAGTAACACTAATGTAACGCGTTCACAGGTGTGTGTGTGTGTTGAGCATAGGGTGTTGAGTCATTTACAACGGCTTCAAACGCAGCTCAGCCAATCAGAATCAAGGACTGGAACTATCCGCTTTATAAAATAGATTTCAAATCTTTATTAAATCATTGCAATACAAGAAGTAAGAACACACAAATAGAGTCATTAATACACAGAGAGAAAAAACAAAACAAAAACAAGAGTAGAGCCAGGGGGGTTTCAAATAAATACTTTAAAGATAGAGCATAACTGAATGGTTTTAGCAGCCTTCTTATTTTTTGAATCATGGATGGATTTGATGTACTGTTTCGTCTCCTTACCAAAAGCAATAAAAGAAGGTTTAGAGTTACTAAATTTGGCTTTGTGAATATGATATTTCCCTGACTGAACCTTTTAATCAGGACTTTGAACTTCCCTTTCTGTAACAGCCGTTCTATTTATTACAATGTCTGCAGATGGAGTCAAACCACAGAAAATTATGAAATATTTGACGACAGCAAGTGTGATTTGCTGCAACATGGCTTCTGAATCACAAGAACATGTAAAGGCTGTCTTCAGTGGCCTTCATATAACAGCTTGCTGATGGATATGTTATTGTACTGTCTTAAGAAAGAGCTCTTCGTTGAAGGCTTTGACACAGAACAGCAGTAATGGCAGTAACAGCACATACGCAGCACTAATATTTACTCATATGGCACTTCCTGAACTACCAGCTTTAACCCCGTAAATGCTGGTACTGAAGAAAACAGCAAATCACAACTATTACAAACAGACTACATTATTGTTATTAATGTACTAATGTTATAATACTATTATATAAATGATCTAATCATGATTTAATACAAAAATAGAAACATGAAATATCAACACAAACATTATAAATAAAAACTCAAGCGATAAATTGTCCAATATGCCCTGACACGGTTTGGCTATATGTTCATGTTATTTGCTCTTCTTTTGTGGTCGATGATGTTCGTCACATGTATCATGAACTTAGTCTTAAATACAGAAAGGACACCAAACACTAAAGGAGACAGTGCAGGTCTTTTTACGCACATGTACACACAAAACATACAAAATGCCATGATGAGCTATGTTAAACCAGCTGTGTCCTGCATAAGCTGAAGGATTCAGACTTCAGGACTTCAGACACAGTTACTGGAATCAAGTTGTATGTGTCTTGGTCACGTGACCCAGCACAGTGTTGGGAAGGACATTCTGGTCCAGGAACAGTTGCGCAACAGCGTGAGATTAAAACTTTTGCCAGATGTGACGCATTATGTGCCGTAACTCTGAATCTGAGACAGTAAAGTACACTCTGAGACGATATCTGATAACTGAATGTACTTTATACAACAGAATGTATGTATGATCATAGGCCCTATACTTTTCTTCTGTGTTCATCATCTGCCTCGCTTGGATTTTAAATGCAAAATTGAAAACACTTACTTTATATTATAAGTAAAATATTATTTTATGAACAGGATTGTTTGTTTAAATTGGCCACATACAAAAAGATGGACTAAGAAGTCTAAATTTAAACACTAAAGACACTTTTTGGTGTTTATCTGATCACATTATAATTTGATTTTACTTTTATCTGAGCTCCATTTTCTTCAACAAAAACAACAACAACAAAAAACAACAACAACAACACACAACATTTTTGAAAAAATATGATTTTGTTATTTTTTGATCCAAATGTGTGGAAAACATTAACCTAAGCCTTTTCGTTTTCTTTCTTTCTTTCTTTCTTTCTTTCTTTCTTTCTTTCTTTCTTTCTTTCTTTCTTTCTTATGTCGGAAGGAACAAATGAATCATGAACTATTACAAAACCCGGAAACGGAGCGAATTATGTTTAGAGGGGGAACCAAATTAGACGTTACGTAATATTTGTTCAAAATATTAAGATTACCTTATTTACTTAGTGAGCTTACAAATTTATTTTAATGTTAACTAAATTAAATCGGATAAAAGATAGCCATTTAGTTGCTTTTATCCAGTTCTTCCGTATTCCCCGTCACTGATCCCCCCTCTGCAAATGGACTAGTCCAGCCTTTATTAAGCTGGTGCTCAGCGCGTGTGAGGAAGTGTGCTCGCCATTTTACATTTGTTTGGGTTACTCTTCGGAAACAGTTGTCTTTCCTCAAGTATTTCGGTAAGTTTTGCTTTAAATTGGTCTTTTATGGTAAGCCTTGTTCGTATTTCATTTTTATTCTCGTGAGATTGACCCAGGGAGCCATTTTTAAGACATTTTGAGTTTTCAAGGTACCTACGCAGTTTGGAAAAGTATGGAATTTGTTTTGAGTTTTGTCCAGGTTTGTATGAGAATGGATAAATAGTTGCGTTTCTAGACTATTGTCCCTAATTTAGTGTTTTCTAAAATATAAAATTAAGAAGTTTCTAAAAATAAATGTATCGTACGAGCAGTGTTTTCATGACACAAAACTAGTGATTGTCGAACACAACTGAATTAACGTTAAAGGAGCACATTTTAATTATGCGAAACTGTGTATTTACTATAAGCGAGTCTCTTTTGAACGAATGTGCGTGTGCCACTCAAACCAGCTGCAGGTAAATGAGCTGCAAGCGATCATCTGGTTGTACTTTACAGTTTAACGTTAGTGAATGGTGATCGTCGTGCATCAAACCGGCAGGACCGCAGTCTCGCGGAGAGAGGGCGGAGCTAGAGAGGGGCGGGGCTTATTTCGCAGTTCGCTCACTGGATGAGGAGTGCGTCTTTAAAAGAAAACATTTCAGGATCCCACATTATGCATTATAATTTTACCAAATCCTTGTTAATGTACATTAAAACTTCATCATAGTCTAAGATTGTACATGGTAATATGAGAAGTATTGATAGTAGATAAATGCCAGATATAATATATTAATTAAGATTAATTTCGGACTCAATAGCTTTTTTTTTTTTTAGAATAGAGATCACAATCTCCCACTGAAAACAAAGCAGACAATCAAACAATATGTAGTTTACCTGAGGTTCTGATGAAATGTTTTATGTAATGTTATGAGTATTTATAACTGTCTAAAATGTTATTGATAAGTGTATTTTAAAGGAATGTATTAGTTTACACGTTAAGACACTTGTCGCCACCTACTGGCATAATATAGCACATACCAGCTTATTTGAAGCGTTACATTACTTTCAAAGGTCAATTGCAAATTTTGATTGCAGCTGCCACAACATCAGTCTAAATCCTGACTATAAATTTTATACCGATACTTTTGTTTTTATCGAAATATACTACATTTATTTATTTAGCAGATGCTTTTATCCAAAGTGACTTACAAATGAGAACAATAGAAGCGGTGTTTGTATCAATGGATCAAGTGTTGCTTATTTAAAGTATTTTACTATAAATATACCAAAAGAATACTATAGAAATATAGCCTACAGTGAGGTAGAAAAGACTGAAGCTAAAGCTTGCATGATATTTGGGAACTTTAAACGTTTGTTCTTTCTTTTAAGGTATCTTTTATGAGTACTCAAAAGCAGCAGAAGCCAACGCTAACAGGCCAGCGTTTCAAGACACGCAAGAGAGGTTTGTCTTTATCTAATCAACTTATTTAGAAGTTGTCACTTTTGTATTTTAGTGAATTGGATTTTAAAAACAATTGTAGTTTTGTGTTAATGTTGATGCCTAATTAAAGTCACTTGTCGCCACCTACTGGTGTAATGTTATTGATGCTTCAGTAACGATGATATCAGTTACTTTCAAAAGGTGATTTGTTCTTTCGATCGCTTCCGTAGAGTTAACTAAACTATAAACTTTTATTGCAGTACTTCTGATATGAATATTTGTAACGCAGAAAAAACGATACTGTGTGTGGTTGAAAAGACTGTTTCATACCTAGATGGCCTAACTGCTGTCTCTAGATCAACACAGGTTTGTTTTGAAAGCTTCAAGCTTGTTTCCGTCACTGAATAAAAAATACAAGGTAATTGCATCTCGCAATTGCGAGAGTCAGAATTGTAAGAAAGTCGCAAGTGCGTGTTTTAAGTCAATTGCGAGAAACGTTGCAATTTTTTATTTTGTGTGGTAGAAACAAGCTTCCATAGATTTAAATATTCTGGTGTGATTTGTCAAAGTTACTAAACACTAGTGACTCATTGTCATTCAGGATTTTTTTTAAAATGTATTAATGATTAATCGCGCTGCTTTAGTGTCGTTGGACTTTACTCTGAACCTCATGGTTGCTGAGATCTAGCATGTCATTGGACGCTCCGCCTCACTTTCTTCTGCTTTCTCTTCCGTTTGAACAGATGAAAAGGAGAGATTTGACCCTACCCAGTTTCAGGAACACATTGTACAAGGACTAAATCAAACTGGCCCTGATTTGGAGGCTGTTGCCAAGTTCCTAGATTCCTCTGGTGCCAAGCTTGACTATCGGCGCTATGCAGAAACCCTGTTTGATATCCTGGTGGCTGGTGGAATGCTGGGTAAGAGGACGTTTGACTCTTTTGAGCCGCTTTGTTTCAGCAGTGAATTATAGTCTTTAACCAGAGTGTTTCCTTCTGTGGTGCTCAGCTCCGGGAGGTGCCATATCTGACGACATGACTCGGACTAACTTCTGTCTCTTCACCGCACAAGAAGATGTGAAGACCATGAGAGCGTACGCTCAAGTATGTAAAGTCAGGATTGTGGGTCAAGATGTATAATGGTGTCTGAGGCCTGTTTACAGCTGGTATTAAGTGTTTTAGTCGATCGGATCACAAGTGGACAACACTAAACACAGCTGTAAATGGTCTAAAACGTCTCAAGCTCGTCCACTTTCACCACTTCCAGAGGCAGTTTAACTCATTAGACCGGATTGCTTTCATAGTGTAAACGCATGTGATCGAACGTCTTTGAACAGCTACAAAACCGTCTACTCATCTACTGACCTAATGCGTGATCATTACGGGAAGAACTCGGACCCGGACTTAAATCTGACCCAGACGGGATTTAAACTTAGGATCTCGTCCATTAGATCAAAAGATCTGTAAAAAACTAAACTTGCCCATCCATAGACCCTCCACCTGAAGAAATCAGGACAGAAGTGGTTGAAAGTGGACAAAAGAGAGGGATTAAAACACCAGGTGTAAACAGGAATGTGTCTCCCTCCTCTACTTATGATCCAGTTGACCAAAGCGCATCTTAATACCAATTCTTAATATGTTCTCAAATTGAATTCCTGTATTTGTTTAGGTTTTTAACAAGTTAATCCGGCGTTACAAGTACCTGGAAAAGGGTTTCGAAGAGGAGATCAAAAAGGTAACTTGAATCCAATATCATCCTATAACATTTGGACTTTTAAAGACCAAAGACTAAAGTTTGTGCCTTATTTTTCTTTCTTCCCCAGTTGCTCCTGTTCCTGAAAGGGTTCAGTGAGTCCGAGCGCAACAAGCTCGCCATGCTTACTGGCATTTTACTGGCTAACGGGAGCATATCCGCCTCAATCCTGGGCAGCCTCTTCAATGACAACTTGGTCAAAGAAGGTACGTCTGACACACACTCAGGGCTTTCTCTGATTTGCTATTTTTATACTGAACGTGGTGTTGCTCTAAATAGGAGTGTCTCCGGCCTTCGCTGTGAAGCTGTTCAAAGCGTGGATCACTGAGAAGGACATCAACTCTGTGGCCTGCGCTCTGCGTAAGGTCGGCATGGACGACCGGCTGATGGTGAGTCTGAGTGCAGCAGAAACTGCCTTTATTAGCAAGTACAATAACAAGAGTACAAAATATGTCTATAGCACATTTAAAACTGCCGTTGACAGTGCTTGCCAACATAGATGATGCATCAAAAGCAATAATGTAGTCACAAACAATTAACCTGTGTACTCAATCAGTTCTAAGAGCCATGCTTAAAAAGATTACTTCAAACAAGACTTAAAACAAGGAATTTGTACACTAAACTTGTGTAAGGAATTGTCCCTAGTGCATAAAAATAGTAAGGAATAAACATTATTAAAAATAGACTTCTATTTTAAATTGTACATTTGTGTAATGTGTGCAAAAAGGCAAGTCTTTCTATTTTATTAAAAAACGGACAAAGTCAGTTTGGACTTTGAAGGTGCAGCATATCAGAGTGAGTGTGATTAATGTAAGTGAACCCGTTTTATGGCAATCATCTCAACCTGTTGATGTGTCTTGTGTTGCAGGAGCTGTTCCCGGTGAACAAGCGCAGCTATGAGTATTTCTCCAAGTACTTCTCTGACGCGGGGCTGAAGGAGCTCTCTGACTTCTCCCGTAACCGGCAGTCGATAGGAGCTCGCAAGGAGCTTCAGAAAGAGCTGCAGGAGCAGATGGCTCTGGGCGTCTCCTTTACTGAGGTCCGTGAAGACGCTCGAGCCGCTGGTGTTCTGCCTCAGAATCTGTGCTGAGAGAATCATGATCTCTGATCTGATCTGTTTCCTCCAGATTATCTCCAGCTGCAAGGAGGAGATGAAGCGGAGCAGCATCTCTGAGCAGAAGATGATCGGGATCATGTGGACCAGCATCATGAGCTTGATGGAGTGGAATAAGAAAGAGGAGCTGGTCGCTGAGCAGTCCATCAAACACTTGAAGGTTAGAGGGTTATCGAGCTACATCTACATTATTCTGGATGCGCTTGAGCTCGTCTGTCTCTCCACACTTTACGAACGCTTCTAGTCCACGTTGAATATTTAATAAAACCCAATAAGATTACTGAGATGATACCAAGATGTCAGACGTGTTTTTCTTTTGTAGAGCCCTATGAAATCAGCTTTATATTCAAAGTTTTTTTTTTTTTTTAAATGGTTAAATTAAGCAATCAAAAAGCTTGTCTAATTAATCATGAAACTTTTACAAATTTATTAGTTTAATAAATTACATGCTTAACGTCATATGGATTTCCCCCCTCAAATTTCATTTTTACCCAGTTCTGTTTTAGTCTTCTGAGTTCCATTGTAATGGTTTAATTAAATGAAGAATTTAATAAAGAATGTCAAATTGAATTAATAATTTTGGTTAATGCATAAAACAATTTAATTTCTTTTAATCAAATTAAATCAAACCACTTGTCAAAGAGCTGCACAAATGAGCTTTACTGTTAGACATTAAAACATGGAAGAAATGTAATAACTAATATTAGTGTTCTTGCATTAAGATCTAGCTGAATTCTACTGTACAACAGTAATATTTGTCACAATTTCTTGACCTTTGAGTTTTTGTTTCATATGACGATCTTCTCAAATGAAACCGTAACATGCTCAAAGTGAAGATTAAGTCAAAGACTTCAAATATGAATCTGTGTGAATGAATAGTTTCTTGTCTGACACTCAGTGTTTTCAGCCTTTATATGAGCATCACATGAGTTTGGTACATGAAACCACTAATTCACACAGATTCATATTTGAATAGTCTCTTTATGGTTTCAAATTCACAGGCTAAACAGCGTTTCAAAAAGCTCAGTTTTTCCAGGACACAAATGCTGCCTCTTATTTGCAAAATTTTGGTAATCTGAGAACAAGTGTTACATGATTCTCTATGCTGGGTCAATACCAATGAACCTGTTAATATTGAGCATACTCTTGACTCTCCCCTCAGCAACACAGCCCTCTCCTGAAGGCCTTCACCACTCAGGGCCTGTCGGAGCTCACGCTTCTGCTGAGGGTTCAGGAGTACTGTTACGACAACATCCACTTCATGAACGCCTTCCAGAAGATCGTTCTGCTGCTCTATAAAGGTAGCGCTCCTCTAATGCTGACCCTAGTGCTCCTGAAGAGCTTCATTACACCGCTCCTAAACCTCTGCTTCTCCTTCAGTGAATGTCGTGAGTGAAGAGGCGATTCTGAAGTGGTACACCGAAGCCCATCTAGCCAAAGGAAAGGGCTTCTTCCTGGAGCAGATGAAGAAGTTTGTGGAGTGGCTGAAGAGTGCAGAGGAGGGTGAGTAGACGTCCCAGCTAAACCTGATGGTTTCTACAGTTTCAAGGACAAATCTCCTCCTGTGTTGCTCATATTTGATGCGAGTCTCTCCTGTGTTTCAGAATCTGAGTCTGAGGAGGAAACGGACGGAGACTGAAGCCTGATCGCTTCTTCTGGAATGATCTACTGCCAGAATGATGTCTTGTGTTTTGAAGCTGACGGGTCCAGATCATTCAAGGGCTTATCTTGCAGAACTGTTTTTAAAGTCTTGATTTGTTCTGTACTGCTCAGTTTTTATAAGATCTTTTTAAGATGTTGGATTTGTTCTGGATATGTACTTGCAGTGTGACCTTTTTTTTTTAATCTTCATTTTTGACTTGATTCTAGAAAAATAAAGAATATAGTCCAAGTCCTGCTTCAGTAGTTCTGTTCCAAGTTTCCAACTCGTTTAGGAAGACAAAATGGCACCACCTTTGGTCACTGGTCATGTGACTGGACTGGTCGGGTTTATGTAGTTCATAGTAAATGAGAAGTTAAGTTCAGTGACTTGCAGTCCAGTTTGAACACCTCAGGGTTTGTTTACATGATGTACTAAAAACAAGTTTTTTCATTTGCATACAGCTGACATATCAAACGATCCCCATTCACACGGATCTGTGAACTTAAATCGCTGTATTCTGCTGTGAGGCCGGTAACTGTCTTTTTAAAGAAATGTTCAAAATTAACCAGATTTGATTAAATCTCAGGGTAAATTGTCTGAGATTAGCAGATATATCAACGCTGATCATGGTTTTGGGTAATGCAGTGATTGGCTGATGGCAAGACAGCAACGTAATGAAGCGTCACAGATCTGACACGGTTTTCTTAGCTCTAGAGATTCTCATCAAGCGATTAAATTACTTTATTTACAATTAAGTGAAATGTACATGAATGTTACATGATTCCCAATTTCATGATTTCTAGTATTTGTACAGGCTTGACATTATTTCACTGCAGTTAGCAATTCATTACATTTGACCTGTGCATCAGGGCCCGTATTCATAAAGAATCTTAATGCAAAGAGTAGCTCCTAGTGACAAAATTCTAAGAAAATTCTTAGAAATGTGGGCGTTTACTCTTAAAATTGAAGAAATCCTAGTAAAGAAAGTAATTCAGAAAGCATTTTAACCCTTAAAAGAGGTTTTAAGGTTAAAATTGTTAGGAGCATGGACAAGGACTTTTAAGAGTTTCTTTAGCAGAGGAGAAAATGGCAGAAAGACAAAAGAGAAGAAATGTGTTGCAGACAATGGATGACAGTGAGTTAATAAGAAGCTATAGATTAGATCGTGCAGGGATCATGTTTGTGACAGATCTTTTTAGAGACACGCTAACATCTCCGACACAGCGCAGAAATGCCATAGCGCCAGTGTTTGATACATTAAAACCAACATTCAAACCACCACTTAAATAGACATGCCAGTAATCAGTGTAATTGGAAAGAGTGGAACAATTTTTATCATTCTAAGCAATCAAACACCTTATAGGAAATTAACAGCATGGAAAATAAAAAAAGGATTTATATACACATATAGGCCTATAATGTGTGTGTGTGTGTGTGTGACTCTGAGAGAACGGTCAAATAGGAAAAATTACGCATGTAATTTCAAAGTGAAGGCTTAGAATAGACCCTATACTTAAAATCACTCTTTTTTTCCTTCTTGGACAACCAACCAATCACAGTCTTCAAAAGATAGTGCCATACATAGCAACGGGGTCAACTCCGCCTCCTCACTAAGATGAAAGTTTTTGTCTTTTCCTTACTCAGAGTTGCTCTCAGATCGGTCCCGAATCGCTCTTAAGCTAAGACTCCTACGTAAAAGTTTTTAAGCTAAATTAAGAGTTTTCTGAGAGGATTCTTAGAATCTTTATGAATACGGGCCCAGATTTGTTATATGACAGCATAGTTTTTTTAAAGGTTTTCTGCATCAAGCCACTCCAATAACAGCTGTTCAAATTAATGCATGTCTCAGACTAACTACATCAGTAAGACTCCAATATAATTATTAGGTAAACTGATAAATCTCTCAGAGTAAAACTGGCTGTCTTATGATGGACAACACATTTGTTTTAAGTTATTTAAAATTATCATCCCTGGTTTACTAATGTACTCTGCTTAAGAAAAAAAGTTGGGTAACACTTTAGAATAACGCTCAGTTGTAGGTCATTTATAAGTGGTTAGTTAATGATGAACAAATCATTTACAAAACATTCATAAATGATTAGCAAGTGATATAACGGAATTTACAAAACATACATAAAATGTTAGTATATCACTTGCTAATCATTTATGAATGTTTTGTAAATGATTAGTTCATCATTAACTAACCACTTATAAATGACCTACAACTGAGCATTATTCTAAAGTGTTACCCATATGAAGCACCATGTAAAAGATATTTGGGTCCTGAGGTGTTTAAGTCATTTCTGTGTCCCTGATGTTCGTCTCTTCATGTCTATCTTGTTCTGGTCCAGTGAGGTTTTGCTATTCACCAGCTTCATCCTCCTCTTTATTGTCACCGTCTTTTTCTAAAATACAATGTTTCCAGAAATTATTCCCTGACCAATAAAATGATAAAGCAATTTAATGACAAATTGACAAGCCAGAAAAGGGTAAAATTTAAATCTGTTCTAAATTTGCTAAAAAAAAAAAAATGACAAAGCTATAATAATTTGTGTTTTAATTTCTATAAAACAAAACTAATCTTATAACTTATGAAAAAACACCTATTCAAGTACAGTGAAGACTTCATATTTAAATTGTTTTTACTCCAATTTTTTTTAAAGTGCTATATATTGTAGAAACAGGAAGATGTGCTGTTGCGATCATGTATTTATCTAAACAGAGCAAGTTGTCTTTACAGGAATACAGTCAGACTGACGTCCAGTCAAACTCTCTAAACATGCTCACCTGGTTCACTGCTCTCCTGCTCATCCTGTTTTAAAGGATCCGTTTCACCTTCATTCTTACCAGTCATTTCTAGCCCATTTCCCTGTCCATCCCCACAGCCTTTTCTGCTCTGCTTTGCTGGAAAAAAGTAATAATGACTCAATTATGTGGGATTATGAGCTTAAAATATATCAGTGCATGTTGAACTTTTAAACTAAATACAATAATAATTATAACTAGATTAGTATGTAAATGGGAAACTGAAAACCATATCACATTCATATCTTTATGGGTTTGAGCATCTTACCGTTCTTTTTTTTCTGAATGAAATAAATGACAACAGCCACAGCTATGATCCCCACAACAGCAGCGATGATGGATAATATAACTGGTAGAATGATATCCTGATCTGATTGTGGAGAACAGAACAATACTCATTATCTTCATCATGAACTGTACTTGAGCATTACTGTAGTGAACCTGAAGTAAACCTGTGTCGCAGTGTTTCAGAGTGAAGTTACTGCTCTTCTGGCTCACTTCATTCTTCACAGTGCACGTGTAGACTGACTCAGGCTCCTCCTCTCTGCTGATGTGAAGCTCTTGCCCGACCTGTTGAGCTGAACCTGGTCCAGTCCATTCATAAGAAACATGAGACTGAGACGACACTGAACAGAACAGTGCTCGTGAAATATTGTTCAGATTACAGGTCACGATCGGCTCCTGTACAGTATCTGAGGAAACAGCGAATGGTGGATTTAGATGCTACGTAAACATAAATACTTTATAACAAAACGTACTCGGTTACCTAATGTAACCTCGGTTCTCTCTAGAAGAGGGAACGAGTATTGCGTAAGTAGCTTACGCTTCGTAAGTAGCTTACGCTTCGGGAAAGTTCTCTTTCTTCGAGATCTGAAGCCAAAAAATTATCCTTAATTTTGCATTTATTGTCAACGCAGTGCAGCAGCAGGCAGACCAAAGCAAGCTGTATAAGCGTGCTCATTGGCTGCCAGGCGGCAACTGCTTAAGCCTATCAGTGAGCCCGGTGTGACGTCACACCCAATGAGGGCGCTTCGCGCCCTCCACACCCTTCTAACCGTCAAGAAGGGTGTGGCCAGTGTGTATATATTGCGGGCTCACAGGCTGAGTTCTGGTTTTCATAGTCTGAAGCGCAAAAGCTCGTGGCGCGTCACGGCAGGTTACGCAATACTCGTTCCCTCTTCTAGAGAGAACCGAGGTTACATTAGGTAACCGAGTACGTTCTCTTACGAGAGGTTCTCTCGTATTGCGTAAGTAGCTTACGCTTCGGGAACCCATTGTCAACGCCGTGCGCGCCGAGCATCCAACACATGAATCCCAGGGAGACCGGGGAAAAACATAGCGTTGAAACAGGTGGCCGGTGGCCAACACCTGTACCAAGCACTTCACTTCACACAAATGACAGAGCAGCATAGCCGGTCTGTATACATCATTGTAAATGGTGTGGCCGGCAGCGCGGGCCCACACAGTGCATAAACACGCATAGGGAAAGAAAATAGAGCAGAAACACTGGTCTATTTATGGAAAGAATCCTTCCCCTGGTGCCAACCAGAAAAATAAGCCAGTAAGTGGACATAGTCTGCACTTATACTGATAACAGTGTCGCCTGCAGGGCGGGAACTTCCAGGTTATAAAACCTCACGAATGTAGATGGGGAGGCCCAGCCCGCCGCCATACAAATATCGTGAATCGAAATTCCGCTGGACCAGGCCCACGAAGAGGCCATGCCTCTAGTGGAGTGGGCTCTGACACCCAAAGGACACTGCAGGTGTTTGGAGGCGTAAGCTGCTGCAATCGCGTCCACTATCCACCTGGACAGGCTCTGTTTCGAGGCGGCGAGACCCTTGGTGCGTCCGCCAAAAGAAACAAAGAGCTGCTCGGACCGCCTGAAAGCGGCGGAGCGCGTGATGTAAACTCTCAGCGCCCTAACAGGGCATAGGAGGTTATCACTGTCCCCGTTATCGGATAATGGCAGAGCCGAGAGGGAGATGATTTGTGCCTTAAAAGGGGTACCAATCGCTTTGGGAACATAACCGTGTCTCGGTCTGAGAATGACTTTCGAGTCATTCGGTCCGAACTCGAGACATGCAGGGCTAGTAGATAGCGTGTGCAGGTCCCCCACGCGTTTTACTGAAGACAGAGCTATCAGAAAAACGGTTTTGAGCGAAAGGTACTTAAGATCCACAGATTCAAGCGGTTCAAAAGGAAAAGCCTTCAGGGCCTCCAGGACCAAGGACAGATCCCAAATAGGAACCGAGGGGGGCCGCGGGGGATTCATCCGCCTGGCTCCTCTGAGGAAACGGATAATAAGCTCATTCTTACCGATTGCCCGGCTGCGCGTCGACTCAGCGAACGCTGCAATAGCCGCCACATACACTTTGAGCGTGGAAGGGGACCTACCCTTTTCCAACAGCTCCTGTAGGAAGGAGAGCACTTGCGAAACCCCACATGTGCGTGGATCAAAGCTCTTAGCAGCGCACCATTTAGAGAACACAGACCACTTAGACGCATAGAGCCGCCTCGTGGAGGGAGCTCTAGACTGCGTGATCGTGTTCACAACCCCTTCTGGCAGGTCAACGGATATCCGTTGATTACCCATGCATGCAGAGACCACCGCTCCGGGTGGGGATGCCAAATTGACCCGCCGGCTTGAGAGAGGAGATCCTTCCTCACCGGGATCGGCCATGGGGGTGAGTGCGACAGCCTCAAATCTGGTTGGAGCACTGGGTGCTGTGTTTCCCTGATCCTTGTTAAAACCTGAGGTAACAGGGAGATCGGGGGAAAAGCGTACAGCGGGAGGCTGGGCCAAGTCTGGGACAGCGCGTCCTCGCTTTTCGAGAAAAATATCGGGCAGTGAGCGTTGTCTTTCGACGCAAAAAGGTCGACCTCCGCCCTGCCGAATAGGCGCCAGAGGAGCTGGACTGTCTGAGGATGCAGGGACCAATCTCCCGGGGGAATGATGTCCCTGGACAGTCTGTCTGGTCCCACATTCAAGTGGCCCGGCACGTGCGCGGCTCTCAGCGAGCGCAACGAGCGGTGAGCCCACACGAGAAGGCGTTCTGTCAGTTTGCACAGGCTCTTGGATCTGACACCGCCCTGTCGGTTCACATAGGATACCACTGACATGTTGTCCGAGCGGACTAACACATGGTGATCCCGTATGAATGGGAGGAAGCGCTTGAGAGCGTTCTTGACCGCTATCATCTCCAAACAATTTATGTGGAGGCATTTCTCCTGGTCCGACCACAGGCCAAATGCCGGTTTGCCCTCGAAAAGAGCGCCCCAGCCTGAGGTGTAAGCATCCGTCGAGATAACTTTGCGGTGCGAGACGGCTCCCATTGTCACTCCCCGCTGGTACCAGTCGGCCACTAACCAGGGCTTCAGTGCTGAAACGCAGCACGGCCATGGAGTGGAGAACAGAAGCAGCTTGACCGGCGGCGGAGAAAGCGCGGCCGCAAAAGCTCCGCGTCCTCGCCCGCTCGAGAACGGCCAGAATCCTGGACTGTAGAGGAGGCGGTGGACCAGTCCTCACTGTCAGACGCCAGGATAGAGCAGCTGTCAGCGGCGCGTCCATCAGACTCATCCGCCTCATCCCCTGAAACGGCGGCGGCGCGGGCGAGAGCCGGCGGTTGAGCGGCCGGGAGGGGGGGCGGAGAGGGCGAGAGAGAAGCTCGAGGGAGAGGTTCCGGCGAGCTTCTGAACGCCGCATCTGTCTCCGGTGGTCGCTGCGAGCGGCGCTTTTTCTTGCGCGGCCCAACAGGGACATGCGGAGCGACAGCCTGGTCGAAAACCTCAAGTCGAGCCCGCAGGGTCGACATTGAGAGTTCCTCGCACTCGGGGCAGCCGCCCGTAGAGAGTGCGGCGGCGGCGTGATCGCGGCCCAGGCAGAGAGCGTAGATGAGATGGCGGTCTCCGTTGCTGAGCGGGGCGCGGCACGAACCGCAGGAAAAACGAGGCATTTTGACAAAAACGCCTCGCGCTCTTTTAGAAAAAGTGCGTGTCGCAGGGCGAGCACACACACAACACAGAGAAAGCAGAGAAAAAGGATATGTCGCCGGATAGCGTAGCAGGCACGGATGGCTGAAGGCGGCGAAGGTGGCCGGCTTCCTCAGGCGCTGTCCTAGGCTTGCTGGTCGCTGGTTTCAACGGCGGCGGCTTCTCAAGATCCAGCGATGCGAAGAGCTTCGCTGAAGACAAGAAAATCAAAACTCAGCCTGTGAGCCCGCAATATATACACACTGGCCACACCCTTCTTGACGGTTAGAAGGGTGTGGAGGGCGCGAAGCGCCCTCATTGGGTGTGACGTCACACCGGGCTCACTGATAGGCTTAAGCAGTTGCCGCCTGGCAGCCAATGAGCACGCTTATACAGCTTGCTTTGGTCTGCCTGCTGCTGCACTGCGTTGACAATAAATGCAAAATTAAGGATAATTTTTTGGCTTCAGATCTCGAAGAAAGAGAACTTTCCCGAAGCGTAAGCTACTTACGAAGCGTAAGCTACTTACGCAATACGAGAGAACCTCTCGTAAGAGAACTCATCTCATGGCTATGGAAGCTTGTTTCCACTACAGAATAAAGATATTTTAAAGATAAGTGCAACTTATATCTCACAATTCTGACTTTATATCTCACAATTCTGACTTTATATCTCACAATTCTGACTTTTTATCTCACAATTCTGACTTTTTATCTCGCAATTCTGACTTTATATCTTGCAATTCTGACTTTATATCACGCAATTCTGACTTTATATCACAATTCTGACTTTTTATCTCACAATTCTGACTTTTGTAGCAAATTAGCTCTATGAAATATTAATAATCAATAATAACTTGTTACAATTGATTATGAATATTTGGATCAGTTAATATAATTAACTTAATGTCGTAAATTAATATTACAATCAATTAACCTGTTTGTCCCGTGAACAGGATTAATTGTTTATTAATTCTAAGAAATGTACATTTCCGGGGCATGGGAAATGTCTTTCTTACTTTACAGTACTACTAAGAGCAGTAGCCAAAATCTATATGATTAGAGACTCCAGTTATGAGCTTGAGACACGGACAACTTTACATGTGACATGAACAAGATTTTATTAACTAGTCTAAACACTTAAACTACTCTAACATACACACACATACTATACTGTACATGCATACAGTTTACCAATGGAAAGAGAGCTGAAGCAGAATACAGGAAAGCAAGAAGTTATAGCATTGTTTGAAATTCAGCAGATGAACTGCCTTGAGCAAACCATCAGTTTAGTTCTAACACACCCTTCTTTAAAAGGGGTAAGGATAATTAAAGGAACACTCCACTGTTTTTTTTTTTTTTTCATATTAAACTATGTTATTCCCTTAACTAAGACGAGTTGATACATACCTCTCTCGTCTCAGTGCATGCACTTAATCGCTCTGGCGCGCGGTGACACTTTGATAAGCTTAGCCCAGTTCATTCATTAGGATCCAAACAGAGATGAAGTTAGAAGCGACCAAACACCTCCACTTTTTCCTTATTTAAATAAAGTTTAAATAAAGCGCTTTTCTAAGCGGGTAAAAAGGATAACTATAATGTATGGCGGAATAGCACTTGGGAGCACTTCGACTTGGCGCAGTAATATCATCACTCCTGAAAAATCCTCACCCTCTCACTTCTGTCATTAGAACCAACGTGACTTTTTACTTTTTATTAGGGAAAACGTGGAGGTGTTTGGTCGCTTCTAACTTCATCTCTGTTTGTTCCCTAATGAATGAACTGGGCTAAGCTAAGTGCTATCAAAGTGTCGCGCGCGCCAGAGCGATTGAGTGCACACACTGAGACGAGAGAGGTATGTATCAACTTGTATTATTTAAGGGAATAACATAGTTTAATATGAAAAAACGGTGGAGTGTTCCTTTAATGTATCAAATAATGAGACTAAGTTTGATATTTGCATGTCTCGCCCATTTGAATTAAACTGTCCTGATGCAATTTGTTGAGGCTCAAGTTGACCTTTGCTGATGTGGTCTTGATGAGAGAGAACCAGTGGTAGTCAGAGTATCTTTGGTGAATGGAAAGACAAGGCCACAGCCTGGCACAAGCTTGGGGGTACTTAGAAACTTCTAGTTCAGCATCATCTTCACATCAGGATTCCAGAAAAGAGTAAGAGAGAAGAGCTAAGAGAGCTGATCTTGTGTTTTTAAGGCGTGAAGATGTCACACCCTCTGGAGGTGTAAGAGCCAATGACAAGATTTCCTTTGGAGGGAAATTTCTTTATGACCCATTGTTCAAGCAGGCCTTTGAACATGTAATTTGATTGGATGTTTAACACAAGAATCTTTAAGATGCCCACAATACCAATGTGTCACAAAGTTAGCAAAACGTAATGTAAATTAACAAATCGGGGAAAAAGAATGGAGTTTATAGAGACCAAACATGCCACACATATGATTTTAGTTGACCATAATATGCAAAGTCTGAAATATTAACCCAATAGAGTTTACAAGAATACAAAAGCCAAACCACATAAAAGGAAAATCATGAGGTTGGAAAATTAGATACATGTTTACACATTTCTCAAGTGGTTATATATAGAATATATAGGATTAACAGGGTTTATTTCTCCTTCTCATCGAGAATTAAAGGTCCCATTGCATGGAAATTTCACTTTATGCGGTTTTTTTATGCGGTTTTTTAACCTTTAATATGAGTTCCCCTAGCCTGCCTATGGTCCCCCAGTGGCTAGATGTTTTGATGGGTGTAAACCAAGCCCTGGGTATTTTTGAGAAAATGAAAGCTCAGACGGGCTAATCTTCCCTTTATGTCGTCATAAGGGGAAAGGTCACCTCCCCTTTCTCTACTTTGCCAGCAAAAATAATTTGGCCCGCCCATGAGAAAATGAGCTGCGTGAGCGGCGAGCGCGATATTGGTTTTTCCTCGAGAGACATGCAAACGAGCGAAGCATGGCAGTTGTTCAGTGTTTGGATGTACAAATGAACATAAAAGTATTTTTTTTGTTCCTTCATCCGAGCCTCTAAAGAACCAGTGGGTTATGTGAATGTCTGATGTGTAATTGTTCAAGTTCAGACAGATAATCTTTCTCTCTCAAAGTCGTTCAATACTGTTTATGCATCAGAAAATCAAGTCACGTCGTTTCTCTTAGTAGGATGAGAATAATCTTACTTAAACTGTGATTAATATACAGAAAACGATCAAAGAACAATCCCTTTCCAATCGCCCAAGCTGTCAATCACACAGCGCCTGGACACTTGCCAAAACTCGTTATGAAATCAATGACGCTGTTACGCTGCACAACGAAGCTCTTACTGTACTTACCTCATGCTTGCATTGGTGAAATCATTAGTGAGAGTGCAGAAACTGGGTTGCAATGATAAGATCTTCATTCACACGATCAACCGACTGTCATCTGCTCAATGCTCATCACTGCAACCTTTTATGTGATGGGAATAGATCTAAATACTTAAAAAACTTCTCACAATTCGTTAATCCCAATAGCTGTAATAGTAAAAACGTATGATAGCTGTAATAGTAAACGTTTTCGAGAGAGTTCCACATGTAATGCTAAATATTTCATATGCAAGCATGTCAGCATGTCAGCCAATCACAGCAGTGGGCGTTTACACTGAAGTCTCACAGCAGCCAATCACAGCAGTGGGCGTTTACACTGAAGTCTCACAGCAGCCAATCACAGCAGTGGGCGTTTACACTGAAGTCTCACAGCAGCCAATCACAGCAGTGGGCGTTTACACTGAAGTCTCACAGCAGCCAATCACAGCAGTGGGCGTTTATACTGAAGTCTCACAGCAGCCAATCACAGCAGTGGGCGTTTACACTGAAGTCTCACAGCAGCCAATCACAGCAGTGGGCGTTTACACTTAAGTCTCACACAGACACGCCCCTTCAAACAGAGCGTTCAAATCAGAGGCTAAAATCAGGCTAGGAAAAATGTTTTATTTCTATTCTATTCTATTTTATTCCTTTTATTTCTAAATTATAAACTTTTGATCTAAAAAATATACTAACATTATAAGGGCACCCCAGGAAACATTCTAAAATAATAAAATAATCCATGCAATGGCACCTTTAAGTGAGAGTCACAGCTCTCTGGATTTCCTTTTGGGGTCGTAAAACTCTTATCGGTCTCTGTGTGTCCTGTAACAGGAAACCGGGTTCTGCCAGTGTGTTGGCTTCATTGTTCTGGCTGAATTTTCACAGGCCTTTGTTGGGAGAGTGAGTTTGCTGGATTATTCATTAAATAAATGAATAATTTGTGAGTGTCTGATTGGTCCAGACGCTACACTTTTTATCTCACAATTCTGACTTTATATCATGCAATTTCAATATTGCGAGGTGTAAACTCGTAATTGCGAGAAAAACAAGTCAGAAATCTGAGATAAAAAGTCACAAGTACCTTTTTTATTATTACTGTATTATTCCATGGTGAAAACAAGCTTATGGCTACAAGACATTGACATTTTGGAAACATATTCTTACTTGCCTAGTTTAATATATGATTTTAAATTATGATTATAGCTTAAAATTCACAAAAAATGCATTTTGAATGATTAAAAATGCATTAAAAAAGATTAAAATTTAAAATGCATCATTATTTTGTAGCTTAATTTAACCTAAATTACAGTGATTTTCCGTAAAAAATGTACTGTAGAATTTACAGCAACTTACTGGCAATTTTGGTTGCCAGTAAGCCTGTAAATTTTACAAGAGTTCTGTAAATCATAAACTACAATTATACTGTAAAATTATACAGAACACCTGTAAAAGCATCGAAACAAGAGCCGCTGTGAATTTACAGTTCTTTACTGTAATCTTTACAGTATGTTACTGTTATTAATAATGTACTGAATTAAAAACCTGAGATAACTCACTTCATTTGAGGAAATTGATTGGTCAATTGCCATTAAATATTTACTAGAAACATCAATTTAACTAAATCCTACTAGTGATCATCATCACACATGAATGAGTTGAAGAACTTAAAAACATCATCAATGCATCAGCAACTACACAGTCAATGCCTTTAAATAAAGCAACATTCAGCATAACATCTGTGTTTTCCTGCTCATCCTGGACTGAAGCTCAGGCTCTACTCTTCAGCACAATGGTGACACACAAAACTCAACAGAAACCCTTTAAATCCCAACAGATCATTAAAATCCACTATAGCATTATGTGCAAAAACACATAAAATCACACAAAGCAAATCACAGAATTGTACTTTGTTGTTTAGTAAATTTGACAGTGAGATTTTACTGTAAACAACTGACTTAAGCCACAGCTTTAGATGAAATCACCTGAAGAGTGATAATCATAATCAGACTTAATGAGAAATAACTGAGGTTTAGATGTTGATGATGTATTGACAATATTTAATTTGAAGTTACCATGATCGTGATTAGTGCTTTCTTTAGTTGGGCTCTTGACTCTTTATTTATTTAACATTACTTTTTCTTTAGCTGCTATAACCATGTCTTTATAAGACAAACTTGTTATGGCAATAAAAGCCAAGGAAAAATATACTGTGGTGTTGATGGTTGTGTATTGATGATGGGGTATCAATGTATAGTGGATGATATGCTGATGTTGACCAGAGTCTATTCTCTAATTATGAAAAATTGGTTGTAATAGTCATATGATACTACAACATTATGTCATGAGATCAGAGATCAGATAATTTGTGTTTTACATATTTACGAATCACAAAACTTCTCAATTTACAGGAACACACACATATATCAAGAATCAGCATATGAACCTCAACAATGGTGACAAACAAAATATTCAGATAAACAGATAAACTCTGAACATCACAAATCAAGCTACTAAAAAGTCAACAACAAAAACAACAACAAAAATAAAAGCACATAGTAAAAATAAAAGAAAATAATACAATTCAGCTACATAATTTATGCATGCAGCAATGCATTCTGGGAATTATGTACTATGGTGGTACCCAGCATACATTGCAACATGAAGCTTTTCATTTGAATGTCACCATTGTTGAGATTCATACGCCGATTGTTGATGTCTGTGTGTGAGAAAATAACATGGCATTTTAAAAATTTCTATGCATTATATATTTTTTAAACTGTTCAAATTATAACAATGCCGTGGAATATCATATGTGCATGTGTTGGAGATTTTCCTTTGCCTCATGTAAAAGTCTGTATTGCTGTGTCTCAGTCAAAACCCAGGTTAAATCAGGATACATCAGGTTAAATTAGGTCAAGTGGTCTGTGAGGATGAAAGAGTACCTAACAAGCTCAGAGAGAAGATGTGTATAGGTAGCTGATAAGATGGTACTAAAAACGTTAATTAAAAATGATGGATGGCATTACAACACTGCAGGTGCATTGAATCATGTGACCAAAGATATTCTTTAAAAATGGGTATGACCAAAGATTTTTCCACCAATAGAATAATGTCTCCGGGAAAGATGATGCTAACGGTAGCGAGATCTTGATAGCTGATTGGCTACCTAGTGATAAGAAAAGGTATAAGACCTGAGGTTCTGACCAGTGCAGATCAGATGGCCAGCTGGCATCTCACTTTGTTGCTTGTCAATAAAGTTACTTCTGAGACCTGGAACTTCGACTCTTGAGAGATTTCTTCGAGACTCAATTTGAGGACTTAGAATTTGCTACAACATAATTGGCGAGCGAAGCCAGGAGTGTCGAAGGGGTCGAGGAGTGACCGGGGGAGCTCGCTGGCAGAAGCCTCACAAAACAAAGGCGCGCCATAAAATCAGGTAAGCAACTTTTTGCTTATATTTGTTTTGTGTGGCTCCTGGTAAGCTAGCGCCTGGTTGGTAACGGCCTTAAATAAAAGACCCCACCAAAAAGAACCTAAAATTGATAAGTAATCAAAAGGAGGGTAATTTCCAGGTCTCAAGAAGGAGCGCATGCGTAAGTAGGCCTAAAGCAAGAAGTGCTTAAACGCAAGAAGTGTGAAACGCAAGAAGTGCGAAATAAAGCAAGAAGTGCTTAAAAGGCAAGAAGTGCCTAAACGCAAGAAGTGCGAAATAAAGCAAGAAGTGCTTAAAGGCAAGAAGTGCGAAACGCAAGAAGTGCGAAATAAAGCAAGAAGTGCTTAAAACGCAAGAAGTGCGTCAGTTAGATAAGATAAAGCGCTTAATAAATTCCGGAGCATAAAATTGGCTTTAAGAAAAATGTATAAAAGGCCAGGATCCAGAGATAAAGTTTATTTTGGTTGTGCTGTGATCACTAATCGCGCTGTGTTAAACTGTTTTGCTTTGTCACTAACTGTGCTACTTTAAACTGCTCTGCCTGATAATTAACCGTGTTGCTTTGAGCTGTTTTGTGTTGGCACTGACCTCGCTGCTTTGAACTGCCTTAATTAAGAGAGAGAAGTCACTCCTGAGATAAGACTGAGATAAGTGACTGAGAGAAGCTGAGACAGTGAAAGTGTACGAGAATATTATGTGAGATCTATAAAGATGGAGAGACGAGACTGACGAAATTCTATGAACAATGAAAAGCAAATTAATATAAAGAATATAAGAAAATATAGAATTCATAAAAACACTCCCAGATGCTGGGTTTGTAGACTGTTTCACGTTCCAGATTGCAGATTCTGTGATCCAGATATAGGGAAACACAGCCCACACTGAACAGAAATTGAATAAACGAACTTTGTCTCTCCATTTGTTATAAGGAAAAATAACTGTGTGTGTGTGTATGTATGTATGTGTGTGTGAATGAAATCCCGGGTGTATGAATGAATATACTAACAAACTAAGTATATTTGGATTGAGATAAAGAAGTAGGAAGGGAGAAAGGTGAAAGGTGAAAGTAATAAAAGAACTGATTATATTTTTTGAAGCTTGAAGAAGAAAACACATGTTTACCAGGGCACAAGATCATTATGAGAAAGAAGAGAAAGAAAAGAAGAAAATGACTTTAAACAGGCATTAAGACAAACCAAAGGCATCAAAAATCATTTTTGGTTTGAAAAAGAATTCATAGATGAAGGACGGAGACAAGAATTGACGACTCAAAAGAAAAATGAATTCTTACAAAAATTTACAAAAATCACAAATCTGAATCACCTTGAGGATGAGTGGCCCTTAGTGGATTGGGTTAAAGCGATCAAAAGACAGATCACCTTGAAGCCTTAAGACCACACTTGAACAGATTTGACCTTCCCAAAACTACCCTTTTGGAATCATTGTTGATTAAATCAAAAATAAATCTGAATCCATTGTATATCCATACCTGAAAAGAGATGCATGGTACACTTGGCCTCGGGGTTTGGGAAGAGCCACAATTTTGAGGAACATGTATATGGTAGTGAGCTCATGTCTAAGACCAGTACAGTGGGAAAGTGACAGTCGTTGAAGTCAGACATGGGGGGGAAATCAGACCAGCACTGGTAGATAATTGGACACTGGAAAGGCTGGAGGTAGTGGTAGTTTTGAGGAGCAACCCCAACCATACCAGTCATATGTGGGTAGAAATTTATGAAAACGGAGAAGAGACAGAAGAGCAGTCAGCTGTCAAAGAAGAGAAAAAAGAAAGATCTTAAAGAAAAAAGAAAGAAAAAAATGTGATTGATTTATTTGCGCCATTAAAATTAGAAACATGCACTAGAGAGGAATTAAACATTTCAATCACCATGTGGGGAGGCCATGAAGTGAAATTGACCCCATCTATCACTTATCTATATTTAGGGCAGGAAGTGTAACTGCACAAAGATTCCAAAAAATTGGCTTTGTTGTCAATTTGGCCATTCTTCTGATTGCAAGAGCTGTGATCCAGCCGGAGAAAAACAGCCTATCCTGAACAATAATTCAGCTTTGTCTCTTCATTGTTACAAGAAAAAATAACGAGTAAAAGTGTGTTTGTGTGCGCGTAAAATGCACAGATTAGGACTGTTTGAAAAAGAACGATATTCATTTATAAAAAGAAACTAGAATTATGAAAGAACACTTGTTTCTCTCTCATATAGCAAAAGCAAACGGTGACTGATATGAGAAAGAGAGGCAGAAAGGAGGGGCTGCCTCTGATAGAGAGAGGAAGGGCTGCAAGAAGAAAGTGAGACTGCATGTGTGTATGTGTGTGTGTGAGGAAGGAAAGGAGGGAGACAGAGAGAAAGAGTTCACCTTTCCTGGTTCTGACTAGCTTATGAACCAGAAAGTGAGCAACCATTTCCAACATACACTTTGAACAACACTTTGAGAGATTTTATTTGTAACTGTCATCCCCACCAGTGAACCTGTAATAGAGGAACTGCATTTTTGGAATACCTGAGAAATACTAATCAGATATCTTAATAAATGTCTGACCATCTTGCTGAAAACTAGTTAAGAATAGATGCAAGCTGGGGTTAGTAAGGTATACTAAAAAGGTATGAAACACACTGATAATATTTAAGATTATAATGGCATCAACACCTGTAGAGATACCAAGATCAAAATATTAATTTTGCAGAGATACTATAGGACAACCCTCCAAAAATGGGGAAAGAAGCCTAAAAACAAAATGACCAGCTGAGGGAACATTAGATGTGGTTATGTGCAGAGACACTGAATCATTCGTAAACAAAAACAAATAAATAAATAAAAAGGTATTCAAAACCAGTTTACTAAGAGATCAAGTAAGATTGGTGAAATCTGCTAATCCAGTCAGAATTAAAAGTAGACTAATTTCACAAATACCAAGAAAACACCAATAAAAATAATTGATAAGAAATTAACCTGAAAGAAAATATAAAAATTGCTTAAATGTTAGTTGACCGGTCTATGGGGGAGTTAAATTAATAAGCAAGCCTAACAGGGATTGATATGGAGGATTGCGCAAACTGGTGACCATCAAAAACACTGGAGTTTTCTCCTTAGTATAAGTGGTTTGTGTCGTTCCCAGAGGAAAATCAAATAATTTACAAAAAGGTTTATAGAAATATCTGACATTTAGAGATAAAATATGTATATATAGAGAGACATGCTAGCTGTGGGTATGACTGACCTGTTATATAAAGACGTAGCCTATGATGTTTGCATCTTGTTGTCCCTGAGACAGTTTTAGATTTGAGCCATTGCAGAAATTGAGATCTTTGGATTGTGTTACTTAAAATAACTTGTGCATTGTGTTGAATGAGCAGGATTGGGTGGCCAAGCTAAACAGACATTTTTAACAACCATACTATATTATACACATTTCACAGTAATGAGACTCATTGATTTAATCCTAAAATGCTTGAGATAGTAGGGATCGACTTAACGATTGATAAAAAAATACTATATGTGACTGAAAATAAGGCAGCTTAGACAGACTGAATGGCTGCTATTTTCTGCATTCTGCAAAGAAGAACTTGCTTTATTAAAATTGCACGGGGAAACTGCTGTTATCAACCAGATGAGACTTCTGAAATTAAGGGACAATTGAAAGAGATGGTTGCAGAATTTATAAAGGATGAATTTGATTCATGCGGATCTCTGAGTGTTCAATTTCCAGATGACACTAGACAGCTCTTGGGACGGCTGCCTCAACATAAACAACAGCAACTGGACTGTGCAACAAGTGAGAGCGAGAAACATAAGGACACGGCTGCAGAGAAAAGAAGAGGCGTTTGGTTGGTGGACCTTCATCCCCCCTGAAAGAGGAAGCTGAAACTTCTGAGGGGCTGGTATGGACAAAGACTGTGCTGATGCAGAAACAACCAAGAAAAACATCCTGCTATTATGCAAAATTGCCTCCTCCGTGGCTTGGCCAAAATCCAGACTGAGGAGAGGCAGAGAGACAACAGCATCCAGAGTCAAACCACTATGTCCCAACATGACACCAGACCCTTGAATGCCAACAAAGACTGACAGATCAAATGCATCGGATGAGGAGGGAAACACTCAGACAGCAGCCCAACCAGTTCAACTGATCGCTGGTCCAAGCAGAAGGACTGCATCCTTTGTTAAGTGTGCACAGGTGATGCGTTTTCAATGATCACTACAGAGACTGCTTCAAATTTCATTGATTGGCCATATTAATTGTATTTTGATTATTCACTGGTTCTCTATATTCTGTGAAGCTGACACTCTCTATTTGCTTTCTTTCAATAGACATTAGTCCAGCTGTAAGCATTAAAAAAAAAAAAAAAAAGGGAAGGGGAAGTGTTTGCATGACTCAATAATTAACTACAACTGATGCTGGACTTAGCATAGTGAGGGACTACTGCATTAACCAACTAGGGGTAAATAATTAGATAATTGATGATGTTGTCCATTGACCAGAGAGTTTTTGGGCTCTGCTTTCAAGACAGAGCTGATATAAGCTTGAGTGATACTGAGCTCTCTATCAGAAAAAAAAAGAAAAAAAAGGACATAATATGTTCAACAACAAAAAATATGGATGATAGAGCTGTGGTGCTGGTCACTCCATCTTGGTCAATAGTTATTTTTTTTAGGTTTAGAAATTAAAATAGTAGCTACACAAATTACAAACACATGATATCACAAATGCTGTCATTACCAGGGATTGCACGATGTTAATATTGTTGGTCATGAATTCGAGATTATGCTGAAATCTCCAGTCATTTAAAAGAGCATCTCATAAGCAACAGAAGAAAATATTATGAAGAGAAATTAAATTAACAGATGAATGACAAATCAGATAAGAGAAACTGATAATGGTTCTTTCAAACGACAGCATGTCCAGACCTACCAGAAAATTTTATCTATTAGATATTGAAAAATTTGGGGTTTATGACAGCTGTGTTTAACACAATCAAATGGCAACTGATATCGGCCAGCTGTGTTATTCAAAACATTTAGACACTGTCACATGGGGAATGCCACATTGCCTACATGCAGTAGCTTTTGTCATGAGAGTTGTGTTACCAATTTAGAATTGATTGTATTCGCACTTTGAAAAGCAAAACCCTCAACTTCAGACTATTGGACAAATGAGGTATTAAAGAACAAATAATTACACTAGCAAACCTTTTTACTATTTTAATTTCAGATGTGCGTGGTTTTGACCATCGGACAAAGGGGGAAAGTGAGTTCAGAAAAAAAAAAAAAAAAAAAGCAGTTGATGATAGATGATTTTGATAGAAGATTGATAGATTGCCAAATGCAATATTTGTGTTCAAAACAATGTCAGAAGAGGTGTGTATAGATTGGTCAACCATGGGGAATACCAATTGAGTTTAAGCATAGCTTTAAGCATGAAGTAAATCAGGCTTTGAGTATATTTGTATGCATAACTTGATAAAATGAAGAATGGATGAATTACATTTATTGCAATCAACAGAAGTTCATTAACACACTGAAGGCACATTGAGAGCCTTGGGAGAACAGTTGGGAAGCGACATGATATGGCAAAACAGACCAGCATTAAATTGGTTATTCGCGGAGAAAGAATGCGTTGTATAATATTTGAAGCTAACTGTTTTACTTAATACAGAATTAATACAATTCCAAATAATACAGTTCCTGATGAACCATTCACCGAGGCATGGAAGAACCTGAATAATAAGGGTCACTGAAGTCACGGAAAAGAGGAGATAAGCATATTGGGAACTAGTTATATATTTGGATCATAGCATAAATGACTTCCTAAAATAGGTATAATAACAGCCACAGTAGTTGTTATTTTGCTGTTGTTGTTTTTTCTTTTGCTGTTCTGTTGTGTGCCTTTCCTCAGATCTATGTTAGCAACGCAGCTGCCAAACAGATGATTAATGTGTCAGTCAAACGTTCGGGAATTGACATCGGGTGCACAAACTCAGGAGTGTGCCCTATTGAGCCAGGTCTGGACGAGTTGGATGACTTCCTGTGAGCAGTGCTGATGAAGGAGTAAAGAAGAGGGTGCCTTGTTACTTTTATTTTCTGATTATTGATTTTCACAATTTGACACTGTTTTTGATAGAGAGGGAGGTAGCCCCACTGTGTATTTTATTTTTGGGGTAAAATTAGGTAGATCATTAGAAAATGGGTAGAGTAGGGAGTTAGTTAGAGGGGTTATTTTTTGTTTTGTTTTGAAACAAGGGCTCCTTCCAGAGTATATTCTTACATATATTCCTACATATAATCCTACTGAGTATATTTTATATAATCACACTAATTGTTCACAAAATATGAATATGTGAATGAGAGGGGACGATACAAGGTTTGAAGCAGGTCATTGCCCGTGGTATGAGGTAATGCGACCAGATATAAAGGGAAAAGATAAGAATGTTTTTATTACTTTTTATCACTTTTTAATCACTTTATAAAAGAGTTATTTTTAATATTTTAAAGTTTTCTTTATGAAATAAATGTGAAGTGAATGCCTTAGGCAACTGGAAAATGTTTTTACGGGGCAAAAGAGGAATTAATTACAAGCGCGGTCACCGATTGCCGGACCAGCAAGGGCAGACTCAACTGGTGGTTTAAAAACCCGCTGCCTGCTCCAACACCAGATAGCGCCCTAGGCAGGACCAGGGCACCTCTGGCAACGATGGAGCAACCCAGATAGCACTCCAGGCCACCGGAAGCGCCTGTGCAGTTCCTCTGGCACTGTGGGACAACTCTACCCTCAAGTCTGTACACTAAGAAATGTTGATTAAAACTGGATAACAGATGTTCATCTCTCCCTCAAGAATGATAATAGAAAAGGAAGGTGAGATCTTTTACTCCGCTCTAGTCAAAGGGGGGCGGAGATGTTTGGTCTCACTATTCCTCCAGAGTGTACCTTTGTGACAACAGCCTATTGATAAGAAAGACGGATGGTCTATTTTTGACCATGATTGATAGATAACGGAAGGAGGCTTGCGCATGAAGATACATTCTGGGACAAACACGAAGGTGGGACTAGAATAAGTCCCAAAGGGGGGATGTGTTGGAGATTTTCCTTTGCCTCATGTAAAAGTCTGTATTGCTGTGTCTCAGTCAAAACCCAGGTTAAATCAGGATACATCAGGTTAAATTAGGTCAAGTGGTCTGTGAGGATGAAAGAGTACCTAACAAGCTCAGAGAGAAGATGTGTATAGGTAGCTGATAAGATGGTACTAAAAACGTTAATTAAAAATGATGGATGGCATTACAACACTGCAGGTGCAGAGAATCATGTGACCAAAGATATTCTTTAAAAATGGGCATGACCAAAGATTTTTCCACCAATAGAATAATGTCTCCGGGAAAGATGATGCTAACGGTAGCAAGATCTTGATAGCTGATTGGCTACCTAGTGATAAGAAAAGGTATAAGACCTGAGGTTCTGACCAGTGCAGATCAGATGGCCAGCTGGCATCTCACTTTGTTGCTTGTCAATAAAGTTACTTCTGAGACCTGGAACTTCGACTCTTGAGAGATTTCTTCGAGACTCGATTTGAGGACTTAGAATTTGCTACAACACATGCTTAATAATCAATCATATGAAATGACCCACATGATTGCTTGAGAATAGATTTAAGTGTGAATGAAATGAGGTCCTGCCTTGTAAGCTCTATTGATGACATCATCAATACAGAGCCATTAACACACAGATAAAGCAGCCAGAGAAAAACTAATGTTCAAATGTCAAGGGCAAGAGCCCAGCTAAAGCCAACACTGATCACCATCATGGTAACAATAATAAAACATCAACATCTAAACCTCTGTTAATTCTCAAAAAGACCTTCTGATTATGACAGAAATAAAGTCAGTCTGGTTAGTATGCTATAGTGGATTTTAATGATCTGTTGGGATTTAAAGGGTTTCTGTTGAGTTTTGTGTGTCACCATTGTGCTGAAGAGTAGAGCCTGAGCTTCAGTCCAGGATGAGCAAGAAAACACAGATGTTATGCTGAATGTTGCTTTATTTAAAGGCATTGACTGTGTAGTTGCTGATGCATTGATGATGTTTTTAAGTTCTTCAACTCATTCATGTGTGATGATGATCACTAGTAGGATTTAGTTAAATTGATGTTTCTAGTAAATATTTAATGGCAATTGACCAATCAATTTCCTCAAATGAAGTGAGTTATCTCAGGTTTTAATTCAGTACATTATTAATAACAGTAACATACTGTAAATATTACAGTAAAGAACTGTAAATTCACAGCTGCTCTTGTTTTGATGCTTTTACAGGTGTTCTGTATAATTTTACAGTATAATGTAGTTTATGATTTACAGTACTCTTGTAAAATTTACAGGCTTACTGGCAACCAAAATTGCCAGTAAGTTGCTGTAAATTCTACAGTAAATTTTTAACAGTTTCCAGGACTTTTTCTATGAAATAAAAATAAATGACATGAAACAATTACTTCCTGAAAAGTCTTTGTCATAAATACTTTGTTTTCTTACATCACAGAGTGAATCATCCATTTCATTCATCAACAGAAATTATGCCAGCGTCTGTCTTGAAAAACCACTATAGTTTGTAGCCTACAGTATGTTGAGTTTCGTGTGCTGGTGTAGTCAGATGTCTTAGCTTAACCAACAAGATTTTCTCGGTCATCCAGCTTCACTAGCACAGGTATGATGATACTCCAGCCAAGCCAACATTAAATCAGTGTAACCAACAATACTGCCGTCTTATTTCATTCTCACTTACCGATAACTTGAACTTCTCTTTCAGAATTTTGCAGCTTTCCATTGATCTGTATTACAGACCTATAAATGCCACTGTCCCGGCTGGTCATGTGATGAACCGTGAGCTGTCCAGTAGAGACTTCAATCTCGGATCTTTCCTTGAACTGACCGTAATCTTGAAAATCATCCAGATCATGTTCAGCCACCTTATTTCCATTGTGTGTCCACAAAATGTCTTCAGGCTTTTCTTGAATATTTGGATTTAAAGTCAGACTCGTCCCATTCTCGACATAGACGATAGACGTTACAGCATCTGATTAATATTTAGAAAAGGTTTAAATAAATCAGCAAAGGTAAAGATAATGGTGCAAGTTTAAACATCAAAAAAATCTAAATGTAGTAGTGAATTAGCCAAGAGATCCTAAATAAATTCTTGGCTGCTGAACATTGTCTTTAACATTACGGTTCTTCTGTCTCAACAAAGAAAAGCTCTATTCTTTATGGATACAGTATTTCATTGTTTGCTTTATCCGGATATGTCAGATTTGCTTGAAGAAGAACTTGTTATGTAACCATTACGACTAAAACAGCTACAAAACACCTCATAATGAACAACTTTCAATAATATGTTCAGCATATGAAGCAAATAACCATGACAAGTAGCCTAATAAAGAACATCACTTACTGGAATAATTACTTGATAGTATTAAACAGATGAAAAGACTCGATACTTCCCAAAGCGGTCTCATTGTAGTTTTACTTTCGGTCAGCTGTTCAGGTGAACCGGTCCGTCGAGCGCTCGCGGACCGAGCGCGATTCTCGCAGTGTGTGGCTTTACAGTGCAGTTGTTCGAGACTGAAGCTGTAATTAAAATATGAACGAGTAGGGTATATGTATAATTGTGGCAATTTAACCGGTTACTGTATTGTAAGCTGCCATACCGGAACACCCTCAAATAAAAAGGTATCTCACTCACCTTTACATGGCTCTCTGTTTGTACATTAAACTCCACCTCCTACAAGAGCGAACTCAGACAACCAACACTTCCTGTATCAATTGGAGAGGTCCGAAAATATACATCAAGAGATGTCCGTGAACAATGTGCGTTTTAGCAAAATATGCTCATAAAGTGGTGAAAATTCCAGACCCTTAGGTCCATATCACAAAGTAAAAGAATAAAAAATAAAATAAATAAATTAAAAAAAATATATATATATATATATATATATAACATAGTAAACAGATTTACATATACCAACATTATTTAAGAACACACAAACTTGAGTTTCAGTGCATCCAGAACCAGGAAGAATACCTTGTGTCACTTAAAGGAGTAGTTCACTTTAAAATGAAAATTCTGTCATCATATACTCACCCTCATGTTGTTTCAAACCTGTATGAATTTATTTCTTCTGCTGAACAGAAAGGAAGATATTTAGAAGAATGTCAGTAACCAGACAGTTTTTGGGTCCCATTGACTTCCATAGTAGGAAAAAAATATACTATGGAAGTCAATGGGACCCAAAAACTGTCTGGTTACTGACATTCTTCTAAATATCTTTCTTTCTGTTCAGCAGAAGAAAGAAATTCATACAGGTTTGAAACAACATGAGGGTGAGTATATGATGACAGAATTTTCATTTTAAAGTGAACTACTCCTTTAATAGGCCTATAGGATCATTTAAGACCATTATGATTGTGTTTCTCGAGTCACCCAATCGACACATGAAATTATATTTTATAAATGATATATTTATTCAACATGGGCTACAGTAAATTATGGAGGCAAACTGAAAAGTGAGAAGCTTCACTTGAAACAAAGTGATCACACACTGCAAAAACTCAAAATCTTGCCAAGTATATTTTTCTAATTACTAGTCAAAATATCTCATCACACTTAATATAAGACAAAATTGCCTAAAGACCAAGATTTAAGTGAGATAAAGGAGCTTGTTTTTAGACAGTGCATCTTGAATATCTTGTTAAGTGAATCTGTCTTGAAAATATCTTGTTTTGAGCCATATCTCAGATGAAACAAGCTTTTTTGACATGTCATAAGGTTTTTAAGCTGCTGTGTTAATTGTAAAAGATGAATCGTCTTATTTCAAGAAATAGACTTGACTTGAATTGAGACAACAAATCTGCTTTATTGAAAACTGTAGGTCAACATGCCAAACTCACAACTCACAATGCAGTACAGTGAGTATGTATAATATTTACATATAGACAGCAAAAAAACTTAATTTATTTACGTATAAACAGCTTTACCGACGTACAAATTTGTACATATTCCTATTTAACTTAAAATCGTGGCATTAATGTTTTTACTCTATTGCATTCAATTGTCTTATTAATTAAATTTTCAGTCACATTTATTAATAGTTTAACGTTACTCATAAATAATAACAGCTCTGTTCGTGCTTCTGCTGCAATCTCGTTTAGGAGGATTAATAGCCTACATGGTGTTAAACAAGAATACACTTTAAAACCTTAAAAATACCTTTTTTATCATTTAACCATTTTGTAATATTTGGTTTATTTACCGCGTGAGACACAAAAAAACACAACATAAATTCACAAAAGACATCCATTTTATTAGATTGGTGTAATCCAAATCTTTAGAATCCATGTGTTGTTTGCAAGAAACAGATCCAAATTCAGCCCTTTATCCAGCGATCTTCATCATTTCTCTCAGCAGAGACCGTTAACGTCAAATCCCAGCATCCCGCGCTCGATTGAATTCAAATTCAAAAATTGCGCCTGAAGCGTTACGACATGTTTTACGGCAGCGATATCAAACGCTCATTGGCTCTCGCATGCTTCGTCACAGATTGCAACATGCCGTGTTTAAGTTTGTGTTCTACATTTGAAACAGAGAAGCGCGCGCGCCTTTACAGAGCGAACAGCGAACCGAAACCGGATTAACATTTTCATGGATTAAGAATTTAAATTCTGCTCTATAACGTTACAAAACTATTATACTGCACTGCCAGAGAGGACTGCGACACATCGTCATGTGAACGACTTTTGGTACCGGTTTTGACATTTTCTCACTAAATAAATTATTGTGATTAAACTTGTAACGTTATGTCTGTTGTCTTTCTTTATAATTGTAGCCTAACCTTACGTACAGTAGTTTTAAGAAATGGTTAGGTTTAGGGGTAGGATTAGTGGCTCAAACTATCATTTAATGCTATATTGTTAATAAAACTGCCATTTCCCTAACGTTACACATGTCCATTACTTTTTATCCTTTTAATATTGTCTATGAAAATGGCTATGTTTAGGTGGAGTAGGGTTAAGGGATCTTACATTTATAATCTATAAAATGTTCTACTATGTTTTCATATTGCAGTTCCATACTGTGAGCCAAAATGTTGAGAAAAATGAAGCTGTTTCCCTTTTATGCAGTCCTCTGGGACTTTTTGCTGTTTAAATAAAAACAATGGTTAAATGCAAGTCTATTTTTCACTTTTTCTGTCTAGTAAACAGTAGTTAATGTCTTGAATCTAGTAGGTAAAATGTCTTGAATATAGAACAGTATTATTTTTGTTGAGCTTACAATAAGGTAAATACACTTGAGATAATGACAGGATGGTAAATTATGGCTTATTATGGCAAAAGAGCACTGCCTAATACGAGTCAGGAATGCTAACTTCAAGACATTTTGTCTCAAAATGCCAGTTTCCAATCTTATTTCAAGTTGGTGGTGACTTAAATCTAGAACAGCGTAACAATTATAGAACTAAAAATTAGTTAAATACACTTGAAACAAACAGGATGACCGAAAAAAAAAAATGCTACTTTTGAGGGGAAAATACTATTTTTGAGCATGACAAGCTTATTATGAGACACAAAACATGACAAATACTAGTAAAATATAGCTAAAAATGAGTTTTCCCAGCTAATTTCAAGATCACTCATATCTTGTAAGGCTTAAATATAATGTCTTATTTCAAGAAATCTTACCAAGAGAATTTTCACTTGTTCCATTGGCAGATTTTTTTGCTTATTACAAGCAAAAATATCTTGTATTAATTTTTTTTTGCTTATTTTTGGAGAGGCCTTTTTTCCAGTGCATGAGATGAGTTAGAGACCACATAAGCTCTGTTGTCAACGTTCCCACGAAACTTGAACTTTTAATTACTATCAACACAACAATTAATTTGGCAACTTTACAGAAAATTTGACTGTTATGCCTACCTCATTTGTAATCTCCGGTTATTTTCAGTTAAATGAAGATATTAGTATTAGAATGTATGGTCACACTTTTGATTAGGGTCCAATTCTCACTATTAACTAAATATTGATTGAACTACCGATTTTGTCTCAATAAACTCCTAATTACTGCTTATTAATAGGTAAGTGTAACAGTAAGGCAGTTGTCAAGTTTAGCTATTGGGTGGATTAAGGGATGTAGAATACGGTCATGCAGAATAAGACATATGTGCTTTATAAGAACTAAAAAACAGCCAATATTCTAATATGCATGTTAATAAGCAACCAGTTAATAGTGAGAATTGGACCCTAAAGTGTTACCGAATGTATTATTTATCCATTATGTTCTTCAAAGCAAAAGCTTGGTTTTGTAGATAATCTTGACAAAGATCTTTCCCCTGTCTAGTTTGAACTTTCCTCATGACAGACAGGTGGTGTTCAGCTATACACTGAGTGCGTATAGTGTATAGTGTGTATAGTATACTCTAGTACACAAACCAAGGCACAAAACATGCTTCCCAAAACCAGGAAAATAATCTACCATTAAGAAGATTTGAAAAAATCAGTCATAAATGATTTGAATAAAACAGCTAAATACAATTACATATTTCTCTGTATGAATGCATGTTTTAATAATATATAACATTATGACATAGTAATATTAACAGCTATTGAGTACAGACACATGCAGTGCCATGGACTGGGCAGATTACTTGACAATTATAACTGGTTACTGATTCCAAATTACATGAAAATTCGATGACATATTTTAGGTAACATATTCTGCCTACTTTTTGATTACTTTTGACCTAACTCTTTTATCACATAGATTTGAGTAGGATAATCTTGTACCATTTAGATAAATGGACAACTGGATCTTCCAGTAAAAATGACAGATTTACACCAGACACTCTGGTGATGTATGTCGGATTTTTCCCAAACATTTAGTCTGTTTAAACCCGCCCTCTTGTCTTACAATCAAATGCAAATTTGTCAATCAACAGCTGATGGATAGAAACAAGTCCACACCCTACATTTTAATTTCCATTTTGATAATTCGCTTCACTTAAATGTGCATCACAATATGGAAGAAAAGATCTGTTGCTTCTTTTGTTACGTTACATTACATAAGCAAACATTCATAAACAGGAAAACAGCAAGAACACTACACAGCCAAAGGTGGATTGCAAATTTATTTACATGGTGTGCAAATAAAAAGGAAAGTTTCCATAGTGATACTGATAAAGGTTGGCCTAGACCTAAATCAGTCACAGTCTCAAATATATTTGCATTAAAGGAGAATTTCTTGAATTATGAACAGGCAATTATGATTTCAAAGGGCGTCCATTTGTGGTTGCAGATTCAGACAAGTTATATTTCTAAACCAAAGTCTCAGTTAAAAATGTACAAATTAATTTGTGTACATTTTGAAGCAGAGTAAAAAATAAAAATAATTCACAAACCTAAAACTAATATTTTATTATAATCCACATATACATGCCGAATGTGTGTATGGCTTGATTTTAATGTGTTTAGACAAAAGTCTTTCAAGGTCATCATGGCCTATTGTAATAGACCTTAGTCAGGGTAGCACCATATTTAACTTTTGACTGTTGGATGTTTAATAAATGTTGACAAAACATCTTTACAAAATACTTTCAGTTGACAAAAACCCTATAAATGTTTTAGTGAGTTTTGAAAATTACATGTACTCGATACATTCATAGAGTGCATCCCATTCTAAAGACTGTAAGTCTCTCTCTGACCGCCTTGTTTTTATCCTTTTATCTATATGCTACAGAAACAGTCAGTCAGTTTTAACACGATTTGAACATAATAAATAACATTTATGAGACAGGTAATTGTATTGCTGATTTGAAATGTGTTATTTAAAAGTGAGTCTGGAACGAGGCCAAGGTGGAGCCAGGGTGCCAAAGGACTGAGGCGGAGCTGGTGGGAGTGAGGACTGAGGCAGAGCCGGTGGGAGTGAGGACTGAGGACTGAGGGAGAGCCGGTGGGAGTGAGGACTGAGACAGAGTGAGGACTGAGGCAGAGTGAGGACTGAGGCAGAGCCGGTGGGAGTGAGGACTGAGGACTGGGCAGAGCCGGTGGGAGTGAGGACTGAGACAGAGTGAGGACTGAGGCAGAGTGAGGACTGAGGCAGAGCCGGTGGGAGTGAGGACTGAGACAGAGCCGGTGGGAGTGAGGACTGAGGTGGAGTGAGGTCTGAGGCAGAGCCGGTGGGAGTGAGGACTGAGGTGGAGTGAGTTCTGAGGCAGAGCCGGTGGAAGTGAGGACTGAGGTGGAGTGAGGACTGAGGCAGAGCCGGTGGGAGTGAGGACTGAGACAGAGCCGGTGGGAGTGAGGACTGAGGTGGAGTGAGGTCTGAGGCAGAGCCGGTGGGAGTGAGGACTGAGGCAGTGCCGGTGGGAGTGAGGACTGAGGCAGTGCCGGTGGGAGTGAGGACTGAGGCAGTGCCGGTGGGTGTGAGGACCGAGGCAGAGCCGGTGGGAGTGAGGACTGAGGTGGAGCCGGTGGGAGTGAGGACCAAGGCCACATTGGCCACATCCACATTGACTAAGTACCCAGTCCACATACTCAATAAATGTCTCAATAAACTGCTCAGGGATCATCTACGAGCAGGCAAGCCTTTGTTTGGCTGTTAAGTCCTGCCCGAAAAACACGGCGAGGCTGCTGCCATCGGAGCTAACAAGATGGACCAGGCCTAAAATTCTCTCTGTGTGATCCTAGAGGAAGCGATAGCCCTATGAGAGGAGGAGGATTTGTACTGCTGCTAGATCCATTTTATAATAAATAATAAATATAATAATAAATCCTTTCTTCTGTCTGGGTTTTCTGTCACGAGGTGAAGTGGATCTAAAGTGCAGCGTACTTTATTTAACAAAACAAAAGAGTAATTAAAAAATGACTAATACATAACAGGAAGGCAACGCAACAGTGTGCACAAGCACAGACAATATCAGACAAAGAGTGACAGAGTTCAAGGCATTAAACACACTGAGAACTAATGAGGAAAATATGTGTGTAATCAATGAACCAATGAGTTATCGTTACGTAACGGGAACAAAGGAAACAGGAAACAATGATCTACAAATTAAAAGAAGAAACAGATTGTGACAGTAACAGTACTTTGTGTGTCTCAGGGCTGTATGATTAAAACTGTAGCTGTGGCAGACAGGTCACCTGGCAGAAGTCTTTGGCACAGCATTAAGGGGGTGGTTTTCAGCCCACAGACCGGCTTTCTTTTTCTTCTGAATTCTTTCAGAATTCCTGTTGTGCTTCCTTGTCAACAACAATATTATAACCAATACAAGAAAAAAAATCAGAGGAATAGTGATTCCCAGTGTTATTAATAACCAGTCAATCGATTTTTCAGCACCTAAAAAAACAAATCAAATATTAGATTGTTGTTTTTTGGAAAAGACAAATGTTTGCGGTTTTCTGCATTTATGGTTGAATGTGCTTTAAGTGTTTTAAGCCCATCCCTTTAGACAATCAGAACACCATCAAATATTTCACAATATGGACCAATTGAATTTAACTATAACCTACCCCTAAAATTAAAGGGAGATTAAATGTTGATGTAAATGGTGTACAAGCCTGATCCTAACATCACCCCTAACCCTAAAATCATATTGGCTGATTGGGATGTTGTTCCAGGAACATGTCCAACTTGGTGAAAACATGGTCACCATGTGGTTGAAGGGATGTGAGCAGGCTAATTTAGTGACTCAATCCTAGTGGAAATTATCAAAATGACTCAATTTTTTTAGTATATAGACATGTTAGTTTGTAAATAGTTACCTTCAGTGTGGACATGGACAGAGAGCTCTCCAGATTTATCTGAAACCAATTTCCTCCAGTTGTCAGCAGTTGGAAGATACTCCTCGACCTGACAGTAGTATTGCCCCACATCAGTGGGGTGGATCTGCAGCACAGTCAGTTTGTAGTGTGTGGCAAGTGGTCGTTCAAACACCAGATGTTTATCACCGATTGGACTGTGTAAGGTACCATCACGCCTGGCAGTGTATATAGCGACTGGTTCTTCCTCCTGAACCTTGAACCAGGTGACCTCAAAAGTAGACTTATCACTGGACTGTGACTCAATGTCACAGTCAACGGTGAACCCAGCCTGATGATTGGTGATGTTGAGCATTCGGTTCTCCTTCTTAACATGCAGTTTACTTTCTGTTTAAATCAAACACATCAAAGTTTAAAAAAAACTAAATTATTTTTTGTCTGAATTTCTTAATTTATTCAAAAATACATAATTTACATAAATCCATAAATATAATGATTTGAATAAATCTCTTTTATGATGATTTTATTTCTGCAATTTTTGATATTTTTGGTGACATGAAGTTAAAAATGCCTATGTGGTAACGACTGTCCTGAATCCAACTAACTTTCATGGCAATTCCTAACTATTTTATGTTTTGGTGAATTGGTGGCTAATTCATATGAATTTGTATGATCTCATTCATACATTTTTGTACAATATGCTTATGTCCCACAGACAGTTCCATACAAATTCAGTGAAAAGGCAATTGCAATAAAGTAAACGTGTTGTTTTTTTACCTTTCTCTTTGACAACAAGCTCTGTGGAACCAGACATTTTCTTTAGGGAATACCAGTCTCCAAGAGGATCCTGAAGCCACTCTTCCACCTCACAGCGATACTGTCCACTGTCAGATGTTCTGACCTGATGGAGAGTCAGCTGGAAGATCTGTTTCTGTCTTACTTCCATGCGGATTCTCTGGTCCATCTCTAGTCCAGCTGCAGGGCCAAACTTGACAACAGCATCTAGGTCCATTGTTAAGAGCATCTGGGACCCAATCATCCATGTAATCGTGAAACGAGAAGTATCTGTGGTTGTCGTCAGGACTGAGCATTCAATCTTAGCATCAGTGTTGACAGTGGTTTCCAGGCGAGACTTGAGTCTGGACAGGCTCATCTTGCTGACTGTTGGTAAACATTTCAAAATGAGGAGAGTAGAGAAAAAAACAAGATATTCAACCAACTGCTGAATCTACAGTCGTCTCAATGCTTTAGGACAATACAAATGGAATTATATGAATTATGCAATGCGCCATTATTTTCCACCCAAAAAAAAGCACGTCTTAAACCAGACTGGTAGATTGCATTTGACTGCGTCTGTGTTCTTTAATTTGCGCGACACGCAGAACTTTCCACTCCCATCTGCACTTTTAAGGAATTGCACTCGCTCTCACGCAGGAATTTGCCCTGCTTAGTAAATCTGGCCCTAGGTGTCTGTAACTATTTGCAAAATTTAACATTTGGTATAATGCGGTTATTGTGTACACTGTCACATGTATGCTTTGTTTTGTTTAGTTTCTGTGTTCCTGTTTGCCTTAGTTCCCTACTTAGTCTTGTAAGTTCTTAATAATTTAACACCTGTTCCGTTTTTACCTTGTTTACTCTCCCTGTGTATTCAAGCACCTAGTTCCTTAGTTCGTTGTTTGGTCTCATCTAAGGCCCTGTTTACACGAGAACGCTCGTGGGTGAAAACGTAAAAATATTTTATCAGATGTGCCTTTCGTTTAGACGGCGATGGCGTTTTTGGGGCTTAAAAACGCAAAAAAGTGAAACCATCCTCCAGAGTGGAAATCTTAAAAACGCTCTACTGTCGCGTTTCCGTCTAAACGGTAAAAACGCAAAAGTTTGCTAGACAATGAAGGCACCAATCAGTGCTTCACATTGCCACCGCCTGGAGTGCATACTACATCGAATTTCACACACTTTTGCATCACCATATGCACGCAGATTTCCCCCCCCATAACGCTCGTCTAAACGCAGAATAAAAAGTGATCACTTTTGCGTTTTCTCTTCAGATCGTTTCCGTGTAAACGTAGCCTAAGATAACGTAGTTGTGTTTGCTATTCTACAGCTACACTCACCTAAAGGATTATTAGGAACACCATACTAATACTGTGTTTGACCCCCTTTCGCCTTCAAAACTGCCTTAATTCTACGTGGCATTGATTCAACAAGGTGCTGAAAGCATTCTTTAGAAATGTTGGCCCATATTGATAGGATAGCATCTTGCAGTTGATGGAGATTTGTGGGATGCACATCCAGGGCATGAAGCTCCCGTTCCACCATATCCCAAAGATGCTCTATTGGGTTGAGATCTGGTGACTGTGGGGGCCATTTTAGTACAGTGAACTCATTGTCATGTTCAAGAAACCAATTTGAAATGATTCGAGCTTTGTGACATGGTGCATTATACTGCTGGAAGTAGCCATCAGAGGATGGGTACATGGTGGTCATAAAGGGATGGACATGGTCAGAAACAATGCTCAGGTAGGCCGTGGCATTTAAATGATGCCCAAGTGGCACTAAGGGGCCTAAAGTGTGCCAAGAAAACATCCCCCACACCATTACACCACCACCACCAGCCTGCACAGTGGTAACAAGGCATGATGGATCCATGTTCTCATTCTGTTTACGCCAAATTCTGACTCTACCATCTGAATGTCTCAACAGAAATCGAGACTCATCAGACCAGGCAACATTTTTCCAGTCTTCAACTGTCCAATTTTGGTGAGCTCGTGCAAATTGTAGCCTCTTTTTCCTATTTGTAGTGGAGATGAGTAGTACCCGGTGGGGTCTTCTACTGTTGTAGCCCATCCGCCTCAAGGTTGTGCGTGTTGTGGCTTCACAAATGCTTTGCTGCATACCTCGGTTGTAACGAGTGGTTATTTCAGTCAAAGTTGCTCTTCTATCAGCTTGAATCAGTCGGCCCATTCTCCTCTGACCTCTAGCATCAACAAGGCATTTTCGCCCACAGGACTGCCGCATACTGGATGTTTTTCCCTTTTCACACCATTCTTTGAAAACCCTAGAAATGGTTGTGCGTGAAAATCCCAGTAACTGAGCAGATTGTGAAATACTCAGACCGGCCCGTCTGGCACCAACAACCATGCCACGCTCAAAATTGCTTAAATCACCTTTCTTTCCCATTCTGACATTCAGTTTGGAGTTCAGGAGATTATCTTGACCAGGACCACACCCCTAAATGCATTGAAGCAACTGCCATGTGATTGGTTGATTAGATAATTGCATTAATGAGAAATTTAACAGGTGTTCCTCATAATCCTTTAGGTGAGTGTATCTCATAAGACTAAGTTTTAGTTTGTGTATTATATTGTGTATTATGTTTTTTTCTCTTACTCCTTTGTTGTGCGCATTCTCAACACCCACATCTGACACATACATTTTTGTTAGATTTGCATTTGCTGCTATTGAGCTTTATTTGCCCTAAATCATAGTAAGTAGGCTACATGTTGTTAATTAATATTACTTAGTACTTATTTGTGTAATTACACTATGACAAGAGCACGTTCAAATAAAATAGGACCAGGTTGGGTCAGGGGAAGGGTTGGGGTAAAGAGTATAAGGAGTATAAAGAAAAGAGTATGTTCAAACATTTGTCATAGAGTATATCTTCTTAAAGGGGTAATTCACTGCTGGCAAAGTGGGCTTCTTGTGAAACTTGGCTGCCCTGAAAGGCTGTAGAAAGGCGAAAAAAGTTGAAATCTGTGCTACCTGACTAGAGAAAACCTGTTGTCTAGAGAAAAAGAGCTGTTCTTTACTCTTTTGTCAAATAGGTAGGAAAACACCCATAATGCACAGAGCATGTTGCAGTCCAAGACTTTAGTAGGAAATACTTCTTAGTCAAAATGGTTTTGAAATGCATTGTTTCCGAGTGCAAGAACTGAAAGAGTAAATTTTTAGAGGGAGTGAGTTATTTTCTGTGTTCAGTGAATGATCCAGCGTAGTCAACATTTCAAACTGGATGACACAGTGTTTTAGACCAAATGGACGGGGAAAAAAATGAAATAAACTGCATTTTGCTTCATCGGGTGGACATTTGCTGTCAAATAAACAGGAATTTGTTGGCCCACGTAACATTTTTAAGAAAGAGTACTCAGAAAGTCATTGTTAATTTGCATATACTACTGACATTGTAACAATACAAAGTGGCATTATAATCAGCAAACATCACTTTAATACATTATTTTTTAATAAACGGCTGTATTTACCAGGTTTTTGTACAGTCACCGCCAATGGGTTGGAGTTCTTCATGGCTTTCTGTACATACTTTTGATAGGCATCAACTTGGCACTGGTACTGTCCTTCGTGTTGCTTGCTGGCTCGTGGCACAATGAGCAAAAAATGTGTGGCTGACGGCTGTGTCTGAATGGACAGCTGATAGTTTCTCTGATCTGCTCCCCAGGTGATTTCTCCAGTGTGGCGTATGGATAAAATATTCGTTTGTACAGTTGAATTGGGGGGCCGAAACATCCAGTGCACAGCCAGAGACACTTTAGGCCCTTTGACTATACATAGTAATTCTACTGAAGAATTTATATGCACATTTGTTGTACGACTTTTCAAGGTCACAAGCATTAAAGATTCTGAAAAAAAAAGTCTGCAGTGATTATTCATACTCTGGTATCAGTAACATGCAGTAGAAATATAAGTAATGACAAAGAATTTATGTCAGCACATCTAGACAGTTTCTCTGATCCTGAGAATAATGTGTGATTATATAACCTTACCAACAGAATTAACCAAAATGGCTTTTTGCTGAGACTGAGTGTTGGCTTTCGTCATCTCTCCACTGCTCTGTACGGTCCACTCAGACACACTGCACCTGTATTCACCACTGTCAGATGTTGCAGATGCACCAATCTCCAGGGTAAAGTTTCCAGCTGGAGAATGGAGTGTTTGAACGTGTCTGCTCTGATACTTTGTCCCAATATCTTTCATCACTCCCTCATGGGTCAGACTGATGACATCACTGAAGGAATCCCCTGAGTCTTTCTTGTGTTGCCATGACACTGATAAAGGACCTTTGGATCTGGACACCGAGCAGGTGACCTGTAGAGTATCTCCCTCCGTCACAGCATCCTCCATCACCATGACCAGTGTCAGATCACTCTCTGACCAGACAGGCAAATAAACAGGCAATGTCAGTGTCTTGTGATGCAATAACATATAATTGAATTATTTACTTTTATCTGTGAATTTATATATTTGTTATAAATAATAATTATAAGTCTCATTACACGGTAGATGTCTAGGATGTTCTTGACAGTGGAAATGACCAGAACACCTAAGCAACTGAATTGCAACACAGTAAAGTCCACTTGACTGTAGAGGAGAAACACTGTAGCATTATTTACCTTTGGCGGTGATGTTCACAGTCTCTGGACTGGACAGTTGTTTTTGTATTTTTCTGAAGGTGCCATCATCATTCATGTCTTCCTGCCATACTTCACACTGGTATTGGCCCTGGTCTTCAGCCCTAGCCGAACGGATGGTCAGCAAGTAGTCCGTGCGACTGCTTTTCACTGCTCTCATCTCCGCTGCATTCTCTCTCTCTTTATAGCTGTCAAACACGGTGAGCATCCCAGAAGATCCAATCTGAGCCACGTTCTTCTGGTCCTTCAGCCAGGTCACCGAAAATAAATGACCAGGAAGACTCTGTGCCTTCACACTGCAGTGGATGTCCAGGGCATCTCCCACCTGTAGGGCCTCCTTTGAGGCCTTCATATTGACACTGAACGAACCTGCCTCAGCCACTTATGAAACACAGGAAAAAGCAGGAGTAATTGTACTGTAAACTATTGACAGCAGAGAGCATAAAATTACTGAAATTTAAGAGACATTTAGAAAAATGTGTAGATAAATGTGAATAAATATCAACATTTTAAGGGCATTTTTTGTTACTTTTGTACTCTAAATTCTGTTGGGTCACTAGGTGTAAAGTCTGGGTCCTGAAGCAAAACCATTTGAGAAACTCTGGTTTAAATTACAACATATAAATCTTACCAATTTGTTTGACCTCCACGTTACATGGTGTGCTGGTTTTGTGGGCAATCTGTGTCCAGGAACGGTCTGGGTCTTGGATCCACTCAATGGCTTTGCAGTAGATTTTCCCCTGGTCTGACTGCTGCACTTGCAACATCTTCAGTCTGAAGGTTGTGTCCTCCACCTTATCCATGCTGATAATACCTCTGTGGTAGCGATCCTCAAATCCAGCTCCTGGCTTTACAGTCAGATCTTTGTCCAGAGTGATGATTGGTCGGGGGTTCTCATCCGCTTCACTGTGGAGAAACCAGCTGACCGACAGATGGGTGTGCTGATAAGTTTCACTGGAGACCTGGCACTCAAGCTGAAGAGGATCGCCTTCAGACAAGCTCTGAGAGGAAGAGCCAGAGTACGATGCCTTCAGGGTGTCCTCAATCACTGTGGATTTTTGCATCGAAAACATTAGTAACAACGAATGGTCGACCATTATGTGTTTTCAATGCCAATACCAATATCTATAGAGTAACTGATGGCTGATATAATAGTCATTTAAATAAATATATGTACAACTTCAGCTTATAACTGATCATCTTCTTTTGGGATGAATGGAAATGTAACAGATGGATCTCTCTAGATATAGATCTGCCAATGAAATGTCAGTAATCTCAAAATAGCCAAATCGTCTGATTAATCACCAAAACACTCAAGATAAAGAAATATCTTACCATTAAGTTTTGTTTCTGCTTCATAACTTCCGAAATATCTGCCGTCTGTGTTTGGGGTTTGACAGAAGATATCACCAGCATCCCCTTCCAGCAAATTTTTGATCCTCAAGAGAACTGAAGATCCTGACAACCTCTCAATCTCAATATCTTTTTCCCTTACTCTCTTGGAGTACATTGCCCAGGCAAAGTCTGTCTCTTTAGTACTGATGATATTTTCCATGTTTGATTTCTTGACCTTAAATTCAAAATCCTGCTGAGATGAGCCTTTAAACCCACTAACATTACAGGATATGGAGATGGGGTATCCTTTCACTCTATACAGAGGACCTTCCTGGATCTGGACCAGACGCTGGCCGTAGCACAGATCTGTGTGGAGAGATGCATCAGACAGGCAAATTGTTAGGAAGACTTGTTAAGTAGCATACATTAAATAAACTGAAATGTGTGGAGTGACATTAAATGTGACGTGATGAACAGGATGCACGTAACTGCATCAACACATTCTCTTTTTTACTTGGTAGTATGTCCAAAAACTCCCCAAATGCTGGATTATGCCTGTAGGTGTTTTTGTTTTGTTTTCTTTCTTCTTTTTTAAACCAGCCGTTGTCAATCTCACTCACAGTTGAAAGTAACAATGCAGCCCTGCTCCACCTTCTGACATAAGTCAAGTCAAGTCACCTTTATTTATTTAATGCTTTAAACAATACAGATTGTTTCAAAAGCAGCTTTGCAGAGATAACAGCAAAATGATTCAATGATGCAAACAGAGTTCATTTCTGCCACCACTGACACTCAAAGTGGTGGGCTGGAGTGAGTTGCCGGGGGGTTTGGACTATCTCGCTGCCGTCCGCCTGGGTTCTGGAGGAGACCATCCGAGAGTCGTGGCCGTTTGCTAAGGCCTGCTGCTGTCCGCCATGATGGGGAGGACTCCTGCCGACTGCCCGAACCCGGAGGAGCCGTTGCCGTCCACCAGGCAGCGGAGGAGTCATGGGCCGTCCACCGAGGGCTATCCAGGTCCACCGCCAGCATAGTGGAGGAGTTCCCCCAGCTGGTGGAGGACTGGATGGCAGTATGTTTTGGGAAATGGACCAAAAATCTTTTTGCCCACTCTCCCCGTGGCCCGAGTGTTAATGAGTGTCACCTGCACGGCGCACCAGTCTCGAGTTCTCACGGAGCAGTTTCAGCAGCATAAAAGGAGGAGCGATGACAGTGAAGGACGATAGAGGACCAGGCTTGGAGCCTTTACTTTTGTTTTGTGTTTGTTTATTTTGGATATTAAAGTTATTGAATGTTTGCCAGTTCCTGCTAGCCTGGGAAAACCCAGACAACTTCCGGCAAATTTAGATTTGCTCTGCAAGTAGTCTAGCAAAGAGCTCATTCAAGCCCATTTCTAATCCGTCGAAATCGCGGCACCAATCAGAAACGTTGGGGCGGGCTTTACACGATGACGATCGCTCTGATTGGTTTTAGGTCTATCCAATTGCGCCCAGAGGCATTTGAGCGACGTCCGTTGGTGACGCCCCTTTGGAAATGAGTTATTAATGAAGCTTTGCCAGACCATAACTCAGTTACTACTGAGAATGGTCTGGTTTTAACCAGGCTAAGTTCCTGCCTCTTTCCCTGAAAAACTAACCTTGTTACATGTGTTGTCAAAAGTAAAGACTTTGGTACCAAGTCGGTGCTGAAATATGAAAAATGTGACACTTTGAGCGCTGTTGAGCGGAATCGTAAACACCTCTGACTGCCCACTGTGTTCACGGCTCATTGGATATGTCTGTTACTGGCTACAATGATCAACGTACGTGAGCGATTGAGAGCACACAGAAGTGTTTGAAAGTGTTTCGAAAGCGGGAGCTTTTGAAAGCACAAGCAGGCATCTATCAATGGACCGGTCCGCTACTAGATCCCTGCTTTCAAACGCTCCCATGTGTATCTGTGTAAGCGCTTGGTAATTAAAGTATATTACAACATGTTTTTGAGCACTGATCATTGTAATCAACCAAAGACATATTTGATGAGCTTGTGAGAACAATGAGCAATCAGAGGTGTTTACGATTATGCACAACAGCGCTAAAAGCATTGCATCACATTTTTTTAATATCAGTACCGACTTGGTATCCAAGTTGGTTCTTTTGACAACACTACTTTTGCAAAGGAGAAAATTTAACGCAACTTTGAGGAGACAAAGCAAAACATAATTTGAGCATCAACCACACAAAACGCTAATACTTTTTTCATATAATGTTTACTTTCATTGTATAACAGTTCTATCTAATAACGTATTAGACAGGACTGTGCAACAGATCGTAAACGAATGAAGACAGAGAATGTTCTCACACCATCAAGCGCGGCTTGCGTCACTTCAGAGTTCCTACTGGCGGTGCGAATGCAACCAGGAAAACGGCCCTAGAGGAACCACTAGTTCTCGGGGAACAACCCTGGTGGCTAGTTCCTATAACTGAGTTCCTATAACTACCTGGTGCAAAAGCCCCTACTGATGATATCTAGGTGAAAGAGTCTCTGTGTTTGCATTTATCTGAGGCCGGCTAGCAGATGGTGGTTTAGCCAGTCTGTCTGCTTACTGAACTGCCCCAACAACCCAGCCGTTGAGTTAGAGTGTGGGCTTTCTGCATCCGCTTCAGAGAGAGCAGTGCTCAGCACTGACGAATCGATGCACTTCTTTGGAGAAATACATTTTTGTAGTTTATACAAGTTTACTTTTTACTGTGTTACAAATTATTTTATTTTATGAAATGCAACATACAGGGATGAGATATCAGTCAGCAAAAAATGTCAGTCAGCATCGGTCATTTTGCATGATGATTTTTTAAAATGATTATACTAAATCGAATTACTTTGGACGTTCCATCTTTCGGCTATCAGAAACGGCAGTCTGAGGTTTGCAGTTGCTCCGCCGAACATCATCCCAGCACAGGCTCAGAATCCGACAACTCATTGGCCCGAAAACTTGCACCATAGGCGGGTGATTCTTAGACTATGGGCACTTTTATGTACTTTGGTCATATTTTTAAAAATACATATAATTTTGGACAAAATCCTCTTTCTTTTTCAAACTAACAATAAAACCTCCTTAAAAACTTTTTACTACCTTTCTATTATGATTTTTTCATACTTTTCAACCTCCTTATAGGTGTCAAAATCACTGTTTTCTCCTTGTCGCACACCCAGACTTTTTAACTTCAACAATGAAAATACAGTTTAAAAGTATGACTTATCTGGTAACTATTAATATACCTAAAATTAAGCACTAGTAAAATAATTAAAATACATTATAGTATTTAATATGAGACCACCATCAATATTACTTTTTATACAAAATATAGCTGTCGCACAGTATTGGTGTCATTTCCACCACAACACTGTAATGTCCCTTTAAAAAGTTTGTGTGAAAGATTGTTTAGGTGGTTTCTATGGAAATGTTCAGAGACATCAGAGCACATGTTGGACATGGAGGCAATTTTAAATTTTCATCAAGAACAAAATAAGAAAAATCAAGGTAAATATTGCTTGATCAGTTCATATATTTATTCTACGTCATTTCCAAACATGCTGTACCTTCAAGGGTGTTTTTAAAAAGTTAAAAATTTTAAGTTAAATAAGAGTATTTTGCATACATGAAATGCTAAGTATTAATTCAAAGCTAATCAGTGAAGCTATCTTCCATTTTTTCACAAAAAAACTACAGAAATGTCATTTCCACCACAGTCATTTCCACCACACTGCCCTCTGTGGTGGAAATGACAGCATGTAGTGGAAACATGCTGTACCTTCAAGGGTGTTTTTAAAAAGTAAAAAAAATTAAGTTAAATAAGAGTATTTTGCATACATGAAATGCTGAGTATTAATTCAAAGCTGATCAGTGAAGCTATCTTCCTTATTTTCACAAAAAACTACAGAAATGTCATTTCCACCACACTGCCCTCTGTGCTGGAAATGACAGCATGTGGTGGAAATGACATTTATGATTACAAAGTACAATTGATATAGATTGCAAGAGTAGATTGACTTTGTGAATTGAGTTTACTGAGTGTGATGAGTTTAAGAGTTTTTCAAATAAATATTTCTCTAAAAATTACTGTTTCTCTACATTCACGTTAATTCATTGTCATTTCCACCACCACCGTCATTTCCATCACCACACACATTTTTTAAAAACATTAAAAAAGTTCTCATCACACATTAAAAATGTATCCACAATTTAAGAGATCATGCTCTACTTAATATAAAAATTCAAGTTATTTATTTTCTAATAAGCTCTTGCCCAAACCAATATTAAATTTCAGAGTGTGACAGGTGTACAGTTCACCATTTGGTCCTTAGGGCAGTTAATTTATCTCATTGACAAATGTATAATTATTGTACATTGTGGGAAAACTGATAAAACTAGTTACAAAAATGATCTTAGACAATTCTTGAGTGACATAAGTTATTCTGTTTTTAAATAACAGCTGTATATAGAGATGTGGTGGAAATGACATTTGTTCATTGCAGGTTGGAAAAAATGTAAAATATTAACAATTTCACTTGTAATCTAAGTTTGTCCTCTTACAGACCTTAAAACTAGACAAATTATTTAAACTTATGAGACTGTGTTACGTGTCTTTTGAACAAGTTTTTTTTATTCAACTTCACAAGCTTAAAAGTGCCCCTAGTTGAAGAAACGCCCAGGCATATTTTACAAAAATGGCCGCCGAGACCGGAAGTAGGGTAAACTCTTTTCCGGTGAAAGCGCTAGCAGTAGCAGTCGGAGGACAAATGCGGAGACTAAAAGCGGCCAGTCCTGTTGCGTACCTTTTTTTGTTTGCACTCATAGAAGAAACAACCCTATTTATAATTGCACAGCTTTCCTTGTGACAAAATGTTGAAAAAGCGTTGGATTTGGACTATACCGAGAGAAGAGCGGTCGTAGATATCTTACACCGCAGGCCGGGCTTTGCAGGTTTTCATGGAACAACTGGGGAGAAGTTAAATCACGCCAGACACAGACGGCAAAAGACGTGTCTGTGGTGTGAAGGAGGAAGCAGATGTTGAAAATGGAGTGTTGATGCCGGTTCGGGAGTGATGCCCTGACAAAACATGTTTATATTGCACTTGATTGTTATCTGATTTGCACGTCATGCACTTTTATTTATTATTATTAACTGTTGGCAAATTAAAATTGTTTGTAGAAGTTGTTTTCTGTAACTTTCTTTCCCTGTTTTCTTTTTAACGTTACCTGGGTGCGGGGCCTTTGCCAGGCCTGCTGTTTACTTGTGCAAGCAAGGGCTGCTGGAGCATTTATTAAACGTGTAGAATACTTTCCAAACCGCTACATATAGTATTATAAATTTAGACGTTCATGATATAAAACAATAAACATATTAGAATAACTTTTAAAAATGAGTGAACACAGAGCAGTTTTTCTGTGAGCGGGACTGGAAAACCCGGAGTGGATCAGGAGCGGAGTGATAACAGAAATGTAAGCATATTTACGGCCTTAAAATTATGAAAAGTGAATTTAAGACATAAGGACAGGGGGGAACCCTGATATTGACGGAAATCCGTGTATACTCTCGTAGCGACTGAGAACTTTAATCCCTGTATATATTATGAAGTGTATTACTGAATATAAAATTACATACATTATGATATATTAGTAAATATATTGTCTCACATTTTTAAATATATGAAAATTCTTTATGTATTATTCAATATATTGTAATATTAACACAATATATATATATAAAATATACTGTTAAACCATTTAATATATTGATCATTCATATATAGGGAAATATATTTTCTTTTCATAACGGGACCCGACAGTAAAATGTGATTTTGTAACATCATGATTTTTTTAAAACATGTAATATCACTCACTTCATTCATGTTTTTAGTCTAACCATTTTTTAATTTAATTAAATGCCTTAATTTCATTATTAAACCTACTAGCAACGTTAGGTCAAATTCACTGTAAAGATGTACAATTCTTAGTTTCATTCATGGTGGTAACATGAAAAATGAGCCATAATCTAGTCACTAGTGGAAGATTGCTGCAATCTCCGGGACAAACTAACACTTAATAACATGAAATTTTAACAAAAGCCACTAGATTTCAAACATAGCCTACAATCAGACATCATTTCAATTTATTTATTTATTTTGTTTAGCTATAGTAAGTGTGAGCTTAGTCATCAAGTGTCATGCCATTTAAATGAATGGAACTTTTTTTATGTAAGCAAACGTCAAGAATAATTTGTAACTTTGTCCAATTTCGATCTTGTCACAGCTCCCTGAAAACTATCAACAAAACGGACAACATCTGCTATTCTTACTTTTGTCAGATATATTAATGACAGAGAAAACAAGCTGTTCACAGTCCATTTTGAGAATGAATGGCGATCGTAGCGGGCGGCGGCACGACCGGAAGTATCGCTACCCTACTTCCAGTCTCGGTCGCCATTTTGTGAAATAGGCCTATTTCGGTAGAAAAGAGATAACTACGGAAGCTTGTTTCCACCATGAAAGAATTTATTTTTTAAAGATACTTGCGACTTTTTATCTCACAATTTTGGCTTTTTTAAACTCGCTTAAATACTGAGTTATAAAGTTTAATTCTGAGGAGAAAAAGTCAGCTCACAATTCTGACATTTTCTTACAATTGTGAGTTTATATATCACAATTATGACTTTATAACTCGCAGATGCGAGTTTAAATCACGCATTTGTCAGAATTGAGAGATGTAAACGCAATTGCAAGAAAAAAGTTGCAATTATCCTTTTTATTTTTTATTCAGTGGCGGAAACAAGCTTCCATAGATAATAGAGAACGGTTGATTACACTTGAAATGTTACTCTTAAATTTTAAATGTTTATTTCTAAAATGTTTGTTAAACAAGTTTAAATGTAGGTATACATTAATAAAAACTGAACTGTTTTCATCCAAAATAAAGGTTGCATCATGTAAACACAATGGTTGCTCTGCTGTGTATTTTACAAAATTGTAATCTGGGAATATCTGGTAATATTATCCCATGTATGAGGTACAAACAAGCTACTGTAACTGTAAAATGAACTAGCATACATTAACCTTTGCGGTGAGTTTAAAGAACAACCCAACATGCTAAGCTAGAATAACCCACGGTTGGGTTTGTCTGTATTTGGGTTTGTCTATATTTGACCTCAGTACCCAAACCGGGTTACTTTCCACCCAATGTTTTTTAGAATGCATAATCTGTACAAAAAGAGTACTTTCAGGCATAAGTACGCATGTTCGCCTTGTTGCCAGAATGATTGTTTTACAATGTAATGCAGGGATGGTTGTATGGAATGCAGATTTTAAAACCGTTTCAAATCAAATCAATATTTCATGTCCACATAATTATTTATTTAGTGAAAAGCTTAGTATGCGGTATGACTGTACATTGCCCCTTAAATGTTAATCTTTCAACCTATGCTCAAAGCTGCTTGCTAGGAATTTTTCTTTGCAACCGTTTTTCAGTAACAGAAGAATATGTAAAAGTATGGTATTTGGGGTAAAATGCGAAAGACACAATAATTAAAATGATAATAAACAGCTGACTGACTTTTCCATTTGTTGACATGACATTCAGGTGATAAATATCATATATTAAGTTGGGTGTCCACCTTAGAGATAATCACCATATTTATAATGAAACCATCATATTTAAAAATATGTCATATCTATTAATGATTAAATATTAATCATATAATAAAATATCACATGTATTTGTTACTACTGTAAATCTATATAAAATTATAACAGGATCTCCTTCAGTGCTTTCAGAATCTTTACTATATACTTTACTTTACTTTACTATTATATATATATATATATATATATATATATATATATATATATATATATATATATATAGTTTATATAACATTTTAATGACAGTATGTTTACTGAACAAAAAAATATTATTATATTTATCAAAATAAACAGAAGATAGTACAAACTTTGCAAAAGTGATTGTTTTGAACAAGTAATAACTTAGACATTATTAAAAACATGTAACTTTAGATAAAGTATTTGCATCAATACTGTGTGTCTTTTAGCCCGTGTGTCTGTGGGGTAAAAGATCCTCCCTGAAACCTCATACATTTAAAAGACTTTTAAACCAAACAAAACACTTTTATGATTTATTTCCATACAAAATATGTTGCTCCACCAATGTTCAATTCAAACATATACTTTTCCCCGCATTTATATACTATGAGAGTAGCGAAAAGAACATGCATCTTAAGGTGTGCCTTTAGTTGTACCCTGACACTTACCCTACACCTGGGCAAAGGCGTGTCTAGACGTTTTAAACATAAAAGGACCAATTCAGTCTATATATTTGTAATCTTTAATATAAAATGAAATTGTGTTCAGTCTTACCCCCCTGCAGGAGTCCTGTGAGACACAGCAACAGAGACAGGTGACACAGTCGGCACCCAAAGTCCAACATCCTTAATCTGATCGATCCTTTCGCGTTCTCCCTCCTCTCCTCAGAACAGGTTAACACAGGTCCGGCCCGGTTCTACGAGAACAGCATAACTCAGACCCTCAGCTAGTTGATACTGTAATAATATATTGGCGAAACAGGTTTGGGAAACGCGTCCGTGCGTATTTGTGTTTGCGCTCTGGACTGGATTCTCAAATGTATGTACAACGTGTTTATGCTGAGCTGAGCAATGCAGCCAATCACTATAGATCTTTTGAACGCAATGGCCAATCAGAGGTGTTTCAGTGGCTGTAAGGGAGCGGTCTTGGCTCGCGTTCGATTCTAATCTGTTGAATAAAACTTGTTTTACAGGATATAAAGTTTCGGAAGTGACATCCACATGCTGGATTCACTCTGCGCGCCACAGAAATATGACATGTTGAAATAGTAACGCATTAAAGCAATGTAAAGGCAGACTTATACATTAATAGAAAATAAAACTTTGTTAAAAGTGATGACTTGTAATTTAAACAATCTTAAATGTCTCACTGTACACTGCTATGGTGAAATCGTTGCTTATTAAAAATAAAGGTTCTTTATTGGCATCAATGGTTAAAGAACCTAACATGGAATCGTTTCATTGTACAGAAGAAGGTTCTTTATAGCAAAAGGGTTCTTCAGATTTTTATTTTTATGACTGAACATCTGTGTTTATACAGCCTCAGTGATTTGATTCTGGAACTGATACAGGTTTCAACAAGCGCATGAACATGATGTTCTCTGACGCAAGAGACTGTGACAGTTCACACAAAACCAACATGTGTGAACAACAACTGAAATCTTACTAATCATCTCAGAGTTGCATTTAAAAGCTACTCCACCGATTTTGTTGGTCTCATTATCAAAAATTATAAAACTCTTAACCACGGGTTGCCCTTTTTACTTTACTGTGTGTGTGTGTGTGTGTGTGTGTGTGTGTGTGTGTGTGTGTGCATATTGATTACTATAATGTTTACAGGCCAACCAGTAATTTCAAGATGTTCACAATTTGTTTTAAATGTAACTTAATAATTTAAACAACAATCATTCACACTTTTTAAGGGAGTTTGCCCCAAAAAAGAAGATTCTGTCATCATTTACTCACCCTCATGTCATGCATGTATGACTTTCTTTCTTTGAATCACTGGGAAACGTGAACAAATAAGCATCTGGACATATACATATACAAACACAATTTTAAAAAGTACCAGTCCTGCAAGTCCTATTTTAAGGGAAACGTTTATCAGATCTCTAGAAACCAGCCAAGAAAATATTTAATATTTAGAATGTTTTTAGTTAAATGAAACAATCACAGACATTTTGGTTTGTTAAATGTGTGTAAGAAAAATAATAAAATTGGGCCTTATTATTCACATTCCAACCAACAAACCAGTGGCTCTCAACCTTTTTTCTCCAAATCGATCCTGCAAGATCCCCTAAGATGACATTTCCTATACTGTACTTCTGCAGTAAAGAGAAGTGTTGTTTTTAAACCTTTTATATATATATATATAAACATTTGTTTCCTAGTGTTATTACTCTTCTACTGCATGTTATTTTTTAAACAAAATAAATTCAAGACAGATTTAAACCTTCAGAATTCTTTTTGCAAACAATATAACAATATTTTTGTAAATTGAAGCTATTATAATACAGCTATAGCTATCAATTATATCTTTTTAAAACAATATATAAGACAGATTAAAAGCAGACACTTTACAACTTAAAAGTACTCAAGTCAACCTGCCAAACTCCACAGGGAGACGCCAAAAGACCCCTAACCCGCCGCTTTGACCCGACTGCATACAGCTACTCTACGGATCCATTCAGAATTACTAAACACAGCAAAATTCAAAAGAAAAACGCATGTTTCTGAAGGAACCGCCGGACAATAACAACTATAACAATATTTCCTTAAATAATATATGTGATCATATTCTCAGGCAATTCACTGACATTAAATATATTTTGTCTTTGCCAAGTTTTTTTTAAATAAATATTTTGTATTTAACTGGCATATACATCAATTACATTTCTTTAAAATACCTTTCCACTTTTCTCATATGCTTCAGGTAACCACAGGCTTGCAGTGCACATACTGGTGCTAAACACATGTTTGCATGGCAAAAACTACAGTCTTCTGCATTGATTACTCATAAAATGTGGCTACAATTATTGGCAAATATAATCTATATAACATAAACAATATTGACTAAACTAACACACAAACAGTTGAACGGTACTTTTCAAAAATGTATGATATTGAGTGAGCATGGACACGGCAGGCTGGATAAAGTCACTGGAAACACAGATATATAGTTTTAAAGGGTTCACTAATGTATTCTTGCCACTGGATTAAACTAATGTAAAATATTGACAGCCGCAGTTTTTATTCAGATGGGACACTTTGATGCCGGAGTATCTGGACTGTTCCTTCTCTACATCTTGTTCACACACAGGCTTCCTCTGCTGTGTCCATCATTTCCTTCATTATCTTGTGTTATTTCTGATGTTCCTCCAGTGTTTTCCTTCTCACATCTCTCACTACTCCCTCCACACAGCTCTAGGTCACCAGTGTCTGTTCATCTTTCAAAACCGCACCTCCCTCATCGCTGATCTCAACATCTGTTCTTCCACCAGAAACTGTCTGTGTGCTCAGATCCAGCTCTGAGTGATGACTGTCCTTCACTGCATGTTGTTTCTTGTCCTCTGGCACAGGCATGTCACTGGTTATTTAGTCTGAATCAGAGTTATCTACGCCACAGTCTTGTTCAATCTTCATCTTGTTCATTCGTGTTGACTCATTTCCGGTGGATCATTTCCTCCTTCATGTCCACTATTACCTCTATCTTCTGGTTGAGTTTGCACTTCAGTTTCTCCTTCATTTTGCACAACCTTTGTATTATTATCAGTCAGTTTAAAGCTTTGGCCTTTATCAGTCATCTTTGATTTATTTGGCACTTCTTCATCTTGTCTGCTCAACCCATCGTCGAGCTGCTGCTGAGACACACTGTCTGAATCAGTTTGCTTGCCTTGTTTGTCTGCGTTAATGCAGCTTTGTTCCTCATGTATCTCTGGGTCAGGATTTTTTGCTTCTGTCATTTGTTCCTGTCCAGGACGTTTTCTTTCTTCTTCTTTGTCTTGTTCTGTGTAATTACTAGTGGTCGACCGTTATTGTTTTTTTGATGGCCGATGCCGATATCTTAGAGAGCAGGGTGGCCGATGGCCGATATAAAGCCGATATTTTTATATATATTTATTTTAATCAATATTTAATAAATTATAAATAAATTATAAAACAAATCTTTAAAATAAACATGCTTTTATACTTTAGATGGCAACTTCTTTTACTTCTATTACAGTATTTTTCACAAAGTAATTGTTTAGAAATATATGAATATGTGAATAAAAAGAAGGTAAACACTGTAACAGGGCACTCAGTAATCTGGTAATATTGTGTGCACTGGTAATCATATTTTTTCAAATAAAGACAAGGTAACGCTAATTTTATGCTGCGTTCCAGGCAACCTGTAACCCGTGTTTTTCCAACCTTAAACCCGTGAAAGTGCACTGGAACGGCAGTCGAACCCGTGACTTCCCACCCGTGAACTCGTACTAGATCGATGTACTCCCAGTTACGAGCTCTGACGTCACATAGCCCGCGAAACCATATAAAACAACAATGGCAGCCCCTATGGATGCAGTGTTTCTGCATGCGGTACACGATGAGAATACACTTTAGGACAATATAACGTTGCAGTCAAATTAATAATAATATAATAATAATGATAATAATACACACACGATTATGTATTACAATGTTATGTGTCTGAAACAATAAGTATGTCGTGAAAGTGTATTGCCGCATGGAAATGTTAAGGTGACGTAAACCTGAACTTGACAGGTAGTTTGGCGTGACTGGCCTGGAACGCTACAAAGTCGTGAGTCGTGGTTTGAAGTCGTGATTTACGTGCTCAAAAACCTGCCTGGAACGCAGCATTACATACAGCACACAGTGAAAACGATATGAATGTGACACAGTTGGCAACTGGATATATCACAGATATGAATATGACACAGTTGGCAACTGGTTATATATCAGCATATTTTAAAATGTGTAAAATGATTTAAAGTTTTTTGATCGCGTCTCCTGTGAAGCTGATCTTCTGTTCGCATTCACTCACTTCGCACGGACCGACCATCACTCGCAGACAGTAATGCACACTTCACAAGATATCACAGCTGGATTCGATTAAATCTGCAAGGTTTGTGAAATTAAATGCTTATTAGATATTCCGAGATTTGTTTAAATGACGTAGATGCACATTTGCTGAATGTTGAGGGCAAATGAGAAAGTATTTTAGCCTGATTGTTTGCCTTTTCGGTTACAAATAATATAAAAGCAAACGCTTTACTTTACTTACTTCACATACCATTTACTTACTTTGTTTACCAGTTCTGTCTAACAAAGTATTAGATATGACTGACAGAGATCGTAAATTAATGAAGACGGAGAATGTGAGTGAGCGCTGTTTGATCTGACATCATCTGAGGAGCTGCCGTTCTCTTCTGGCGCTGGTGTTCTCAGCGCCGCCCGTCAAAATAAAAGTCCGGAGCGCGTCAAAATAAAAGTCCCACTTCCAACACATCGGCTAATCAGAAAAACTTATCGGCCGATGCCGATATTTCAAAAATGCCAAATATCGGCCGATATATCGGTCGACCACTAGTAATTACTTCGGTCAGTTTGATTTGAAGACGAGTCGCTGCTGTTTATAGGTTTCTCCTCCAGGTTAGCTGATGAATCTATTACTAAATTGAACAAGACAAGAAACGTCATCCACTCATTCAAACACTTTGTTCAAATGACTAATAAATGACAATATCAATCTTCTGAATCTGAACTGGATGTGTAGAGAATAAGTGCACAGTTAAAGTCAGATCAGAAGAAAAGGCAGAAACTAACCCGCCGGAGAACTGAGAGCTTCATCGTCCAACAGCTGATCCACGGCGGGATGATCGCGAGCTTCTGCTGAAATAAGCAGAAAAACAGATCAGATCAGATGTTTATTTCAGAATCCAGTGATTTGTCTGCAAGGTTTTGTTTCTCCAGACAAACACATCATCTGCATTTTACCTGTGTCTGCTCTGTCTGTCCCGTCCTGGTTTTTCTCTTCACTTCTCTCTTCTTTCTCTCCTGGTCTCACGTAATCCTCACTATTAGCCGTATCTTTGGTCTTCTGATTTCTCATGCTCTCGTTCTGCTGCTCAACTGATTGTTCACCTTTGTCACTTTGGCTCTTCTTCTCGTTTTTGTGTTGTTGTTCTGCTTCACTTTCTGTATCCATTCTTTCTGTCCCAGCAGATTGTGGACTCACAGTCTCTATGATTTCAAAATTGAACAAAAATGTAATTAGTAATTGTGTGTCCTCCACTTAACGATAGGTTAATGCTTCTGATATTGAGGTCTGCTTTAAACCCTTCAGTGGAATACAAAAGGAGTATTTTTGAAATCTTCACACAACTCTTATTTATTCAACAGTTCATAGTGACCATTATCAAAACAGACAAAAACACAATCAAATCACCATGAAAGTACCATAAAATTAGTCCTTACATCCCATGTGTTATATTCCCAATCTCCTTAAGCCTTGTGTGACAAACAGACTGAAGATTAAATTGCTCCATTAAATATGACAGCTCTTGATGCAAGACGTCAGACAACCTGACATCTGGTGTAATTTGAGAGTTGTGGTGGGAAAACTTTCAGTGAATAACATTTAGGTCTGTATGTTATAAGCTATTACATAAATACTTATGGATAGGAACATAGTGCACAAGCTACATGAATGAAACTTTTATTATGCTTTCTAATGTAGTTTGTGGAGCTTGAAAAAATCTGCGTGAAAATGCTTGAAATTCACATTTTGTGTTCCACTGATATCCATCATATTGCAGACATGAGGATGAGAAAAAGATAAATTTCTTTTTTGAGTGATCTATCTTTTTAACAGGAAATGACTCAATAAATCGGGTGAACAAACTCTTAAAACTCCTTCTATATCAATTTAAATACATTACAAAAGTAATAAAAATGGTATTTTATATCCAGATGAGATGTTTATTTCAGAATCATGTTCTGTTTCTCCAGACAAACATATAATCAGTGTTTTACCTGTGTCTCGTCTGTCTTCCGTCTCTTCTTTCTCTCCTGGTGTGTGATTATCCTCACTGTGATCTTCAGTTTTCTGCTCTTCTCTCTCGTTCTGATGCTCAGGAAACTTCTCTACATCTCCGCTCTCCTGTTTCAGACATTTCTCTTTCTCCTCTTCTTCTCTCTGTTCTGTTTCATCAGGTTTGCTGTAAGTGTTTTCTTCTGCTTTAACTGCATTTTCGCTGTTCTTCTCATTTTTGTCTAGATCTCCTTCATTTCCATTTCCGGTGTCCTCTTGGTTTGGTTCTGACACTGCAGATTGTGGACTCTGTTTTAGATTTTGTGTTTGCACTTCTTCATCTCGTCTACTCAACTCATCGTCGTGTCCCAGCCGCTGAGACACACTGTTTATTATAGTGTCTGAATCAGTTTGTTTGCAGCTTTGTGTCTCTGGGTCAGGATTTTTTTCTTCTGTCATTTGTTCCTGTCCACATTCCTGTTCCTGTCCAGGACGTTTACTTTCTTCTTCTTTGTTTTGTTCTGTGTAATAATTACTTCGGTCAGTTTGATTTGAAGACGAGTCACTGCTGTTTATAGGTTTCTTCTCCAGGTTAGCTGGTGAATCTATTACTAAATTGAACAAGACAAGAAACGTCATCCACTCATTCAAACACTTTGTTCAAATGACTAATAAATGACAATATCAATCTTCTGAATCTGAACTGGATGTGTAGACAATAAGTGCACAGTTAAAGTCAGATCAGAAGAAAAGGCAGAAACTAACCCGCCGGAGAACTGAGAGCTTCATCGTCCAACAGCTGATCCACGGCGGGATGATCGCGAGCTTCCACTGAAATAAGCAGAAAAACAGATCAGATCAGATGTTTATTTCAGAGTCCAGTGATTTGTCTGCAAGGTTTTGTTTCTCCAGACAAACACATCATCTGCATTTTACCTGTGTCTGCTCTGTCTGTCCCGTCCTGGTTTTTCTCTTCACTTCTCTCTTCTTTCTCTCCTGGTCTCACGTAATCCTCACTATTAGCCGTATCTTTGGTCTTCTGATTTCTCATGCTCTCCATTCTTTCTGTCCCAGCAGATTGTGGACTCACAGTCTCTATGATTTCAAAATTGAACAAAAATGTAATTAGTAATTGTGTGTCTTCCACCTAACGATAGGTTAATGCTTCTGATATTGAGGTCTGCTTTAAACCTTTAGTTTTTAAGTGGAATATAAAAGGAGTATTTTTGAAATCTTCACACAACTCTTATTTATTCAACAGTTCATAGTGACCATTATCAAAACAGACAAAAACACAATCAAATCACCATGAAAGTACCATAAAAGTAGTCCATACATCTCATGTGTTATATTCCCAATCTCCTTAAGCCTTGTGTGACAAACAGACTGAAGATTAAATTGTTCCATTAAATACGACAGCTCTTGATGCAAGACGTCAGACAACCTGACATCTGGTGTAATTTGAGAGTTGTGGTGGGAAAACTTTCAGTGAATAACATTTAGGTCTGTATGTTATAAGCTATTACATGAATACTTATGGATAGGAACATAGTGCACAAGCTACATGAATGAAACTTTTATTATGCTTTCTAATGTAGTTTGTGGAGCTTGAAAAATCTGCGTGAAAATGCTTGAAATTCACATTTTGTGTTCCACTGATATCCATCATATTGCTGACATGAGGATGATCTATCTTTTTAACAGGAAATGACTCAATAAATCGGGTGAACAAACCCTTAAATCTCCTTCTATATCAATTTAAATACATTACAAAAGTAATAAAAATGGTATTTTATATCCAGATGAGATGTTTATTTCAGAATCATGTTCTGTTTCTCCAGACAAACATATAATCAGTGTTTTACCTGTGTCTCGTCTGTCTTTCGTCTCTTCTTTCTCTCCTGGTGTCTGATTATCCTCACTGTGATCTTCAGTTTTCTGCTCTTCTCTCTCGTTCTGATGCTCAGCAAACTCCTCTTCATCTCCGCTCTCCTGTTTCAGACTTTTCTCTTTTTTTGTTTCCTTCAAAAGTGTTTGTCCTTCATCAGTTTCACCTGAACTCTCTGCTCCATTGTCCTGATCCTGATTTTGAAGGGGAAGTCTGGTGTGACTAGGGAGTGTGGCTTCAGACGAACCTGAAACAAAGCATTCAAAGACATTAACAGCAGATTCAAGCCTCATTCATTCTCAGTGAGAGCTGAGAGTGAGTTTATAGTGTTATCCAGCAACACGAGCAACAGCTACCACTGTAAATATCATGTCGGCATGTCTACTGATGATAATAATACTAAATAGTAATTGTTACCTGGAATGACATCCGTCGTTGGGTCGTTTCTCAACAGGCTACCTAAATTAATAGAAAACATTATTGATTACATAAAATGATCTTTTATTATATAAAATGCTTATGCTCTATTAAATGTCTATACAAGTGAATTTATGGCAGTGCTTATAAATTACAAGAACTATCAAGTTCGCAAAGTCCTGCATATTTAGGAGCTCATCCAATCCTCAAATAGATAAGGCAGGACATTGTGTGCAAATTATAGGCAAATATCATTTAGTGAATCCCAAGCTTGAAGCTTTATATCTTTGACTTTGCCCCTTTGAAATCAATGGCTTAACTATCTCCCACAAACTTCAACTGAAGCCCTATAGGCTGTGATTCTGCACACAGAAATCACCATATGATTTAACTTACGTTCACATACATATTAAATGCATACGAATATTTAACAAATAGAGAGATTAATTATACATAGACAAAATACATTTCTGATGAGATTTTGAGGGAAGCCAGGCTTCCTGGACAGACCGTCATCAAGAAATTGCTAACTAGAGTAAAAATCTTAATAAAAGAACTAATATTTATATTTATATAAGACTATTTGAGATAAATGATGTTATTTTAACATGGATGTTTGGCTAAAGCATATTATGCAAAATTATATAACTTGCAAACTTTTGTTTTGTAGAAGAGCAACATTTGTATTGTTTTTCTTACAAGTCACACTAGATGTCAAATCATGTCATGTCAAATATTCAAAATTGAAGCACATCTCAAACCTTGAAAGCATAAGAGTTAAAAATCAAACATTTCCCAAGCTCTGTGCAAACCCTGATCTTACCATGTTCTGGGTCTGGTGTTTTCTTGCCAGACTGCCTTGCTGCTCATCCATGTACAAGACAAAAACAAATGTGTTAATCTTTGTAATATAATCTTTGTGAGACATGGGTGTCAAATTAAGATGTATTTTGAGAGTAAATTGTTATACTTTTTCATGGCACTTACACTTTTCTCTACGTCTGTATAAGAATATTCCCAGTAGAATAAGCAGAATGATGATGAGAAGTATTGGTACTATTATTAAGACTGGAACAAGTACAGCAGCCCCTGCTCTGCCTGCACACAAAAGACACAGTGTAAACGTAAAGCATCTGCATCAGAGTCTCAAGGCATCTACAACAGTAGTGTTGAGTGATTGGCTGTTGAACCTGTGTGGCAGTCTCTCAGAGTAAACTCTGTGCTCTTGCTGTTAACTTGATTCTTCACAGTGCAGGTATAGACCGAGTCACGGTTTTCCTCCTGTTCTTCAACGAGAAGCTCTGGTCCCGATTGAGCCTTTATATTCGGTCCTCTCCATTCATAGCTCAGCTGAGTTCGGGATTCCACCGAACACAACAGTTTTTTAACATTCAAAGTCTCATCCAGTTCACAGGTCACCTGAGGCTCTGGCAGAACATCTAAGACCCAAAAGCAGAGGCATTAGTGATAATCAGTGGATATTTGCTCATTTTGAGATTTCTAATCAATAACTAAAACTGTTTTAGTTAATAATCAAGGTTATTGATTATGTAAGGGTTAATGCCCGACGAGGTGTCCATTATCAGGTTTTAATGGACGACGGCGAGGCGTGAACCGTCCGACGCGCAGCGGAGGTCCATTAAAACCTGATAATGGACACCTCGTCGGGCATTAACCCGCTTATACCATGGTTACTTACGAAAGAAAGAAATATTTAATCAATTAATAATACTTTAATGTGTTTTAGAGTAAAAATCGTGAGGGTTTTTATATATTAAGTCGAGCGCACTATTTAATATCTCCCGTATACAGGCGTTGCCAAGCAACGTGGCCACAGCGACCCGACCGCAGCAGTTGATCAGTGAGTTTGAGCCAGCGCAATCATTTAGAACTGTCATCAGGCAAATTGACGGGACGCCTTTCCTAGGTGTCCATTATCACTTTTTAACGGACACCCTGCAGCCAATCAGAATCGAGTATTCACCCAGACCATGGTATAATAATCAATAATATTGTTAATGTCACTTTCTCTGTTTTAAATATTTTTGTATACATTTGGCAGACGCTTTTATCCAAAGCGACTTACATTGCATTTCAAGGTACACATTTACATTCTTATCAGTTCTTGCTTTTCCTGGGAATCAAACCCATGACCTTGGCGTTACAAGCGCCAATGCTCTACTGTTTGAGCTACAATGACCATAACAGAGTCAAACTAACACCGCAAGTGTTCATTTCTTCGTTCAACAAAGAAGAAACTGATTGTAACTTCAACTCCATTGACTTACTGAGCCATCAAGACTTTCTCCTGAGGCTGCAACCGGACGCTCATTCAACAGCGAAGCCATTGCATGTATCCTACATTTATCTAACGACACAGAGGTTTAGTATGAGCGGTAGACCTCTTGTTGACACGGTGCTTTGAAGTAAGAAGCTGATGGTTCCTTCAGATGGTTAAATGACTCTTTTGATCGCTTCATTCCCCCGGGTTCTGTACCCGGTTTCATTCAATCTTACGTTTTTCATTTCCCATGTATGTGTGATTGTGTGTATGTGTTTGTTTAGATTAGTAATATGTTTTTGATTTAGGTAAATAAAACTTTTGTGCACATTCATGTGAGTTTTGATTCTAGTCTCTGCTTTTAAATCAACATTTAACAATGCAATCACAGCTACATGCTATACAGCGTTATTTTTCTGTGGCCATGAAAAATATCCTTTCTGAGAGTTGATAGACGAACAATACTGAGTGTTCGCTGGACGAACAGATGAATTGATTGTAATTTTAATTAATTCAATATTAATAATTAATTATAAGGAGTTATGATTAAATATACATATTTCCCTTTTAACAAAATTTGCTACAACTGATATACATTAGTCTAAAATATTGAATTTCACCAAGCAGAAGAGCCTTGTAGTTTGACACTACAGACGGTAAGGTAAGAGAGAGATAGATAGATAGATAGATAGATAGATAGATAGATAGATAGATAGATAGATAGATAGATAGATAGATAGATAGATAGATAGATAGATAGATTACCCAGAACTGTCACGGTATGACTGGAGGTCTGAACTTTCCCATTGATCACAATTTCAGACTTATATTGTCCACTGTCTTGGCTGGTTAGTTTTCTTATTGTGAGCTGTCCTGTTTCGAAATCAAGCACTAAACGTCGAATAAACGAGCCGTACTCCACCACCTCACTCCCGTCATAAAACAGAACCATGTTCTCATTGTGTTTCCACACTATTTCTGTAGGCTTTCCACGGATGCTTGGAGTAAGTGTGATGTCTTTTCCAGTTTCTTCATAGTCATCACAGGAAACAAAATCTATAGGAGATGAAAGAGACACTATTAGTGAAGGTTCTTTGTTTCAATGGGTGAATCTCACAAAAATAAGCCTGGGTCATATTTGACACTAAAATCAAAAGACAAATACAGGACATAATATTCTGCTATCAGACAATTAAGCATATTTTATTATTTGCACTGTACCATATTTAAAAAATGTAATAAATGTTTAAATGCACCAACAGTTTTAGATAGATAGATAGATAGATAGATAGATAGATAGATAGATAGATAGAGTGTACACAGAAATTTGTCTTGCAAGCTCCAACAATTACAAGCTCCAACAATTACAACACAACAACCTAAAAAAGCTAAATACATAGAAGCACCAGTAAAAACATAAATAGATACTTAATTAATATGATGGGGGCCCTGCCCTGCAAGAGTGGCCTTCAATAGCCATAAATATATAGATGAAAGTGAAAGTTGGTGGGAACTATCACTTCATATTCCCCCAACATTCTCATTGCCATAATGTGTCTACGTGTTTCGATATTTAATGACAGATTGTCATTACTGCAATACAGTAATCTTTACTATATAACAGTAAATATACTGTAATACATTTGTATATGTTAAATAAACAATTAAAACAATAGATACTTAAATAATAAATAATACAATTATGCACATAAACTATATGAAAGTCTAGAGCCCGAGATTTCATTTATGCAAAATACAATGACTTTATTCCTTTGATTTTGATATGAAATATGACCTTGTTCTGGGTGTTTCATTAAATCAAGTTACCAGCCTGCAAGTTGTTGGCCAAAAAAAAAAACATACTATTGTTGACAAACAACAAATCCCATTTTGGTACAAATCTCTAGCCTAATCTTATCAAATAAAGGTTTTGTGTTTCAGTTCAAGATCACAGAACAGCTTCAGTCCAAAGTTCAGTGAAAGTCCTGCATTCAAAGAGAGATTCACCAAAGTTTAGGCAACACGACTTTTAATCTTTTTAGTCTGGCTTCAACTATTCCTTAAATGCTATAAAACACTTCATAACCCGTTCCAGAACTCTTTAAACAGTGACTTATTAAAGAAGCATTTATTTCCGCGAATGTTTCGACCTGCCCAGAGGTTTCGGTTTCCCGCACAGGTCACTGCACCTGGATCACAGGGGAATAGTCTGTTTTACTTCATCTCCATGTTTAAAAAGCTGTGGACTTACCTCGAGCAAAACAGAGACATGTAATGAAGACCAAACTCTTAGATACTGCCATCTTCCCTCAGGTCTCGAGAGTTTCTTTTTAACCCCGCGCGCGCCTGTGCGGGGATAATTAATGGAGACTGCATAAATCTCGACAGCTAACGCTAAAAAAACAAAACAAATAAACCATTAAAAAGTCGCCACACCGTTTTGAAGCAGCGAGTAAAGGAAGAATGAAAAGGAAACTCCGCTTTAAAGTATCGAGTGTCCTCCTGAAACTGAGGGCGGAGACTGAAGGTGTAAACGCACCTTTATAAGTGACGCAAGAAGCAAACACAACCGGTTATATAACAGCTAATGGTCTCTTTCATGATGATTTTCTCACTAAAAGCGATCACAAAACATAGCACCAATGCTATATTTTCTTAATGTAATTATTTGTTAACAAACACATATTCATTACTTCAATGAGCTCATTGTTTCTGCATTAAATTATTACATTGTTTAAATTAATACATTTTTAGCTAACTGTGATTTTGTATATACATCAAGGTTATTATAGTTTTGCATGTTTAAATTTGTTTTTATTTTAATATCATTTTCAAATTTCCTATAAATTTCAGTTTAGTTTTAGGTCGTTTCATTAATGGTTTTGTTAGTTTTAGTTTAGTTTTTATTTTGTGAACACATTTTTTTTTAGTTTTTATATATTTAGTTTCAGTTTTAGTTTTAGTAATTATAGTTTAGCAGAGTTAACAGAACACTTCCAGTTAAAGACATTTAATTTCAGCAAAGTTTAATGTTTGCAGTTTACATTTAGGGTGAATTGCCCTAATGTTGGACATTTTTTGCACTTCAGACTTCTGTGACATATTGCGATGTGTAACCAAAACATTACATCCACACCCAATACCATTTTAAAAAACCCAGGATGTGTCCTAATCAAATCAAAAGAGAAAATTCAGATAACCCATTCATAAGATAAATTATAGACATATTAGTGCTCTTATTGCAAGTCGTCTGAGAAAATCTGCAGCTTCCTAATGTGGGACAGAACGTGTCCCCAATGTGGGACACTGAAAAATCTATGATAAAATCTCTTTTATTTTAGATTCACTGGTGAGTAGATAGGGACATTCCATGCCCTGGCCAACAGTCTCAGCTGAGGGACCCCACCATCCTCAACAATACTCCTCTATGGCTCTTTTCATCCTGTCCTGCCTCCACTGATTAAGTTTCTTTCTCTTATCCTTTCCCTGTTTCTGTCCCTCTTTCTGCATCTGACCCTGTCTTTCTCACCTTTGCCATTGTGATCTGAAATACATTTCATTGAATTAATCAGATGCATAAAATAAAGTGGAATTGCTTTATTGGTTTTGTACTGCATTTTTAAATTCAGAGCTATTTTTCATTTTAAGTCAACTATACCTTTTACACATACATGGCACATACATGACACACACACACACACACAGAGAGAGAGAGAGAGACACACACACACACACACACATATGTAGGCATGCACACGCACACATACACACAAAAAAAGAGCCTTCAAACCGCCCTTCAAGAATAAAAAAATCACATTACTGTAAAAATCTGCATTAACAGTATTGTAATATTGCATTACAAGACTAAAACCATGTAAATAACCATGTTTGTCCCACAAACCATGACCCACCACACATTTTTTGACTCACTGAAGTACTGTCCCACATTAGGCTAATCATGCTGTCCCAGATTTGGAAACCACATTTCCTAATGTGGGACACTAAGAAATTTGATAAAAATATAAAATATATAGTTTATACACACAAAGTTAGACTATTTTTTGATGGACAAACATTTCATAAGCATATTAGGCTAAAAAGTAGCAGGATTGCATTGTTTAAAATGTATTTAACTCCTTAATATCAAATTTGTTAAAACTCTATGTCAATGGCCTTCGGATGGTCTTCACACAAGGTGCCTCCTGTTTGATGATTGCTCCACTCTCAAATATGATTGGACATTTGATAGGTCATGTGATTTTGATCACATGACACCACAGCTTTGTCTAACCCATAGTTTCACTGTCATTCATGTATTTATGGGGGACCTACAAACAGACCTTAGGTGTCCCACATTAGGCAGTGTCCCACATTAGGGCAATTCACCCTAACTCTTGTGAAAACCTCTTGATAATAAAAATAAAATAATTGTTTGAGGATGAACAAAGAACCAAACAAATGCAACTAAAAAGTAAAAATTATATAATAATATTAAAAATGAAATCTTGTTAAACGTGGTGTAGCCTATAAGAAAAAGAAAATGATATGCGTATGATTATTCTTTAAGGTTATTTCAATGATTAATCCTTTCAAACATTATTCTTGTATTGATGCATTTATGCTTTTTGTGTATTGCATCGTTTAAAACCATATACTCATAGTTATACACATATTCAAATGTTCTCTTCAGACCAGACATTTAGCCTACTTCTACTCTGACAAATATACGTCTGTTTCTGGGCTCTAGACATGCTATTTGTTGTTTCCGTTTTCTGCTCAGTGTGGTATCATGTGTGGCATAGGCCTATCTTGTTTAGGCTAGTTTCACATGAGATGGTGATCTTATACCTGGAATTAAGGTACAGCTGTATTTGCATGAGGTGGAAATACTTATTTGGGCCTTTCTGCTTCTTAGGGCTGGTTCACACAGAAAGACACGGGAACAGTGGGGAAAAACAGTGGGTCTCGATACGCGTCTTTTAAAAGTTGAACTTATTTTAACTTGAGTGCCGCATTTTTAGAGCGTCGTGTCATGCACGTGATGCTGCAGAAGACGCGAGACTCGAGCGCAACAGTCATACACTGAAAAATAAAGTAGCGCAGTGGAATGGAAAAAAGTGAATTTCCGGTTAGGCTACAGGATGACAGCTTATTAATTACGAAAAAGATGATTTATTTCTGCTAATTATTATTTTGTTTCAGTTAGTTTTTCAGTAACTGTTGTTAGTTTCATTTAGTTTTAATTTTTCATAAATGTTGAAATTTCTATTTTATTTCAGTTTACGAAAATGTTTTTTGACCAATAGTTTTAGTCTTAGTTTCAGTTTTCGTTTATGAAAATAACCTTGATATACATTTCTGAAATGCATAACTAATGGCTCGTTTCCACTGAGCGGTACGGTACGGTACAGAACGGTAGGCTACGCATTTATTTGCGTTTCCACTATCAAAAGTTGTGAATGGTACCAAAATGCCGAACCGTACCGTACCACTTTTTAGGTACCCTTCCATAGAGACAGAGCGCATTTAGGCCACGCCCACACCCAGGGGGAAAACAATCCAACCGTCCCCATTGACTTTGCATTGCGAGAGGCTGCCTCCTTGTCATTTCTTGCTTCTAACAAAAGACAGAAAAATGCCTAAAAGCTGCTGTGTGACAAGGTGTACAGAAAACAAGCTAAAAAACCCAGAAATAAGTTTTTATTAGCTCTCAACCCCAAAAAACGAGTGTTTAGGACATAAAAGTGGATACAGGCAGTTGAGACAGAGCGTCACGTGTCTCATTACACTGAGAACTAACGTACGTCCACTGGAGGAAACCGTAATCGGCTACACAGGATAGTTTATCTTACAGAAATATAATATATAAAACTGACATTTGGATATTTGACTCACCAGTGACCAAATGTTTAACTTACTGCACACGTAGTGTATTTTTAGTGCCTACTGAGTGTCAGGATCCCACAATTTACCCATTCATTCCAGCCTGTATCCACTTCCCAGTCAGCAAATTACCTTTGGCAAAGATGTGGGCCAGATAAACAGCTGAGCTGTGGCCCAGATTAGTTTGTGTTTGCCGGCCCAGATATGGCCCACATCTCCTTTGCCAGAACTGAACCAAAGGACTGCCATAACTCCACCAAGCATGAGCCAAATACTACAATTTCATGTGGCCCATATGTGAGCCTGGTGTGCAACTTTAGTATGTTTGAGTTCTGTTAAACTCTAACGGCCCTTATGTGGCCCACATGCAGCTGACAGTATTTAAAGTCTTATTAACTCACAGGTAAATTAAACACTCAACAACAAATGCACTCAAAACTATTTATTTTGACAAGCATTTAAATAATTACAGCTAAAGTGTTGTACTTAATTACAGTAGTATTCAGTTGAAAACATTTCATAAAAAATAATTAATTAATTACAAAAATATTAAATAATTAAATAATTACAGCAAGAGTTGAATAATAATTACAGTAGTATTCAGTTGAAAACATTTAAGAATACATAGAATTACAGCTATTCAGTTGTACTTATTTGAAGTAGAATTCAGTTGAAAACATTGAAGAATACAAATTAATAATATAAATAGCATTCAAAGTTAATTTTTTACACCAAAGTTCAAAACACTCGATCAAAGCGTGTATTAATGTTATGTTCATTTAGTCTAATGAGAGTAATACAAATAAATCACAGTAACTTGGTAAAGAGAACTTTGAGAAATTGAGAAAGTTAAAGCAAACTTGAAAGGTAAAGAGTTGAGAAGTGTGTTGATGTGCAGAGAAGTCTCCAATGAGGGTCGGCGATGTGTTGACCTTTTCCAGTAAGGGGATTCTGCCTGACTGCACCTGCAATAAAGAAGAATTTAAATAATGTTAGCAGCAATACAACCCGGAAGCTAGAGCTGCAGGAGAATGAAGAAAAAAATCATTAATGTAAATATCCTTTAATATATTAATTGCAATTATTAACAAATTAAACACCTCTGAATTACCACTGTATGAAAGTTTTTTTCCAGTAAATTTTCAAAAGGAATTGCAAATTGTATTTTTCAATATGTCGGCCAGAATTATACCATAATTCCTTATGACAAATTATTAAGATTTTTAGAATACTTTTGCACCAACCGGTTAAAATTTACAGCACTGCATGTATTCTGCTCTTTTTTTTTTTAAAGACATGCACACTCTAATGTAAAAACACACCAACACAGATAGCATTAATGTCATGTTTTAGTCCAAAGACAGAGTCTACAAAAAGAAGTGTTTTTACTAACACAAAATAAACTCAAGATAATCCGCAATGATGCGAGACAATTTGGAAGCAGAAACACACAAACAATAATGGGCCAAGTACTGAATGCAAGGAGGATCATAAAGGGTTAGTTCACCCAAAAATGAAAATTCTGTCTGTAATTACCCTCAAGTTTTTCCAACTTCTGTGTTGTATGTCAGAGCGTAGACTCACTATTGGCCGACGCTGGTCATGTGTGGGATGCTGGCCAATCGTGAGCCTACGTTCTGACGTACAACACAGAAGCGCTGCGCTGTTACACTACGTGAACTCACTTAGAGGAAAATGAAGAGTTGAAAAAAGTCGTTATTTTTGCTTGTTTTGCGCACAAAAAGTATTCTCGACACTTGATAAACTTAAGATTGAGCCACTGTATTCTTGGACTATTTGAACAATGTCTTTACTAACTTTCTGGGCTGGCAAGTTTCAATAATAATTTCAATAATAATAATAGTCACTTAAGTGAGCCACGGATGTGATCAGGTAATGACAAAAAAAGAGGGAAAACCAGAATAGCTAACCCCATCCCCTGTAATTATTATTAAATAATAATTATAAATACTGTAAATAATTTTTATTTATTTATAATGCATTCATAATAACAACAACATTACAATAATATTTCGATTGCTTCTGATAAACAATAATACACTTCATCCTTACGCATCGCTTTCTGTGAGGACTTTTACATGCTTTTCCCAAATAACTGAAGTGACGTCAACGTCCGAGTTAGCAGTAGCATTCGCCGTCAGGCAAGTGTTATTTAAATAAACTCCTGATGTACTTGTGCCTCGTTTTTTGAGTACAGAACCTATTTGTACTACTGTAGAAGTTTGGTACCATTCTGGGCATTATTAGTGGGGTAATTTATGAGATAAACCTGGAGCCGTTAGCGCCTGCACTAAGTAATACGGCAAGAATTTGTGACTATTACTATTACTGAGATAACAGAAATAAAAATACAATGTTCTGTAAAGCAGTTTTGAAAAGTTGTGTATTGTGCAAAGTGCTATAGAAATAAAAGGGACTTCTAAAAAAGGTCTCACCAATGGCAACTTCCTTTACGACTGACAATCTTCCCATTGACTTCTCTCCAATTCATAACGTGCCGCAGCAGTTGTAAAAGTGCCTTTCAGCACTCTCCACACTGTGTTATCCAGGTCAAAGCCACCAACCAGACCTAGATAGGTAATCTGATAGGAAAAAAAAAATTGGGTAAGTGGTTGAAATATGCATTTAAATAGACCACCCTATAAACTATTACTTACTCCATCTGAAACCATATTTTCTAGGTTTTTAATATGGAAATTATTGTCATTGCCCCACTCATACCACACATTAGGGCTGGGCGGTATGACAGTATACCATAGCATGGTATATATAATCTCTATCGTTAGAAATTAGAGTAATTATAAAAATTTCCTGCCTCTTCCAAGCTTTATAATGGCAGTGAATGGCCGTTCAATTAATTGATAGTTAACAGAAATACAGCAATTCATTGTTTGTTCATGTAAGTTCACAGTGCATAGGCCTACTAAAGTTAACAAGTACAATTTTTTATTTGAATGTGTTAGTAAATGTTGAAAGTAACATTAACACATATTAATATATGCTGTAGAAGTACAGTTCATTATTAGTTCATGTTAACAAGTTATTTTAATCAGATATTGTATCGAAAGACGTTACAACTTTAAAGGTATAGTGGAGGATCTTTCCGAATTTTAGATAAGACCCGCCCTCTCCACTTTTTGAATAAGTTTGATTGATTCACCAGAATGATTGACAATTAGGAGGACCAATAGTATAGGTGATCCACCCGGAAGTAAAAAATCCTCCGCTATACCTTTAATTTTAAAGAGGGAAAAGTCATGAGAAAAAGTCTTGGTTGAATAATATCATTTCAGAGTTAGATACATACAAAGATAAAAAGATACAAACAATAATGCACACGTATTAATGTGTTTACTCTTGGCATTTTTATATTATTATGATTAGTTGAATGATTGTCAACACAAATTAGGATTTAGGTTTCTTGACAAACAGTAACACCGACATTGGACCACGTCGCCTTAATTCACAAATAGGCTACTACACAATGACAAACTATACTATTTTATTTTATATGTGTACGACAGTGAGCTGTTGATTTATAAACAAAAACATCTTAATTTAAAACGGCAAACCAGCGAACTGCTATAGCCTAAGTTAACAGTTAAGTTACATTAAACTTTATTGTAAGTTATAGCAGTAAACTGAGGAAAATATTAGCTAGTTCAACCCCTTCCTCGATGAAACGAATAACTAAACGCATAATAAGATGCAATATTGACACATAATGCTGCATATTTCATTTATATGACTTTAAAATGCCAAAACATCACTTACCTGAATGTACACAGTCGTGAGGAAAGCAGAGTAAATGGTGTCAGCTGGCCAGCGTCGCAGTCAAATTTGCGCCGTAGTCTCTCCACCAATAGGAGGGGAGATGCAGAGCAACCTGAGGTGATTTCAGGATTCCTGTGTTTTTCCACGTATAACCCAAATGTTTACCACAAGTCGGTGTTTCTCACTGTGTGCCATAGCTCAGCCACATATGGTTCGTTGTTATCTGGGCCATATACCTCAAAATCAGTTGTGAACCAAGAGAGCATTTCCCGCAGATTTTAAAGTTATGGCAAAACAAATATGGCTACAATTTGGCCCATATCTGTTCAGCCATGCCACATCTAGGCCATATGTGCCAGATAATACCCACATGTGGCCCAAACGTAATTGCTATCTGGGTTTTATGTCCTCAAACGCTCGTTTTTTGGGGTCGACAGCTTATGAAAACTTATTTCTGGGTTTTTTAGCTTGTTTGCTGTACACCTTGTCACATAGCAGCTTTTAGGCATTTTTCTCTCTTTTGTTAGAAGCAAGAAATGACAAGGAGGCAGCCTCTCGCAGTGCAAAGTCAATGGAGACGGTTGGTTTGTTTTCCCCCTTGGTGGGCGTGGTCTTCAGATTATGACGCGTTGCGCTCTGTCTCTATAGGCCTTTTTCACGGAAGTTAGAACGCACATCCGGTTCAGCGTTTGTTGTGTAAAACGACTTCCGGTCGAAACAACAATGGCTGAAGCAACATCGTGGTGTCGCTGTAGCATCCCTCATTGCACAAATAATCCGCTGAACCGGATGTGCATTCTAACTTCCGTGAAAAAGGCCTATTGGGGTACCTAGCACAGTGGTACGGTACTAAAAGGTGGAGCTAGACTCACTGCAGGACGTTGATTGGTTGACAGAGAATCGTCACTTGCGCGTGCTACAAGGGGAATTCAATTCAATTCAATTCAAATTTATTTGTATAGCGCTTTTCACAATACATATTGTTTCAAAGCAGCTTTACAGAAAGTGCATTTCAGAAATGTACATAGAGAAATACAGTTAGTTAATCATGTATTGATTTAGGGCATAAACATATCGCCAGCGTCGAGTCGTCTCTTCACAGGCGCCGAGTCGTCTCTGCACGGGAATGACAACATAAGAAGCGCCATTTTTTAATATACAGTTTAATATAATACTACTTTTACTGTGTCACGAAATGTAATTTTAAGAGTTCTTCAGGCGAGAATGTAGTTGTTTAAAGCTCAAATCTGTGGTTTATTTATAAAGATGATATTTTTTTCCCCCGGTTGTGATCCATGCGATCAGCGGGCGCTCGGCGCTCATGTTTCCCGGCTGGATGAGCCTTTCCTCGGCTATTTCTTCTGACGTTCGCCGCTGACGGTAGTGGTTAAACATGAGATATAATTCGTCTTGTGTAGACCTAACGGGCGATCTTTGGTCTCTTGAATATATAATTCGTTCCCTGTCAATCGTTTTGGCTGAGGGCTAAGTTTAGTTTCATATTATAGGCTATTTGTATTTAACTTTACTGTTGTAATGTTAGACTAGAGCGCTGCATTTGGATATTTGACTGAATTGTTTGCTTTATTCTTATTGTATAGCTTCTTGTACCTTTTACTTAAACTTTTATATTGGCTATTATTGATAAAACTGAAATTTTACAAAAAGAAATATGGTTTCTTGTAATTTTTTATTACAAGATTATCACTGATGTTTATTGCAACATTTGTACAAATCCATATATTGCCTGGAATATGTTTACATTTTTTTTATTTAAACGAAAAGAGGTAAGGTTAGGGTTGTTTTAAATTTCGTTTTGTTATAAATAGAATAACGTATAACGTGCAGTGAATAATCTATATGCGTTGCGCATGAACCACATTTGTGTCCCTATAATGTTTAATTTATTTAAATGAAAACGAAAAGAGGCAGAGTGGTGTTTTATAACATATTTCGTTTTATTGTTGCTTAAAATGTACATACAGAGTAACAGAGATAACCGGAGTAGCAGAGCGAGCTGAGTGACGCTTTTAAGAACGCGCTGTACCATTTGCATGTAGGAGTCGCACATGGCAAGTACAAACTTTGCGTACTTGATATTGAGAAAAGCCTAATGTCGGCGCTTGTATTCTTGTGACAAACATGTCGAGGAGCAAGAACAAGATCTGCTGTATGTCATCCATTGTAGTTTACTATGTTCTTCTTCGCGCGAAAATGACGTCGATCGAAACACCACGCCTATCAAGTAAGGGTACTGTTGGCAGTGGGAACGCTAGCCAGATCATGGTTAACAGACCCGAACCGTACCGTACTGTCCCGTACCGTACTGCTCAGTGGAAACGAGCCATAAGACAGTCACTTCTGATAACAGAACACTCTAGATTGTAATGTGGACTCATGCACTTTCTGTAAAGCTGCTTTGAAATGATGTGTATTGCCCCAACTGAGCCTGAGCTCTCCGACTGAGCCTGGGCCCTCCGACTGAGCCTGGGCCCTCCGACTGAGCCTGGGCTCTCCGACTGAGCCTGGGGTCTCCGACTGAGCCTGGGGTCTGCGACTGAGCCTGGGGTCTGCGACTGAGCCTGGGCCCTCCTACTGAGCCTGGGGTCTGCGACTGAGCCTGGGCTCTCCGACTGAGCCTGGGGTCTCCGACTGAGCCTGGGTTCTCCGACTGAGCCTGGGTTCTCCAACTGAGCCTGGAGTTAGAGACCTGCGCGGGACACAATTTTCAGTCCCGCTCCCGCAAAGATTTGTCATTTTTAGTCCCGCTCCCGCCCGCATCTGTGATATTATGTCCCGCTCCCGCCCGCAAATGCCCGCAAGACGGCAGGCAGGATGTATGTTCACTTTCTCTCTCATGAAAGGTCTTGGAAAAAAAAATGCGATTTGTGTCCGTTGTATGTTAACACCTTTTGGCATTTATCGCAGCAGGCAAAAGGTAGTTGATTCCCTTCTCCATCATGCACAACCGAAAAAGACTGCCAAATGTCTGATTTGAGGTTTCGTGATTTTTTTTGTAGTAAATGTGCCTTTCTTTAGAGAAGTGCTTACATCTGAAGCACTAGAGGTGCTCTTTTCCTCGTCCATGCTGTCTATTTTGAACTTGAAGCTTTCGAATTCGAACACGGAGCAGCGGGAAGGAATTGTCTCTAAACAAGTGTGCATGAGATTAGGCCCCAGCCTACCCCAAACGACAACATCCACAAGTTTAGGCTGCTTAAAACGTTTTTATTGCTGCCAAACAGAATCTCCCTCACAACTACAAATTATGTACGCTACTTTAATCAGTTATATATTTTACTTTACACTCATATTTAATTTGCGGGAGTGCAGCGTATCATCCCCCCCGCCCGCACCCACAAGTGCACCTTCATCATCCCGCCCGCTCCCGCAATGACTTTTCAAAATTTGTCCCGCGCCGCACTGTTTTGCGTCGGGTCCCACGGGAGTGCAGACCTCTACCTGGAGTCTCCGACTGAGCCTGGGCTCTCCGACTGAGCCTGGGGTCTCCGACTGAACCTGGTCTCTCTGACTGAGCCTGGTCTCTCCGACTGAGCCTGGGGTCTCCGACTGAGCCTGGGGTCTCCGACTGAGCCTGTGGTCTCCGGCTGAGCCTGGGGTCTGCGACTGAGCCTGGGTTCTCCGACTGAGCCTGGGTTCTCAGACTGAGCCTGGTGTCTCCAACTGAGCCTGAGGTCTCCGACTGAGCCTGTGGTCTCTGGCTGAGCCTGGGGTCTGCGACTGAGCCTGGGTTCTCCGACTGAGCCTGGGGTCTCCTGGGTTCTCCGACTGAGCCTGGTGTCTCCAACTGAGCCTGGGGTCTCCGACTGAGCCTGGGGTCTCCAACTGAGCCTGGGTTCTCCGACTGAGCCTGGGGTCTCCGACTGAGCCTGGGTTCTCCGACTGAGCCTGGGGTCTCCGACTGAGCCTGGGTTCTCCGACTGAGCCTGGGGTCTCCCACTGAGCCTGGGTTCTCCGACTGAGCCTGGGGTCTCCAACTGAGCCTGGTCATTTTAAACTTGATGTGCGTGGCTTTCGGTGTCAGCCGTCTCTAGTTATAATTTATCTGTGCAAAAACAGTTTGTTGTGCTGCTGGATGTTGTAAACGGGTATTTGTTTTCCAAGTATTTTAATTTATTAAGGTACTAATCAACACACTATTTTTTTGGGCAATTGTTTTATCATATTACTGCACTTTAAGTGTGTCACACATTGAAGTCTTGCACATACAGTCGGTACACAGAAAATCGTATCTTTCCAAGAAACTGAATTTAAAACTGAAACTGACTCTGGTACAGCAGGGGAACTGTCTCTCCTTCACATCTCCTCCAGACGGCAGCATTGCACTGCACGACATGCTCAGATGACAAATTCATTTGAGAGAAATAACCTGGACAGAAATTGCAAAGTAAAAGTCATTTTCAAAGACTTTTTAAATAAAGAGATTGAAATGATTGTGATCAAGTGCAAAACAAATACATGAATCATGAATAAATTAAGTGCTTTAAACCAACCTTTATTGCACATTAATTGCATTCATATTAATTGTTTTTACAAATACATTAAATTCACTCTCTCTCTCTCTCTCTCTCTCTCTCTCTCTCTCTCTCTCTCTATATCTTACACACACACACACACACACACACACACACACACAATGTTGTGTTTTCATGTTTTATGAGGGCTCTGCATAGACGTAATGGTTTTTATACTGTACAAACTGTTTATTATCTCCCCTAAACCTACCCATCACACACACACACACACACACTCACACACACACTAACCCGACCCCTAAACCTACCGATCACACAAAACTGTCTGCATTTTTACATTAAAAAAACATCACTTAGTATGATTTATAAGCTGTTTTCCTCACATGGGACAAAAAATAAAAAATGTCCCCACAAAGTCAAAAATATCTCTGTGACATTTGGTAACCTATATATACCCGTAACCTATATCAGGTACACACACGCACACATACATTATATATATATATATATATATATATATATATGAAGAGTTCAGATGCAAAATCCTCTAAGTGCCATCTGAAATTTTCTTCTAGAATGATCATTTTTATCAAGCTTGTATATTTAAGTTCAGTAATTTCACTTAAATGACAATTAATAGGTTATTTTCATTGCCATTTAAGTGAATTTACTGAACTTAAATATACGAGCTTGATAAAAATGATCATTCTAGAAGAAAATTTCATACGGCACTTAGAGGATTTTGCATCTGAACTCTTCATATACCATTGAACTCATTCTTTACATATGAGCTGATTAAAAATAATGATTTGTGTATTACAGTGAAAATGAGTCAGTGAAAGTCACTATTTATATATAAACTATCAATACTGTATATTAACAATGCAGAGACTACAATATATAAACAATGCATTTTCTATAGTTTTATTCTCAACATACACAATAAGTATGATCTCATTATACTGTAATCACTGAATTACAGCGTGACTCGCACACACTCCCAGACACACACTTACAGGAAACTAAACCACTGAGATCTTGACATCTTACAACAAAACTGCTCACGCACGGACCGCTCGAAAATGATGATAAACTTCACATTAATTCTCCTCCTCAATTTAATCTTCATCTTCTCTTCTGGTAAGTTGTTGATCAATTATATATAAGTGTATAATTAAAAAATATCTATGTATCTATCTATATATATATATATCTGTAATGCCACTTGTCTGATTATAGACAAAATGTTCTTCTTAGTGAATTATTTTTTCAACAAATAAGAAATCAATTGAGTGGTTTTTGATAGTTTTTAAACAAATTATATTACTTACAATCACATTTCATAAAATTCCATTTGGTTTCATATGAATAATTAATTCACCCATTCATGTGTTTCCCATGTAAGACCCATTTATTTGAGTAAAAGTGTTTTAAGATATCAGTCTTTTCTCTTGTGAATGTGTCAAATCAAGTCATGAAAGGTCATGTGTGCTTGATACGCAACACAACAGAATATTCTCAAACTGTTTGCACCACTTTATTTTTTTAGGTAAATTTGTATCCTCCTCATGTATCTACAAAGCAGTGGGTGAAAGAGTTGTGATTCCACTGGATATTGGAGAATTGCAAGAGGAAAACGACCTGGTTTGGACATATAATGACAGGAGGGTATATTCAAAAAGGCGCTCAAATGTTAAGACACGCGATTTCGATGTCGACCGCTATGGATCCTTGATACTGGAGAACTTACAGAAAAACCAATCTGGGAAGTATGAAGGTGAAGTCCACAATAAACGTGGGACACTCATAAAGAAAACCACACACCAGCTCTGTGTACAAGGTACAAACTAGCTTGTGTTCTGCTGTGATTTAAGGCATTGAATGCATGTGTTATTCCTCTCCCCTCTTTTTGCCCGTTCAAAGCAAGACCAAGTGTGTGTCAGCATTGAGCCTTGCTGTTGTTGTGTGTGTGTTTCAGAGCCAGTGCCTGAACCTACAGTCATGTTCGAGTGTGTAGAAAACGGAGTCAATCTGAGTTGTAGTCCACTGAACAGCAGTGAGGTTTCTGTGTCCTGGACGAAGAACGGAGAGAAGTCCGACACGACGCGTGCCGTTTTACTCGTCAGCTCGTCTGAGCTCACACCTGGAGATACGTTCTCATGCACACTCAGAAACATGATCAGCAATACATCAGCAAAAGACGTTCAGCCAAAGTGCTCTGACACAGGTTATATAGCAGAACAAATCATCTCATGTTTATTCTCATGTAGGACAACATTGGGTTAATTATATATTTTATAACCCCTTTAAAGGTCTCTATGAAACAAACGCCAATGAAGACAAGAAAAGCAAAAAAGAAGAGAACAACAACAACAGCAAAAATAAAAAAGATGGTAATTGTCTATTTTTGTCACAAAGTTCCTCATGATCATGTTTTCTGCCATTGAGGGATTTCTGTTATGAAGCTCCTTTTATCAGCCTTGATTGTTTCTTAAGTTAAATTATGAACACGTATTACATCAAATTATATCATTATTGTTAAAATGTTCTTTTGCACAAATTTGATTCTAATTGGTCAATCACAAAATTCTGTGAATAAATAATTTTTGTATAATGATGCTAAACTGTATAATTGAATGTTGTAAAAGAAAATTGACTTCACATGTCGCTAGTTTTATGTGTCTCAAATCACTCTATAGTCTCATTCTCACATATTAAATCAATATCAAATTATAAATGGTGGTGATGAAAATGTTTTCTTTGTATTTGATCCTTCATTAGATGTGTCGGAGAAGAAGTTGCTATTTGGCTTGGATTTCTGGTGGATGCTGGTGATCCTGACCGGAGGAGCAAGTTTCCTCCTGGTTCTGTTCATCATCTGCCTCGTGTGTGTCTGTCGCTGCTGCAGACGAAACAAGAGGAAGGCCAAGGGTAAGAGTTGTCATGTTTTCAGTTTGTTTTCTGTTCAGTTCATGTGTGAGTTTCTTTGTTCATCCTCTTGTCTGTTAATAAGGTCAGTTCTCCATTCTCTCCCCATTTGTCACTATATGGTTACTAACTATTGATTTGAGTTCAGGTGTGTCTTGTCTATTATCTTGTTTGCCCATTCATTTAAGGGTACGTTTACATGACAACGATATGCTTGAAACGGAGACGTTTTTCCTTTGAGTTTTCCGTGTAGAGACGACACCATTGTCAAAGCGATCCCCATTCACACGGATCCGCGAAAATGACTAAAAGCGCTCTATTCTGCTGCCAGGCCATTAGATGGCGATAACAATATAGTCTAAACAAGATAGACTGAACACGTAATATGCATGTATATGACATCATCGTCTTTTTTTGTTGTTGTTGTTTACACAGACACCATTTTCAAAACTTGCACTTTGAAACCCGTTTTCAAAGGTTTGTGTCTTCAGGCGCCCAAAACGCCATTGTCGTGTAAACGAATGGCCAAAACCATAAAAAGTTTCACTTTTTTAGTTGAAAACGGTGTCTTGTAATGCTATGTTTCTGTCAGTCTCTTGTCTAGCATTATTTCAGTTCTCTGTGATATGTGGTTGTACGTTTTCTTGTTCAAGTATTGGATTACAGTGTCCTATAGTATCTCCTTCATCGTGCGCTTGATTACAGCCACCATATCCATGACACATCTGTCACATACTGTGTTTGTCTTCACTCTTAGAACAGACGAACAGCTGAAAACAGCCATTTGTAGCTCTGGTTGAGGTAATAATGGGGTGTGTTTCACAACCACGCAAACAAGTATAGATGAAGCAGGGAAAACTAATATAAAATATCTGAATATTCTGAAAATTCTCAAACCGACCGGTCGTTTCATGTTCTGCTGTCTCTGCTGTTCCACAGAGGAGGCTGAGTTTCGACTCGCCTCTCTAATGCCGGGTACACAGTACGACTACACCGATCAGCCTGATGTTCAGTACATGCAGAAAACTGACTCTCAGAGACCGTCCAAAAGCCTGCGTCCTCTTCCCCCCCTGCCCAGCTCTCGAGGTCCTCCTGCTCTTCAACCCCAGTGAGAACAACCTGGCCTTCCAGAGACTCTGAGACCAACAACACCAAAGCTGAATGGAAAATACACCAGTCAAAACACACATCTACTCATTCTTCATTATTACAACTTTAAACAATTCAGAGTAACTGTAAAGTCATCGAAACAATGAAGTAGCACAAATGGAAGCCTAAAAAAAGCTTATTTGTCAAGACGTGATGTTTCTTTGTGTGTGTGTGTGTGTGTGTGATTTTAGTTTAGTCTCTCAGTTTGTTTGGGTATGTTTGAGTTAATATAACTTTGTTTTATATGTCAACTTTTATTCTGAACAAACAGCATTTCTAGCTTCATAAATACTCTGTAAGTATACTGTATGTATCTCACTGAATCTAGGTCATTTCCGTCGATTATATGAGGATCTATGTGAAGTTATGTGATTGGGCTCAGCGAGACCACCTTCGTACATGCAAGCACAACAGACTTTTTGCACTTTTCCTGTTTTAACTGATGTCACTGAATTGTGGTTGAGTTCAGAAACAGCGTAACACAGATCTCTCACATGCATTCAGTTCAGTAGACTCAAAACACCTTTAAAATGTACTGCACACTTACTGTTAAATGGCTTCAAGCAACAAATTACAAGTTAGCAAAGTTACGTAAAAGGTAGATTTTTTATCCATGAAACAGAAATGGATCCACTTTATGAAAATTGTGCCCTTAAGTCTTTTATCTCATCATTTAAATAACAAGTTAAAGTTTAACGTTGAACCAAGGCATAAGTTACATTGAGGTTTTTCACATGTGGTAAGTGTAAATGTGATTCTGACACTTGGTTTGAATGTGTGAAGATGTGGGTATGTGCTTTTCATCTGTCTGCCTTCTTGATCTCCCGTTAAAATGTATTTGAATTTTCCATTGTGCCTCCACATGACTTCTGAAACATCAAATGAATAAACACATTATTGCGTAAGTCTTGCATCCAACTGAACAATGAGTGGGATGTGGTTTTTCAAGCAGTCAGAAGGTTAACCTGGTTATATGTGAGAGGTAAATGAGACATGCTGGTATCACATTTCCACATCTTTTCTAAATGAATAAAATCAACCTCATGAATATGCACATTTCTAAGTGTTTTTGCACGTTTCTTTATTCTTTAAAACGTTATTGTTTTCTAATCTATGTAGCTAATAGTATAGCTAATAAGAATAACTTGCTTAATAATAACGACTTGCATGCGTTTCAAACGATCTAAACAGTGAAAATATTGCTTGATGCAACGGCGCATTGGCCTGTTTTCATCTGGGTTTCCTCGCTCTTGATGTCTGAAGTGAAACTCTCTCACACTAGTACGCAGTGTTCAGAAACACAAACATCAGTTATGTGTTTTCATTTCTGGACACAAACTAATAAAGAGTGAACTAATTAACCAGGCAAATTAAGTGATAAACAGTTCTGCACTCTGCTCTAGAGATCACAGTATGCCGGTTAAGATGTTCTTGTTGCAGTTTGTGGAAGGTTTCTGTGTTCCTGTTTGACAAAGAGATAATGTAAAGAGATGACAGAAGATAAGCTGTCAAGAATGGCCTGTATTTTCAACAGAAAGTAGAACAATGAGCACCCTAGAAATCTAAATCATATAGATGACAGTTTGTGAGCAATCTAGAGGAGTTGGCAAGTAAGTTTGGCATCGGGACAAAAAAAAATGTTGCCACTAGATGGCGGGCTAGAACATAGTCAAAGGATAACTTAAGAAATGAATTGATGAAAATGCAACGAGAATTGCCTTTGTCAGACTGTTACAGTGTGATTTGTAACTGGTAGTGAGCTGTTACTCTGTGTTAAATCCTGTAGTAGGACAGTCATTAACAACAAGCCACATTTGTGTGGCGGTGTCCGGGTTTCACACTGGATAAATTAATAAAGCAGTCGTGACATGTAACCTGGCAAGTATCTTCATTCACCAACTTGCAACACAGACCGCCTTGCTAAAACACACATATGTGGGAGATGCGAAATGGATAAAAATAACTTATAAAATAAAAGAGGACATGATTTAGCCCATTAATGGCATGTTTGAGTCATGCTCTTAACAAACTATGTTTTATTTCCTCTTTCCATATTGTGAATAATAAATGTGTATCATTTTAATTTGCTTGTTAAACAATGGAGCCTAACTTATTGTAATAATTATTTGACGTAGACTAATTTTACACACAGAATTATTCCTTGGCATTCTCATCAAACTGCATTTTTTTTTTTTTTTTCGTGCTGGAGGTACGCTAATCGAGTGCAGAGTGATGTTAACATGTAAGCTAGCTGGTGAGAGAAAATGGCACTATCAAAGAGTCTAAAGAGGAAAGTTGACAGTGAAAAGGGCAGACAAAGAAGAATGGAAAGACAACTATGCATTCATCCTACCTAGTTTTGTGAATGCAAAGTCTTATCTGCAACGAAGCGATCCACAGACTCTTTTGAATGTCTTTCAGAACTTTTCTAAATCCTGATGTCCCAGCCGGGTTTGTCACTTATTGGGGTCACCTGGAAACATTTCCGTTGTGGTCTGTGCTATTTGCAGTGCGTTTCTGTATTTGGTTGTGAGTATTTGGAGCACACATGTGTTGTGAAACTGATGAAGATGTTTAGTAATTTACGGGTGTTTTTCTATTTACATATGTTTTCTTCAGTTGCAGCGCGATGAGCTCTCTCGGCCACCGTACTTTTAAAATTAAAAGCTCTCAATTGATCTCAAAATTTAAACATTGCTGCAAAAACTTTCTCGTACTTTTATTTTGAAGGCAAAATCACTAAAGACAAAGTTTTTGTGAGTAACTGTTGTTATCATGACAGATCTATTTCAGTCAGAACCAGCCGCTATCAAATTAATCTGGCTGCGTGTGCGGGCCAGATATTATTGCTGGCGGGCCAGTTTTGGCCCGTGGGCCGCCTGTTGCCAACCCCTGATCTAGAGGAAAGAAAGAAAGAAAGAAAGAAAGAAAGAAAGAAAGAAAGAAAGAAAGAAAGAAAGAAAGAAAGAAATCATGCTACAGAGGTTCAATTTACACATGGTATCAGGGGCCCCATTTTCGTCTCCTTCGTCACCATTGGTTCTGCCCGGCTCCAAATCTCATTATCGCCATTGGTTCTGCCTGGCTCCAATTCTCCTTCGTCACCATTGGTCTTCCCGGCTCCAATTCTCCTTCGTCACCATTGGTTCTGCCCGGCTCCAATTCTCCTTCGTCACTATTGGTCTTCCCGGCTCCAATTCTCCTTCGTCACCATTGGTTCTGCCCGGCTCCAATTCTCCTTCGTCACTATTGGTTTTGCCCGGCTCCAATTCTCCTTCGTCACCATTGGTTCTGCCCGGCTCCAATTCTCCTTCGTCACCATTGGTTTTGCCCGGCTCCAATTCTCCTTCGTCACCATTGGTTCTGCCAAGCTCCAAATCTCCTTCATCACCATTGGTTCAAACACTTCAGAATCTCGCCGGAAGTAGTAGGTCATCTGGGTACTATTTGCCTACTCTTTTATGAATACTGTGAATTCGGGCATACTTCTATTGTCTTTTCGCCTCGATTAGCTGGTTCAGATGTGTTTAATTAGGGTTGGAGCTAAATTTAGCTGGACAGTGGCCCTCCAGGAGCAGATTTGTAATTCCCTGTAATTGGAAAGAGTGTATCCTAAACCCAAGGGCGAAGACCCATTGGAAGTCTCCTTGCCTAGGCCCCTGGTTCCCCAAGGCGAATAGGAGAGCGGGGTTGGTCCCTCCTTCACCCTAGAACTCTCCTCAAGTCGCCATATAGCCCAAGCCCAGAGTGTATGCGCATTGTGGACCTGCCTATAGGCACATATTACTAATGCGCTCTTTAAATAACAAAAAAATACTGCGGCATTGACTTCAGACCAGGTTTCAGTTGGTCAATGGCGCAGTATATTTCAGATGCTTCAAAATAGCAACGCGCCACAATGCGCCTGAACACACCTGGTTTTCAGACCAGCAGCCCATGGGCGCACAAATGCATTTCACAACGTGGCGCAGGACGTAAAAATGAAAACTGCGTCGGGATGAAACTAGCAAAAATCACTTGCGTCGCCTGGCTCTGCATTGCGCCGGGTGTATGATATGTTAGGGCCTATAGAATGAGAGAAACTCTGAATATATGGATTGAAACTTGAATATATGGAATGAAAGTCTGAATAGTTCGAATGAAAGTCTGAATATATGAAATGAAAGTCTGAATTTATGGAATGAGACTCTGAATATATGGAATGAAACTAGCAGCAATCTTAAGTAATGATGAGCTACAGCAATGCATGTACGGGGCAAAATACAGATAACCATATTCAGTACAGTTCTATTAATGAAAAAAAATTCATTGACTATTTTATCGTGGAAGACTGAATGCCGTGAACCTCACAGGCCTGGAAGTTCCTGTTTATCAGGCATACATAAATACAGAAAGAAACATGCCTTCCACCTCACAGGGAGCACGCACAGAAGCCCCTATATACTAGTGATGCAGTATGTGCACTCCAAATGTGCATACCATGCACTTGTATATCCGCTTCTACCTCGAGTGCTATTTCATCCAACATCTCCCTAAGAGATTAATAAATTACTTTGATGATGCATAATGTTTTCAGCAACATTTTGATGAACATGTTCAAGTTCAAGTTCTTTATTCAGTCATGATGTTATTACAGACACAATAATAATCACATCAACAACAAAATAATAACATTCAATGTTGAATAGGAGCATGAGGAAGACATAGTCTTATAATTTCGTGCCCCTTTTTTCAATAATCTGAGCTGGCACAGAACAGATGGCTCGCTGTTTTTTTTTCTTTTCGTTTTTCCCTATGTCGAGGTACAATATTACTTCACATCTAAATAATTGACAGTTTCAAATTTGTCAAACATTGGTTCTTATGCTTTACTGCCTTCGAATTGAATTGAATTGAACAATCGTGTTACATGATTTTTGAACAATGTCCAAAGAGTTCCATAAACTGATCCCAATTACAAGAAACCCCTTTTGTTTTTGTGAGGTGCGTGAATATGGTACACAAAAATGGCCTTTTCTTCTGTTGTCACTGTCTGTGATTAGCATGAATTTGTTTTGGATATGTATTGGCACCAAATTATTTTTCACTCTCCACATAATTTGTAGTATTTTGAATTTGACCAACTCTTTAAATTTCAAGGTCTACAATTTTATAAACAGTTTGTTTGCGTGGTCTCGTAAACCTTTGCAAGTCACAATTCTTGTCGCTTTCTTCTGAAGTAAAAACAGCCTTTCTGTATAACTGGTGCATGCATTACCCCACACTTCGGTACAGTATGTTAAATATGGAACAATTAAGGTTACGTATAGAAGCTGTAATGAAGCTTCATCCAATGTGTGTTTAACGTTATAAAGAATACCAATATTTTTACTAACTTTACCTTTGATATGCTCAATATGAGGCTTCCAGCTAAGTTGCTGTCTGGATAACCCCCAAAAATTTGATTTCTGAAACACATTCAATATTCACATCCTCAATAACTAATTTTGTACATTCATGTTTTCCCTTATTTCCAAAAACCATATAATTTGTCTTATCCCAATTTAAAAACAATTTGTTACAATCAAACCATTTCTTTAATTCTGTCATTTCCCTTTCAATAATGGCCATTAATTCATTTAAATCTGTCCCAGTCTTGAACACAGTTGTGTCATCAGCAAACAACAAAAAATTCATGTCTTTGGAAGCCTCAAATATATAATTAATAAATAATATAAAAAGTTTAGTGCCAATTACAGAACCCTGGGGAATTCCGCATGCATACAACAGTTTTAGTCTGAGTTATGGTTTTTAAATCGAACATATTGGCTTTTATTACTTAAGTAGCTTTCAAGCCATTTATATGTCTGACCCCTTAATCCGTAGTGTTGTAATTTTGTCAACAATAGGTTATGGTTGACAGTATCAAATACTTTCTGTAAGTTCAGGAATATACTTACAAGATACTGTTTTTTGTCCATTGCAGCAAGAATTTCTTCAGTTAAATGAATTAGTGCAACGGCGGTTGATCTATTGGATCGGAATCCGTATTGAAAATAGATCTAATTTATGAGTAAACCATTTTTCTATTATTTTAGAAAACTGTGAAAGTATTGAAACAGGTCGATAATTAAAAAAAAAAATAGGTATTATCTTCGCAGTCTTCATCTTTTGAGGGAAAACACATGAACTAAAAGAAAGATTGAAAATGTAAGTTAGAGGTTGAAGTATGCAATCTACAGTTTTTTTTACAATGCTCATATCTATTCCATCACCATCACAAGAAGTTTTAGTTTTGCACTTTCTCACAATGTCTAAGATTTCAGTTCCGGTGCAATCATTGAGAAACATTGACTGTAAGATTCTACTACCTCCTGTCGCACTCTTACACCATGCTACATGATTGGATTTTCAAGTCTTTTTGCAATATTAGGAAAGGAATTAAACTCATTTGCAATATCTGTTCCATTATTAATAACCTTTCCTTTGTGCTCAAAATACTCAGGTACATTTTTACTCTGAGAATTTGGCTTCATAACCTTATTTAAAATTTTCCAAGTTTCTTTAATATTAGTCTTGTATTCATATCATTTGTTTTTTATAATAGTCTTTTTTGGCCTGTCGCATTATAGTTATTAACTTATTCTTATATCTTTTGTATTTAATTTCATGATTACTAGACTTGTATTTAATAAAATCTCGATATAGTTTGTTTTTCTTTTTACAGGCCTTCTGTAACCCGCTGGTTATCCATGTTTATTTATCGAACTTATTCACTTTACCCATTTTTAAGGGACAATTTTTATTATAAAGGGTTACAAATATATTCAGAAAGCTATTGCTCTGAAATTGCTCTGAAAACACATGTTTACACATAAGCATTAAGAATGTTGCAATAATGCAATAAATATGATCATCAAGATGATACTGCAAAATATGATCCTCAACCATTTTTAAAGTCATGGATTTCAGAAGGCTATTGCTCCAAAAACATATATAAATAGCTACACATTATTCATTAAGCACTACTTCATATTATAAAAACAGTAATTGAACGGCATGCCATAAAAAAAAATAAAAAAAAAAATAAAATAAAATAAAATATATATATATATATATATATATATATATATATATATATATATATATATATATATATATATATATACACACACACACACACACACACCTGATAATCATATAGTCACGTTTTTAGTTTGTCTTTCGATCTGTTTCTCGGTTCTGTTCATGTTTGAGTTTCTTTGTTGTTCTAATCTGTTTATTAGCTCAGTAATCCTCGTTTCCCTCCTGTTTGTCTCCATAGCCACTGATTTGATTAGGTTAGGCTCCTCAGCTTCCTTAGTTCCTTGTTAATTAGCTTCTTAGTTCGTGTATATAGCTCAGTTTGAGTTAGTTCTTTGTCTGGTATAGTCTTTATGTGGTAGAGTGTGTTCATGCTCATTTTGATTCTCCTGTTCTCTCCTGCATTTTTATTAAAGACTTTGTATCAGCACTTCCTTGTGTGCTGTGACTAGAACACACATCAGAATCATGACACATATATTGCAAATAGCTTAGTTTTAGTTAGCTACTTTTTATTAGTAACTTGTAATACAGCTTACTATTTTTGCTATAGGGTCGATTTACTGTAGTTTGACTATTTAAATTATGAGCAGCTGGACAGAATCTCCCACATCCTTCATGCTCTGAACGTACAGATTATCACCACTAGAGGGAGCTTTTGATCAATCTATGTTGGATGTTGGACTTTTAATATTTAAACATATTTTTTTGGTAAAAAAAAATCATAATCCTTATACACTTAACCCTTGCAGCAGCCAAGGGAAGTTACTCATTTTAAAACTAGGAACATCTGCCAACCACTGAAGGACAAATTCAAGAGCCACTCAATAGTAAACCATTCATTTGTCTCATATTTACAATTACCACCGAGCTACTTTCAAATTTCACAAGCTTTTGGCTGTCTGGTAGCTGGTGCTAACCCATCTGTGCCTAGCTGTGACATTAGGTGCTTTAGCTTATTTCACCATAGTATCTTTGCTCGTTGATGCCCGGAACATGTCTGTTATTTTGGAGCATTTTGCTGCCTCCTCCTCCATAATTTTTTTCCTTTTAAGTCTGACCTTCTCAGCGCCACCTTTCCCTTTTCTTTTTTGTCTTTCCATCATTTAGACTCACTCACTGTTAACGTTAGACTTCCAAAATGTGACGAGGAAAAAAAGAGGTGTTCGATGGCTTTACGACGTCATAGGCCGAAAGGCTATGCCATTTGGGGAGGGGCCGCTCACTGATCCCCCTGTATTTTTGAAAATCCTAGACATGGTTGGACCTGCACTTCTTTAGTGCTTTCTGATTAGCCTGTGTCTCTATTGAAATAAGAGGCTGCTGCGGCCCGCCGTACGGGTTGAGCAGAGGCTGCACAGTTTGACCAGCGGGCAGCGGCCGCACACCCGGCCGCCGGATGGTGTTGCTAAGAACTTGCAATGTATAACTATTATCAGACTGGCCCTTGCGGCCTCGAAACACCACCGGCCCACCGGGAAAAGTCCAGAATCTCCCGTTTGCCACTCCGCTACTCATAGTTTTTGTAGAAAACTGCAAAATGAACCATGGCTTTACCATAATTTTCAGTAGAACCATAGTAACTATAAAATGAACCATGGTTTTACTACAGTATCTATAGATTAACTATGGATTCAGTTATTTCTTACTCTTAAAAACTATGGGCTGTCAATAGAATAATCATAATTAATCTCATGATTTCTGTCAATTAAACAATAATCGAATCACATTTGGAAAATGAAAAAAAAAAAAGTCAGTTATTACAACAAATAACATAAAACTCAGCTTTGATCACAGGAATAAATTGCATTGTAAATTATAGAAAAAAAAAAGTTATTTTAAAATGTTGCGATATTTCACTGCATTACTTTTTTACTGTATTTCTTATCAAATAAATGCAGCATGGGTAAGCAGAAGAGACTTTCAAAAACAAAAAACAAAAAAAAAAGTTATATATTGTGACCGGGGACCTCAGTTTGTTTACAGTGATGACAGTTTATCTACAATCTTAGAAAAAAAGTTTAATTGGGGTTCTATATATATAACCCTAAGATTCTTTACCCAACTACAAAGTTCTTTAGGCTATACTGCTTTATTTATGTATTACATTATTCTGCTACATTTTTCAATATGAGTTTTACATTGTTCGGTTGCATTTTAAAACTTTTTTTTTTTTTTTTTTTTTTGCATTGAGAATGTTGCATTTAATATTTTTGCATTATTATTATTATTTTAGGAATTACTCAGTACAAATTATAACAAACATAATGGCACATTTTAATCCTATGGTCTATTTTTCTTACTTAGCCTTGTTTGCATCTGAGGATAAGTCTGCCCATGAAAAATAACATGTTTACCTGCTACCCAGGTTGCCAGCAGAATCGGGCCAATTGCGGCTGAGTGTTGGCTCACTCGGCTGTGGCAGCGGCTCACCAGAAGTGAACCAGCTCTGGCCCAGTAATAAATAATTTCTTTCTGTCCTAATTAAGAAATAATTTTCTGTATATTCTTCTTTCTCTTTTCTGCATTTCACCTCTGCTGTAGCTTCTTTCCTTTTAATAAACCTGGCATTGTCTAATAATATTGTTGGCTCTGTGACAAATTGTTTATGTTCCTAGATCCTTCCATGCTGATGCCCTGCACCGCAGCAGAGTTAGAGCGGATCAGGTCTGCCATCTCAAAGGCGCTATGAACCCTAATGACTAGTAAGTAAAACTTCCAACATACACTAATGTCAAACAGACACAAATGGTGTTGGTGGACAATTCCAGCGTTATGGACGTGGCATTTGCAGTCAAAACTATTTTTATGTTGATATGAAAAATTGGGTACTTTTAGCAATACAGCAGGTGAGTTATGAATATGATGTATATTACGATGTTATGATGACAGGTGGGTCCTTAAGTAGTCTTGAAATGTCTTAAATAATGTTTTCCTAATAAAAGGCCTTAAAAAGTATTAAATTGTCTTAAAGTCCAACTGAAATCAAAATTGACCCTATTTACTTTGTTAGCGCATATTACTAGTCTTATGGTGAACAATTAATCCGTGCAAGTTAAAACACAGAAAAAAATTGTTTGCCGTCGTAATCTTTAATCAAAGTCTGAAAAGTTACTTTCGGTCTGGAGTGGCGTCCCTTCTCTGATGATGTAGGTTTGAGGACTTGGGTTGGGAAACGCTTAACCACTCCCCTCAAACCGTTAGTCTGTAATGAGCGAGAGATGGAGAGGAGGAGCGCTAGAGTAAAACCCTGCCCTCTGTTCAATATTCCGTTTCACTGGGAAATACGTCACAACACTGGAGAAAAGTCGTTTGCAACTTCCGGTTCACGCGGACTTTAAATTCAGATTCGATGGGTCTTAAATATTTTTGTAGTTTAGGTTGCTGTTTGTAATAAGACGGTAGATAGCAAAGGGATGGCCTAGTACTCTATACTGTATATGAACCATAGCAACATTAGCTTACCTAGTCATTGCTGGTGTTGACAGGAATTTTGCTGACAAGCTTTCTAAATGCTGGAGATTACACTGTTGACAGAAGTTGCCTGAGTTCATGATGGGGAGGAGTTCATCCAGTTGGTGGAGGACTGGATGGCAGTGCGTTTTTGGAACCGGACCAAGAATTTTTTTTCTTCTTTTCCTCTCTCGTCTCTATCGCTCCTCATGCTTTCGTCTCCTTTCCTCTCGCCTTGTCGGTCCGCTGTGACTGGCCCCCTCGAGGGTGTGGGGGAGGGGGGTAGAGTGCAGTCTCGTGGGAGCCCCCCCAGCCTGCTAGGGGCGATGGGGGTATGTGGCCAGCAGGGCAGGGCCAAGAGCTGTGAGAGAATGGAGGAGATACGGGAGTATAAAAGGAGGAGCGACGACAGTGAAGGATAAGAGAGGACCAGGCCTGAACTTTACATTGTGTTTTGTTTATGTGTGTGTGACAGTCGTCCATGAGGGGCTGCCGTTTTTACGTTTGTTTTGTGTTTATTTTTGGATTTAAGTGTTTTAACGTTTGCCGGTTCCCGCCTCTTTCTTCCCTTAACAACAATACTATTTCACCCGTACATTTTTTTCTCTGGTGCTGGAATGTCTCGCAGTGTTGGTAATTATATATATTTTTTTAAATAACTAACACCACTTCATTTTGGGTTAAAATGCAGGTACTGGAATGTCTTGCAGTGTTGATCCAGTCAGATGACAAAATCAATTATTTTTTTCTTAGAAGCAGATGATCAAATAATAAATTAGAAATATTAATATTTAATTAATAATCAATAAAGAATATAAATATATAATAAATATAACATGAACAGTTAAAAATCACTTCTAGTAAAATCACTTTGAGTATTTCTAAATAAAAATGTCAGTAATGTCAGTCTAAATACTCTGAGTACAATATTCTTGCCTATAGGAAAAGTAAAGTTGTCAAGAGCACGCTCTTTCTGTAAGATAGAGTGCAAGGAGCCAAAAGGTCTGAGTCCAAGGTATAGACTGACTTGTGGCGAAATCTATCTCACAGGTGATGACACACAGCTGATGACACACAGCTCTTCCTCTCATTTCATCCAGATGATCCCACAGTAGCTGCACGGATCTCAAGCTGTCTGGCGGACATCTCGGCATGGATGAAGGAACATCACCTGCAGCTCAAAAGACTGAGCTTCTCGTCCTCCCTGCCAATCCATCTCTACAGCACGACTTCACTATCCAGCTAGATTCATCATCAATCACCCCATCAAGGTCGGTCAGAAATCTTGGAGTGATATTGGATGACCAGCTGACCTTCACAGACCACATTTCAAAGACAGCTCGATCATGCAGGTTTGCACTGCACAACATCAGGAAGATCAGGCCTTTCCTAACTGAGCATGCAACACAACTTCTCATCCAGGCCCTGGTCATCTCTAGGCTTGATTACTGCAATGCTCTTCTGGCCGGACTTCCATCATGTGCTAAACCCCTACAGATGATCCAGAATGCTGCAGCTCGTCTCATCTTCAACGAGCCCAAAAGGGCCCACGTCACTCCTCTGTTCATCTCACTGCACTGGCTACCTCTCGCTGCTCGCATCAAGTTCAAGGCATTGACGCTTGCTTACAGATCTATCACAGGCTCAGCTCCCTCCTACTTTCACTCACTCCTACGAGTCTACATCCCTACCAGAAGCCTACGATCGGTCAACGAGCGACGTCTTGTGGTTCCATCACAGAGAGCCACAAAATCACTTTCCAGAACATTCTCATTCACAGTTCCATGCTGGTGGAACGCTCTCCCCACCCTCATCCGGAATGCAGAATCCCTGACAACATTCAAAAGACAACTGAAAACCCATCTCTTCCGTGAGCACCTCATAAAAAAATAATAAATAAAAAAACATATCCTACCTTTTCTTTTCCTTTATGTCCTCGCTTATGCTACTCTGAACAATGATTGAACTTCGTATTTTGAGCACTTCTTGCGTTTTTTTTTTGCCTCTTCACGATGACTCGCTTAATTTTGTCACGTGTCTGTTCTGTCTTGTGCTGCACATGGGTGTTTGTTGTTTTGTGCCATGTGCTCTCCTGTCTATTGTCTAGCCCCTCCCATCTTGTTATCTGATTATTGGTTAATTTGTCCCACCTGTTTGTCTCGTTACCCTCCTTGTTGTTCCCCTATTTAGCCTCCTTGTGTTTGTAGTCTTGTGCTGGTTCGTTGTCCGAGTTACCTGTCTTTGATGTTCCTGTCTATTGATTATCTGAGTTCTGAGTTTTCTGTATTTTTGTTCGTGTTTGTTAATTAAATCTCCTCTGCACTTGAATCCTCGTCTCTCGCTCACTCGCCCCGTGACAAATTTAGTCCTAATTTGTAAGTCGCTTTGGACAAAAGCGTCTGCTAAAAGTAAATGTAAATCTATCTTCCTTTTGTGAAGTTAACTTAAAGGAACAAGGCCAAGTTCCTCTTTTCATTGTTTGCGGAGGAAAGCAGCCTCGCCAGAGGCAGAAAAAAAAAAAAAAAAAACATACATATCTGCCACATTCTGATGGTTTCACTCCTTTGAATGAAAGTACAGACTCATATCGTTCCAGACCTAGGTGTGAATTTGTTCATCTTAATGTTGGCAATTAACCAAATAAATCAATTGACACTGAACCACGGTTTAGATTTGCTTTATTTTTTTCTAAATTAATTAAATCAACTGTTTTTTTTTTCTTTGTTAAGATCTTCAATGCTTTGAACTGAATAGTTCAACAATTAACAGGTGATAATTTTGTATCACTCAACCTCCATCACAGGTAACACTACTCAAATTCCCCACACGAGGTCACTATAATTATATTTTACTAAACTATAATTTAGTTAAATTAAATAACTATATTTATAACTAAATGTATAAACTCAAAATGAAGTTCACAAAAAAATCTTCACAGAAAATTCAGTAAAAACTTAAAAGTGTCAATTTCTCAGATTTCCAATTATTACGAATGTTAGGGCACACTTTCGGGGGGAAACAATACACTTTACAAGCAAACACAACCACGGCAGTGGCACCCAAACTCTTTTAGAGACTTTGTGATGCCTGTCACGTGCATCAATCAAACATCTTCGATCATCTTGAACTTTGACACATGACTGGATTCTCTCTCATGCACTGCTTTAGCCATCTTTCCCTGTATCACACTGTTAACACGTCATCGTCAGGGCTGAGATGGGTATGGGATTATTTTTGTGCCTTTAATATTGAACGTAACTTGTCAAGAAACGAATGAAAATATAAATGGACACTGAATAAAATGTCTTTGAAACCGGAAAAAAATAAATAGCAGGCAAATTTTTGGACTGTTTTTAATACACTGCATGTTTTGCTAAATGTTTTCTCCTCTTTCTTTCGCTGATCTGTACTTACAAATGCGCTTCCAGAGTTTTCATTTACGCTTCTGAAGTTTTTGTTTACGCTCCCTGAGTTTTCGTTCACCATTCTGACACATTTCTCTCATGGGGGTGGGACGAACCGCGGTGTGTTCTCATTGGCTACTGAGTTTTTGATTGACAGATTCTTGACCTAGAAGTGAAGAGGTCAGTGTTGTGTTTACATGTGTGGATGTGAGCATCTGTAAGCGGCTTCCTATTTCATTTTAGTGATATAAAGTTAGAAGATTTGTTTTTTTATTTTATCTGTATTTATCTTCTACTACTACTTTGTCAGCATAAGCTTTTAGGAGTAGTATTTGTCTGCACAAGAGAAAATTAATGTCTAGAGGTATAGTTGTAGTACATTAAAACACTGTATTATAATGAATAATGTCCAATGCTTTCGGAGAATATTTGTTTGTTCCTGATAATGTTAAATGTTATGTTTCTGCTTTGTAGGCTTTGATTAGATTGTGATGTAACAATTTAAAGAGAATACTAGTGTCATATCAGTGGCGGTTCTAGACCAAAGTAGCTGGGGGGGCCAGGCAGGGGCCACTTGTGCTTTTAGGGGGCACACCTTTAACATTCATCTTAACCTATTTTCAGTATTATTTCAAGTCATTTTTCACCATTTCATGCATTCCTGCAATCTAATAAAAAAGCTAATAAAACAATTTCAACTCAAATGAATGTTTCATAATGTTTCATTTATTTGACAAGTAATTTTATATTGTAGTGTGATATAATGATCAATAATGATAACACATTTTTAGCATCTAAGCACATCTAGGCACTTTTTTTTTACATCTGTAAACTATGACACATATCCTTATATAACACAAACCAAACATACCCACAAATCAACTTAGGCAGTCATCTGAAAATGTGTTTATGATCATCTGTAACATCATCATGTATTCATAAAAGCTGTATTCTGCGGTTATTGTGGTTCCTTAAAAACACATCAACAAATTCTTCAAGATTCAAATTATTTGCACGCTTGGATTAAATAGTTTACTTGGTTAGTGAGAGTTGCCGTAGTAGATCTCAGATGCGTCTTGACCAGTTTTAGAGTGGAGGAGCTCCTTTCACAAGAAGCTACTAATTGGAATTGCAACACAGATTTTGCAAAGTTTAAAGAGCTCAAAAACAAACAAACAAAAAATTCCTATAAAGTTCCATAAATGATGCCAGCTCCACTGTACTTGAGGGTCTCTGCATACCTTGTTTTATTTTCCTGAATCCTTCTGAACTGATGTATTTCACTCCGCAAATCCTCAATATTTGAGCTTTACATTCTACCCAAAGAAAAGAGGACATCCTCTTTGAGAAAGAGATCACTTTTGGGATGTAGAGCTTGAATGCCGTTCATAATGTTATAGTTCTGGGTAGAGAACCATCTCAGAATACATTTGGTCTATTGGTAAAAAAAAAAAGAAGAACAGAAATCACCTTTACTTGCATCTGTCCTTCTCCCACCAGTTGTAGAGAGAATACAATGTCCACTAAATTGTGAACTTAGCTGTGTCTGCCTTTTTTCATTTGGTTGTACTGAAATATTGCACTTTCCAGCTATATCTATCATCTCAGTCCAAAGGCCATCAAAAAATGACTAATTTCTGTACTCAAGCAAGGTCTGAGTCAAGGCTTGAACTAAATCAACAGCCTTTGAAAGATCAAGTGATGCTGACTGCAACATATCTGAAAGCAGTCTTGCTTCTCCAAAGATTTTACATAGTGTAACAAGATGCACAATGAATTAAGTCTAACTGTGCAAGCAGACCTTGCGCTTCAACAGGCCTGTCACCATTGTGTTCCTCAACTCCTGCAGAAATCTCTTAATGGCAGGCAATCTATCTAAGGTATTACGCAATGAAATGTAACGACATGCCCACCGAGTATCGCTTAGTCTCTGAAGTTCTCTAGGAGCACCTTCAAACATTTCTCTTTGTACAGCAAGTCATTTTTTATGCACATGTGACCCAGACATGAACACATCTGTTAGCCTCAGGGATTGCTTTGTGTTGACTAGGACCAAATGTAGACAGTGTGCACTACAGTGAATGTAAAAAGCATGCTTTGCCACATCTTTAATTTGTGCCTGTACACCTGCATGCTTGCCACTCATAACATATTCACCATCATAGGCTTGGCCTACTAAATTTTCTCTGTATTCTAGAGAAACCATGGCTTTCTAACGTGGATAATCTTTTCAGTAAGCCCAGCTGCGTCTACCCGATCAGCCGATTCAAAATGGAGAAAACTCTCATGGATGGCTCCACTATAATAGTACCTGAGTACCAAGGATATCTGCTTCTTTATTTAAATGTCTTGTTTCATCAGCCATAATACTGAAGACTTCTGTTATTTTTGTTCTAACCATGTCTGTCAAACAACTGAGAACCTCATTCTGAATTGTTTTGCTGGTGTACTTGGCATTATGGATAGAATGCAAACTTTTTTTCACAGTTTTGTCATGTTTGGCAGTTGTTTCCAAGATTGCTATGAAGTTACCCCTGTTGTCTGACTCTGCCGACTCATTGTGTCCTCTTTGAGCACCATTACGAATATTAATGAATTACGCAATTTAACGAAAATTTTCGTTACCTGTATCTTTTTTTTTTTGGTGTAGCTCGCCTCTGATGAACATGTGAAGCTCCTTCTCAACTAAAGTGCGCGGTCTCGCTTTGAGTAATTTCCTCTTGACATAGAAGTTACGGCACAACAATTATTTTCCCTTTACTGCCTTCCACAGGACAAATTGCGCATTGCACCCAAAGTTGTTTGGTGTGATTATACGATTCCAAAATTAGGGGGGCCAGAGGGGGGGCCAGGCTTGTTGACACGAGGGCACTGGCGCCCCCTTTTATTATCTGTTGTTTTATTTCAGAAGACATTGATTCATCCACTGGGGTTGTATGAATAACCCATTACATTCACTGTGTGTGGTTTTTAAAGTATCAACTTTTAAAGACCCATTCATTTGCATTAATGTATGGACTCACAGCTGGATTCTCTTCGTGTTTATCTGAAGAAAGAAAGTCATATGCATCTGGGATGGCATGAGGGTGGGTAATCTTGTCCGAGATCAGTGTAGATTTATAAGAATAAAGTGTAACCTCTTGTATACTTGTGACCTGTGTTTGTCTTAATCTAACACTCCAAAATTTTTTAAATATTTGCATAATATCAGGTGTCTGAAGATCAAGATCCCAGACTTTCAAAAGTGATGTGTCATGTGTCTGAAGAAAGTAAGATTCCTGTCTAATGGGGACATTGGATCTCTGGCAATACACCACTCTATCCTCTGGGTCAGCATCATAATTCATGGAGAAGCTGCTCAACTCCCTGCAAAATGAGAAAGGAGAAGTATTATACTAGTCTAACAATACAAACTGCACATAACAAATTGAAGACTTACACTATTAATTTCAAACAAATTAATGAATTTATCAATCAGACTGTTTGAAAGAGATTTTCAGGCTACTAAATAAAACTAAATACAAGTTGTTAAAAATGTCACACATGATAAGAATTCTATTATTTATTATTGAACCTCCGTATGTTCTTAGGTTTTGCACCTATGAAAAAGCAAACATGATGTAATCGAAAAAAGAAAAAAGAAGACTGTAATTGTAAGTAGATAAGGTTGTGTAATGATTGGGCTAAATAAAGACAACAGTGCTGTATAATGTTGTGGGCTCTCAATGAGCTCTAAAATATCTCTCCACCTTTTTTACTAAAAAAATACTGACTTACCGTGAGTCTCCAGCATCTCCATTATCCTGATAATGACGGGTGATGATAATGATGATTTATTATTTATTCGTCTGTGCTATTTCTAGGAACTCCTCTCAACAATGTAATGTAGCAGCAGATACTGAACTCATAACTTTATTTCACTAAAATTAAATAAGAAGCTGCTTACAGACTCACATCCACACATGTAAACACAACACTGATGTATTCACTTCCAGGTAAAGAATCTGTCAATCAAAAACTCAGTAGCCAATAAGAACACACCGTGGTTAGCCCCGCCCCCATGATATGGTGAACGAAAGCTTAGGGAGTGTAAAAGAAAACTCTGGAAGTGCAATTGTAAGTACAGATCAAAAGAAAGAGGAGAACAGTTAGCAAAACATGCAATGTATTAAAAACACAGTTTCTGCGTTTCTTTTTTTCCCGGTTTCAGACATTTTATCCAGTGTCCATTATTATTTTTGTTCGTTTCTTGAAAAGTTACATTCAAAATTTAAGGCACAAAAATAATCCCATAAGATGGGTCTGTCTGCGGACTGCAAGAGAGGGGCGTAACAGGAAGTGGGTGTAACTTGAAGGGGCGTAACTTGAAGTCTTGCTTCTATTGTTAGGGCTCGCTTTGCTAAAAGGGGAAGTACTCTCTTTCTTCTCATACGTTCAAATACCACCCGTCTACATTACTTTACTTTACTTTATACTTTATTAGTCCCATCACTGGGAAATTTGTCTTGGACAACATGCAACGTGCATTGTATTCTGTTGAACACAAAAGAAGATATTTTAAAGAATGTTGGTAACCAGAAAGTTGACGGTAGCCATTGGAAGTCAATGGCTACCATCAACTGTCTGGATGCCAACATTCTTCACTCTATCTTCTTTTGTGTGCAGCAGAAGAAAGAAATTCATACAGGTTTGGAACAACTTGAGAGTGAGTAAATGATGACAGTATTTTCATTTCGGGCTGAACCATCCCTTTGAAGCTGCAGATTCACCTTATGTAGACCTTAATCTCTTTAAATATCATGTCATATATAATGTATAATGTCAGTCACTTTCTTAATAAACAAGATGTTTTTTGTTATTGTGTTTCAGTGGAAACAAGCTAAACTGAATGGAAATCAGTTACATTAATTTAATACAGATTCAGGAATATGAATGATTACCTGATTAAGTAGTGATAAGGCACAGGATATCATTAAGTCCCAGGTCAGTTGATTACAACTCGGTGTATAATCATGTCAGCATTATCAGGAGGGTGCTTCTTTTTATTTTATTTTTTATTGTCCATCTTCGTCTGCCTTCATTCCTACTAAAGGAGCAATGTGCTCTGCATGCAAGCACTGACGGATGCAAGACATGGGCTATGTTTGCAGTGTAACTTTCTTGCTTATGTTCATGTCTGCTGCACTTCAAGAAATGTGTTAAATGACGTTAGAACTTTATTCAGGAAATTCGTAATAAACTTTACTAAAGCAATGTGCATTTTTTAAGAATGTAGATGCACCATTGTTTGAAACTGTGCTAGAGAAGTGATGTAAGTATGTCAGGTGCTTCAACAAACAAAACTTCTGTATAGGATGCACCTATGTTTTCTCTCTAATGAGGAAGCATTAGACTACTGAGAAGTGCGCATGCAAAACCAAAATGGGCGTTTACCAATCAGTGGCCAATTTCAAACTACAATAAATAGGCTTGTTTGAGATGAGCAAAATCTGCCAGAACCGATCACCGGTGATCAGCGCGAGATGCATGCCGGTTAGAAATGTGTCCGAGTGCGGTCCGCCTTGCTCTGATGTCATGCTGACGTATGTCAAAAATCTCTCGCGAGCGCAAGGCGCACGTGTCGGATTCTGCAGTCGAGCGCAGTTGCTCTCCACCGACTGCGCTGATCAAAAGCACGATGGGAAACGACTTGCTGACAGCACAGCTTAATGCTCATTGGTTTAAACAACTGTGATTGTTCTCTTTTAAAATGTTTGATTTTAAAACTCTAATATCATTTTTTATGTGTATATGTTATGTGTGAATATTCCCAAACTATCAGACAGTGCGATCTCTTTGGGTTATGCAATTTAATTTTTACAAAAAATAAAATAAAAAATAAAAACACATATGCCTGTATTAAAGAAAAAAATATTGATAAACATGTATTTGGAATGGAATTAAATAACAAGTACTTTGGGTGTCTTGTTCATTTTATTTATTTTCATATAAAAGCAACAGAACTTGAATTACATCCAGTTTATTAGCAACACTGTGCACGAGCGTGAATCCCGCAATATCCATCTTTGATCTCACAGGTGTCAGATCCAGAGATTTGTCCGGCTTGCCTGCACTTTTTTCACTCCTCCTCTCACTGCAGCCGCCTACTCTCGCATACATTTCAGGCGAGGCAAGGCGCATCTCAAACAAGCCTAATGTTTTTCAACCCATTTTCAACAGACTTGCTAAACCACCCCACCCCTAAACCAAGCCCTCAGTGGATTAGAGCAAATCAGGTAAAGCGGTTGAAAATGCCCATTGTGGTTTGAAAACGCCCCACTGATAGAGAAACACCACTAGTGTTCTGCAGAGATACATGCCTGAATGATCTTGTGCTCATAAACTACAAATCACTGTTAGTTCAATGTCACTGTCTCCACCCATGTGTGCTGTTGGCTTTCATCAACATTTCAATGCTGATTCAACACACTTTAAACACTGAAATGTCAATTTCAACCAAAATTATGGTTTGGATCAAAACTCAACATTGTATCAATGTCCCCATCTGCGATTTATTTCAACACTTTACTTACTTTGAAAATTAATGTATGCTAGTAGATTTAGTAACAATAAATAAAATGCTTCTTTTTTTTTTTTGCTACATGCCATGGGATTAATCAATGCATGCTGATGAATAGTGGTCTTAATCTGCATACCCTAGTTTTGCACTAATGTAAAAAGACTGACAGTGACACAATAAGACCTCATGTTAGCAAAATGTTTTAATCTTTTAACTCAAAAAAAAAAAAAAAAAACTATTAAAATAACTTGTATGTTCTTTAATGTTTGATTATAATTTTACTGTCTTCACATAGGGATGGGAATTGATAAGATTTTATCAATAATAATAATGCCACTGACGAGTCTGATTATCGATCCGATTCTTTAACGATTCTCTTATCGATTCTTGATAGCACTGTGTGGAAAAATGTAGTCTATGCTTTTCAAAAAAAACAAGTGGTTTTATTTATTTTAAAGTTTAAGCTTGAGTTAGCAAACTGTACTTTTTAATAATTTATGTAATAAATAGAACCTTATTGTAAAGTGTTACTGATTAGTTATACACCGATTCAGACGTCTCCTGAGTCCACTGCTGGAAAGATCAGTTGTTTTAATCATTCATTAAAATGAATCGGTTCAAATGAGTCATTAGTTCGCGAATTGGACGTGTCGTGCGCGTTGTGATTATCCCAGCAGTTAGGACATGGACATCCAAGATTTGTGTCAACATAGAAAACATTTTTCGTTTAATTAAAGTGTTGTTTTATGTCAGCTGAATGTCCGGAACGCTTTTCAGAGAAGATAAGGCAACTTATTTAGCACAATTCACATCCAGCAGTAATTCAGAAAAAAAAAAAAAAAAACTCAGAATGCTCCACATGAAACTTTGGTCTTCCAACCTTTTACCACCGTGTCGATTTATTTTGATTAATATGTGCTAGGGAGAGAGAGCAACACAGCGCCTAGAGCCAACACAGCGCCTAGAGCAACACAGCGCCAACAGGGTGCAAATTTTAAAAAGAGGATAACACGGTGTAGGCAACACCGATTTTTGTTGTTGTTCTCTGTATTGACAGCACTCCAAATTTACCAAAAAATGAGCTCAATGTTCAAATTGACCGGAGTTCTCCTTTAACATACAACACAACGTGAGACTGCATTCACTCGGTTAAACTTTCACTTATGCAGGAAAAACATCTTCAAGAGGGAAGATCACACACTCATTTACATTTTAACAAAACCAATCACTTAATTAGTGATTATTTTCACTTATGAACACTCTTTTGAACGGGAGTGCACACAATACATACCTCGCTCTGCTCAGACCTCCCGCGGACTGAAGCGAGAGCGCGCGCAACGCGCAAATGACGTCACAACTGCGACGAACACAAAACTCAGAAAAACATAAAAAAAATAAAGTATTTTCTTTTCTAACATACATATGTAGCAGACAAATTAGGATTTTGTGTGAATTTAAAATAAAATACAAGTTATAATTAATACCTGTTACATAAACACGGTTCCTTGTGTTAAAATGTGTTGAACTACTGTAGAGTAAACTGTTGAATTGTTGAAGGTGTAAAGATGTTATACAGTAAAGTATAGTTGTGATTTTGCTGTAAAAACACGTTTTATTATGTATAACGTTAGCTAACGGGGAGCTCCAGTAAGGACACGTAAGTTACGTCTCTAACGTGGATTTACATAAACCATATACATCTTAAAGACGCTTATTTTAAATGTCTATTTACATCTGACAGGAAAATCTTCATTAAGTATTGCAGAAGAACACATCACAACATGAAATAGACATCTGAGTGATGTATGTGTGCTATTATGTAGAACAAATCTATAAAGTAACTAAACATAAGTTATCTATTGTATTTGTCCATTAGTAGTTGATAAATTGAGGAACATTTATGTTGCATAAAAAGTTAAAACAACCTCAACATGTAAATGTAGTGTTGAGCTCATAAATCACAGAGGTAATGTGAATCTTGTCTGTCACTCCACCCACCATCACTCCCACCATCACTCCACCATCACTCCTCCTGCCCTTACGAGACCCTCCATCACTCCTCCTGCCCTTACGAGACCCTCCATCACTCCACCTGCCCTTACGAGATCCTGCCCTTACGAGACCCTCCATCACTCCACCTGCCCTTACGAGACCCTCCATCACTCCACCTGCCCTTACGAGACCCTCCATCACTCCTCCTGCCCTTACGAGACCCTCCATCACTCCTCCTGCCCTTACGAGACCCTCCATCACTCCACCTGCCCTTACGAGACCCTCCATCACTCCTCCATCACTCCACCTGCCCTTACGAGACCCTCCATCACTCCTCCATCACTCCACCTGCCCTTACGAGATCCTGCCCTTACGAGACCCTCCATCACTCCACCTGCCCTTACGAGACCCTCCATCACTCCACCTGCCCTTACGAGACCCTCCATCACTCCTCCATCACTCCACCTGCCCTCACGAGACCCTCCATCACTCCACCTGCCCTTACGAGACCCTCCATCACTCCACCTGCCCTTACGAGACCCTCCATCACTCCACCCGCCCTTACGAGACCCTCCATCACTCCTCCATCACTCCACCTGCCCTCACGAGACCCTCCATCACTCCACCTGCCCTTACGAGACCCTCCATCACTCCACCTGCCCTTATTGCCTCAGATTGTGAAGCACAACACATCACGCAACAACCTCAGGCACGAGAGAACGGCTCACCTCTGGCGGTCAGCTGATTCATCAGAATAAAGCTACAGAATGTGAACCGCTGTGTTGAGATGGCAGAAGGATGTGGGGTTCAGCTTCTGTAGCCTACATACATGATTGTAGTTTGAATAAAGCTATGTTTCATGTGTTGACTTGTATGCATTTGTTTATTGTGTGATGGTGACTTTGATTCATTATTTTACTAATTTATCAATATTTCTCATTGTTGTCAGTAAATAAAATATAATTATTTAATTAGGGTTAGAGCTAACCCTAACCCTACCCTAACCCTAACCCTAACCCTAACCCTAACCCTAACTCTAACCCTAACCCTTATTCTTTATTTAATTGTCTGAATGGAAATGTAGATATGTTCACTATATACACATCTAGAGTGTATTCATGCATAGCTATGTCACATGTATTACATTTTGTTTGTTTTATTGAATTATATCATTTTCAGTAAAAAGTAATATAATTAAGTATTGGTCAGCATTTATCGTTGTTATTGTATGTTTTGGGGTGGGATAGCAATGCAATTCATTCTGGGGTAATATTAATTTTTAATATTAATGATACTTACATTTTTCGAGTATAAAATCAACAGTTTTCTCCAAAGGCGAATCTTCGCACAGCAGCCCTTTGTGGAGACATTACAAACGCTGAGGAAACCCGTTCCAGGTAGGGCTGTCAAGTTACTGATGTTATGAAGTGTATGTATGTATATATATATATATATATATATATATATATATATATATATATATATATATATATATATATATATATATCAATCATGGGTTTGCATATAATATGAGATTTTATACACAGGAAAAAAGAACCTACAAGGTTGAATATCTTAATATATATTTTCTTAAATAATTCATTATAATACAATGCATTTATTGTTATTTATAGGCCTGAGGGATAAAACGAGAGTTAAATTCAACAAGAAAAAGAGGAAAACATAAAGCAGTTAGCCACTTTTGCTTGTGGATGAAAATGTTTGGATATAAAAATGATTGGATATAAAATAAAGAAATTAGAAACATATTCAAGAGATGACAATTTTGGGATCTCGTAATAAAATAAATATCGTTAAGGATAAAACGGTGGGTCACATTAGTAGGGTTAAATATTTATAAGAACTTAAATCAACCCTAAATGTAATCACAAAATAAATGGACACCAGTTTCTTCAACAAGACCACAAAATGAGCAAGTTTCAAGATATTTACAAATAGATGAATTAAATGTGTCGTTCAAATATTTTAAGTTGTTGCGCTTGTGATAACTCGTCGTAAGGTCACATGATAACGTCAACATGGCAGATGTCCGGTTCGCATTCATACTCAACGAGATCTGGCTATAAAGTACCTACTCTTTTAGTGCTCGTTAAGGAAGAACTTAGTGAAATTAAGTACCTACTCATTGAGTATGTGGTTTCGAACGCAGCCTCACTGTTAGTTCAATGTCACTCTCTTCACCCATGTGTGCTGTTCCCTTTCATCAAAATTTCAATGCTGATCCAACACACTTTAAACATTGAAATTTTGATGTCAACCAAAATGATGGTTTGGATCAAAACTCAACATTGAATCAATGTTACCTTGCTGTCTGGGAACGCTTTTAACCTGCGTAGAAAGTATAGTCTCTGCTATAGCCTGGAACAAAGACTGTTGACATGAAAAGACCAGCATAGTGAATTATCTATATAGACTCCCAAGTACTTATATGAAGGAACCTGTGCAATGATATTACCATGTATCATTACTGGATTATGATCCCCTACTACACGTCTAGGATCAAAAATCATCTCAATCGTCTTAGTTCCATTGAGTTGTAACCGCATTCTGGGTATTACATTAACATTAGCTCAAATTATATATAGGGAATTTTAATAACCAATCAGGAATATGATTAATATATATCGCATATTACAGTTACATTAAACTATCGAAGCTGAAAATAGATCAATTGTATATATGAATGATTACCACAACGGGTTATGGTTCGTCATTAATATATCTGTCATGAACTGCTCCGAGACTCGAAGGTAGATCCAAATGCAGCTTTTATTAAGAGGCAATCCAGACACATAATCCAATAAACAGGCAGTGGGTCAAAACACAGGTAGGCAGTCCAGGTAGGAGCGGAAGACGACCTGGAGACTGCGGCAAGACGGGAGGCCAGGGCGGAGCAGGCTGTGCAGGCGACCAGGGCGGAGCAGGCTGTGCAGGCGACCAGGGCGGAGCAGGCAGTGCAGGCGACCAGGGCGGTGACGACCCTTCAGGCGGCCAGGGAGGAGACGACCCTTCAGGCGGCCAGGGAGGAGGCGACCATGGCACAGGAACAGACACCGGCTCAGGAACAGGAACAGACACCGGCTCAGGAACAGGAACAGACACCGGCTCAGGAACAGACACCGTGTCGGCGGCCATCTCTGCTGAGGGCTCAAGCGACGTGGCGGTGGTCATCTCGTCTGGAGACACTGGTTCGGTGGAGACCATCTTGTCCTGGGACACTGGTTCGGTGGAGACCATCTTGTCCTGAGACACTGGTTCGGCGGCGGCCATCTTGTACGGAGACATTGGCTTGGCGGCGGCCATCTTGTACGGAGACACTGGCTCGGCGGCGGCCATCTTGTACGGAGACACTGGCTCGGCGGCGGCCATCTTGTACGGAGACACTGGCTCGGAGGCGGCCATCTTGTACGGAGACACTGGCTCGGAGGCGGCCATCTTGTCCGGAGACACTGGCTCGGCGGTGGCCATCTTGTCAAGAGACACAGGCGTGGAGTCGGCCATCTTGTCCGAAGACACAGGCGTGGAGTCGACCATCTTGTCCGAAGACACAGGCGTGGAGTCGGCCATCTTGTCCGAAGACACAGGCGTGGAGTCGGCCATCTTGTCCGAAGACACAGGCGCGGGAAGAGGAAGAGGAACAGATTCAGGCTCAGTATCAGGATCGGATTCAGGCTCGGCGGGACGAGACTCTTGACGGGCAGAAGTGACGTGAAGCTCAGTCTCTGGATCGGCTGACGTGACGTGAAGCTCAGTCTCTGGATCGGCAGAAGTGACGTGAAGCTCAGTCTCTGGATCGGCAGAAGTGACGTGAAGCTCTGGCTCTGGCTCGGCAGGACTGACGTGAAGCTCTGGCTCTGGCTCTGGCTCGGCAGGACTGACGTGAAGCTCTGGCTCTGGCTCGGCAGGACTGACGTGAACAGTCTCTGGATCGGCATGCAGGAAGTGAAGCGTCTCTGAGCTTGACGGGACCAGCGGCGGCGAGGGCTTTGAGCTGGGTAGGACCAGCGATGAAGAGGGCTTTGAGCTGGACAGGACCAGCGATGAAGAGGGCTCTGTGCTGGACGGGACCAGCAGTGAAGGCTCTGTGCTGGACGGGACCAGCGGTGAAGAAGGCTCTGTGCTGGACGAGACCAGCGGTGAAGAGGGCTCTGTGCTGGACGGGACCAACGGTGAAGAGGGCTCTGTGCTGGACGGGACCAGCAGTGAAGGCTCTGTGCTGGACGGGACCAGCGGTGAAGAAGGCTCTGTGCTGGACGAGACCAGCGGTGAAGAGGGCTCTGTGCTGGACGGGACCAGCGGTGAAGAGGGCTCTGTGCTGGACGGGACCAGCGGTGAAGAGGGCTCTGTGCTGGACGAGACCAGCGGTGGAGGCTCTAGCTTGGCGGGCATGTCGCTTGCTGTCTCAGGCGCGGCGGGCATGACGCTCTCAGTCTCAGGGGCAGCGGGCATGACGCATACTGCCTTGGGTTCGGCAGATACCAAGAATGGCAGGTTGTTGTATTTTTATCTTATAATAATGACAGCAGAACAGACGGGAGCCACACGCTAGCATCAACTTCACTTGTTTACTTTATTCTCTCTTCTTCGTTCTTTTTTCAGCATCCACAGTGAATATGCAATACAGCGCCCTCTACAGGTTAAGCCGTAACTCAATACACAACATATTTCCCCTCTTGTTTAGGAAGCTTACCAGGTAAAATAAAAATGAATATGCCATCTCTTAAATCACTTAGGCTGTAATATAATGCAAACTTAACTGATATAATGCAAACTTAAAAGTTTCCTTACACATACTTAACATTAGCATCATTTTCCTTCCAGAAATACTAACACTATAAGTTATAACATGCAACCTTATGTTGATCACCCTTCTAACAGAAGCGTTAACCTTAAGCGAAATTAAGTAAACAAATTTCACCAGCAAAACAGCATTTCAATTATAGATTTCTTTCAGTCACATTTTCAATCTCTTTTTTTTTTTTTTTTTTTTTTTTTCATTGTCATTCCCTCTTAGTTTCCCCCCCAAAGGCCATGAGAAGGATTACTGTACGTAATCACTAAGCCATGCCGGCTTTTTTCTGACCCTGGCAGACCTCCGCACATCACCGGAGGGTTGTGCAGGTCCTGACTCAGGTACTGAAACATCGTTAGCTTGCGGATAATACAAAGACACTTTACTGTGTGTAATGTCCCTCACTGTCAGAAATTCTGCGAACTCGCTCGAGGTAAACTGTGTCCCATTATCACTAATGAGTTCTGTGGGATTACCGAAGCGGGCAAACACAGTCGACAAGAAGGTGGTGACAGCCGTGGTTGTAATTGAGTGTGTGAAAGCTACTTCCGGCCACTTTGTATAATAATCAATCAGAGTCACTGCATAGCGGCAGTCCCAGTTCGCTGACTCAAACGGTCCGACGATGTCAATTCCTACTTTCTGCCATGGACCGTCTGGCAGTGAGACTGGCTGAAGTGGAGCAGCGTGCGTCTTAGCGCTTTTATCATTCATCTGGCAGGTCACACATGCACTAATACTGTCCTGCACCCACATGTCCATGCCAGGCCACCAGTATAAGTCGCGCAGCCTCTGCTTGGTGCGCACAATACCCTGGTGAGTTTCATGTGCCAGGTCCACCAGCTGTTTTCTCAGGGCTACAGGCACTAGCCGTCAGTGAGGGCCCCTGTATTTTGTCACATCTTGAACTGAGAGTTCATCTCTGGTATTAAAGTAGGGTTTGAGCACTGCAGGTAGCGACTTTGCTGTTTTAGGCCACCCCTTTTTCATCTGTGCCCTGATGGCAGTAAGCTCTGGGCATGCCTCACATGCCACCGCAAAATCCTTCACTGAGAGAGCTTTCAGTTCTGTGTCCAGCAAGGCTACAAGTTCAGGCTCAGTCACTGGCTCTGCGTTCTCTTCTGAGGGTAGAGGTAAACGGGAGAGACAGTCAGCAGCATAGTTTTGTGCTCCTGCACGATACACCACATCATAGGTGAAGCAAAGAAGTCTGGCTGACCACCGGGCAATACGCATTCCTGCGCGCCCAAGTCCTTTTGTATGTAGCAGTGTGGTCAGAGCCTGATGATCTGTACGCAGTGTAAATCTTGTCCCCCATAAGAACGTCCTCCACTTTTCCGCAGCCCACACACAGGCTAATGCCTCCTTTTCTACAATTGAATATTTATGTTCGGCAGGGGTAAGTGAACGTGAGGCAAAAGCAACTGTACGCTCCGTGTTATCAGGGTGCATTTGTGTCAGTATAGCCCCCAAACGGTAATCCGAAGCGTCTGTAGACACTATTGTAGACAAGCTGGGGTCAAAGACGGCTAGCGCTGAACTGGTTACAATGCGAGTCTTGACCGTGTCAAAGCTTGACTGTGCTGCTGCTGTCCACTGAAATGTGTCATCACACAGGCAGTCTTGCATGGGCTCCACCAGAGAGGCATAGTTTTGCACAAATTTTGCATACCATGCTGTGAGCCCCAGAAATGAGCGCAGTGTAGTGGCGTCGCTAGGCGCTGGAGCAGCTGTTATAGCCTTGAGGTGATCTTTGTCTGGCAGCAAACCCTGGGCTGAGATGGTGTGTCCAAGGAACCGTAAGCTGGTCTGGTTGAAGTGGCATTTTTCATTATTGAGCTGGAGGCCAGCTTCCTTTAGTGCAGCAAGCACCATCTGCAGGTTACGATCATGCTCCTCCTTTCCTGTGCCATAGACTATTATATCATCCAGATAGTTCTGGACCCCCTTGAGATCTTTCAGCACCAGAGACATCATCTTAGAGAACGCACTTGGAGCTGAACACAGTCCATATGGAACCCGACGAAACCTGAACAGCCCTTCGTGCGTTATAAATGCCGTCAAATCTCTGCTTTCCTCTGCCAGTAACACCTGATGATAAGCATTTTCTAAATCAATGGTGGAGAACACAGTAGCTCCACGCATTTCAGAGAAGAATCCATCCATATGGGGAAGTGGTGACTGTCCATCACTACCGCCTTGTTTGGTTCACGTAAGTCCACGCACATTCTCATGGCACCATTTTTTCGTCGTGTGACCACGATGGGTGAAACCCATGGAGATGCATCAATCCTCTCTATCACCTCCATTTCTAACAATCTCTCCACTTCAGCAGAGACAGCTTGTTTAACAGAGAGAGGAAGTCTCTGCAGCTTTTGTTGGACAGGCTGGACGTCTTCCCTGACTTTTACACGGTGAAGGAAACCTTTAGCAAGACCTAGCTTCTCCGCAGTCACTGATCCGGCTTTGATCTCTCTGATCTCGGTCACTGAGCCCGCAGGTGAGAACACGATGTTGTTATCAATAGAAAGTCTCAGTGCCCTGAATAAGTCCATTCCCAGCAGAGCTGTGCCTGTCTTCATGACGTACAGTGTAGCTGGTACTGTAATGGTGGCATACTGCACTGTAGCTGGCAGGCAACCCAGCACTGGAACATCAGCTTTGGTGTAAGTCACTAACCTTTTTCCTGGCTCAGCAAGCGGCACACCACTGAAATGCGCTGTGTAGAGATGCTCAGGGATGATTGACACCGCCGATCCCGTATCCACCACTAACTCCACAGTACGGGAAGTTGACTTTGCATTTATGGCTACTGTGCATGTAATTTTTTACATCTCGTTGTCCATTTTCTATCATTCGCACCGTATTCATTTCCAGAATAACCACTTCTCCTACTTTGGCCGTGTTTTGTTTGGACTTACATACACGAGCAAAGTGTCCGACCTTATTGCAGTTTCGACATGTCACTTTCCATGCAGGGCAGTCCTGAGCATTTGCCATGTGAGCTGCTGATCCACATCTAAAACAGCTTTGATCCTGTTTCAGTGCTGCTGAAGGCTCTGCGAAGTAACTGCTTTTTGCTCTGGTTCTGAATCTACGTTTCGGTCTTGCCTTCAACACGTGCACTGGAGCATGCGGCTCCGAAGCTGGAGTCTGAGCATGTCCGATAGCTGCTTCCACTTGACACACCAACTTTACTGCTTTATCCAGAGTGAGATCTGCCTCCGTTTGTACTAAAAGTCTTTCACGTATTCTTACAGAGCTAGCGTGCTCAATAAGTTGGTCCCGTATCATTTCATCTGTATTACCAGCAAACCCGCACGTTGTAGCTAACTCACGTAGCGCGCCAACATACTCAGCTACAGTCTCATGCGGTCTCTGTACTCTTTGTCTAAACTTGTGTCGTTCCACCACGACATTTATTGCTGGACTGAAATGTGCACGCAGTGCATCTACTGCTGAATCATAGGTTGTACCTACGTTCGTGAGTGTATAAAATACAAGTTGGCCTTCGGTACCCAGGCAGTGTAGGAGAATTGCACGCTTCCTCGTGTCGGGCCAGTCATCCCCCTCCTCATGAATAGCGAGCAGGTAATTCCCGAACATTTTCATCCACATATCGAACGGGATAGTGGGTTGTCCACTGCATGGCAGGAACAATGCAGGAAGAGGCACACCGGCAGTCGCCATCCTCGTTGCCAATTTGTTGTATTTTTATCTTATAATAATGACAGCAGAACAGACGGGAGCCACACGCTAGCATCAACTTCACTTGTTTACTTTATTCTCTCTTCTTCGTTCTTTTTTCAGCATCCACAGTGAATATGCAATACAGTGCCCTCTACAGGTTAAGCCGTAACTCAATACACAACACAGGTAAAGGTAGCAGGGATATAAAGTTACATTCATATGCAGAATTACACACATTTAAAGTTCACTCACACGACTATCAAGCCATGATATCGGCTACTATGATACGGGAAAATCAAATCCATGTTTATACATTTCTTAAGTGGTTATACATATAGAAAATATAAGATTGTAGGGTCTAGTTCTCTTTCTTTACAAGAATTCAAGTGAGAGTTGTGGTTCCCTTGAAATTCCTGTTGGGGGTCGTAACTTTTATGACCTAGCAAGAGGTAGGGTTACAGAATGTGATCCTGTTAGGGGAATCATTCTTTAGGAATATACTTAAAATTCGAAGTTACACACCAGTCTCAAATTACACCTATAGAATAAAACAATACAGATTCTGAATCACTTGTATTTTGAACTAAATACAAAGGGATGTTTGCGTGTGTGTGTGTGTGTGTGTGTGTGTGTGTGTGTGTGTGTGTGTGTGTGTGTGTGTGTGTGTGTGTGTGTGTGTGTGTGTAGGTATGTGTGTGTAATGTCACGTAGAAAGTTCCATTATCTCTTCGGTGCATCTCTTTGAGGCTTGAGGGTTGAGGTTGAGGCCACAGAATGCACAAGTTTTATTCATTTTATTCATTAATACAAATACAAAACATGGAGAAACTGATTTGCTTCCTCTTTGGTCGAGCCAGATGTCTTTTCTGCAGACTTTATATTTAAGTATAGCTTTAACAAAAACATCTTGTTCCACTGTGGTCTGTCTAGACTCTAGAGGGACTTTTAGACTTATTTTTTTACAAACATATTTAGCTGGAAGTGAGACTGGAATTACCGACGACTTGTTTTCAGTTCAGAATCACTTCCTTTTAGGAGACATTTATTTATTTTTATATAAATGTTATATATTACATTTTATATAAATGTAAAACTGTATATTTTCCTCCATTTTGATGTTTGAAACTATGCGGACCTTTTACATACACACACAGCTTTATTACACAGGAAAGGGAATATCTGAAAAAGCGTAAGGGGCACTTCAATAAAACATGGCTGAGATGTTTTTTTTTTGTTTTTTTTTCCATTTCAGGTTAAATAGCACAGACATATTTAGTTTGTTTTTCAGCACAATCTTCTTACCAGCTGTAACTGTCCATGTTGCTGGTGTTTGACGTCAGCACAGCTGTAACTGATCATGAGGACAGTTGCTGTATAATGAGGGGATATTATCTGTTAATTGCGCAGGAGGCGAGAGAGATGCGAGAAGATGATGATCTGAAGAGAGCCACTGAGCTCAGCTTGCAAGGTCAGTATGACGTGATGTTCTTCCTCACATGACTTCTGTTTTACTGTGAGTGTTTGTGTGTGTGAACATGTGTGTTTGTGCTGTTGTAGAGTTCAATAACTCCCTGCCCGAGCTGCTGTGCTCCGATGACGACTCGGGCAATGAAGACGGCCTGGATATGGAGTACAGTGAGGCTGAAGCGGAAGAGCTCAAGAAGAACGCTGAGGTGCGTCTGTGCTTAATCGCTTCTGAACCCGTAATACAGTCGGCATGCTTTAAAAAGTCTTGTAAAGAGGAGATTCCCGCTTTTCAGTGGTGTCGGTTGTCTCCGTTGGACATTCAGAGGCTCCGTAGTGAACGTGATTGGGTCATCAAGTTTTGATCAGCATTGATTCGTCAAAGAATTTGAAATTGTTCATGTTAAAACAAATACAGAACATGGAGAAACTGCTTTTGCTTCCTCTTTGGTCGAGCCAGATGTCTTTTCTGCACACTTTATATTTAAGTACAGCTTTAAAGGACAACTCCGGTGAAAAATGAACCTAGGGGTAATTAACACATGGTTACCGAGTCGATTGTTCCTTGGGATGCGTTTTCATGAAAATCGGATGCAAAGAGTTTTATCTCTAAAAACAGATTAGCTCATAACGCTAGTATATGGGGCACAGAGTAAGTAAAAGTAAATCGCTAGTTAATACCACTAACAAGGCTCAAAATAGCCTCACACTAACACGGTAGCATAATGAGGGTCCTTACATACAAACCGAAGCATTGAGAACTTTGTAAGTGTACAGACAGTTTAATAAGAAGATCCTTTATAAAGACAGTACATTACGCGTTTACAGACAGGATCCATCTTGGAAAACAGTCTCGACTAATCGAGTCACGAACGCCGTGCTAAGTGAGCTGGTCGATAGGAATTACGTTTGTGAAATATAACGTAGCACGGCGTTCGTGGCTCGATTAGTCGAGACTGTTTTCCAAGATGGATCCTGTCTGTAAACGCGTAATGTTCTGTCTTTATAAAGTATCTTCTTATTAAACTGTCTGTACACTTACAAAGTTCTCAATGCTTCGGTTTGCATGTAGGGACCCTCATTATGCTACCGTGTTAGTGTGAGGCTATTTTGAGCCTTGTTAGTGGTATTAACTAGCGATTTACTTTTACTTACTCTGTGCCCCATATACTAGCGTTATAAGATCATCTGTTTTTAAAGATAAAACTCTTTACATTCTATAATCATGAAAACACATTCCAGGGAACAATCGACTCAGTAACCATGTGTTAATTACCCCTAGGTTCATTTTTCACCGGAGTTGTCCTTTAACAAAAACATCTTGTTCCACTGCGGTCTGTCTAGTGGGACTTTAGACTTTTCTCACATCTTACAGAAAGAACAAAAAGGTGAACCTAAGTCAACTACACTGAGACAAAGAAAAGCATTGAACATATATTTCAAATGATAATACTGCTAAACACAACAAACTATATGATTTCTTCAGATATGATTGACGAATCAGATCAATCACCCATTTAAGATCCATGAATGATGAAATTGTAAAACCTTTGAAACCGAGACCGCCGCCCGCAGCCAAACATAATTATTGTTCTTAAATGTTAATAACTTTTGAACCTCTAATCCAAATTTGTGTTTTAAAAAGTCCCGTAAAGAGGAGATTCTCTGCTTTTCAGTGGTATAGTTTGTCTCAGTTGGACATTCAGAGGCTCCGTTGTGAACGTGATTGTCATGTTTTGATCAGCATTGATTCGTCAAAGAAACCCATGCGGTTTGTCCCTCTGAGTCGAACAGGAACAATTGTTGATGCTTGTTGATTCGTTACTGTCACGGATAGATGAGGCAGACAGAGAATCCACATGCACGCACAACTTTAATAGAGAAAAGACAAAACACTGATAATCCAAACTAGAACACCATGGAGATAGTCCACACAGGAAAACAGGAACTTCCTGGAAACAAACAGGAACACATACAATAATCCATTCAACGACTAACAAAACACAACTGAAAAACCCAGCTAAATACACAGAGAAATAAGGGATAATTAACTGAAGGTGTGTTCAATGACGGCATTTATGGCATTAAAAAACAACACAGAGAAAAGGAAATCAAACCATACAGGAAGTGAGGCTAGAAGCACTGGTAACTGAAAACACATTTTTATTTTTACCATTTTGGTTTTCTAGATAACCCCCTTGTTTGAGTTAAAAGATAAAATGTATTTTCTTTTTTGTGTGAAATGGCTCTTGAACTAGAAATGGGTTTGAATATTTTTTTATTGGTTATGTGTGCAATATTACTTTATTCAGTGTGATGTTTGACAATGTTCAGTTTATGTTTTGAAAATTAGTTGTTTTAATTAAATGAGTTTAATAGTCAAAATCTCTCAGTTTGTTTCAGTTTTAAGGTGCTTTATTCTCTCTCTCTCTCTCTCTCTCTCTCTCTCTCTCTGATCTACCACAGTCTCTAAATGACTAAGCTACTCTCACAAAACGTTCATGTCTGAAGAGACTTTTTTTGACACTCTCACGGGAGGATATCATGCACCCTCTTAAAATGGATGGAATAACTGGACTTTTTCATTCTGTGATTTTGTTAATTGCTTTTGGTAAGTTGACTTGTTTAAGACAATCTTGTTACCTTTATTTTTTTTAAATGGATGCTTGGTTTAACCTGTTATTTGTATTTCATTAGACATATTGTTTTCTGTCCTATTATAAACTCTTATTTTGTGGTATATTAGTGTGATTAAAAATAGCTTGTGTTTTAGATTGCACTTAAATCTAATCAAATTCTATCGTCCAGTAAAGAACAGGTGTTTGTTCCTTATCAGTTTATAACATTTCCCATCTAAAAGTAGGCGCGTTATTTAATTTTTTCCAACATTTCTTATTTCCAAATTCAGAGTTTTTAAAAAAAACAAACATTAATCTTATAACATTATTAATGCAACTGTAATTGCAGTGCAAATGCATAAATAAATACTACATCTAAATGTCACTTCATACAGCTTCTGTGCAGTGCTAAGATTAATTTTGTTTACACTTATTTTATTTGCTTGGTAACTAGAGCCAGTTATATATTCTCATTAATGAAGTATTCAGAGGAAAATCTGGTCTGTTTTCATTTACATCTATGTATTTATAAAAGTTTGGTTCATTTTGTAGATTTGAATTATAAATGAACACAATATTGCATGGTATCTTGGTATCATGATACTTCAGCTGGTATAGTATCGTAAGACATTTTTATGGCATAACTTAGTATACAATACTGTATTACTGCCAGAGGGGAACCAGGGCCCTCCAGGTGTCACGGTTGCAGTCCAACACGAATGACAAATTCCCTGTGCAGTGCCAGCAGTTTGGGGGGCCAGGGTGAAGCCGGCAGTTTGGGGGGCCAGGGTGAAGCCGGCAGTTCAGGGGGCCAGGGTGGAGCCGGCAGTTCGGGGGGCCAGGGTGGAGCCGGCAGTTCGGGGGGCCAGGGTGGAGCCAGCAGTTCAGGTTGTCCAGAGTTTTATGTCATCAATCAATGTCACGTTTGTTCACAGTGAGCTGCATTACACGCGGGATTGACATGGTGGTTACAACGAAAACTCTAACGCTAAGTTTAGTCATGGCTTGTCTTGAAAAGTGCAGGACTGTGAGTCAAATCTTCAAATCTTCCAGCTTTAGATGTTGATTTGATTTCAGATGCTTTCTTAAAGCACCCTTCAGACTGCTAACAGCAACATTAAAGTATCTGAATGTTGAGCCGCAGCTCATTGGCCACTGATGCAACAGCAACCAATCAGCTGTCAATGTAGATAATGATGTGATCGCCACCAAATGAGTTAAGGACCTATCAGCCTGTTCCAGCTAGAGTTTCATACCAGAACTACATATTTATTCCCATTTTCCTGTTTCTAATGTAGCCTAGAGGTTCCATAAGGAAATTCTTACATAAAGATCCAAATATCCTTTTTAATAGTATACATGCATGCACAGCCACATGAATGATTATTCTTATTTCATTTTTATATAAAGTACCTATTGAGACAGCATGACATTTTCATGTATAGTGTTCATACCTAGTAAGCAGTTCTTGAAAGTTTCATGGCAGTTTCTGCAGGTTTCCAGTTTATGTAAGCTCATTTCCACAACAGATAAAAGAAATAAAAAAAGGTATATTTCAAAAACAGAGATATATACAGAGGTATTGCTGTATTTCCTTTCTACATGCTCTATATGTGAGAAATCTTGTCTTTTTCTCTCAGTGGCGTTCAGCGAGGGCCGTGTGGTGAAGGTGCCGCTCAGTCCTCTGGTGCATGTCGAGGGACAGGCCGTCTCCATCCGCTGCAGTGTGTCCGACTACCATGGGCCCCGGGACCAGGATTTCGAGTGGTCCATGATCCATTCCGGTGATAAATTGCTCCCTCTCGTCTCCACCTTTGACAGTACCTTCATGGACCCCACAGTGAGGGACCGGGTCAACAGCAGGGACATCAGCTATAAGAAGCTGGGCGATAATTCAGTGGAGCTCAGGTTCAAGAAGGTGCGAGCGACAGACAGCGGTGTGTATCGCTGCAGCACCCCGAGCACAGACTCCGTCATCAGCGGGAACTACCACGCCGATGTGGAGCTCAAAGGTGAGTCAAGATTTAATTACAGTTAAATACAATAATTTAATTAATTGAAATAAATAAACAATAAATAAAATAATCACACTTTTATTTAAAGTAACACAAAAATTGGACAGAAAATAGGCCTATATTAAAATAATATTAAATATCAATATATTAACATCAATATATCAATATATATTCTTCATTCAGTTCTATGAAACATAAACAGATTCAACAGCTTTATTTTTTGGCCAATTATCAAAATAAAGTAGTCCTACAAAGCTATTATTATCAGAGCATGTGAGCAGATAGCAGGGAGTGGATCAGTGAACGATTTATGCTATCTGCTCACATGCTCTGATAATAATAGCTTTGTAGGACTACTTTATTTTGATAATTGGTCAAAAAATAAACACTTGTTGCACGTTAATGTTTTTCTTTTTTGGGGAAATGTACAGAGAAAAAAAATGTTTGTAACCCTCGCACACCTTTTTATTTTATTCCTTTGATTTGTCATCTCATTCGTTTCTTTGCTAGATTTTCTCATGTCTGCTCATGCTAGTTAACATTAGTCACTCCCTGTTTTATATAATGTTTTTTTTTCTCACAAATGTATGACTTTTAGAAGTGCAATTTGATTACCATATGCAGTTTTATTAAAGTTGAATTAGCTAACCTTCTATGCAATTTTTACTCTTCAAAGTGTACACTTGCAGGTGTTGATTATAATTAATTGACTGATAGCCCCATAAATAACAAAGAAGATAAACAATATTTAATAAGTATATAATTATCTAACATAAGACTAATTAAAAAATAACCACAAAACAAAACATGCTAAATGGGGGATATCTATATCTAGCATAAAAAAAATAATTGTCAGAATGTCATCTCTCAGTTGCTGAATGTCGCGCAACAACATTGTTACAGCCCTGTTGCGCAATTGTACGTTGTTACAACATTGCGAGCACTTGCCATAGTAGAAATGCAACGTTCCACAACGTAAATGTGTTTGCTGGGTACTCACCAAGGTTATTTTCGTGAACGAAAACTGAAACTAAGACTAAAACTATTGGTCAAAAAACATTTTCATAAACTGAAATAAAATAGAAATTTCAACATAAATGAAAAACTGAAACACTTACTGAGAAACTAACTGAAACAAAACAATAATTAGCAAAAATATATAATCGTTTTCGTAATTAATAAGCTGTCATCCTCTACCAGAAAATCACTTTTTTCCATTCCACTGCACTTTATTTTTCAGTGTATGTTTCACTGGAGTCTCGCGTCTTCTGCAGCATCAAGTGCATGACATGATGCTCTAAAAATGCAGCACTCAAAGGGTAACTAAACCCTAAAACAATTTTTTTAGTTAATGATCTGTAAGACTGGGGCTTTATTAATGCTGTTCATTGATTCAAGTAATGATGTGACATTTTTTCACACTTTTGACATTTGTGTTTAAAGTGTTTTAATTCTAGTGCTGCCCTCTTCAGGTTGAACGGTGGCTACTGCAGTTGAATTTTTTTTTATTGAAAGTTGTGGTAGGGGCTCTGCCTACTTTTCCCTATATGGGGAGGCTGCAGACCTGGGGCCTCATGTATCAATCTTGCGTACGTACAAAAACTTTGCGTACGCCAGCTTTCACGTTCACGGTCGTATGTACTAACAGTGAAATTAACGCGAGAATGTGCGTTCCTCCACGCCAATTTCATGTCTGGCGTACGTACATTTCTCATTGTTTTTGTCCGTTGGCGACTCTTACAGGCAATGAAGTGAAGTTGCAAACATTACACAACGAATTGTTCTACAAGTCTATCGCACCACCAACCGTGGGAAGCATTGCTATTAATTTGCAATTTATAAAATAATTGACATATATTGTCACACGAGCCTTATGGGAATATTCTATCAATTATGCAATTAAATAAGAACATATAAAAGCATATGCAAATTGATACAACCCTTAGTCTATGGAAATGACAGCTTTGGTTTAATGTCCACCTTTATATCAGACCATTTCTTTTTAAGGTTAATTGGGGTAGGCTGTGTACAGTTGAGACACCTTAAATAACTTGCGTTCGCAGCAAGCACAAGTTGTGATTTTTGCTGTGCACGTGCGTATTAGTGTCCTCTTTGATCGTGGGAAATTTGAACAACGGACGTGTCCCCGATCCGAAGATATCGGGAAAAGATATGACGTCCACTTCAAAATGCACTCTCCACAATGAATAGCTTATTATCCTTATGTGACTGTTAAACGTAACTGGTATCACCACAAACGTTATTCTGTGCCCTAAAAACTGGCATATTTCATGGTATTGTGTCATGCAAGGTAATTGCAAAATCTAGAGAAATGTGCGAGGTGGCCAGCGGGGGATAGTTGAGACACATATCTACTGTACCCCCGATAGAGCTCTATTAGGAAACACATTGTTTAGTTGTTCAGTGTTATGATAACAGGTTAAACGTCGTAATAAGCCAGCATAGGACGCAAATGAAAATAAAATTTGATATTTGTGATATTTAAACTGTATTATTATTAAATATTGTTACATATCTTGTTCCTGCTTTATACATTTTAATCAGTGCTAATTTAAATAAAATGAATGAATATAAATGGATGAATAAACAAAAATGTTGCCCAATTGTTATTTTCTTTATTTGTCTTTATTTTTTATATTTTACAATGAATGGTTGGTTACCTTCACATCATTAGAAATGGGTGTCTCAACTGTACCATGCACTGTCTCAACTGTACCACATATTGGCAAAGTTGAGACAAAAAGCACCTTATTTTTATGAGCTGATTGTGGAAAATATAAACTACTTGTGGGTATTATTGATAGATAATATCTTAGTCTACAAGCTAATGTAATGTCATGTGACGTGCCATGTGGAAATTCACTTCTTTTCAATGTCTATTTTTGTGTGAAAAATCAAAACGCAAAAAGTGTCTCAACTGTACTCAGTCTACTCTACAGTGCGACTTTCAGATCCCACCGCATTGACAGCATCAGCCAAACTCTCCCACTCATATTTTTTCCTTTTGTTATTAATTGCGGAGGACAAAGTTCCAAAAAAAAAAAAAATTGTTTTCCGTTTCTACCTCCGATAGTAACACCTCCAATTCACTTTCTGTAAAGTTTCGTTTCTTGCCGCTATTTTCTTACTGCTTTCTTTTGCCAAAGTGGACTCATTACCATATTTAAATTAGTTTAATTAAGGGAGGAGACTGGGTGGGGCGTTGTGCTCGTGCATGTGCGCTCAATTTTACGTTAACTGGGATGTACAAAGAGAATATGCGTGGGATCCTTCGTACGCAGAGATTCATACATCTGGGTTTTTTTGTGCGTACGCACATTTACAGCTTTGTCTGTACGCAATGTTTTAGTATGAATTCAACGCAAGTCTTTATACATGAGGCCCCTGGGGCCTCATTTATAACCGTTGCGTACGCACAAAACAGGCCCTGAAAGAGGCGTACGCCACTTCCGACGCATAAGTTGTGATTTATAAAAACAAACTTGACGGGAAAAGTTGCGCACCTGCACGCAAACTCTGACCCATGCGTACGAACGTTTTGGAGATGGAGCAATTTGGCGACACCGATGGTGAGCTGGAGTTAAGCGTCTTTTTGTTCACTTTTAGACTGAAAATCTAAATAAAAAATACAAGATAATACAAATATAATTTCACTCACCAAGCCTGTAACTTGAAGCAAATATCCATCCGTTCTTAAATGTCCGCGCCAGCGAGCGGGTTGGGCCGTTTAGTGAAACTGACGCAAATAACAGTTTAAATAAATAAAAAAATGATTTAAACTATGTTTTACTTCTGATATAAACATTTAGATTAAATATGCCATTCAAATTAATGGAGAACACTTAAACATGAAATCATTACTGAGAAGTTACAACATTTTTTATATTCGAATTCAATCAGTAGAAATATTTGTTGTGGATGCGATGCTTTTGAACACTTTTCCTGTGGCGTGCTGTGTTTTAATGTTTTAACCACAGAGATAATTGCTTATCAAGATAATACAAGATTGTCTGAGAAAATAGTTTAGTGCAAATAATGCCCAAGGCCTATCTGTTTCCAAAAATATAAATCAATTAAAAATACTATTCGGCCAGTGGAAAAGATGAAATGTATTTTACACTATTTGATTTATGTATTCAAAAACAAGACAAGGATAGGCAAGTACATGATTTTTATTAATGTAATGTGTCTTGTACCATTAAACGTTATCACGTGGATGAATGATCATATGCAAATGATATGCAGATGAGGATATGCATAGTAAAACTAGGCGTTGTAAGCTCCATATATGGTTATTTCGGGGTGGAGACGCATGTGCACACAATCTTCCGCTGACTGGGATTTATAAAGTGAATTCTGCGCAGGTTCTGGCGTATGAACGGTTTTATAAGTCTGAATATTTTTTTGCGTACGTCATTTTTGGCTTTCGGGCGCACGTACACTTTTAGTAAGGTTCCTACGCACAGTTTTATAAATGAGACCCCTGGAGCCGATAGATCTACGCCCCAAGCAGTTTTACGCCCCTGCTGTTCCTGATGCGTCCAGTAGGGGGATATACTGCGAAATAACACCATTAAATCGACGCTCAAAACTTACACATTAATAACTGTCCCGTTCATAGACTTTGCCCGGTTTTGTGTTTTTTGTCCATTTTAATATAAACGTTTTAGTATAAATCTGCACTATGGATTAAAATATCTAGAGATATTAAGTTGGGCTTCACTCTCTTCACTCAGCCTACAGATGACTGTTTGTTTTATTCAGCCTACAGAAGACTATTTGTTTTTGTGAATTAAAAAAAATAACACACATAGTTGGATCAGATGACAAGTAATGATATATGACCTACTGTAAAATAGTTAATTGAATATTGAATATTCACTGTATGTTTTTATACAGGAGACTGAATGAAATATGTTGTTGTGAATTTATATAAAGTTACAATTAGATATTAACCATATTTAGCCCATTAGACATACAGCACCGTGTAATCATATGGATTCTCGATTAAATATCTGCTGTACTATTTACTATTAGTCATCATACAACTACAAAACAGTGTCCTACATAGCATTTTATGAAGACAAACACAATTTATCCCTTTTCTAAAATTCCAAGGGCCATTTATAAGAAAGAGACAATATTGCTGTTCACAAAAACATTATTTATCAACACCATTTATGAATTATGATGACTCCCCTATGGCTTGCCACTCTTCTTTAACTGTTTTTCTATCCTCCTGTCAAAGTGCTTCTGCTCACTGATAAAATAAATAAATAATAAACATTAAAAAAAATGTAAAAAGGACATCCATGGTAAATTTGATCTTGTCAAATTCACAAGCAGCAGGACTCACTGTTACATTTTGTATAAAATTCCTGAATCCTTAATTTTTTATCACAGTTGCTTTGGTACATTTCATCATTATTCATTATATCAATTAATTTTTTCCTTCATTAGTGAAATTCTAAATACACCTCCGCAATTCATCAATTCAGGACACATTTACAAAATAAAGTGTAATAGAAATGTATTGAAAACATGCTTAACAGTTTATGACAACTAGTCAACCATTTTGCATTTAATGACTTATGCAAGGAACTAATGCCTAGATGTTTTGAGGAGTATGACAATTCAACAGAGAAATAGTATAATAGGCCTATATTTTGATCAACATGACATAAAGAGTTGATAATGTAGGAAACAGCAGACAGTTGTACATTATCAATTGCATGAATGTACCGAAGCATTTGCAATTTGTATAAAATGAGAAATTGCTTTTATGATGTGCACAAGTGCAAGATGATGTGATTTCAGGTGTGATCTGAGAAATGCACCAAAGCAACTGAGATAAACTATAAGACTTATTGGAGACCCTGCAGAATCACTGTAGACCCCCTATAAGAGTCACAGGCCACATAAAAGAAAGTGTTACGAGAACACAAACTGCCTTTTTAATTTGAGTTTCATATCTGTGGGTATTTCATAAAAAATAAAAAATTAAACATTTAAAAAATGTAAAAAGGACATCCATGGTGAATTTGATCTTGTCACAGTGTGTGTGGGTGTGCTGCCCAGAATTTATGTCAGGTGAGTGTGGATTGCATCGATTTGCTCCTGATCTTCAAAGTACAACGGCACAGGCACTTTTGGAAAAAGTGTCAAGACACTTTGATTTCTTTTGGCCACTGATGATGAACTGTGCAGAGAAAATTTAAAATGACATTAAAACATGTCCTTGTATGTCTCTGTAAGTCATTTATTTACTAGAGAAGCTATTGGTTTGGAATGCAGTTAAAAAAAGAGATGGGAGTTTATAGTTTATACAAGTTTCGAGAGAGAGAGAGAGAGAGAGAGAGAGAGAGAGAGAGATTTTCATTTCCTTAAGTTATAGCTAAAGCAAACACACACCTTTATGGGATCATGCAAGTTACTTGGTAAAGACAGAGTATGATAAATCCCACATTAAGTGCACACAGCCTACATTTTAGTCCAGATCAGTAGCCTAAGCTATTTTAAGAAAAATGTATATTTAGATATAAATTAGATAGTTAGATCATCTCATAAGAAACAACTCAAACCAGAAAGGAGTAAACAGAGTCTTACCAGAAGAGGCCATCTCACGCAAGATAAAGACAAGCAACAAAAGAAAATTCAAAAGAAAATTAATTTTGAAAGTGAGTAGATAAGACTAGGGGCAGCTAAACTTACACGTGGTTAGCTATAACGTATAAGTTTAAACCAGACAGAACATCAACCTGACCGTCCAGAACTTTTTGTCTCTCGAAATAAATTATAGACTCATTATAGAATTATATAGAAATGAATTGATATCTACCTAGCTCTATCAAGCTAATCGTTTATAAATAATAAATGTTGCATCATTGCTAAACAACAATAACTTTAGCGGATTATTTAAAGGTATTGTAGGTAGGATTTTTATAAAAAACTTATTTTCCAAATTTGTTTAAACTTTATTTATATATCAAAACATAATTAAAATGTAAGTACTCTGAAAAAGAAAGTATAAAAATCGAGTGTCTGTAGACCTCTCACGACTGTTTTAAAGACAGCTCATTATTTCCATTCACTCCACCCCCTCCCTTCTGGGCTCCTTCCAAAGCCACGCCCCCAAAACACATGAACGCGCGACGCCGACCGCTCAGCTGAAGACGCATTATTTACCTGAGACGAGCGGAGAGGAAGGAGCGCAGTGCATGAGCTGTGTCCCAATGTGAAGACTGCATCCTTCGAAGGCTGCGGACTTCAAACGATGCAGCCTATGCGTCCTCCGAACGACACACCATGTAGCCTTCGTAGGATTTCCTAATTGCGCAGCCAGGTGTTCCCGATCACCGCTCCAGGCGCCAAGCAACGGTGCGAGAGTATGCTGCCATCCTGACAATTCATTTGATATAATTGAGTAAACAGCTATGGAGCCAGAATTGGCTATTGTAATTTTTATGTTTTATATTTTACTGGAGGACATGATAAGGATGTTTCAGGTCATGCACTTTGATTCAAATGTTCATTTATATCTTACCTTGATGCGATTTTGTAGGCTAGTGTATTCTTTTTATTATGCACATAAATGGACCATGGTAAATATATTTACACAGGTTTTTAACCCCATTTGAATATAAAACCCAGTTGAATATAAAAAGTCCAGTGCGAATGTTACTCCCGCTCGTCATCGGCAGCTGTCAGTCACTGTTGCTAGGCGACAAGAACAATCCTCTGTAGGCTAGACCGGTCCGAGCGCTTCAGATGCGCCCTTTGAAATGGGACGGAGCTGTAGTTAGCAACAGTTTGTTAATATTGTGACAATAGGCCTACATTTTGTTACTTTAATTTTCAAAATAACCAGTGGTGGTATGTAAGGAACTACATCGTTAATACTCGAAGTGATTTCCCCACACAGGACAGCAACACTACAAAATTATGTTATTTTACAATATGATGCATTGTTTTACATTAAACTACACAAAAGTATATAGTTTAAAAATGTATCAACCTTGAAAATATTCAGAAGTAAAATGCAACATATGCAGTAATATAAAAGCAGAACCATCATAAAAACCCTGACAAGGTTTTTTTCCTCCAGAATTCCTTTACTTTTACTCTTGATACCTTAAGTACATTAGAGTATACAAGATAATTTTGCTTAACTAAGGTTTAAAATATATGACTAGTAGTTTTTCGCCAATGCGGTATTAGTGGTTATTAAAAGTACTTTAGTGTAATAAAGTATCTCAATATTTATTCCATGAGTCAGCCCTGCAAACCTGTTGGTAGACAACTTAGTGGATAGTGAAAATATGCAGTCAAACACTCTGGAGAGCATCCCAGATGATGTCCCACCAGCAGGAGGCCTTACCAGGGTCTCTATTGTGGAGATCCATCCCAGTCCAGCAGCACACCAGGGTCTCCCACTCAGCTGAATAAAAGTCTACATCATTTTTTCTTATTTTATGTACTTTAAATTTAAATGTTTATGTTGATTTTGATATGTTTAACGTATGTTGTAAATAGTTGGGGGAAAAACGTTATAGAAGAATTTGTTTCATGTAGAAATTATGACTGTCATTACCAAAATAATCAATGTCCAGAGCAATGAATTATCTTTTATTTACACATTTAAAGTTGCATACATTTTTTTTTTTCCTTTTAAAAAATAAGTGAAAAAAAAGTTAAACAAGAATACATATATATATATATATACATACATACATATTTCTCAATCATTCTTTCAAGAAGAGAAAACAGCCTGTCCATTCTCTCCTGTGCTCTCCTCGCCTCTGCAGTCCCATGTCTTCTCTAATCAAGTCCAAAAACTCGTCCTCTCTGTCTCGCCTTCATCGTGGTGCTGGTGCGGGTGCTGCTGCCCCTGGCTCCTCCTCTTCTATGTCACACACTGCTGAACTCGGCCCTGGTGTGTCCTCAGGGATTGAGGCAATGAGGGTGCAATGCCTCTGTCCCAACATCTCATCCTTGAGGACAAACCAGGGCCAAGTTTCAGCAGTGAGTTTCCCACTCACACACTCACCCGTCCCAGGACACGTGCAATCCTAAGGCAGAGCAAATTAACCATGGCTTGTTAACAACAACAGCACATACATTCCAGCAAAGATGTGATCTCAACTTTCTTACTTTGTATTTGTAAAATCATATTTATATTCAGAAATCATATTCATGAATTCTCAAATTTGGTTAAAACCTTTGTAGACATAGCTTGCATGACAGCACTACAAAAACACATAAAAGTGAAACCCCATTGCCTTATCTACTGCTTTTCCTATTGTTGTGGGCTTTATAGGGTGAGTGATATTTCTTATTTACACAAGTTAGACAGACTAGTGCAAATATTACAATAAAATGTAATTTATTTATTTTTTTAATTGCAGTTTAATAAATTGAGCTGTCTGCTCCTTGCTCCCTGAAACAATTATTAAACTAATATTAGCACAAGTTTTGCCTCAGACCACCTGACAAATGAAGCCACGCAATGGTGAAGAAGGAGTTAAGGTGAAGTTTATAAGAAAGAAAAACTTGTGGCTTTTAACTCTGGTTTCGCTAGCTATTTGAGTAAATGAAAACATAATACTTACATTTAAATGTGAATTTGCCGTCCACCAGCGAACTCTCGGCCGTCATTTTTTTTTTTTTTTTAAATAAAAATGCTGTCGTCATCGCCGCGCGATGAATTATGGGGTAGGATAGTCCGCTAAGTGTCCATTTATGTATCCTTCCTTTCACGGGGAAACGAAGGGTGCATTTGGCGTCGCTTTAGCCTTCGTCGCGCCGCGATGACGCAACCGGCCTTCGAATACGGCCTTTGGAGGATGCAGAATTGAATTGGGACAGCCTTCATCGCGCCGCGGTGACGCAATCGGCCTTCAAATGCGACCTCCGAAGTGTGCAGCCTTTGAATTGGGACATCCTTCGTCGCGCCGCTGAGACGCATTCCCAGCAAACACATTTACGTTGTGGCAACGTCTCTGGCACGTTGCATTTCTGCTATGGCAACGTTGCTGTCTACGTGCTTGCAACATTGTAACAACGTAGAATTGTAAGACGCGACAGGGCTGTAGCAACGTTGTTGCGTGACATTCAGCAACTGAGAGACGACGTTCTGACAATATTTTTATAAGCTGCTATATCCCCCCATTTAGCATTTTGTTAGATAATGATATACTTTTTATTGTTTATTGTTTATCTATATTATTATTTAATGGTGCTATCAACACCTGCAAGTGTACACTTTGAAGAGTAAAAATGACAGAAGGTTTCGTTAATTCAACTTTATTAAAACTCCATCAAATTGCACTTCCAAAAGTAGGCTAATACATTTGTGAAAAAAAAAACGAAATAAACGAATATACAAATTTATTTTAAGTATAATAAATAAAACATAAAAAGCAAAGGCAGATCAGAACATTTAATGAACAAAACCGGGTCTGTATGGCAGACAGTAGCCGAAAGCCGGACGATATAGAGGAGCAAAGAAACGAATGAGACTAAATAGCGGAAAAATCTAATGAAAAACTAAACAGTGCAAGCGATGCTACATTAATCGCATTAAAAATTAAAGTTGTAGGCTGAGTTTGATAGCTGAGGTAGGCTAAATTAAACGCAATACTCACGTATCCTTGCTCGATGAAGAACAAGACAACGAGCCCAACAGCCAACAGGTGGTTGGGATTCAAAAGTCTGATTTTCCCGCTTCAGGGCAGTGACGAGTACATTATGTAGTCCAGTGGTTGTCCAGACACCCTAGGCACAACCTTAAGCAATGGCCCTGAACGGTGGTTTAATGTCAACATTGTGACAACGCTGTAACAACCTTCACCACACAACGTAGTTATAGCAACCTTTTGGCCATGTTGTTAAAACGTTGTTAGAAGGTCGGGTACGTTGCGCCAACGTTCTGTGTTTGCTGGGTTCGGCCTTCGGAGGATGCAGACTTGACATTAGGCTTGTTTGAGATGCGCCTCGCCTCGCCTGAAATGTATGCGAGAGTAGGCGGCTGCAGTGAGAGGAGGAGTGAAAAAAGCGCAGGCAAGCCGGACAGTTCTCTCTTCTCGCAGTGGATCTGACACCTGTGAGATCAAAGATGGATATCGCGGGATTCACCGGATTCACGCTCGTGCACAGTGTTGCTAATAAACTGAATGGAATTTAAGTTCTGTTGCTTTTATATGAAAATGAATATAATGAACAAGACACCCAAAGTAGCATACTTATTTAATTCCATTCCAAATACATATTTATCAGTCTTTTTTCTTGTGTTTTTTTTCTTTTCTTTTTTTTAAATAAAAATTACATTGCATAACCCATAGAGATCGCACTGAGGTAGTTTGGGAATATTACCACATAAGGTACACATAAATCATGATATCAGAGTTTTAAAATCAAACATTTTAAATAAGAGCAATACATCACGGTTGTTTAAACCAATGAACATCAAGCTGTGTCGTCATACTTTTGATCAGCGCAGTCAGTGGAGAGCAACTGCGCTCGACTGCAGAATCCGACACGTGCGCCTTGCGCTCGCGAGAGATTTTTGACATATGTCAGCATGACATCAGAGCAAGGCGGACCGCACTCGGACACATTTCTAACCGGCATGCATCTCGCGCTGATCACCGGTGATCGGTTCTGCGCAGATTTTGCTCATCTCAAACAAGCCTATTGGGACACAGCTATGGAGTGACATCATGTCAGAATCACAAAAAAATCTAACTTTATCATTATGAATATAAACAAATAAGATGTATTTTAGTACTCACTATCAAGCTAGCATATTGATATTGGTAAAGTTTAAAATATATATTTTTTGATTCGCTAACGAGCTAGTTATCTATAAGGCAAAGCTAAAAACAGGTTGCATGATACACGTTTTTCCATTACCATCAGTTACACTGTGATGAAGATGAATTTCGTGTAAGATTCATAACATATATGGTGTTCTGCATGTAAGAGTTTCCATGATGAAAGCATTGTTGACTCTGATGAGGACTAACGTTACACTCCAGAGACAAGTACCGCATCGTCAGCTCGAGGACAGGTCCGGGGTCGAGGGCGAAGCAGAGGAGGTCGTGCAAGAGGCCGTGCAACTAGAGTCCGAGGATATTGACATGCGTTTTATTCAAAGACTTTTTGTTCATTACCTTTTCTAGTACTGTCTTCCTTTTTTGCCTTGTTTGCCTTCGCTAACTGCATATGCCGGTAATGTGAATTTTTGATTGCTCTTTCTCTGCCATTGTTTTGCTATTCCTAGGTTCCGTGCCTCTTGAATTTCTCAAATCAAACGGGTGCGCGCGCATATGGGCAGATCCTGTGTGGCAAAAGGGTGGTTGCCATGGTTGCGAGAAAGTGACAGTCGCCTAAGCCAATCCTTTGTTTCGTCCTGAATGGAAATAATGAGCTGTGTTTAATACAGATTAAACGGTCTAGAGTCACTCGATTTTTATACTCTTTTTATCAGAGTACTTACATTTTAATCATGCATTGATATATATAAAAAGTTTAAACGAATTTGGAAAAACATTTTTTATAACAATCCTACCTACACTACCTTTAATATACCTCAATTCGTGTCGCTGTACAGTCTCCCCCTACTGGACGCATCAGGAACAGCAGGGGCGTAAAACTGCCAGGGGAGTAGATCTACCGGCTCCAGGGGCCTCATTTATAAATGTTGCTTACGCACAAAACCAGGGGGGCATGGATTTCTATTATTTTGAAGGTACCCCCGGGCGCCGCCATTGGCTAGCGGACCCCCACCTGCTGTTAGCATCCCATTGACTCCCATTCATTTTGGCGTCACTTTGACAGTGAATAACTTCACATCTGAGGCGTTTAAAGACTCCATTCGTCCATTATTTATTTCTAAAGAAACACGAAAATGTATAAAAGGCTTCATTACCTTGTAGCTTATGTTATGGCCCCGTAGAAGCAATTTTTGTAAAAATAGGCTAACAATTGCGTCATAACCACGCGACTCTCTGTCGCACAGTAGGAAATTACCGTATGGACAGGAGGAGACGCTCGCAGGCAATCGGGAGGACATGGAGGCAAAATGACAAAGTAATTAATCAGAATACCTACTAAAAGTTTCTCCTGCTCCTAGCTCATAGACAGCTCCTACTCACACTCTCCATCTCTGCAAGTCTCGGATAGGAATGATTCAGATTTCTCTTGGCACAGCTACTAGAAGACAGACGGTTTGCTCACGTCACATCTACGGCGTCAAGCTCAGTTTGAGTCTGCGCAGTACGCTGGACCCCCAGGAAGTAAGAGTTTCTAATTGGCTTCACTTTGTCTCCGTTGAATCCAATGGGGTCGCTGTGTCCATTTCTTTTACTGTCTATGCACAAAACAGGCCCTGAAAGAGGCGTACGCCACTTCCGACGCATAAGTCGTGATTTATAAAAACAAACTTGACGGGATTGTTGCGCACCTGCACGCAAACTCTGACCCATGCGTACGAACGTTTTGTAGATGGAGCAGTTTGGCGACACCGATGGTGAGCTGGAGTTAAGCGTCTTTTTGTTCACTTTTAGACTGAAAATCTAAAGAAAATTAAACATATACAGAAAGATAATACAAATATAATTTCACTCACCAAGCCCATCACTTGAAGCAAATATCCATCCCTTCTTAAATGTCCGCGCCAGCGAGCGCGTTGGGCCGTTTAGTGAAACTGACGCAAATAACAGTTTAAATAAATAAAATAATGATTTAAACTATGTTTTACTTCTGATATAAACATTTAGATTAAATATGCCATTCAGATTAATGGAGTTAAACACTTAAACATGAAATCATTACTGAGAAGTTACAACATTTGTTGGTAACACTTTATATTACGACCCGCAAACAACTGCGTAAGTAAACCGAAATTACGGAGTACGTTTCTGTAATTATAGTGTACCTCCGTGTAGGTATAAGGGAACAATATGTTAAGTTTTGGGTAATAAAGGGGTACAACCAGATATACAAGCAAATTATTTATAATGTAATTATTTTAAAATTAACAGGCACCTATTCTGTTAATATATTCCAGGCAAAAATTGTAGGTCTGTTGTATATAAAAGTTTTTATCACATTTCTGGCAAAATATGTTCTTGTGCAATGTAGTTACAGGGTAATTTTGACATCTGTGGGTTGTAAATTAAACTTATATATATATATGGCTGCGTGTAAGCACAGTATGATAAAAATTGAATTTATTGGCTTTTCTTACTAAACTACTTATAACGTTAAGCCAAAAAAAATAGTTTCTGCTATGATTTTAATTTAGAACGTACCATGTAGTACTTAGTACTTACCTTATCACATTGTATTGCAATGACACTTAAATGTCAGGGCAAATATACTGTGTAATTAAAACGTTTTGTTTTTTCTTTTTTTTCTTTTTTTCTTAATAAGAGTAGGCTACCTTCGTAATATAAAGTGTTACCCATTTTTTTTATATTCAATCAAATATTTGTTATGGATGCAATTGTTTTTGAACACTTTTCCTGTGGCGTGCTGTGTTTTAATGTTTTAACCCATTTAATCCCACCGGTCACAATAGTGACCGTAAAAAAATGTTTCATTTCTAAGGCTATAAAAATGTTACTGAATGATCTATCAATGCATTTCCAGCAGATATTGAAATAATAAAGGGTCTCAATGAAATATGTGCAGTGTCGCATGTTTACTGTAAATTGTCACATGACCAGAGCTGTTTATTTCCTGTTTGCGCCAAGAGAAAAGGATGGCAGCAAGAAAGCTCCCAAAGAAAAGGGTGGTAAAGTATGTTAACATAAAGATAGGACATAGATTTTTGGTACATATCATGTTTAAGGTGTCTAGTATTGATATATGCATTTGCAATTACTCAACTTTGTTTAATGTGGTCATAGCACTCACAAACATGTCAATGGCAACAATAGTGACCGGTGGGATAACCCATTGTATCTACATACTAATACACATAGGCTAACTGTTCTACCTTACTTTCTACCTAATTTTACACACACACACACACACACACACACACACACACACACACAGACACACAGACACACACACACACACACACGGTCACGTCTGATCTCCACACACACACACACACACACACACACACACACACACACACACACACACACACACAGAAACACACACACCCACCCACACACACACACACACACACAAACACAAACACACACACAAACACACACACACACACACACACATGGTCACGTCTTCTCTGATGTCTGATCTCCACACACACACAGACACACACAGAGAAACACACACAGAAACACACACACACACAAACACACATACACAAACACACACAGACACACACTCAGACATGGTCACGTCTCCTCTGATGTCTGATCTCCCCCCACACACACACTCACACACACACAGACACAAAAAAACACACAAAAAAAACCACACACACACACACGCACAAAAACACACACAAACACACTGCATAGGTCAAATAGACCTATATTAAATCAATACAATGGTTGATACAACACAGTATCCCACCGGTCACAATTGTGACCGATCATAAAACACACTTTTTCACACACTTTTCCATGAAAATTTCAAAAAATTATGACTGATTGTTTCAAAGGGATACTAATGACACATGATTTGGATATTTTTGTGTCTGGGAAAAATTTGGGATTAAATGGGTTAACCACAGAGATAACTGCTTATCATGATAATACCAGATTGTCTGAGAAAATAGTTTCATGCAAATAATGCCCAAGGCCTATCTATTTCCATTAAAAACAGAAATCAATTAAAAATACAATTCGGCCAGTGGAAAAGATTGAGAAAAACTTTCTCTGAAATGTATTTTACACTATTTGATTTATGTGGGCTATTCAAAAACAAGGCAAGGATAGGCAACTACTTGATTTGTATTAATGTAATGTGTCTTGTACCATTAAACGTTATCACGTGGATGAATAATCATATGCAAATGATATGCAGATGAGGATCTGCATAGTAAAACTAGGCGTTGTAAGCTCCATATATGGTTATTTCGGGGAGGAGACGCATGTGCACACAATCTTCCGCTGACTGGATTTATAAAGTGAATTCTGCGCACGTTCTGGCGTATGAACGGTTTTATAAGTAAGGAATAATTTACGACAGGCCGTTGAATTATTAGAAAAATAATGCACATGTGCATTATTTTTCTAATAATTCAACGGCCTGAAGTCAATTATTCCGCTTATACTACAGTTACCACACCTCGAAACATTGTTCAGATTATGTATTTCAAGACGTTTGTAAAGTTTTTGTCATTAAAACGCCTTGTATGTAGGACTAATTTCTTACGCATCTAATCCCATGCCTCCGTTGCTAATTCCAAAACGTCATTTTAGAGTTAGTAACGGAGGTTTGAGCCACTGATAGCAGACTAATGCTGGGACACACGACTAGCTGACACACTCTCTGACTGTTTTCATCGACTGCAGCAGATTTTAAACACAGACTTTGAACACAGACTGAACGCGCTGAACGCGCATTTGGGCATGATCAGTCATAAGTATCAAATTACATTCATAACCGGCCTTAAAGTGTGTCCCCGGCTTTATGCAGTTATTAATGCAGTTATTAGAGAGAGATGTGCAATAATGAGACAGAAAAGCATGTGCGTCAATATTATTATTTATTTATTAATTCAATTCGTTTTAATTAATTCGTTCATTCTTTTTTTTCTTTCATTATTGACAGATGACAGTAGACTAGCCAAATAAATGAAACACAAAGCCCTTTTAACAAGTAGGCCTATCAATAATTATGTATTTGTTATATTATCTGCAATAAAAATCCGTGCTGCAGGACTATCCATTTATTTAGCCTATATTCAGTTTAATTTTCTATTGATTATAGATAGGATAGGACTATATACTTTATATATTAAAATTAAACTGCATGTTTCTATTGATTGTGAAGCTAGACATTGAAAATTGCAGATAAAGCGCATGGGGCTAAATGTTTTTTATCCTATTTTCCGTTATTACGGTTGACTACGCGAAGTGGAACTGTAATGCGGTCAAGACCTGCCTATCGAGACCTAGTGGTTTTCCCCCACTGTGCCCGCATCTTTTTTCCGTTTTTCAGAGAAAAACCGCTTTCTGTGTGAACCAGCCCTAAGAAGCAGAAATGGTCAAATAGGCTTAATATTTCCATCATGTTTCCACCTTATGCAAATACAGCTGTACCTTAATTTCAGTATCACCATCTCTGGTGAAACTAGCCTAAACAAGATAGGCCTACCACACATATTAGACAGGATACCACACTGAGCAGAAGACGGAAAAAACAGATAGCATGTCTATAGCCCAGAAATAGAGTATATTTGAGTAGAAGTATACTAAATGTCTGTTCTGAATAGAACATTTGAAGATGAGTATAACTATGAGTATATGATTTTAAACGATGTAATACAAAAAGCATAAATTAATCTATAGCCTACAAGAATAATATTTGAAAGGATGTTTGAAAGGATTTAAGTAAAAAAATATTCATTCATAGGCTAACCATTGAGATATATATATATATATATATATATATATATATATATATATATATATATATATATCTGTGGTTAGCCTATGAATGAATATTTTTTACTTGCATTTGTTTGGTTCTTTGATCATCCTCAAACAATTATTTTATTTTTATTATTAATTGGTTTTCACAAGAGTTAACTGTAAACTGCAAACATTAAACTTTGCTGAAATTAAATGTCTTTAACTAGAAGTGTTCTGTTCACTCTGCTAATATAATTACTAAAACTAAAACTGAAAATAAATATATAAAAACTAAATAGAAAAGTGTTCACAAACTAAACTAACAAAACCATTAATGAAACCAAATAAAACTAAACTGAAATTTATAGGAAATTTGAAAATTATATTAAAATAAAAACGAATTTAAAAATGCAAAACTATAATAACATTGGTACTCACCATGTTATAGCCCAGTAGGGCTATTGCAATCAGAAACTAGAAGAATGCATTTCCGGAGGAACTGCAAAGTGTGCTTGCTCGGGTGCAGTGCACTAACGTTAGCAGGTAGTGGATGCGAGATGCGAGAAAAAATGCGAGAATGCGAGAAAAAATATGTCAAACTGTCTTTTATTTTTGAATTTAATTCCTCAATCAGCGCTGGACCGGCATTTTCTGTCTTCCGCTGAGCCCTGGCCATAGACAGATCATATGTTTTACGCTGTCAATGCAGTGGTCTGCGTTGCGCTGATCTTATTCACACTATCGAGTGTAGGTGCAACATTCTAACATTGAGTCATAATGAGCTGTTTGTGAAGAAATTATCCGCTTCCAAATTATGTCATTTTAATAACGAAATTGAAACATTTAAAAACAATTAGCTCTTTATGGTGTGCGAGTGATAGAGCGCGGCAGCAACGAACCAACTCAGCTTACAGCGTAACAACATTGAATGTTCAGCCGAACAGCTGTACAGGGCGCCTTATTTTTCATCTCCATAAATATATCTAGTAGTAAAGCTAATGCAAGGGCTAGAAATCTATTAATCTTTTGCTGATACTTCCTTAGCTGTGTCTGAAACCGCTCACTCGTTCACTCATTCACTAATCCCTACATAGTGAATGGCAGTTGAGTGCACTACATCAGCAAAGAATTCGGACGCTGACATAATTATCACGCGCCAGAGAGCTCGGACAATTTGTCATAAACATTACCTACCCATCTTTAATATTTCCTTTTTTTTGGCTGTATGAATTGTATGTAACAATTGTATGTATGTATTTTTCACGTTTATTGCGTTATTTGATTAAAAAAAAAGATAATAAAAACACTTGCTTGTCATATTTATTTACTTTTTACATTTATATGTGAAAATAAAAGAGAACAAAACACTACACAACACGTTTATTCAAATATAGATATAACGGTATATATAAATAAATAACCAGGCGTCTGGTCTTATAAATGATTGTTTTCTAACTCGCGTGCACCGTTGCCATGGTGACATTTTTGTTTATTTTTCATTCGCGCTCTATCGCCTTATGTTGGATTGTGGGAAATAGTGTCTCAGCAAGTGTACATCGTATGTACACTCGAATTCAGAGAGGATTGTGGGTAAAAGTAGTGAAGAATGTAGGGAATGATGTCGTTCACTCAGAATTCGGACACCACTACAAATTGGCCGACACCCTAAATAGTGCACTATATAGTGGATAGGGAGCGATTTCAGACACAGCTCTTGTCACCATGGAGAGCGCAGTTCATGGTTGCATAGCAACGACAGACGCCACAGGAGAACAAGCGCTTGTGGAAAGGAGACAGCGGCGCGCTCGCGCTTTCCACTTGTTTTTACCAAGCGGCAACCTCCCCGTCTCTCTCTTGAAACCAACACGGAAGTGAGTTAAACTGCAATTCATTAACTGGCCGCTTGGCCTGGCTGCAGAAGTGAGTCAAATCTGTATCTCCCCCATGTTAAAATTACCAAATTTACAGCAGAAAAAAACATGTTTACAGCCTGGTTCTCTCTGTGGCTTTGGTCTATACAGCTAATTTTGCCCTTCATAACAACTGTGAGGGGGGTGATTTTTTTTATAACTCATCCGTTTAGTTGATTAATATTTAAATTTAAGGGTGTGGCCACTTGAGTGACAGGTGACACTTCAAAGGCAATATATCTATGGTTTAACGGTTTAACCCATTTGAGAGGCGGCCTAAATCAGACTTTAACCCTTTCATGCATGAATTATGATATCCTCAGTCAGGATTTTTTTCCTATGTGTTTTTATTGCTCTTAGGGCATGAAAAACAAGAATTAATTTTTATTTTATTTTTTTACAAATTTTTCAAAGAGATCTTCAGATGTCCACTTGAGTGGACAGCATGCATTTGGTTTAAACTTAAGATATACTAGATTTAATATAAGACAATAATCAAACACATAAAGTATGTGAATTTAACGAACTAATCAATACAATTATATCAAATCATGTGAAAACTATAAAATATATACAAAAAATATAAATGCAAAATATTGCAAAGGCTTCATACAGCTTCATACAAGTTGCACTTCACGTATCTTTGATATCAGAACATGAGGACGTGATTCCATCAGATTTTTCTACAGTCTGTCAAGGTACAACTGTGGAAACCACTCAGATGCTCCCTCCAGTGCACCAGAGTATGGAGATTTACCCTTATTAGCTGATAATTCTGATTATGTTCAAGATGGACATGCACATTTCTATCATAGCCCTCCTCTGAGAAAACCTAGCGATACGTTTTTTCAATCTCATCTGAAATGATCAGTGTTGAGGGTAACGCATTACAAGTAACATGCATAACGCATTCAGATAACTTTTTTGATGTTTCAAGTAAAGTAATGTGTTACAAGTAACATGCATTACCTAATCAGATTACTTTTTGATCTAACAAGTAATTAACTACAAGTAATGTGCATTACCTAATCAGATTACTTTTTTATGTAACGAGTAAAGAAACGCATTACAAGTAACATGCATTACGTAATCAGATTACTTTGTGATATTATGAGTAAAGAAACGCATTACAATAACGCATATTACATAATCAGATTACTTTTTGATGTTATGAGTAAGGAAACGCATTACAAGTAACATGCATTATGTAATCAGATTACTTTTTGATGTTATGAGCAAAGAAACACATTACAAGTAACATGCATTACGTAATCAGATTACTTTTTGATGTTATGAGTAAAAAAACAAATACAATAACATGCATTATGAAATCAGATTACTTTTTGATCTAACAAATAAAGTAATGCATTACAAGTGTCATACATATGTAATCACATGACTTTTTTCGATGTCAATGAAAATTACTTTCTAATAATACAAGTACATTTATTTACATTAAAAAAGTCACTGCAGATTAAGTTTTTAAGTTTTAAATTTCAAAAACAATATTCACATTATAATTATGAATTGTAGCTGAAATATAGCAGTTGATGCATGACGTCCACTACAGTGGACATGTGATTAATCAGAGTTTTCTCTCAATCTAAAATCAAAACTTGGAAAATTTTACTGTGATATGACTCATTAGATATTGCTTGATGCTGCAATATTTTTTTTACCTACAAGAGTCTCCTAGATTAGAAGGAATGGGTGGATATTCCGGAGCAACTTGGCATGTCTGACTGACCCTTGGCCATCTTGGTTTGGAGGGGGAAAAAATCGAAACACAAAGGCTTGCCACTTGATTGCAATTTATAGGATGATGCACAAGGGTCCAATGAAGAGGCTGATGTGCAACTTTGCCATAAAAACCCGTGCAAATTCAAGAAAATGCATTTTTAATAGCTGTCCACTGTAGTGACCACTATGCGTGAAAGGGTTAAAATGGACTGAATAAGCTCTCTACGAACTTGAGCGATGCCGCGCTGACGGACCATGAAAGAGTGACTGACATGTATGCACATAAATCACTGTCACACACAAACACTCTCGAAGTACATTTACATTTAGTCATTTAGCAGACGCTTTTATCCAAAGCGACTTACAAAGTAGGACTAGATTAAGCGAGTCATCATGAAGAGGCAAAAACAAAAAGCAGCGCAAGAAGTGCTCAAGATACAAAGTTCAGGCATTATTCAGAGTAGCATAAGCCCGATAAGTGAGGTTAAGAGGGAAAGGGGAGGGTTTTTTTGTTGTTTTTTTTTTGGTTTTTTTTATGTGGATAAGTGCTCACGGAAGAGATGGGTTTTCAGATGTTTTTTGAAGGTTGTCAGGGATTCTGCATTCCGGATGAGGGTGGGGAGAGCGTTCCACCAGCATGGAACTGTGAATGAGAATGTTCTGGAAAGTGATTTTGTGGCTTTCTGGGATGAATTAATAGTAATACACAGTCTCACTTGTAGCCATGTATTTTAACTATTATAATATTTCGAAGGGCAAAAACAGGAACTTTTAATTGGCTTTACATCATCAGCTAACTCGATCACGTCGAGCTAGGTGATTTCAGATAGCCAGGCTCATATCTATGGCCAGGCTCCTCAGCTCCACTCACGCACTGTTTGCCTATTTTCTGTTATCCGGGAGTGACGCAAGGCCAAGATGGCGACGGACGGCTCCGCCCACTTTAGGCTTCAAAAATGCTCTTCAGAAACCTACAGGTGACGTCACGGACACTACGTCCATATTTTTTTACAGTCTATGGTTTTTACACATCTAATGTGCGTTCCATTCGACAGGGTCCATACGCAGTGTTCACTGCTCCCCTACTCCCTGAGCACGGTATATCAGTTGAAGTGGACTTCACTGACAATAACTGCTCATTTGAAACGCCCTGCAAATGTCATCAAAGAAAGTCAATGATGGAGTCGCGCAGATTATGATATAACATAAATATATATAGGACTACATTCATATTTTAATTTTTATTATATGATATATTTACAATTATATTGCACTATTTTACAACTACCTAAAATAAAATCACTTTACTTCACAAACTAGCTAAGCTGGCTGCATTCACTGAGGTAAATTATAATCATCAATCATCATGTAATATTCACAACAATAACCGTTAAAAATACTGTCATTTGTATAACAATGGCGAAATGTATGAATACTTACACACATACGTAAACTCCTCCATCGTTAGTTATGACCGTTCTGACTGGTGATGATGACGTGGTGCGCGAAATGACAGTTGGGTGATCATCGCTCTCCACTTCCTGTGAAGTGATGTATCGATGTTCCCTTATTCCCTATGCCGTGCGCAGTGCCCTTCGAACTGAACATGTTCGCTCCCTTCAGATTAGAATCTAACTTAAGATGGCGGAAAACCCTGTGAAGTCCACTTACGGTCAAATGGAACGCACCTCTAGAGCGACGTTGTTGATTGTTTGAGCATGTGACTGCGCGTTTCTCCTTGTTTTCTATTGTTATGCGCAGCATATTTCCCGTGCGCACAAACACAACCACAGACAATGAATTGTTTGTTCGGTTAGCGAAGAAGAGCATGATGTATTTTGTATAAAGTTTTTTTTTTTTTTTTTTTTTTTTTAACTGCTTTGAGAACTGGAAATGCACAATTCATGCATACAAATCTGTATTAATAAATGAAGATGATTAAATTAGACCAATGCAAAAAACGAAATTCATGCCTGCATTTATTAAGACAAACCTAGTAAAAACGAATGCAGTATATGGGTAGTTGACAAATGGGCAAGAAAAAGTACTTTTTTTGGAAAACATAACTTTTTAAGAAAAAATACATATATTTATGGAGTATGAAAACTGCAGTTTCAGAAAATAGTAGTGGTCACTCATTTTGTCAATGACTTCACATATTTCTTTCACGTTTTCACTCAACAGTACTGTAAATGTGTCCTATGGTGTGACATTTAAAAAGTACTAAGAAATTATATTAAATAACATAAAAAAATACTTGAGACAGAATTGTTCACCTTATTAAAACATTATTTTCTTAAAGTGATATTTATTTTACATGAAAGTACTAATTAGAATCATTTTCACCATGGATAGATGAACCTGATAAACTTTTCCCTACGAATGTCAATAAAACTTTTTCGCCAACCTTACAAAACTGTTTGAAATTGTACCTATCTAAGAGGAGATATTATTGTAACTCCCCTAATGCCAAACTTGACTTTTTTTTAAAGATATTTTAAAATAAGTATATTTTTCTGTTGTTTTATGTTTGTCACACCATAGGACAAAACGTCACACTAAAGGACAAAGATAGTCATTGCATAAAAAGAGTCAGAATATATAGTGTTTATTGTAACAATAATAAAGGAGGACATTTGTTTTTTTGTTGAAACTTTATATATTCGTTTTAAAAGCTTCTTAAGGAGGTCTTGTCCTATGGTGTGACATCTATGTCCTATGGTGTGACAGGCCAAAGTGTCACACCAAAGGACATTTCCTGTGACATTTCCTGTCACACCAAAGGACATTTGAGCTTTTGTGGCAGTTAATAACCATGCTAATACTAGCTGAACTGTTATTAGCAATTGGCATGATACATTTGCATAATATTACATAGTCCTGCTGTTAAAAATACAAATTTTAATTAAAAAATTAAATTTAGGAGTGTCACACCAAAGGACAAAAAAAACTTAACAACTTCAGTGGTCTGAAAACATAGTTAAATATTTGAACAATTCTGAGAGAAATACTTGCCATGTGCACTGCTCATGGGCTTCATAGGGGTCTTCAGTCACATGACCTTGAATGGGGTCTTTCAACTAAATTTAGTTGTCCATGATATTGCCCAACTTAATATCAGGTTATTGCATAACACCAAAGGACATTTTTTTCTGTGACAAACTTTATTAAATTCCTACACTTTTAGAAATGTATGTATAGGAAAAGTGATGGCCACTTAGTGAAATAGACACTTGCACAATTATGCCAGGAGTGTTCATTAAGATGTTTAAACATTATTTTCTTTATTTATAAAAGTTAATATTTATGAAATAATGTTGTCTACCGTCACACCATAGGACGATTTTGAGATTTGGCTCAAAGTTGTAAAAAAATGAAAAATAACTCAGGTATTTAAACAACAAATTCATGTAAAACAAGAAAATGTTTAACCATTTATAGTATTCTAAATGATGAACATGTGAAATAAATTATTTTTTATCTTCTGTGACGGTGAAAAAGCCACGTCACGTCAACTACCCATATACACTGACTTGGCAGTTCTGTGAAATGTAATACAACAGTGCCACCTACTGTCTAAATGCATTAACATTAAAAGTGTGAGGTGAAACTCTTGCATAGACATAGGTAAATGGGTTTGTCTATTAGCCTGAAATAATAATAAAAAATAAAAAAATCAGATCTTGTGCTTCCTCACATTGGAGTCCCGAGTTCATGTACAAAGTTTGGTTTCGATACGTGACAGCGTTCCTGAAATATGAACTGCTGATTTCGTTTGGCTGTGACAGGCAAACGCTTCCGAAAATCAATAATCCTTCTAGTAACTTTTGTGAGGCTTGGTCCAAGGATCATGTACGTCCAGTTTCGTGAAGTTCGGACCAAATTTGTGACCTGTGAAACTTTAGTTTCGCTCCCTGTTCAATCCACAATGGCGGACAAACGACATGGACTCGTGATGTCATCTTCGCGAGCAACTTACACCGGTACTGACCGTACGTTTTAAAGTTGGAATGGTGTCTCTGTCTCAAAGGGCCTAGGCGCGAGCTGGCCAAAAATTTTCTCCCGGGAATAATAATAATAATAATAAGAAAACTTAAGAAGAACAATAAGTGTGCTGCTTTCAGCAAGCACACTTAACTAGTCCAGATAAATTTCATGTCGGCATGTTTTTTAAATGGAAGTTGTTGTTCCGGACTTAGGTAAAGTTGGTTTTATATTCGCACATGCGCACTTTTTTGCTTAAAAACTCTCAATAACAAGCGCAATAAAGCACATTTTTGCAAAATAAAAGCAGCTACATGATCTTTAGGACAAAGATGGTGAACTACAACACTCTCCACAATCGATCAAAATGGGCAAATATTGTTTTAATGGCATACAAAATTACGAATGTTCAGTGAATGTCCAATGTGTGTGTTTTTTTTTTCATTGTGTGCAAACAGACAACTACATTTTTGCAAAGTACATATGTACCAGCAAATCTCTCTCACAGCGGCCCTCATTTATCAAAAGTGCGTACACCAAATTTCCAACGTACACCTGGCGTACACCCAAAACCACGGTGACTTTGAGATTTATCAATATGGACGTTGGCGTACGGCACGCTCAAATCCTACGCCAGCTCAGGAGGTGGTGTACGCACGTTTTGAGTTAGTGCGGAAATGCGCAGAAAAACAATTCCTAACACCACAAAACGCACTGACAAACTAAAAGATATGATATATTATGACACACTGTAAAAAAAACAACAGCAGTAATTATAAACTTCAGTGTTTATTTTTGTGCAACATGGACTTAAGTGTTTAATTTGTGTGACTTTACCAAAGCATTTGATTAGTAGGCATATGTATTCCTTCAGTTGCGAGCCTGTGCGCTTTACCTGACGTTTCAAGCCTTGTTTATACTTTCGCCTGGCTCCGCAGCGCGAGTCTCCGCAGACTGCGCGCGCACCTCCCCAAACGACGAGGCGTTTATACTCGACGCGCTCGCCGTTGTAGGCTACTATTCTTTGAAACGATGGTTACACCATCGTTTGCGCACGGACTGGGTTCAGTAATTAAAGGCTTTCAATGACCAAAAAATAATTCAGACTGACAAAATAATAAAAATGACATTCTTCTTCTTTTAAATAATAATAATAATAATACAAATAATAATAATAACGACATTCTTCTTCTAAATAACAATAAGCGTCATTAATAATAAAAATCATAATAATAATAAGAAGAAGAATATTACAAATTGTCATGCAATTATTAATGTGAATGAATGGTACTCCACATCACTATCATCACTATTGTACACCCCAATACATGTGACGTGATACGAAATGAAATGCTAATTGTTTCAAAACACGTGCTGTAAAATAATGCATTGTGTCATTTGCTCATCCACGTTTCTCTTCTTTGCCGTCTTCCGTGTGTCCATGGCGTAAAATGAGGGCGTGGGGGAAGCGGAGACTTGAATATATAGGGGCGTGTTATTCTAATGACGATCGTTTTCAGCCGCGGCATTTATCAAGGGCAGGTATTGCATACACCTGGATTTCAAAGGTACGCACAGCTTCATAAATCAGACGGTGAGAGGAGTGTAAGCATAATCTTACGCCAACATGTACGCCCGTTTCTACACAAGAATGATAAATGAGGGCCATTATGTGTTCTAATGCTATTGATTGTACTTTAGCAACAATAAAAAGTGCATTATAATGATTGTATTTAGGAAACCTGCCTCATTGTACATAATGTACATAAATATATTTCGAATAAAATTACATTAATTCACCAAAGGGATTTTTTACTATCCGAAGGTTGTAGCATGTTCCTAGTGACCAGTCTGACTTACTACAGGTGAGATTTTGATAAAAAGTCCCTTACTGTACGTACAGTTGACAAATATGTTTTTTTTTTAAATTACTGTAATTCACCCTAAGTATTTTTTCATGTTCCAAAGGCTGTAGTGCTTTCCTACGGACCAGACTCACTTACTGCACGTGAAATTTTGACTATAACTCCCTTACTGTACAATAATCAAATATGTTTATGAAAAAATTACTGTAATTCCCCTAAATAATTTTTTCGGGTTCCAAAGGATGTGGTGCTTTCCTAGTGACCAGACTGACTTACTACAGGTGAAATTTTGACAATACCTAATAATACTGTTTTACATAATAATATATACTGTAATTCACTAAAAGGGGTTTTGTTTGTTTAAGGTTGTAGTACATTAATAGGGGCTACATTATTATTAACAGTGACTGAACCTGTACGCATTGGTGCAGCAAATCTGACAGATAATGAACAGCAAGATCATGGAGGCATTCAAGATACTGTACAGTGCACTCTTTTATTTCTATTATCTTTCTAATTGTTCAAGGAATACCACTGGGATTATACATAAAAGTTGTAATTAATTCCTTGTGGTTAGAGTAATATTTCAATTTCACCTCTTCAAAATTTTGCTGTTGTTCTTATATTATCATAAACCCTTTAACTGATTGTTTTGTCAAGTATACTTTTTACTTTACTATATTTTCTTTTAGTGAAGTGACGTAAAAGTTTAAGTGAAACAAACGTGTGTTTGATTAAAAAAAATTCAAATGTTTTCAGTCAGGACTACTGTGGGTAAACAAAAATATTTAAGCAATTGAACATGTTATTTAATATTAATTCACTGCATTATGTAATTGGTTAACACACAACTATAACTGTTAGTGGTTTGTTACATAATTAATCCTTGTCATGTTTACCAATGTGAACAGTGCCAAGATGGTACCCAATGTATGCTGCATTGGACTATCACCAGACAAGCTACCTGAAAAAGATGCCCAATGGTTGTGCTCACTGTGTACCTTAAACAGTGGAACATCATTAAAGAATATCTGATGAAACTTCTGCTTTATTGTCCTTGTTGCAATATGGATTACCACTGTATATCTGTATTTTGGGACTTACAGATAAAGACCCAAGGACCAGATAGGATTTATTAAGACCAGGCGTTAGAAGTGCAGTCAATTTAAAACAAGAGTCAGAATTATAATAAATTAAAGGAAATTTTACTGAAGATAGTTTGCAGTTTCATCAGGCAGAAGTCAGCTTCAAGAATCACAAGGAGTGATTACTCCATCAAAAGTAGGCTGCTTCCCCATACATTTACAAAAATCACAGCAATTATACCCTTCACCAAGGTCTAAGCTTTGTCATTGCTTCAGGTTGAATGATTCTGATTGGCTAATAAATAATCACATTTTATAATCACAACTTAGCTTGCTAACTTAACTAATCTTTTGTGTGCTCATTCTTACACTTAAAGGAGAAGTTCACTTTCAAAAAAACTTTTGCTGATAATTTACTCACCCCCATGTCATCCAAGATGTCCATGTCTTTCTTTCTTCAGTCGCAAAGAAATTAAGGTTTTTGATGAAAACATTCCAGGATTTCCCCCCATGTAATGGATTCTATTGGGACCCAAACGGTAGAAGGTCCAAATGACAGTTTAAGTGCAGCTTCAAAGGGCTTTAAACGATACCAGACGATGAATAAGGGTCTTATCTAGCGAAACGATCGGTCATTTCCAAAATAAATAAAAAAGTTTAAGTTTTATAAGCACAAACGCTCGCCTTGCTCTGTTCTGTGATGCGCGTTGAAGACGTCACGTAATACGCAATTACGTTGAAAAGGTCACGCTTGACGTGTTTACAAATGTGCGGAAGGAGGACCATATACACATTTTCAAATGTATTTGTGTCAGTTTATCGTTTAAAATGCCCATTTCGTGTGCGTATCCTGGGTGTTTTAATATTAAAAAGCCAAAAAGAACATTTTCTTCAGGACAGAAATTTTTCAAGCGTGACCTTTTCAACGTAATTGCGTATTACGTGACGTCACGAACGCGCATCACAGAACAGAGCAAGGCGAACATTTGTGCTTATAAAACTTAAACTTTTTTATTTATTTTGGAAATGACCGATCGTTTCGCTAGATAAGACCCTTATTCATCGTCTGGTATCGTTTAAAGCCCTTTGAAGCTGCACTTAAACTGTCATTTGGACCTTCTACCGTTTGGGTCCCAATAGAATCCATTACATGGGGGGAAATCCTGGAATGTTTTCATCAAAAACCTTAATTTCTTTGCGACTGAAGAAAGAAAGACATGGACATCTTGGATGACATGGGGGTGAGTAAATTATCAGCAAAAGTTTTTTTGAAAGTGAACTTCTCCTTTAAGCCTCTCCTCAGCAGCTTGGTAAGACAGCATCAACTGTGTGGTGCAAGCTGCTAAACCACGTGCCATGAGCCCTGAACCATTCTGGTTGTGGGTTTGAATCCTTTGTGGCACATTCCCAGACCGCAAGAGGTATTGTGGCCTTAAGTGGTGGAAAAGATGCTTCTGTTCCAGACATGGTGTCTATATGTGAATGAACTTGATAAATAACTTGCCAAAATCGCAACTTCCCAGTGGTGCAATGATATGAGTGACAGGTATCTGACCCAGAGATAATGGGTTTGAGCCCCGCGTGGGATGATTTAAAAAAATTGTGTGTAATGTTGTCATGTCGATTCCTTTATTATTCAAAGTTGTACTAATCTTTCTTCCTCTTGGATTAATGTATGTCTTGTTCATTCTATGTTCATTCTCATCTGAACTTCTGTTCATTTTGAGTTCATTTTCACCTATACTTCTGAACCAGCTATTTTTTCTTCAATTTCTGCTGTTTTTACTATTCCTGCTCTTGCTGCTGCTTCAGGGGCTTGGCCCCGTATCGCTGCTTGCAGCTATATTTCCACTTGTTCCTTAACCTGTAACCAAGAATACTAACACACACAGACATTTTCTTCAAGATTGGATTTGGTGAGGAGGAGAGTCTTCTCAAAACATCAAGATAACATGTTTTTTCTCTCAAGGAGAGGATACTTTAAATCTAACTGTAAAGACTTTAACTAATAAATGGTCTCTCAACTATAGGTTTCAATGACTCCTGAGACCATTGCTATCAAGGTAGCCTAGAAAAGCAGATGGATGTAGTGACACCTGTTAAAGAAGTCCATATTTCATCTCTGGAAGCCGGGCTAAATGAGCAAGCACTGTTACTGCATTCCTGGCATGGGCCAGACCCTTCAGTTACACCTCAGATATCAAATACAGACATTTAAAGGATACATGAAATAACATTTTCGATAATCACACTGGTAATTTCCATAACAAAGTAAAATCTCATAAGCCTAGAGAAGTCATTCAACTCATTTGATATTTAGAAGGAAAACTATTGATTAATACCTTGATTATAATCACTCATTAGATATACATTGAAGCAGCAGTGTGTTCCAGAATCCACTTCTTCAGGACTTCATAACAAAAACTTAACTTGAATCATTACAATAAGGGTTTTGCTAATTTATAACGTTGAAAATATGATTAACCTAAAATATATTAATTTTTTAATCAATGAAAGAAATGTGTTGTACAAGGAACAGCAGTTCTAATACCTACTTTTACCTAATACATTTATCAAAGTTAATTGCGTAGAGTGATCACTAGGAACATACTATAACCTCTGGAACATGAAAAAAGGTGAAATTACAATAATTTGTTCATAATAATATGTTTGTACTATACTTACAGTAAGGTAGGTATTGGCAATATTTAACATGTAGTAAGTCAGTCTGATCACTAGGAGAGTACTACAACCATTGGAATATACACTCACCTAAAAGATTATTAGGAACACCATACTAATACTGTGTTTGACCCCCTTTCGCCTTCAGAACTGCCTTAATTCTACGTGGCATTGATTCAACAAGGTGCTGAAAGCATTCTTTAAAAATGTTGGCCCATATTGATAGGATAGCATCTTGCAGTTGATGGAGATTTGTGGGATGCACATCCAGGGCACGAAGCTCCCGTTCCACCACATCCCAAAGATGCTCTATTGGGTTGAGATCTGGTGACTGTGGGGGCCATTTTAGTACAGTGAACTCATTGTCATGTTCAAGAAACCAATTTGAAATGATTTGAGCTTTGTGACATGGTGCATTATCCTGCTGGAAGTAGCCATCAGAGGATGGGTACATGGTGGTCATAAAGGGATGGACATGGTCAGAAACAATGCTCAGGTAGGCCGTGGCATTTAAACGATGCCCAATTGGCACTAAGGGGCCTAAAGTGTGCCAAGAAAACATCCCCCACACCATTACACCACCACCACCAGCCTGCACAGTGGTAACAAGGCATGATGGATCCATGTTCTCATTCTGTTTACGCCAAATTCTCACTCTACCATCTGAATGTCTCAACAGAAATCGAGACTCATCAGACCAGGCAACATTTTTCCAGTCTTCAACTGTCCAATTTTGGTGAGCTCGTGCAAATTGTAGCCTCTTTTTCCTATTTGTAGTGGAGATGAGTGGTACCCGGTGGGGTCTTCTGCTGTTGTAGCCCATCCGCCTCACGGTTGTGCGTGTTGTGGCTTCACAAATGCTTTGCTGCATACCTCGGTTGTAACGAGTGGTTATTTCAGTCAAAGTTGCTCTTCTATCAGCTTGAATCACTCGGCCCATTCTCCTCTGACCTCTAGCATCAACAAGGCATTTTCGCCCACAGGACTGCTGCATACTGGATGTTTTTCCCTTTTCACACCATTCTTTGTAAACCCTAGAAATGGTTGTGCGTGAAAATCCCAGTAACTGAGCAGATTGTGAAATACTCAGACCGGCCCGTCTGGCGCCAACAACCATGCCACGCTCAAAATTGCTTAAATCACCTTTCTTTCCCATTCTGACATTCAGTTTGGAGTTCAGGAGATTGTCTTGACCAGGACCACACCCCTAAATGCATTGAAGCAACTGCCATGTGATTGGTTGATTAGATAATTGCATTAATGAGAAATTGAACAGGTGTTCCTAATAATCCTTTAGGTGAGTGTGTGTGTATATATATATATATATATATATATATATATATATATATATATATATATATATATATATATATATATGGAATATATATTATATAAACACAATATACGTGAATTACAGTTTATTACATAAACATATGTAATAGGCAAGGCAAGGCAAGGCAGGCAAGGCAAGTTTATTTATATAGCACATTTCATACACAGTGGCAATTCAAAGTGCTTTACATAGAAGAAATTAAAATAATAAAAAGAATTAAGATTAATTAAAACAGTTTAGAAAAATAAAAATAAAATACAGTACAGTACAAACAGTCGGACGAACATTGGCACAGTGCTCATTCATTAAATGCATAGCTAAACAGATGTGTTTTGAGTCTGGATTTGAAAGTGACTACTGTAGGAGCACATCTGATCTCCTCTGGAAGCTGGTTCCAGCTGCGGCTGGCATAATAGCTAAAAGCGGACTCGCCATGCTTTGAGTGAACCCTTGGTATTTCTAGCTGATATGATCCTAGTGATCTGAGTGATCTGTTGGGTTTATATTCAGTGAGCATATCTGCAATGTATTGAGGTCCTAGGCCATTGAATGATTTATATACCAGTAATAATACTTTAAAATCAATCCTAAATTTAACTGGGAGCCAGTGTAAAGACCTGAGGACTGGTGTGATGTGCTCATATTTTCTGGTTTTGCTCAGAATCCTGGCGGCAGCGTTCTGTATGAGCTGCAACTGTCTTATGGTCTTTTTGGGAAGGCCAGTGAGGAGTCCATTACAATAATCCACCCTGCTGGTGATGAAAGCATGAACAAGTTTCTCTAAGTCTTGTCTGGAAACAAAGCATCTAATTCTTGCAATATTTTTCAGATGATAGTATGCTGATTTACTTATTGCTTTGACATGACTACTGAAACTAAGGCCTGACTCTAGTGTCACACCAAGATTCCTGACTTGATTTTTAGTTGTTTGACCCCTAGAGTGAAGGTATGCGTTCACCTTGAGAACTTCATCTTTGTTTCCAAATGCAATGACTTCAGTTTTGTCTTTGTTTAACTGAAGAAAGTTTTGACACATCCAACTGTTGACTTCATCGATGCATTGGCACAGGGAGTCAATGGGGCTGTAATCGTTGGGCGATAGGGCTAAGTAGAGCTGTGTGTCGTCTGCATAGCTGTGTTAAGCAATTTGGTTCTTTCTCATTATTTGGCTCATTGGGAGCATATACAGGTTGAACAGGAGTGGCGCAAGAATTGAGCCTTGAGGGACTCCGCATGTCATGGATGTCCACTCAGACTTATGGTCTCCTATACTCACATAATAACCTCTCCCATCTAAGTATGACCTGAACCATTTTAGGACTATCCCAGAAAGCCCCACCCAGTTTTCCAGCCTGTCAATAAGTATGTTATGATCGACAGTGTCGAATGCAGCACTGAGGTCGAGTAGTACCAGCACTGATAATTTGCCTGAATCAGTATTTAAGCGAATATCGTTTATTATCTTTATGAGCGCTGTCTCTGTGCTGTGGTGCAGTCGGAAACCAGATTGAAAATTGTCAAAGTATCCATTCGAGCATAAGAATTTGTTCAGCTGATTGAAGACAACTTTTTCAATGATCTTGCCTATGAAAGGAAGATTTGAGATCGGCCTATAGTTGCTTAATATGGTCTTATCCAGATTGTTCTTTTTCAGGAGGGGCTTGACAACTGCAGTTTTCAGGGAGTTTGGAAAACTCCCAGAGAGAAGTGAGGCATTTACCACTTCTAGAAGATCTGCTTCTAAACTGTTTAACACACTTTTGAAAAACGATGTGGGAAGTGTGTCAAGAGCACAGGTTGATGTTTTAAGGTGCTGTACGGTTTCTTCTAAAATTTTGCCATCAATTTCTTTGAAGTCAGACATAGTAACTACTTTCTCAGGTGGTCTGATCTGTCTGACCCCAGGGCAACTCAAGGATGTGCTGATCACCTTTCTGATATTATTGATTTTCTCAGAGAAGAAAGAAGCAAACTCACTGCACTTGTTGTCTGAGAGCATTTCACTGGGAATCTGGCTGGGGGGGTTTGTCAGTCTCTCTACAGTAGCAAAAAGAGTGCGTGTGTTGTTTAAATTGCTGTTTATAATATTTGAAAAGAAAGTCTGTCTAGCTTTGCCTAGTTCCATATTGAAAGCATGGATGCAGTCTTTGCAGATGTTATAATGGACTACAAGTTTTGTCTTCCGCCACATGCGCTCTGCTTTTCTGCATTGTCTTTTCATATTTTGCACTGCTGTTGAGTTTCTCCAAGGTGCTTTTTGTCTGCCACTCTTCTTCTTCCTGACTTTAACAGGAGCAATATCATCAATTACACTTTTAACTTTTGAGTTAAAAGAATCAAGGAGAAAATCAACAGAGTCTGCAGATATGCTTGGTGTTAAGGATATAGCCTTCATAAATAGTACACTAGTGTTCTCATTTAAGCATCTCTTCTTGACAGACACAGATCTAGCTGCAGTGGCAGGAGAGATCAATATATCAAAGAAAATACAGAAATTATCAGACAGTGCTACATCCTTAATAACAATCGATGAAATGTTTAGACCCTTACTGATAAGTAAATCTAGAGTGTGTCCACGATTGTGTGTGGGTCCATGTATATGCTGAGTCAGATCAAAAGTTTTTAAAACAGTATTGATTTCTTTTGTCATATTGGTTTCTGCATTATCTATGTGGATGTTTAAATCTCCAGCAATGGCAAAACAGTCAAACTCTGATGTAATTGTTGATAACAGTTCTGTAAAGTCCTCAGCAAAGGCTGGAGAGTATTTTGGAGGCCTGTAAATAATGATAAGTAAAATGCGTGGAGCACCTTTTAACACAATACCCAGATATTCGAAAGACAAGTAATTCCCAAATGATATTTGCTTACATTTATAGATATCTTTAAAAAGAGCAGCTAGACCCCCACCTCTCTTAACAGCTCTGCAGACACTCATAAAAGTAAAGTTAGGAGGGGCTGCTTCATTGAGGACTGTTGCACTGCAGCTGTCTTCTAGCCAGGTTTCATTTAGAAGCATAAAATCCAGATTGTTTGTGGTTATTAAGTCGTTGACTAGAAGTGATTTATTTTTAAGTGAGCGGATGTTAAGGAGTGCTAACTTAACAGACTTACTTTTCCCCACATCAATCTTAGTTTGACGTGTAAGAGGCACCAGATTAGTTAGGTTTGCTGTACGGCTATTGAAGGCCTTAGACTTTCTATCTTGTAATAGAACAGAAATAGAGGAAGATACAGGCACACTGGGTTCCCGCTTGTTCTGTAAACATTTGAGAAAGTTACTGTTATCAAAACGGGGACCCGACACATATCACTGAGAGCTGGTATCAGTTGTTTTCGGTTCACCTCGAGCAGATGGAGGAGGGTGTGGGCCCTGGCGTTGTGGCAGAGGCCGAAGAGCTCTCACAGGAGGGGGAGGGCGAGCTGGACCCGCAGGCTTGGGTGGTAGTGGTGCCTGTCTTTTTTTGGTTGGTATCTGGGGACTCGCAGCAAAAGAGTGGGATAGTCTGGTTCCAGCATACACCAGTTCTTCCATTTTCTGAGAGAAGCACAGAAGTGGAGTTGCTGGAGAGAGGGAGAGAGTGTCTGGTGAAAGGGGCTGTTGCTCTGGTGTTATCGGAGGCTGTGATATGGTGTCCTGGCTTCCCTGGCTGTTTTCCAGGAAGTCGTCCTTGGGTGCTGAATCTTCGAGCAGTTCTAATATGTCACAGTCTGTCTGTGGTGAGCTCTGTGGGCAGGGCTCAGCTGAGATTGTGTCCGTGAGCAGAGGTTGTTGTGGCGGAGTGGTGTTATCATGTCCATTTTGCTGTTGTGAAGTGAAGTCCCGTCGTCATTCATACTGTGTCCAGGTGTGTGTGTGCCGTTAAGATAAAGATGTGTAAGATAATAAACACATGTAATAATGTTTATTACATAAATATATTTGATAATTGTACAGTAAGGGAGGTATTGTCAAAATTTCACCTGTAGTAAGTCAGTCTGGTCACTAGGAAAGCACTACAGCCTTTGGAACTTGAAAAAAATACTGTAGGTGAATTACAGTAATTTTTTCAAATTAATATGTGTACTGAACGTACAGTAAGGGATGTATTGGCAAAATCTCACCTGTACTTAGTCAGTCTGGTCACTATAAACATACTAAAAACATTTGGAAGAAGGAAAACCCCTTTTGGTAAATTCTTTCAATTTTTCATAAAAAATATTTGTATACTGTAAATACAGTAAAGGTGATGATACACAGGGCAACTTTTTGTGCAATGTTGACGTCAACGGGCAACCAGATGAGACACAGGGCCCACAACCCATCTAAATTATCCAGATATAAATGTATTGCCCATTTTCAATGTGAAAGTGCCCAAGGAACAATCGCTCGGCAAGATTGCCCATCAACATTGCTCAAAAAGTTGCCCTGTGTATCATCACCTTAAGGGAGGTATTGTCAAAATCTCACCTGTAGTAAGTCAGTCAGGTCACTAGGAACATTCTGCAACCTTTGGAATATCCCTTCTGGAATTATTGTAAGTTTTACATAAAAAATAGGTGTGTACTGTACGGTCCCTAAAGCAGCCTCTGTGAATATGCAGCAAATATCAAACCTAAAATTAATTTTACCCCGCTTGGCAACTTTACTTTTTAGGAAAACTCGACTATGTTCGTGTGACGTAGCGCAGTCCATGTATGTGGTACTGACGGTCCTACATGATCCTACCTGCACCTCACAGTTTCAATAACTTTTCAGTGCAGTGGTTACCCAAGTTAAACACTTGAATGTTATTAAGCACTCTCCAAAGAACACACCACACCATGGAGATTGGCATATTTATTGCATTTAGTTGACTGTAAAATGCAGCAATATATAAACCTCAAAAATCTTATATGGTGGAACAAACAGCTCCAAAACTTGTTAAAAGTGCACTGTTGCTGCAGGACATGAAGTCCGGTGAGTGCGAATGGTACAATAGTCAATGATTAGTGGAGCGTTTCGGCCGTGAGCGACTGAGCAGAGCATGCACACAAAAGCTGAGACAGCGCACACACACAGCGGAACACTGACCAGTCGCTTTGAAGTTGTGCATATTCGGAAGCGGAGCTGGTCGCAAAGTTACAAAACTTGCCACATCGCTGAACATGGAGGGGTGGGGCGGCATATTTACGGCTTATTTTCAGCCTTTGTTCTCTACGGAAGAGGATTAGGGCCAAGCAATAATAAAATAATAAAACCATCTCGAGATTAAAGTCATTATAAAGCGAGATTAAACTCGTTAAATTTCGAGAAAAAAAATAGAAATACAATCTTTAGAATAAACTTCGAGAATAAATTTAACAAGTTTTTTCTTGAAACACAACGACTTTATTCTCGAAATGTAATGAGTTTATTCTCAAGATTGTATTTTGGCTTTTTTCTCGAAATTTAACGAGTTTTTTCTCGAAACACAACTTTATTCTCGATATTTAATGAGTTTATTCTCAAGATTGTATTTCGACTTTTTTTTCTCGAAATTTAACGAGTTTAATTTCGCATTATAATGACTTTAATCTCAAGATGGTTTTATTTTTTTATTATTGCTTGGCCCTAATCCTCTTCCGCAGTTCTCTTTCGGCCAAAAACCTAAAATATTTTTTTTCGGCGGCCGAAATTTTGATGAATCCCTAGAAAAAAATAAACGTAAAAAATATCTATAAACGTTTAAATAAACTTGTTAACTCTTTATTTTGATGGTCCTTTTTGAACATTCTGTTTAAAAATAATTAACTTTTCAACTACATGTCAACTATCTCTCATTAGAGTATTAGTAGATTGTCTGCTTAATCTCTGCTAACTCTTTATTGTGATGCTCCCCAACAGACATTCTACTGACTATAAGTAACTTTGCAACTACATGTCAACTTATTCTAAACCTACCAGTCCACTAATCTACTAGTCCACAGTCTACTAACACTCTAATGAAGGTGCAATGTTACTTATAGTCAACAGAATGTGTTAAAGGGACCATCAAAATAAAGTGAAACCATAAAAACCATAAAACCATTTTTCTTTTCTTTTAAAACCTATTAAAAAATTGTCATGTATAAATTAGGAGGTACATTCACTGTCATGGCGCCAACACTGTTGATTGGTTGAGAAGTGTAGAAGGCAGAAAGGATAAATATATAAAAATAGAAATCTATAATTATATGAAATACAAACACTATTTTATATGTGTGTGTAAAACATTATAAAGTGTTGTGTAGCCTATAATGTACATTATGTATTATGTTTAACATAATCAAATATTACATCTATGGCTAATTCTATTAATTTTCCCCTAATCAATGAAACCATTTAGTATATATATATTTGAACATTTAAAGGGGTGGTATAATGCCCTTTTTACAAGATGTAAAATAAGTCTTTGATGTCCCCACAGTGTGTATGTGAAGTTTTAGCTCAAAATAACCCACAGATATTTTTATATAGCATGTTAAAGTTGTCACGTTTAGAGGGTGAGCAAAAACGCACCGTTCTGTGTCTGTCCCTTTAAATGCAAATTAGTTGCTGCTCCCAGCACAGGGGGCGGGGCTTCAACAGCTCATTCTTAAAGGTCCCATGACATGAAATTTTCACTTTCTGAGGTTTTTTAACATTAATATGAGTTCCCCTAGCCTGTATATAGCCTTTTAATTGGTGTAAATCAAGCTTTTGCTATCTTTCTCTGCCTTTGAGAAAATGGAAGCTCAACCGGGCTGATCTTGAATCTCCTCCTTATGACGTTATAAGGAGAAATGTTACCTCCCCTTTCTCTGCTTTGCCCGCCCAAAGAATATTTTCCGCCCATGAGAAAATGAGCTAGGAAGTAGGAACGCGCGCACGATTTTAGCTTGTCCACGAGAGATATCATGGCTTTTGAGCGCGCAAAGCATAATAATTGCTCAATAATCGGATGTACAAATGAACACCGAAGTGTCAATACAGAGCTTGGCTTGCTGAACGTCTGAAACTAAAGTCTGGATCAGAACCAACTCTCTTTGGTTCAGCTACACACCTCGGACAAGTAAGTCAACTAATGATATAGTGTGTTGCTTTATTTTTATGGTTATCTAGCTTGTTACACGTAGAATGTGGCTGTAACATTAGCTATGCAGTTACTTGCGCTAATGTAAAGGTAGACAGCATCAAGTATGTGTGTGAATACACACACTGTAAGGCGAGTGTTGTACACTTCTTTGTTATTTGGATAACTGTTTTCCTGTTGGTTATATGGCGCGCGCGATATCCGCAATCCGCATTTCAAGATCACAGAGCTTGATGTAATTGTAATAAGATAAATTACAGACGTTACAGATCTCTCATGAAAAGGCAACAGTAGGTTAGCGTTAGCTACATGATAATAACTGTAAACCATCTGAATAAAGTACCGTATCCAGACATAATATTTTAAACTAACCATTCGGAAATGTCCTGCTGGAGCCGCTGAGTTGCAACTTTTTCATCCGTTACTTCTCCATCTGGATCAGATTCTGGGTCAAACTGAAATGCTTGAATGACTGCGTGTCTTCGTGCCATTGCAATATATCCAATGTAAACATGCATGGTACCGTTGCCGCAAGATGGTCATGGGCACACCCACCCTCCACCTTGCGCTGCCTTTCTCCTCCTCATTATCATTTAAGGCTACAGACACCGAAACGGCCTGTGTGAAGGAAGCTCATTCTGGGACTGGCTTGTAGTGGCTACAATTCTGCACCGAGGCTGAATTTTTGGAAAGAGATTTCAGATAAAGTACTAGGGACCACTAAGGCCTATATTAAAGCCTACAAAAAGTAGCATGTCATGGGACCTTTAACAGCTTCAATTACCTCACACAGACATGCACTGAAAATTTTATGTTCAAACCGGAGTCAGACAAAGATGGAGAGACTCAAGAAGATATGACAACATGTATAATGCAACAGGACATTTCTGAATGGTTAGTTGATGAATTTATGTGTCTTATGTGTAGTTATCTTCTAGTCATTGATTAGCATATTCTGTCATGATAATCTATGGGGACAAGTTTATGTAAATTTTAGGGTTAGTGATGTCACTATCCCGGGAAGAATGTTGTGTAGTCTCTACCAGCCGTTTGCTGTAGTCCTTAAAAAGCTTTACATGTTTGCATGTTTCCCCCACACAGTCCATAGTTATGTTAGGTGGATAGTACATGCCAAATTGGCCATAGGTGTGTGTGAGAGTTTGCCCTAGTACTCTGTGTCAGGTTGCTTCTATGAAGGGCATCAGGTGTAACACTAGAAAAATATATATTTAAACATTTCAAAAATACTGTATGCATATATAGATGGATAATACAGAACCACCAGATATGATAAGACAAGACAAAGAAAGGCAAACTGGACTATGTTTAAAACGCCTCGGTTACGACTGTAAATTTGGTTCCCTGAAGAGGAACGAGACGTTGCGATTGACACTGTGGGAACGCACTTTTGCACACGCACACGTGGGATTGCAATTCAGTCCAATGGCATATATGCTGGTGACGTCATTGCAGGAAGCTACAAAGTGCACCCAGACTAAACATTGTCAGCTTCTGATAGGTCGAAGCAAGTCAATCACAGGCACGCCAGAAGTAAGTTCAGTGAACCGAGGTTACAGTCGTAACCGAGGCGTTCCCTTTCAAGGGAACTTGCGTTGCATCAAGATTGACGCTGTGGGAACGTCCATACCAACACCACCATAGTACCAGTGCATGTCTTGTGTGAAATCAGGTGAGCACAACAAAGACAGAATCACCTGGGACCCAGGGGTGTAGCCCCAAAACTAGATTGTAATCCCGACGTTTGTGTGCGTAAAGGAACATCCCACCGCATCACACACCTGCTGTAGGTCCCCTCAGAGGCCGAACCTACACTTCCATAACTCATTTCTCCAGAACTCCCGGAAGTAGAACAATAGGGGAAATCATGTACATATGCAGCACAGCCACGTCTGCAACTCCATATGAGCTCCACCACCTCGGGAAGGAGTATCCCTTCCCAGGGCCTCAGCCCTTGCCTCAACAGGATGTCTGCTCCCTGAATCTGGTGCCCAGGGATGTAGAGTCTGAGCCATCATCACCAGGTGATTAAGTGCCAGGTGAGATGATGACCACTCCACGGAGACCGAGCGACCATCCATGATTGCTCCCCAGTCCGCGAGGGAAGCACCCGTCATAAGCGTTACATGACAACAAGGAGCTCCTAGGGACCCTGGGGAAAAGAACCAAGGCTTCTTCCACATAACTAAGGCACGTAAGCATCGCCAAGTGACCCTGATCATGCGAAAGGGGTTGCTCCTCGGGAAAAACCCTTTGGTCCTGAGCCACCACTGCAAGGGTCTCATGTACAACAGGCCAAAAGGTATCATGTTGGATGCTGCTGCCATTAGATCCAACAGTCTCTGAAACTGTTTCACAGTAAGTGACTGGCCTTTATTCTTTTCATAGCCGACAGGATGCACTATGCATGCTGGTGAGAGGCATGCCTGCATCGACACTGAGTCCCAAACCATGCCTAGAAAAGTGGTCCTCTGTAAAGGAGAAAGCACACTATTTTTGCCGTTTAGATGTAACCCCAACTCTTTCATGTGTGTGAGAATGACATCTCGATGCCGAACCGCCAACTGATGCAACTGAGCCAGAATCAACCAATTGTCAATGTAGTTCATGACACAAATACCCTACACAGCAAATAACACAAAAATACTTGTTACAACTAACATTAAACAAATATATACAGACCTTTTCAGGGGGTGTTTAATAAACTGGTAAACTTTATATCTGAAAAACGACTCAGATGAACTGTAATAAAATGCGTACTCTCCCTTTAATTACTGCCATGACCAATAATGTTAGGCCTATCGCTCCGGAGACTGTAAGCTTGATCACAAACAGTTGGTATAGATCTATCCTCCAGTAACAGTGAGAGTAATGAAGACTGCTATGTTCATTCTTACATCCAACAACAAAACAGCTAAATCGCTTAGGAGACTTTCTTGTCTACACCTGCTCCGGCGCTGAAACAATGGCGGACCGTGTACAGCTCACTCAGGGCGGGTCTATGTGTGGCCTTGTAGTGTAAATATACCTAGTTTCTATTTTGCATTAAAAATGTTCGTGGCCCCTTTAAGAAATCCCCCTCTCTTCTCGCGATACTATTCGCTGGTGCTGGATGCGTGCGCGCGACCAGATGAGTCATTTTTCACTGTTCAAAAGAGCTCCATGTGGTTGTGCGTGCATTGATTGGATTTACTGTGTTATATGATCTTCTTTCTTGGTAAATATTACTCTGACATCTTTAATATGCACAAATAAGTTGTGAAGCGGAGTTGACACAACATTTGATGTGTACATTTGTTTATAGATTTATTTGATGTGCATGTGTGACGAGTGAACCTCGTGGTGATCGGTAAAGGATTGGGTAAGGTTATGTACGTTTCATGATTTATGGGGTAAAAATACTGATGCCATGTTTATTTGATAAATCTGTTAATGAGTTTAAGGTATATTCTGTGATTATACAGTAATACTGTATGGTTTAATGCATATTTTTGATTCTGCATGATTAATATGTGAAACGCGGGTTGTGGCTTTGTTAATGTGCTTTTATTTCTCTTGTACCTCAGCCACTGCTGTATTCCAGTTTGTATTATCGTATTTAAAGGTGAACTAAGTAACTTTTTTTACCTTAACTGAACAGCTTCGGAGTCTTTGGAATGGTTATATTACTTATTTCGGGTTGAATGGTGGTCGTTTCGCACCCCCCTGGTGCCCGTGAGCGGAAAATACGCACTTGCAACTTTGAGCCGGCGGGCCGCCGGCCGCAGCGTCAGGAAGTCTCGCGTGATATCAGGTCTCGCGATGTAAACAATTGCTTTACGGCCAAAAGAAATCTGCTAAAATGCTGTCATTATTGCGCTCCCTCACGCTGTCCGAACCCGAATGAAGAAGACGTTTTAAAGAATGTCCCATCTGCTTTGATGTCGTTGATCTATAGCCTCTGGTGTCTGAGAATCGCCAACGAGTTTTTACAACAGTGTTGTCAAATATCTATTCCGAAGCTGTGGGGGGAGCTCTAGAGAGAAACCTGCGAGCAAAAAGCGAGAATACAGCGAAGAAATCCCGAAGCTACTGAGTGCTGCTTTAAAGGCACACTAGGCAGCTTTCCGTTTTTGTCAAACAGCGACCCCTAGAGTCGCTGTGGAGTACTTGTATTTAACGTTACTGTCGTAAATAGCACTCGCGCAGAGCCGTCTCTGCACTCACGGCCTGATCCCTTCCGCCCTCTATACCGGTACCTGTTCAATAGGATGGAAGCTGTAACGAGTGGAAATAAGGTGTGGCCCCTTTAAGAGCTGCGCGCGCCCTGTTGAACTGTCGTCGGCAGTCTGTGTTGTATCATGTGCACCTCGAACACCCGTATGCGGGTTATTTCAGTTTGATGCTCATTCTTATCCTACTTTTGATTATCAAGTAAAGATGTGGACGTTAGAACGGGTGACAGACAGTTAACGTTACACGAGTTCGACTGGGGAATAAAGTGCAAGTTGTGAGATGCCAATCGCCTCCGTGAGTCTGTCTGGCTCTCGGTAATAACTTCATCTGTGAGCTATCCCTATTTCTCCTCCTGACAGAACGCGTTACAAAGCGTTGGACATCGAACAGGCACAGATAACCTCTGAAGATGTCTACTAGTCCATCAACAAGAACGATATTTACTCGAGTCTGACTCCTTGCTCGGTCAGTCTGCCGTTTCCTTTCTTTCGTCCTCCGACAAAGCTTTCCTAGCTTTGTGTGCAGTGCCATAAAGCAATTTGTTACATCGCGAGACCTGATATCACGCGATACTTCCTGACGCGACCCGCCGGCCCAAAGTTGCAAGGGTGGTTTTTCCGCTCACAGGCGCTCGGGGGATGCGCGACGACCACCATTCAACCCGAAACAAGTCATATAACTATTCCAATGACTCCGAAGCTGTTCGGTTAAGGTAAAAAAGTTACTTAGTGCACCTTTAATTGTAACATATTTTGGTTTGGAGAAATCGATTTAAATCTGACCTGTTGCAGTGCATTACACTGTATCTGAGTTTGATTTGAGTTAAGTATTCTGTGGATTTGGGCATTGATCCACTGGTTAAACTTGAGTTTGTTTGACATTTGATTATATGTCATCTTCAAATTTACTGTAAACTGTTTCCAAAATTTCTTTTTTTTTCTTCATTTTTTTTTAACTACTGAAATCTAATTTTTCCTTGTGAAATCTCAGACTTTTATCTGCCTAATTGTGCTCCCATTGACCGCTGTCACTTATTTTAAACAGCAGTCAGAATAAAACCCCAATTTCAAAAAGCATATGCTTCCGGTGTGTTTCTTCAATTTCACCCAGTTACATATGCTAAAACGGCAGTGTCCGTCAGCTGTGGGAAGGGTCTGTGCAAATTAATGTCACGTTGCCCTGAGTCTGCAAAAAAAAGCACTTGGAATTTTATCATTATAGGGTGGTTGTGTACACACACTGGCAACACACATTTATGTTCAAACACCATGTAAAAGTGAATTTTGCATAATAGGTGCCCTTTAAAAGGTTAATATCATTGTAATATTCCAACATACTTATTTCTGTCAGGACCACTATCGTCAAATACGATTGATAATTAGCATACAGTTTGTTCTGTCAGGACCACTATCGTCAAATACGATTGGCGGTATGGTTCCGTTCTGGGAGAGCAGCAATAACCCCCCTTGGGGTAAACAGAACAGAACCAACAGGAATGTACTGCAGATATCATTAATTCAAGATTTTAAAGTACAACATGATTCGAGAATTTATTCTGATTCAAGGGGAATCAGAATGCCAAATCCTGACTGACGAGAGGTGGAGCTGGGGATGGAGGAGGGTAATTCGCTTCTGAGAAACGCGATAGCTGCTGATAATACTGAAGGAGCTATGTGTATATCAGTAGCTACGTTTACATGGACACAATCGGAATGAAATCAATCCGATTGATGAATCCGAAAAAGGTGTTTACATGAATGATAAATAAAGTAATAGGGTTTATGTGCGCATTTATATGTCACAAATCGGATCTGATGTTTTGACATGCGCACACTGCACGAATATAGAGTTTCCCACTTTTCTCGCATAAATATTCTCCTCTATTGGTTCTTTATTTGTTTTAAAAAGCAGACGTAATATTAATTCGTCTCTGGTCATAATTTAGAGCATATTAACCGTTTTGCTGTGCTGCTTATTGATCATGCAGTAAAAATGCCCCTCCCCGCGGCCAAAACCTACGGTGGCCGAGAGAGCTCAACGCTGCAACTGAAGAAAACACATGCAAATAGAAAAACACCCGCAAATTAAGAAAACATCTTCATCAGTTTCACAACACGTGTGCTCCAAATACTCACAACACAACCAAATACAGAAACGCGCTGCAAATAGAACAGAACACAACGGAAATGTTTCCGGGGAACCCAATAAGTGACGGACCCAGCTGGGACGTGCTTACAGCTGTCTACTTTTATTATTATTTAATTTTTTTTGCAAAACATACAGAGATGACACGTTTATGACATACAACTTTGTATACAATATACAAAATGTATTTACAATATGTTCAATGTCATAAGAATACTAAAAAGAACAATGAGCTGAAGATCATTGATTTATTTTTTAAATAAATAAAAAAAGAGAGAAAAAACATGAGGGAAAGACATTAATCTATACATCAGTTACATTGTACACATTTTGTCATGTTATGTTAAAATAAGTTTCATAAGAAATGTTAGAATGCAGCTAGGGTCCAAATATGAGACGGCAAGTTTTAAAGTTGAGACACTCACACACAGATTTTACTCAAACGCATATTTTACTCAAACGCATATTTTACTCAAACACATATTTTAAAAACTTTGTTGTATAAAATGTATATTTATTTGCAACAGTTATGTTAACAGCAATAATATTATATTTCTGGTAAGAACAGCTATTCAGCTGATGGACACGCGCTGCGTTGTCATGGGAACATCCCAGGTGAAAATAATGAGGAAATTACGTTGTCTTTCGTTGCTCCCTTCATCAACATAATGGCACACAAGTGCCCCGCTCCCTCCAAAGTGCCCAATTCAAGGGCTCTGCCGTCTGCCCTTTTAAGAGAGTCAAGGGCGTAGATTTGGTTTGAACATTGGGGGGGTTGAAGTTTGGATATGCCTCCTGATATTGTGATCATGATATAAATATTGGGGGGGTTGTAATGCATAGATTTAAATATTGGGGGGGGGTTATCTCCCCCCCCATCCCATCCCCATCCCCATCCCCATCCCCCCCTCCATCCCCCCCACAAACTACGCCCCTGAAGAGAGTAGGGCATAGGTAAAGCTCAAGAGCAATAGAGTGCCGAAGTTATGACGTCATTTTGTAGGACAACCCGGAAGTTAGCGGCGCATGGGTTCCCTCGATCGAAAAGCAATGCATTTTCCCTATAGACTTTTGGAAAATCGCAAAAAATAAGATCTGTGTTCAACAAAGAGTTGTGACCCTAACACGTTTTGTCTATCAAGATAATCTTTACAAGCTAATCCAAAATTTATACATTTTGAAGCCTAAATAAAGCCGTCAGATATAAAATGCTAACAGTAGGCTATAAACGGACTAGCCTACAGCACACCAGCACACCATGGTCGCGGATCAACGTCATCATCAAGCTTCCTCAAACTTTATTTAAAAAACACGCTCGCTCATTATGATCTGCGCTGTGTATGAACCTATTTTTACAGTCTATGGTATGAACCTATTTTTACAGTCTATGGTATGAACACTTATCCACTTTTTCATGAGAAATATTGCCCATTCGTTTTTTCAAAAAATGTTAGAAACTAATTTTGTTTAAATGCGTGCCTCTCTGAGATTTTTTTTTATCTTTTGTTAATGTTTTATTTATTCGTTTATTATTTTGTTAGTTTATATAAACCTTAATATTATTTTCTTTGTGATTAAGATTATTATGCCTGATCATTGTGCCCCAAATAAACTTTAAAGATTATCTTTCACTGTATTATGTTTGATTGTATGTTTGCATACCATTTGCTAATTCGCCAGGAAAAAACGCGCTTTCTCAGAAGCACTAACGTTAGCTATGGCCGTATCAATTTCCAGTCCTTTTTCTTAGACGATAGAAAAACCATAGATCGAGGAGAGAACCACTATAAATCTGGACATGAACAGTGCAGCTTAGATTCTGGTTTACTTGCCGGTATTGTAAGGGCCAGCATGAGGGACAAGGTTAATCGAGTCTCGGTAAGTAAAACTAGGGAGAGATAGAGGAGTTATAATAGTGTTCTATGTATTTAAGATAACTATACAAATAATCTCTGAACAAGCATAACACAGTTAAATTCCAAACATTTAATATAATAGTTGTATATAATTATATATGTTGAATTTAAAGAGAATTGTCCAATAGCAAATGCTTATTATAATATATTATAATTAAACCATATATGTTCCCTAAATAAACCACATATACTAATTTTGTTAACATTTTCTATATATTTTTACCTGGTAATCCACAAGCCCCAATGTGAGAGCCAGTGTAGTAAATTTTATCTCACATTCACATTACTGTGAGCTGACTGGAGTGTAGTTACAATAGTATACAAGTAGTATACAATAGTTTAACATTTAATTTGTGTGTCAGACAGGCAACTTACAGTGCATTAAGGCTATACATATCAGCGTGTTCTCTGGGAATTGTCCACGTTTATATAGCGAATTAAATATAGTTAACATTTACTACTAAAATAACAAAGATTAATATCATTGTTACCTAATGCCTTAACTACCGGTAATGCTGTTTACAAATACAATCATATTATTATAAGTGGGTAAAAGCCAAGTTCACAAATATCAGGGTGCAGGACCCACCCTTTCTATAATTATATCCAAACAAGTTACAATAAAAGTCAATAAACCAGGTATTATTTTGAATATTTTAATTAAACACATTTCTCAACGTAACGTTAGCCTTTAATAAAACTGCAGCGGATCTAATCTATTAAACAGTGGCAAAGTAAACAAGCTTTTAGATATTTTAAGAGAAAGACAAAAGGTATTTTAGCTGTTGATTTGGTTATGAAAAACGCTTATTCTTGCTACTGCTAGCCTTTTTTACTCCATCTGGCACGAACCCAGAGTCTCCGATGGGTAACATCTGACGGAAAATGGTCAAACGAGATTTCATTCGATGACTTGTGGTTGCATCTCGGGACAAAACAAAAATAACGTTATGTATATTAACTGAAAGGTAAACTTCTAAGACCGTGAAGCTGAAACGCGGGCTCGTGAGAGATTTCATGTTTGTCATGATGACGTCTAAAGTCCCCGCCAAAGGATGTAGTCCCTTTTAGCAACTTGTTAGCAACCACCGTTTTTAAGACACAATAAAGTTTTAAAAAATCACAAGCAGGTTATAACTGGTGTGTTTTATGTCATAGATCAAAACGTGAAAATATTTAGAGGCTTTGTTTTAACCACAGACCTTATTTCAGGCGATTTAGCAAAAACCCATTCAAAAAACCCATAGACTTTAGGGCGAGGGAACCGGTAGTGCTAAAATGCTAACTCACTTCCGCGTTTTGGCCTACAAAGTGACGTCATAACTTCGGCACTCTATAAGCCAAGCGGGAAGGAAGTCAACCGGAAGTTGAAGCCGGCCGCGTGCCACCATCTTGTAGCAGAACTTCACCTGCTGTTAGCATTCCATTGACTCCCATTCATTTTGGCGTCACTTTGACAGCGAATAACTTTACATCTGAGGCGTTTAAAGACTCCATTTGTCCATTATTTATTTCTAAAGAAACACGACAATGTATAAAATGCTCCATTACCTTGTATCTTACGTTACGGCCCCGTAGAAGCAGTTTTTGTAAAAGTAGGCTAACGATTGTGTCATAACCACGCGTCTCTCTGTCGCACAGTAGAGAGATTACCGTATGGACAGGAGGAGAAGCTCGCGGGCAATCGGGGGGACGTGGAGGCAAAATGACAATATAATTAATCAGAATACCTAGCAAAAGTTTCTCCTGCTCCTAGCTCATAGACAGCTCCTACTCACGCTCTCCGTCTCTGCAAGTTTCGGAAGGGAATGATTCAGATTTCTCTTGGCACAGCTACTAGAAGACAGATGGTTTGCTCACGTGACATCTGCGTCGTCAAGCTCTGTTTGAGTCTGCGCGTCAGGAACGTTTTTCTTTTTTTTTTTTTTTTTTTTTTAACAAAGCAAATACAAACAAATCAGGTACAATGTAAAAGTCTTACTACAACCTGTGCACGTCTTAGAAAACAAATACATAAAAGAACAGGGAGCATATTATAAATGGCAAAAATGGCATTTACATATTCAAAAGAAAATGAATCAAAAGGGCAATTATTCAATAAGATTGTTTATAAAAGAACCCAGTTTCACTGCATTCTTGTTATTAATCAATAATAAAGAGTTATAAAAAAGTTTCAACTCATTCCTCCACTGCGTAAAGTTAGGATTTATCTTGAAAAATCAACATTTATGTATGAAATGTTTACTTAACAAAATGACATTGTTAATACCAAAATCATTGTGATCATTGCGAAAAATACCAAATTTTATATCATTAATTGTTAGATTCATCATCTGAATTCCTTTGGAGATGAACAATTGTTGAAGGTCCTGCCAAAACCTTTGTACAACTTTACACAAACAAAAAAGGTGATCCAAATCTTCGGGTTCATCTTCACAAAAGCTACAGTTTCCTACATCCATTTTAAATCTCTGTTTTAAGAAATCATTAGTTGGATAAATCCTGTTTATAATTTTAAATTGCATTTCTTTTGTTTTTGGTGGGACTGGGAATTTTAAGTATTTACATCTAATCTTTTTTATTATCTCCTTTCCAAAGTCTTTGAGAATATAATCTCTTTTGAGAGAACTTGTTTGGCAGTTAAGTAAACTGTTTCTTATAAATTTGTTGTTACATTTGTAATTCTGAAAATTAATACCATTAATGTAAAGTTGTCTTAAGGTAGGAGTGACTTTTGAATACATTATATCCTGCTTAATCATAGCTACAAGTGATACTGGGAGAGCTTTCACGATCTGTTTAAACTTCTTTTGGGTACAACTAATTTGGAATTTGTCACAGAATTCAACATGTTGTAAAACATTTCCTTCCCCATTCATGAAGTGGGAAATAGCCCAGACACCTTTAGAGAACCATTCTGAAATAAAAAGAGATTTTCTATTTACCAATATATACCTATTATTCCAAATTGGTGTATTGTGTGGTGTGAAGTTATGCTTGAATATTAGTTTCCAATACAGAAGGACCTGTTGGTGGAAGTCTGAAAGTTTTATAGGAAGCTTCTTAAAATCAAAATCACATTTTAAAAGAAAACTAATGCCGCCTACTTTCTCAAAAATCCAATTGGGAATATAAGACCACAATGAATTTTGATTTTGAATATCGTTTTTTAACCATCTAATTTTCAACATACCATTCATACAATCAAAATCTATTGCATTCCCACCTCCATCCTCGTAAGTTCTAATTAAATCCTGCTTGGCTATATAATGACATTTATTCTGCCATATGAAATCAAAATTTATTTTGTTGATAGTTTTAACTATTTGGGGTGTTATTGGAAGGGAGTAAGCTGGATATATTAATCTAGATAAACTGTCCATTTTAGTTAACAATATTCTACCAGAAATGGAAAGATCTCTTTGAAGCCATCTATTTAGAAATGATTTGCAGTTATCAACATTATCTTTTATGTTTCGTTTTTCAGAGATCGTTTTGTCTTAAGTCACCACAATACCCAAGTATTTGACTTCTTTTTTTACCTTTATGTTATATAATGATTGCCTAAATTGGTCTTTTAATGGCAATAATTCACATTTATTTAAATTTAACTGAAGTCCGGAGGCTTTTGAGAAAATATTAATAGCTTGTAATGCTATGGGAATTTGGAACTCATTTTTAAGGAACAAAGTTGTATCGTCAGCCAACTGACTTATAATTATTTGTTTGCCCATCAAATTCAGACCTTCTATCACACTGTTCTTAATTAAAATAGACAGAATTTCTGCCACCATTATAAACAACAGGGGAGAGCTTCCACATCCTTGCCTTATTCCTCTACCAATATTAAATCTTTTACAAGTCCCGTGTCCCAAAGACACACAACTATTTATATCAGAATAGAGCATATGTATAATATCTTTGAATTTGTCACCAAAACCAAAATAATGAAGTGTTTTTAAAATAAACTCATGCTCAACAGAGTCAAAGGCCTTATAAAAATCAAGGAAGAGTATAAAACCATCATCATCAATTAAATCACTATAGTCTAATAAATCCATAACAAGTCTGATGTTATTATGAATGACTCTTCCTTTTATAAAGCCTGACTGTGTCTCACTTATTATGTCTGCTATCCCTTTTTTAAGTCTAGATGCAATGGATCCTGAAAATACTTTATAATCTGCATTTAATAGCGTAATCGGTCTTAAATTGTCTAATTGCCGTTTGTCTTTCCCCGGCTTTGGAATCAGAGTAATTACACCCTGTTTCATGCTAGTCATCAATTCTTTCTTAACTATACATTCTTTTAGCGCTTCAAATAATATAATTCTCAAATCATCCCAAAAATATTTATAAAAATTAACTGTGAGGCCATCTGATCCCGGGGATTTATTTGAAGCCATATTCTTAAGAACTGCGTCTAGTTCATCAATTCTAAGTTCAGAGTCACAGATCTTTTTAAAAGATAAATCAATCTGGGGGATTAGTGGACAAAGATTTTGAAAGAGATTATTACAGTCTACTTCCGAGAACTGAGAAGAATATAATTTAGAATAAAACATGTAGATTTCATTTTCTATGATTTTAGAATCTTTCCTTACCTCACCATTTACTAAGAGACTAGAGATGCAATTTTTTTGTTGTCGGCTTTTTTCTAGATAATAAAAAATAAGAGGAATTCTTTTCACCTGATTCAATCCACCTTGCTCGCGATCTCACGAAGGCTCCCTGTGCTTTGTCAAGATAATGTTGATCTAACTTGTTCTGCAATTCGACTAGTCTGCTTTTTTCTTCCGAGGTTAAATTGGTGTTGCTACAACATGTCTTTATTTCTTGTAATAATTTGCTTTCCAACTCTTTTTTTTGGCTAGTACTTTACTAAACTGAATACTGACTTCTCTAATTCTGAATTTGATGAATTCCCATTTGTTACTATAACCAATAATTGCGTCATCATTTTGGATTTCAGTAATTAATTCTCGGATTTTACTGCAATATTCTTCATTTTGTAATAATTTGGCATTCAATTTCCAAAAGCCTTTCCTATATGTTGATTTATTTGTAGGTTCTAATACTAGTTCTATGAAACAGTGATCTGATAAAGGTGCATTTGACATAGTTGTCTTTGTAACATGACTCATTATATTGTCAGTACCCAACCAATAATCAATCCTAGATTTACAACTTCCATTTGGTCTAAACCATGAAAAACCTGTTATTCCTGGGTATATTTTTCTCCAAATGTCACTAAAATTATTATTAGCCATAAAGTTATTAATTAGGATATTATATTGGGGTTTTCCAACTCTAGCTGGCCACCTATCAAGCCACTCATTTGGAGTCATGTTCCAATCCCCTCCACATAAAATATAATCTGTAGGATATCGACCTTTAAGCTCAGAAATCACCTTTGTTATATCATCTAGCATTGACTTATTTTGTTTATCATTATTATACCCATATACGTTAAACAATATTATAAAAGAACGTACTCGGTTACCTAATGTAACCTCGGTTCTCTCTAGAAGAGGGAACGAGTATTGCGTAAGTTGCTTACGCTACGGGAAAGTCTTCTTTCTTCGAGATCTGAAGCCAAAAATTATCCTTAATTTTGTATTCATTGTCAACGCAGTGCGGCAGTCGGCAGACCAAGGCAGGCTGTATAAGCGTGCTCATTGGCTGCTCGGCGGCAACTGCTTAAGCCTATCAGTGAGCCTCGTGAAACGTGGCCTCCAATGAGGGCGCTTCGCGCCCTCCACACCCTTCTAACCGTCAAGATGGGTGTGGCCAGAGTGTATATAACGAAGGCTCACAGGCTGAATATCTGGTTTTCGTAGTCTGAAGCGCAAAAGCTCGTGGCGCGACACGGCAGGTTACGCAATACTCGTTCCCTCTTCTAGAGAGAACCGAGGTTACATTAGGTAACCGAGTACGTTCTCTTACGAGAGGTTCTCTCGTATTGCGTAAGTTGCTTACGCTACGGGATCCCATTGTCAACGCCGTGCGCGCCGAGCATCCAGCACTTGAAACCCAGGGAGACCGGGGAAAACATTCTGCTGGAACAGGTGGCCGGTCGGAGAGACGGGCCAGCACAGTACAAAGCACTTCACTCAGTGTATAAAATAGAGCGGCGCCGCCGGTCTATAAGTATATATCAGTGCAAAACAGTGGGGCTGGCAGCGCGAGCCCACACAGTACATAAGCACACATTAGGGGAAGAAAAGAGCGACATCATCGGTCTTTTACGAAGAGAATAACCCCCCGCGCAGCAGAGTGGAAGACGGGCGGCCAGCAGCGCGGGCCAGCACCGGTAAACAGCGCGTAACGGGGAATGATAAACAGAGCGGACCAGCCGGTCTGAGTATAAAACACTTCACCCTAAGTAACATGCCAGAAATATCTGATACCCAGAGGGCACTGCAGGTGTTTGGAGGCATAAGCTGCTGCAATGGCGTCCACTATCCACCTGGACAGGCCCTGTTTCGAGGCGGCGAGACCCTTGGTGCGCCCGCCGAAGGAAACAAAGAGCTGCTCGGAACGCCTGAAAGCGGCGGAGCGCGTGATGTAAACTCTCAGCGCCCTGACAGGGCATAGGAGGTTATCACTGTCCCCATTATCGGATGCTGGCAGAGCCGAAAGGGAAATAATTTGTGCCCTAAAAGGGGTTCCAATCGCTTTGGGGATGTAACCATGTCTCGGTCTGAGAATGACTTTCGAGTCGTTCGGTCCGAACTCAAGACATGCAGGGCTAACAGATAGCGCGTGCAAATCCCCCACGCGTTTTACTGAAGACAGAGCTATCAGAAAAACGGTTTTGAGCGAAAGGTACTTTAAATCCACAGATTCAAGCGGTTCAAAGGGAAAAGCCTTCAGGGCCTCCAGGACCAAGGACAGATCCCAAATAGGAACCGAGGGGGGCCGCGGGGGATTCATCCGTCTGGCTCCTCTGAGGAAGCGGATAATAAGCTCGTTCCTTCCTAATGTCTGGCCGCGCGTCGTCTCAGCGAACGCTGCAATAAGCACATACACTTTGAGCGTGGAAGGGGACCTGCCCTTGTCCAACAGCTCTTGTAGGAAGGAGAGCACACGTGGGACCCCACATGCACGTGGATCTAAGCTCTTAGTAGCGCACCATTTAGAAAACACCGACCACTTAGACGCGTAGAGCCGTCTCGTGGAGGGGGCTCTAGACTGCGTGATCGTGTTCACGACCCCTTCTGGCAGGTCAACGGGTATCCGTTGATTACCCATGCATGCAGAGACCATCGTTCTGGATGGGGATGCCAGATCGATCCACCGGCTTGAGAGAGGAGATCCTTTCTCACGGGGATCGGCCATGGGGATGAGTGCGACAGCCTCACCAGCTCTGGGTACCAGGTTTGGTTCTCCCCACGCGGGGCTATAAGAAGCACTGGGTGGTGCGTTTCCCTGATCCTCGCAATGACCTGTGGTAACAGGGAGACCGGGGGAAAAGCGTACAGCGGGAGGCTGGGCCATGTCTGGGACAGCGCATCCTTGCTTTTCGAGAAAAATTTCGGGCAGTGAGCGTTGTCTCTTGACGCAAAGAGATCGACCTCCGCTCTGCCGAATAGGCGCCAGAGAAACTGGACTGATCGGGGGAAAAGCGTACAGCGGGAGGCTGGGCCATGTCTGGGACAGCGCATCCTCGCTTTTCGAGAAAAATTTCGGGCAGTGAGCGTTGTCTCTTGACGCAAAGAGATCGACCTCCGCTCTGCCGAATAGGCGCCAGAGAAACTGGACTGTCTGGGGGTGCAGGGACCATTCTCCCGGGGGAATGATGTCTCTGGACAGTCTGTCTGGACCGACATTCAGGTGGCCCGGCACGTGCACGGCTCTCAGCGAGCGCAACGAGCGGTGAGCCCACACGAGAAGGCGTTCTGTCAGCTTGCACAGGTTTCTGGATCTGACGCCGCCCTGTCGGTTCACATAGGATACCACTGACATGTTGTCCGAGCGGACTAGCACATGGTGATCCTGTATAAATGGGAGGAAGCGCTTGAGCGCGTTCTCGACCGCTATCATCTCCAGTTTATGTGGAGGCATTTCTCCTGGTCTGACCACAGGCCAAAGACCGGTTTGCCCTCGAAAAGAGCGCCCCAACCTGAGGTGGAAGCGTCCGTCGAGATAACTTTGCGGTGTGAGATGGCTCCCATTGTCACTCCCCGCTGGTACCAGTCGGCCGCTAACCAGGGCTTCAGTGCTGAAACGCAGCTCTGAGTCACTCTGATTCGAATGCCGCCGGAAGCCCAGGCTCTGTGAGGCACTCGGGCATTCAGCCAGCGTTGTAGCGGGCGCATACGTAACAGACCCAGCTGAAGCACTGCTGCAGCTGAAGCCATACAACCCAGCATCCTCTGAAATGTCTTGAGAGGTGCGGTGCTGCCCGGCTGGAAAGACGCGGCTAGGCGTCGAATGCAGCGTGCACGCTGTGTCGACAGGCGGGCCGTCATTGCCACAGTGTCCAGATCCAAACCCAGAAAAAGAGGTTGATTGACTGGGCACTAATGAGTTCTTGGTCCAGTTGACCGTGAGCCCCAGGCTGTCCAGGTGGCTTAGAAGCACTGTTCTGTGGGCGATGAGTTCGGCCTCTGACTGTGCTAGAATTAGCCAATCGTCCAAGTAGTTCAGAATTCGCATTCCCCGACCCCTCAGGGGAGCGAGAGCCGTGTCCATGCACTTCGTAAATGTACGGGGTGCCAGCGACAGGCCGAAAGGCAGGACGGTGTACTGATATACCTGACCGTCGAAGGCGAATCTCAAGACTGGCCTGTGACGGGGTATTATCTGGATCTGAAAGTACGCGTCTTTTAGATCGAGAGATATAAACCAGTCCCTCGGGCGAATTTGCGCGAGAATTTGCCTGGTTGTGAGCATTTTGAACGGTCTTCTCATAAGAGTTTTGTTCAAACGTCTCAGATCCAAAATTGGTCTGAGAGCTCCGTCCTTCTTGGGAACGAGGAAATAACGGCTGTAAAAGCCCGACACGCTCATAGAAGGGGAAAACCGGTTCTATAGCCCCTTTGCACAGAAGTGTAGCTATTTCTGCTCGAAGTAGATGTGCTACTTCCCCATTCACTCTGGTCTCGGTACGCGCTTGAAAGCGCGGAGGGCGGCGAGCGAACTGCAGAGTATAGCCCTGTTTTACTGTGCTTAGCACCCATTCTGACGCGCCTGGAATAGCTTCCCACGCTTTCGCGTGTGCAGCCAGGGGCAGAATGGCCTCCGAGCTCTGATTGCCGCGCGTCGCGGGCTCGAGAGCTCGAAACGGAGGCGCGGGCGCAGCGCGCGCGCTCTTGGTGCTTAGATACGGCGGCTCGCATGCAGCGATAGCTGGCCGTTTTACACACAGTATCCCAGTGGCTTTGGACGGGGAACATACAGTGTGAGGCGCGACGCGCGAGGGCGGCGTCAGGGCGAAATGTTTGTTAGTATGTGTGAGCGCTCGAGGGCGGGCACAGGACTTACATTTAAAACGCACAGGACTTACATTTAAAACATGACCGGTCGTGAGAGGCCGTGTGACAGAGCGGGCAGTGAGTAGGTGTGGGCACGGGGAGGTGGACACGTGACCTACTTTTAACACTCGAGCGGCTTCTGCCTGCTTTATGAGAGTGGGCTCTGTGAGAGACACGGGATTTATAGTGCTTGTGTGCAGGGGTGAACACGGAAACGTGGGCACATTCACTGCATTTGAAACACATACGGCGTGAGCCGTGCAACCAGACATTATGCTCATTTGAGATTTCTCTGGGTCGCCGTGAGAACGGTGGTTGCGCGGAAGGCGAGCGGGTAGATATACCGGCTCGTTGGCTGCGAGGTAAACATCTGCAGTAGCCATGGCAATGGGGACTGACAGAGCGTGAAGCTTTGACGGTGGTCCAACCGCAGCGGGACTTAACCGTCTTTTCTTCCCTCGTGTATAGAGGCTCAATAATAATCGAGCACCATGAGTAGGAGGGGTGCGAGAGGCGGGTTCGCTTTCTGTATGTAAGAAAAGCTGGCCGCGAGCTCGGAGAAGCGAACAGCATAAATTTGATCTGTTGCGAGAGCCGGGATCGAACACGGGTCTCTGGTACGAAAGCCTATAATTCTGCCACTGTACCACAGGGGAGAACACAATAGCTTTCGGTTAGCGCGAGCATATAAATGAGCGACCTCAAGTTTGTTTGCAGGCGTGCGTGTAATAAAAACAGGCTCGTTTACTGCAATAGTAATATTTCCAGCCGCCTGAACTTAAGAGCGGACTGAGAAATGTGTGAGAATTGGCGGTTTGTCCGGCCACAGCGGGACGAAAACACTCTCTCTCCTCTTTTCGCCGGTGAGTGAGGCGCGCGCGCTGAACGTTGCTCGTGACCGTCCGCTCTGTCATCCCTTGTGAACGGCGCAATCTGCGCGGCCCAACAAGGGGGAGAGCGGGTTCGCTTTCTGTAAATAAGAAAAGCTTGCCGCGAGCTTGGAGAAGCGAACAGCATACATTTTTATCTGCCGCGAGAGCCGGGATCGAACCCGAATCCCTGCCGCAAAAGCCTGAGATTCTGCCACTGAGCCACAGGGGAGAATACATTAGCTTTCGGTTAGAGCGAGCATATAAGAGCGTCATGTCTTGCGACGGCGTTTGCTTGCAGGCGTGCGTGTATTTATAACAGGCTCGTATACTGCAATATGAACAATTCCAGTCGCCTGAACTCAAGAGGGGACTGAGAAATGTGTGAGGAATGGAGGTAGGTCCGGCCAGGGCGGGACGAAAACACTCTGTTCTCCTTTCGCCGGTGAGTGACGTGCGAGGACGGAGTAGCTTTCTTGTAACGTAAAGAGAGCTCCAGGACCGTCCGCTTCTGCCATCCCTTGTGAGCGGCGCAGTAGCGCGGCTCGAACAAAGGGAAAGGAAGCTCGCTCCGAGACGTCCACTTCTGCCATCCCTTGTGAGCGGCGCAGTAGCGCGGCTCGAACAGAGGGAGTGTATCTATCTCATTCGCCTCATCCCCTGACGCGGCGGCGGCGCGGGCGAGAGCCGGCGGTTGAACGGCCGGGAGGGGGGGCGGAGAGAGCGAGCGAGAGAGAAGCTCGAGGGAGAAGTTCCGGCGAGCTCCTCAGTCACATCAGTGTCCGGTGGTCTCTGCGAGCGGCGCTTCTTCTTGCGCGGCCCGGCAGGGACAGGCAGAACGACAGCTTGGTCGAAAACTTCAAGTCGAGCCCGCAGGGTCGACATTGAAAGTTCTTCGCACTCGGGGCAGCCGCCCGTAGAGAGTGCGGTGGCGGCGTGCTCGCGGCACAAGCCGCAGGAAAAAACGAGGCATTTTAAGAAAAACGCCTCGTGCTCTTTTAGAATGAGAGAAAGTATGTGTCGCAGTAGGCGAACACACACAGCAGTAAAAGGATATGTCGCCGGATAGCGTAGCAGGCACGGATGGCTGAAGGCGGCCGGCTTCTTCAGGCGCTGTCCTAGGCTTGCTGGTCGCTGGTTTCAACGGCGGCGGCTCTCAAGATCCAGCGATGCGAAGAGCTTCGCTGAAGACAAGAAAATCAGATATTCAGCCTGTGAGCCTTCGTTATATACACTCTGGCCACACCCATCTTGACGGTTAGAAGGGTGTGGAGGGCGCGAAGCGCCCTCATTGGAGGCCACGTTTCACGAGGCTCACTGATAGGCTTAAGCAGTTGCCGCCGAGCAGCCAATGAGCACGCTTATACAGCCTGCCTTGGTCTGCCGGCTGCCGCACTGCGTTGACAATGAATACAAAATTAAGGATAATTTTTGGCTTCAGATCTCGAAGAAAGAAGACTTTCCCGTAGCGTAAGCAACTTACGCAATACGAGAGAACCTCTCGTAAGAGAACCTTCAATTTTCACCACAGCTGTCAACCAATGTCCTTCTGTATCAGTCCGATGTGTGATAACATCTCCAGGAAAGTTATTGAAACAAATCGCTACTCCTCCGGATCTTGAAGAACCATGGCTGAACAGGATTTTTCCGCCCCATTGATTCGACCAGAACGATGCATCAGCTTCTGAGGAATGAGTTTCTTGCAAAAAAAAACAATGAGATTTTTGCCCTTTACAAAATAAAAACAATGCCTTTCGTTTAACGAGTTCTTTCAAGCCCCTAACATTTAATGAACCAAACGAAATTTTAACATTAAACATGAACTATCAAGAAAGAAAAAAATATAATAAAATAAAAAATAATAATAATTTAAGATACTTTTGACTGTGCTACTAAATAAAATAAAAATGCTCCATGTTAGAGCTCTCAAACCGCTCATGAAATCTCCACCTTTATAGTCTTATCCTGAAGAAGTCTGTAATCCGTTGTCCTCAACACGACGTCCATCGAAGTGCACGCACGACCCCCGAAAAAGAGTCCACTTTTCAGCCCAGAAGAGTTATATCATCCTGAAGAAGTCTTTAGCCCGTTGTCCTCAACACGACGTCCATCAATGTACGCGTAGGGCCCCCGGAAAAAGGCTCGCTTCCCCGCTTTTCTTGCTTGGTCAACCAACGGCCACAAACGCTCTCATGCCTCCAAATCCTCTTTGGGTAACATCTCCGCAAAGCTGATACCTTCCATTCTGCATATTGGCGAGTCTTTGGTTTTCAGCCAAACTTCATCCTTCACATGTCTCAATGCAAACAGGATAATGACTTGCCTGGTGCGGTTATCCTCTTGTTTGCCAAGTCTATGAACAACATCCACCGCGCGCTCCATGTCTGCTGCATATTCTGGGGCAATTTTCTTCAGTATGGGAATGACGGTCGCTCTGAGGTTTTCATCTTTCTTCTCCTTTAGCCCCCTCACTCGGAGACACGGACTCATGCTATATCGTTTCTGTTCCATCACTTGTTTCTTCAATTCTTTGTTTTCCTCCAGTAAATGGCTATTAGCCCTCTCCAATTCCAACACTTTCTTCTTAATCTTATTTAACTCTTCCGAGTTGAACTGCACGGTCTTGGTTAAACTAGCAATCATGGCGGTGTTCTGTCGGTTTTGTTCTTTGATGTCTCCTAACTGCGACTCGATTCCAGTAACACGTTTTCCCAGCTCCAATATTGCTTCCAAAATATAATTATTTGAAGCTTGAGGATGACCGCTCTCAATGTTTGGCTTAGCTTTCTTTTCTTTTAAAGTCTTACTTGGGGTTGGCGGCGTCGAGTCTGGTCCGCGTTCCCGCTTTGACTGCAAAGTTACATCCATTGCACAATACTTATGCTCATCTTCCTTTGGCTTTTCTGATATTATAGGATTTGAAGAGGTCGGCGGCTGCAGAATTGCTGGTTTAAGTATCATATATTCATCGTTTCAATTCGGGTGGAGTAAATTAGTTTAAATCATGAAAATCTGCGGTCTTGAAGAGAGCTCTCAAAAACGCGACTTGGTACCCCCACGCGTCAGGAACGTAAGTACTAAAAAATCGCTAAAAATGGGCTCTGTCCACTTCTTATACTGTCTATGCAATAAGCACATCCCAGCCGTCCGTCCGTCACTTATTGGGTTCCCCGGAAACATTTCCGTTGTGTTCTGTCCTATTTGCAGCGCGTTTCTGTATTTGGTTGTGTTGTGAGTATTTGGAGCACACGTGTTGTGAAACTGATGAAGATGTTTTCTTAATTTGCGGGTGTTTTTTCTATTTGCATGTGTTTTCTTCAGTTGCAGCGCGTTGAGCTCTCTCAGCCACCGTAAAAACCAGTCGTCTGTGGATGAGAATCCAAAACAAGGACTGGTGGGACGTTGTCCTGCTTCCCTTCACAGACGTGCGAGTGAAATGAGAATTTAGAATGACGGGAAACTTATTAATATGACACTTTATTCAACAGGAAGAACAGCTTGTTCCGCGCGTCATACGTCATTACGCTAGTTAACGTCATTGCACATGCGTAGTCCTTTCAGTTTCGGTTTTCAATCCGATCAAGTGTTTACATGTTCTCTCGATCATATTACAAAAGGAATAAACCACCCCTTTCAATCCGATCGAAATTTCATTCGGATTGAGCTCAATCGGATAGATTACGGTGTTTACATGAAGGGTTTTTAGTCCGAATGAGCCGTCAATCCGATTATAAGTGTCCATGTAAACGCAGCTAGTGATAGGTGTGGTATTTCCTATAGGTAGATGTGGATCAGCTGAGAGTCAGCTGATGCGAGCTTGACTAACGTGACCTGCCAGAACTGACGCCACGCTTGATTATTTTGCGACGCGGATTGACAACTGCAGACATGCTTAGAATCCTTTCTGATTTTGTCTTAGGGATTTAGAAGTCATCAGGGGCTGTCCTAGGTTTAGGAGCTATATTTACCATGACAATGCTTTGTGAATTACTCTTTTACGAGTCCTATAATTAGGCGTGACACACCCCTAATTTTTAAGAGATGCTCCTAAATTTCGGCATTAGGAACAACTTTCAGCTTTAACATTTTTGTGAATATAGCCCCAGATGTCTGTGCATCTCTCTCTCTCTCTCTCTCTCTCTCTCTCTCTCTCTCTCTCTCTCTCTCTCTCTCTCTCTACTGTCATCACTTCTCCTTATCCTTAACTCCTCCATGGGACTCAAGACTAGTGTGCTACTCAGGTGTCATTCATTAGCAATCTTTCCCGGCCTCGCTCTGTTTCCACGGCTCTCATCCTCATCCAGCTTGCCACACCCTGTATGAGGCAAGAAGATCTTGAAGTGCATTAGTAACCATTCTCTCTTTGTTTTAGGCATTTTGGGATAGATTTTGCACTTCAGAGTCATGACAGTCTTCTTTCTGTAGCACTCACATGTTGATTATAGGATAAAGTTCAATATAGGGACTTATGAAAAATACTTTGGAACTGACTATGATTTTAATGTTCATTTGAAAAAGATTCAGGGTCAGTGTAAGATAAAAAACACTGCTTAAAATAGTCAATTCATATAAAATGTGTAATTAACTATATTTTTTATATATTTAAATTAATATATGAAAAAATGCTCTTCAATAAATTCTTCATATCCCATTCATGTTGTATTTATACCAAACTGAAGTTAAATTGGTTTGTTCGAACACATTAAACCCTTTGACACACTTTGACACCATTTAAACCCTTTTGACACACCTTCCCCTGCCTGCTTTAAAGTGTACTCTGTTGTGTCCAGTGATCGTGGACAGTCTGAAGGTTTCTCCAGCCATTCCCAAGTCAGCGGTGTCTGAGGGAGAATCCGTGGAGCTTCAGTGCAAGACGATACGGGGCTTCACAGAGCACACCTTCCTCTCTGTGTCCTGGGCCCTCAGGAGAACCGGCTCCGGCCCGTTGGAGGACATCATGACATTCGGGCCGGATGATAAGATCAAAGTAGGAAGCAACTACATTCAGCGTTACACAGACTGGGGGCTTCGCTTGGACCTTCGAGGAGGGGGATTTTACGGACTAGTCCTGAAGAGAGCGAAGCCGTCAGACCAAGGGGAGTATGTGTGTTCGGTCCAGGAGTGGGTGAGGCAGGGAGAAGGAGGAAGAAACTGGAGGAAGATTCAGGAGAAGTCTGAGGAGATGGGGAAGGTCGTGGTTACGCCCACAGGTGAGTCAAAATATTATATAATTCATTATTTGTTACATAGAGCATTTTAATTTATTTCAATATGTAAAATGTTGCCATATACATGTCTTAACAGACTAAAAAAAAAACATTATAATATTTATAGCAGTGTCCGCCAGCTGTGGGAGGGGTCTGTGCAAATTAATGTCACGTTGCCCTGAATCTGCAAAAAAAAGCACTTGGAATTTTATCATAATAGGGTGGTTGTGTACACACACTGGCAACACACATTTATGTTCAAACACCATGTAAAAGTGAATTTTGCATAATAGGTGCCCTTTAAAAGGTTAAAGTTCAATATAGGGACTTATGAAAAATACTTTGGAACTGACTATGATTTTAATGTTCATTTGAAAAAGATTCAGGGTCAGTGTAAGATAAAAAACACTGCTTAAAATAGTCCATTCATATAAAATGTGTAATTAACTATATTTTTTATATATTTTTTAAAATTAATATATGAAAAAATGCTCTTCAATAAATTCTTCATATCCCATTCATGTTGTATTTATACCAAACTGAAGTTAAATTGGTTTGTTCGAACACATTAAACCCTTTGACACACTTTGACACCATTTAAACCCTTTTATACCGTGGTCTGGGTGAATACTCGATTCTGATTGGCTGCAGGGTGTCCATTAAAAAGTGATAGAGGACACCTAGTAAATAAACCGTCAGGCGTAACCAGGGAAACCAGGTTATTGTTTGTAAAAACTTTAGATTTAGATTGTAAAACTAATTAAAATATGAACTAATGTTTTAAAAATGTGTTATTTGGCAAGTGACCATGGTATAAGCGGGTTAATGCCCTTCGAGGTGTCCATTGTCAGGTATTAATGACTTCGCTGCGCGTCGGACGGTTCACGCCTCGCCGTCGTCCATTAATACCTGACAATGGACACCTCGTCGGGCATTAACCCTTACATATCGCAGTGTTTTTCATTCTTTTAATATATTTTTGATGTCAAATGGGTGATTTATTTTTTCAAACATTCATGTCTCTTCTCCTCATTTATGCATTTATTTGATTAAAAATACAGTAAAAACAGTGAAATATTATTACAATGTAAATCAGCTGTTTTCTATGTGAATATATAGTACAGTGTAATTTATTCCTGTGATCAAAGCTGAATTTTCAGCATCATTACTCCAGTCTTCAGTGTCACATGATCCTTCAGAAATCACTCTAATATGATGATTTGATGCTCGAGAAACAGTTATGATTATTATCAGTGTTGAAAACAGTCGTGCTGATCCATATTTCTGAGGAAACGGTCATATTTTTTTCAGGATTCTTTAGTGAATAGAAAGTTCAAAAGAACAGTTTTTATTGGAAATAGAAATCTTTAGTGACATCATAAATGTCTTTACTGACACTTTTGATCAATTTAATGCATGCATGATGAATAAAAGTATTAATTTCTTTAATAAAAATGCAGTGTGGGGACTTTAGTAATGATTTTGAGTGAAGGCTTAAATGAACCACTTGCTCCTTTCACACAATACAGTCTCTACCGTGTGAACAGGACTTTCCAAAACATACTGGTAAATAATTCTCCGGCATTAAAACATCATTATTGTTTTAAATTCATGTGCTCAAAATCATCAAAATAACCTCTCCTCCATCTTGCATCGACGTCTGGGGACTATTTCTTGAATGAGAAGCGTTTCACTCAGATATACGTCACAATAGGGAAGAAAAGACGATCACTACTGTCGTTTCATGCCCTCTTTAAAACTTTGCTTTGATTGTTTGAACAGTGGTTTGAGGTGGGACTATCTGACCAACGGCACATTTGAAGGGAGGGAAATATATCTGAAAATGTATAGCTGTAGATGTGGGAGAATGCCTTTTTTGTGGCTGATTCTGTGTGACTGATTGTGTTTATTTCCCTTCCCTCTCCCGCAGATCTGCAGTTCAAGGTGACCCTCACGGCCTCTGTGAACCCCCAGGCCTCCAGTGACCCCACTGAACTGCTCTGTCAGGTGGCCGACCTCCTCCACCTTCAAGATGGCCGCCTGGCCGTGACCTGGTCGTACTCCACAAACACACCAGGAGACGTATCCCAGAAGATCACAATAGCCTCCCTGAATGAGCAAGGAGTCCTAACCTCCGGGGACGAGTACCGGCCGAGACTGGACAGCGGGGACATAGCGGTGACCAGGAAAGAGTCTAACGTCTTCGTTCTGCGAATGCTTCAGACTCGAGACGCAGACATGGGCTCCTATTCCTGCGCGGTGAGTGCATGGATGCCCACCCGGCAAGCTGGATGGGAAAAAGCCAAGGAGATCCAGTCCACTCCTGTTTCTGTTCAGTGGGCACCACAGAGTAAGCACTAAATCCCTTCCTTTTATTGTCTGTTACAATATAGCGCAATACAAACATGCAAGTTCACCCAAAATAAAATATTTTGTGTGAGGAAAAAATTCAAGTTTTCAGAGTTTTAGTGTCAGTACTACATTAAACTACTATTGAATATCATGTATAATAATGCAGTGGGGAATATTTGTGGGTCCTGATAATGCCAAATATCTTATGTTACCAGTAAAAATTTGCCTACATTATTTAAATATATCTAGTCAGTGACAGAGTGTAAGCTTATTCATCTACAATAATTTCAGCTTCAGAATCATGAATATTGTTATTCTGGTGTCTCCATTGGGTTATCAGCTCTAAGTCTATTCATTTACACCCCCAATGTAATACCAAATTTAGCACTTTAATCAACAGTTCAATTTTTGTTAACCTTTTATCATATGTCTTGGTGTATCGCAATAATATCGTATCGTGAGTTCAGTATCGTGGTATCGAATCGTGACATGAGGGTACCGTTACACCGCTAGGATTACATCTAATTTGATAAAGTTAGCCATGAAGCATGTCTTTGGCCAGAAATATACTCTGAGCAAGTATGTTTGAATGTGTTCAGCCCAGCCTGTCCTTTCAGGGTTTTCAGTCGCTCTCCCGATCTTTCATTTTTACCCCATGAGCTAAGAGCTCCCAGCATCTGTGACCGCTGCACCACTTATAGCGCTGTTTTAAAAAGCATCAAAGCTCGGTGTTTGAAAGTCTCCACTGTCTCTCATTTTTCAGCGCTCAATAAGGGATTAGAGTTTAATTGTGTCTGTGATGGCGTCTTCTCTGTGAAGACAGATTTAGCTCACAATGGCCGCTCTGTCTGGGACTGGGCGCTTTCCACTGCATTTTCACTGATGCTGTGCTCTGAAACTGTATCTAATGCCAACGAAATGTACGTTTCTGATACTTGGTAGGTGACGAGCACCTGTAAGGTGTGATGGCGTCTGTTAGTATTCTTTGTTTACCATTTATGGAAGAATCGAATGGCAAAAAGTGGAGAAATTTGGCACACTAATTGAGAAACGTCTAAACATGGCGATTTTGAGATCTCTTTCTTAAATCCACTAGCACCACCAACAGCTCATTAGCTATGAACGGTGTTATCTAGACATGGAATTTTGTAAAAATTCCCAAACTACAAAAGTTTGTCAAGTCTTTACCAAAATATGCTCAGATTATCTTCAGAATCGTCAAACATTTTTAAAGGATTTCCAATCAATCTCTGTCAAATTTGACTGGAGAGCCTCTAAATAGAGGTCTGCGCTCCTTCTTGACTACTATAGGATCAGAACATTTATTAAAAGTTAATTAAATAATTAACTAAATTAATTAGTTTTTAAAGTGCAGAATGTTATATGATTTATTCATCTGTTGCACACAAAAAATAAGCAGTTTACATGATTGATATTTTCAATGTTTTTCGATTGCAAGCAACAGTGAGGCAGAGTACCTTTCTGTTGACTGCTGTGACATAACATGCAACAATGTGAGGTCTGTGTGTTGGGGAATAAGAAAGAGTAGCCTATGACACCACAGGAGACTAAAGCTCAGGACACACCAAGCCCACATCAGAGAACGAGCGGTGATGAAAGCTGACTGTGTCTCAGCCAAAAAGCTGTGCTTGAACACACCGAAAGAACAAAAGGTGACTGACAACTAGCACATGCGTTCTGCGCCTGCGTGGAAGTAAATATCTGTCTATATCAGCAGCAGGTATCACTCAGAAAGGGGAACCGAAACTAGGACTGTAGATATGCAGTCTGTAAACAAAGCAGTGCTTGCTCACTATTTTGAACACCAATCACACTGATCACAGTCTTCATTCAGTCTTGACTTCTTTGCTCGCCTTCATCACTTTTGTTCTTATTCTCGTGCACTGACTCGTTCGTTAAGCTGAACAGCCAATCAGAGTTATCTCGCTCATCGACGCAGATTCAACATGAATTGGCCCCCCAAAAAACCCACGGCATCCGACTTGAGTCAGGAACACACAGAGAGAACCAAGCCTACCGACGCTCAAAAACGCCCCAAGCCGTCAGCTTGGTGTGATCTTTACAGGATTGGGACTGAAAAATCTACATTAGAAGGGATCGGGAAAAAACATAAAAGTTGCAAGCACATATTTTGTGCGAAATCTTGCAGGAAAATCCATTCCACACAGACCTCTACCTCCAAACAAGCTTTGTGTCATTGCCACCATGTTGTGAGAGTTTGCTGACAGCGGAAAAACAATGAGTATAACGTAACGCACTGAAGTCTATTCATATTGCTTGAGTTAAACAGAATTCATTGGTACCCCAATTTATTACATTTTCTGTCCACCAGCTATTAGATAAAGTTGTTCTTCAGATCTGTTTAGTGAGTACCTCACCTACTGGTCAAAGTTGTAAAATTATTTATATCTGCTCTCAACTTTTGAATGTCTTGGTCTAAAATTGGTTCTGGCTATCTGGTTCAAGCCCGCTATTCTTGCTTTCAGATATACGTACAAAAATACATGCCTGTCTTTTTTAGATGAGTAAACACTCTTCGAGGGAAGTTTAAGGACTGTATTTTTACAACTGCTTGATGTATTTTTGTGTGGTCTTTCCAGTTCCAGTTGTGCGAGTCGTAGCCCATCGTGTGAGAGAAGCTTCGACTGGTGGATCCACGTTTGAGATGACCTGTCAGGTGACGGGGCAGAACCTGAGGAGCCCCGGCTACACTGTCCTCATCCGCTTCGAGGAGACCTCGGGAAGCAAGTCCCGGAAAGTGCTGTCGCTCAGCCAGGACTCGGTTCTGCAGTCGGAGGAGTGGGGCGAGCCGAGCCGGGTCGACAGCGTGGTTCTGGAGAAGACCGGGCAGCTCGAGTACCGCTTCCGCCTGTATGGGGTCCAGGTCACGGATCGCGGCTTCTATTACTGCGACGTCACGGCCTGGACTCGGGATCAGAAACAAGAGTGGGTCAAAGCCATCAGCGCCGAGTCCAACAAGATCGAGATTGCCTTTGTACACACAGGTATTACACTGCTAACCAGACTAGCCTCAGAATACAGTGAGCTTGAACTCAGAGGAGTGATGCCGAACTGCCTGTAGGTGTGTTTACAGCTGAGCTCATGTTTCACACACACTAATGCTGTAGTTCCCTCTTTATGTCTGATTCTGGATGACTAGAGCTCTATAGTGTTGTGAACTTAGAATCGAAAGACCAGGAGACTTGGTTGTTTCTTCAGCAGGTTTCTTTATTGAGGACACGTGCTGTCGGCAGCTGCAGTCACCAAGCCTGACGTGAATGTTCTCTTACAGTTTATATACATTTAGGGGCAGGAACCGAAAAAAACAGGTTTAGGAACCGCTTTTAGACTGAGAGCATTGCCCACCCTAATCCACTCAGCATATCTATTCAAACACTGAGACCCGAGTACAGGACTGGCTGGACTTTCTTGCTAAAACACAAACTCCAAGAGTTTCAGTAAAACAGGACTGACCAGAGTCTTTTGCTTATAAAACTCTGATAATCATAATTTATACCTAACCTTAACATGCTAAATTCAATGTAAACCTAAATTAAACACTTTAACAAATTTGCATTCCCACAATAGTCTCTCCCTCAGGGCAGATTCTTCTCTCTCTCTCTTAATCACTCACTCTCTCTCTCTCATAGGCAGCTTTTAAAAACACCATAGACACTCCTGATGTGAAAGCTTGTTCCAAAAGCTAAACTAAAGCCAAATACTAAGGCAAAAGTGCATGTATCCTTCACAATGACGGCTGTCTCTTAATGAAAAATAATAAATCCAACATGGCAGAACAAATGAATGAAATGTTGATTATAGAGCGCTGCAGTGATAACATATTTCTGTAGAACATCCCAAAAGTTAGAATTACCCTTTTTGTTTTTCGGAACAAACCCCAGTATGGTCTGTGACCAAACATATGTTTATGATTGTTACACGTTTTGTTAACCTGATAACCTTCACAAATTAACTCAACTTTCATGAATTTTGAAGCCTAAATACGAGGCCAGACGTAAAAAGCTAAATGTAGGCTATAACCTCTGTAGTCACATTTAGACACTTGATGGCAACCGTCTTTTTCAAGACAAGTAAAAGCTTTAAAAATTAAAAGGAGGCTTTAATGATGTATATTGTATGTCACAGAATAAAATGTGAGGCGTGGATCTATGGGTGGGTCTTGACAGCTTGCCCACCCTTTCATATCCAGGGAAATATATAATTCTTTTAAATAAAATTTTCTTAATGTTTAACAATTTTTCAATAATTATTTTAAATGTGATTTTGTTTTGTCATGAGAATATATGGATTACAACTAGCAACACCTTTTTGTGTTATGACACATTTAAGAAGGAAACACATCTAGACAGAAATGTCAGGACGCCGTATAGTGGTTGACCGATATATCGGCCGATATTTGGCATTTTTTTAAATATCGGCATTGGCCGATTAGTTTTTCTGATTGGCCGATGTGTTGGAAGCGGGACTTTTATTTTGGCGGCGCTCCAGACTTTTATTTTGACGGGCGGCGCTGAGAACACCAGCGCCTGAGAAGAGAACAGCAGCGCCTTATCACCATAGACAGTATATAAAATGGACACAGCGACCCCATTGGATTCAACGGAGACAAGTGAAGTCATTTAGAAGCACTCACTTCCTGATGGCTGAGCGACTGCGCAGACTCAAACTGAGCTTGACGACGTAGATGTGACGTGAGCAACCCGTCTGTCTTCTAGTAGCTGTGCCAAGAGAAATCTGAATCATTCCCTTCCGAAACTTGCAGAGACGGAGAGCGTGAGTAGGAGCTGTCCATGAGCTAGGAGCAGGAGAAACTTTTAGTAGGTATTCTGATTAATTACTTTGTCATTTTGCCTCCATGTCTCCCGATTGCCTGCGAGCGTCTCCTCCTGTCCATACGGTAATTTCCTACTCTGCGACAGAGAGTCGCGTGGTTATGACGCAATCGTTAGCCTATTTTTACAAAAATTGCTTCTACGGGGCCATAACGTAATCTACAAGGTAATGGAGCCTTTTATAAATTGTCGTGTTTCTTTAGAAATAAATAATGGACAAATGGAGTCTTTAAACGCCTCAGATGTGAAGTTATTCGCTGTCAAAGTGACGCCAAAATGAATGGGAGTCAATGGGATGCTAACAGCAGGTGGGGGTCCGCTAGCCAATGGCGGCGCCCGGGGGTGGTACGGAAATCGAGCGCTCAATTACGCCCCTGCTTATCACACAACGCTCACTCACATTCTCCGTCTTCATTAGTTTACGATCTCTGTCAGTGATATCTAATACTTTGTTAGACAGAACTGGTAAACAAAGAAAGTAAATGGTATGCGAAAAAGTAAAGTGTTGCTTTTATATTATTTGTTACAGAAAAGGCAAACAATCAGGCTAAAACAATTTACTGTCAACATTCAGCAAATGCGCATCTACATCATTTAAACAAATCTCTTCACAAACCTTGCAGATTTAATCGAATCCAGCTGTGATATCTTGTGAAGTGTGCATTTGTAGCTTGATAAACGTGTGACTGCGAGTGATGGTCGGTCCGTGCGTGAATGCGAACAGAAGATCAGCTTCAGGAGATGCGATCGAAAAACTTTAAATCCTTCATTTTAAAATATGCTGTGCTATATCCAGCTGCCCACTAGAGGTGTGCTCAAAATATCGATTCTTAGATACATACCGATATAATAAAAAAAGATACAGTATCGACATTCTAGCCCTTAGTATCGATACTCCGCCCAGCCATTAGGGAGTGCAGCGGCGCCCGCGAGTTTCAAAAAACTCATGGAAAATGTCGAAGATTTTAGAAGCGCCGTTGTCCCTAAAGGCAGATGTTTGGACACATTTTGGTTTTAAAGCAAAGGAAGGAAACCAAGGGATCGATAAAACAAATGCAATCTGCAAGCATTGCCAGGCTTCTATACGCTACACCGGTAATACAACTAACCTGCGCGCCCACCTGCAAAGACACCATGCAGACAAGCTAGCTTCGCCGCAGCCCAAAAAAACACGGGACCCCACGCAAACTACTTTGGACAACACAACATCCAAGCTTCCATCTAACTCAGTCCGTGCACAGAAGATTACGGAGTCTGTGGTGCATTATATTTGCAAAGGTTTATGTCCCTACAGTGTTGTCGAGAACACAGGCTTTCGCTTTATGATCAACACGTTAGATCCCCGTTATGTGATCCCTACCCGCAGCTACATGACCGACAAAGCAGTACCGAGGACCATTACGTTAATGAGGAGTGGGAACTGATGTCGCACGTTTTACAAACGCGAGCCATGCACGAGAGCCATACGGGGTCAAACATTGCAGAGTTACTGAAAGCGGCGCTGGAGGAGTGGGACCTCGTATCCAAAGACCCAGCTATTGTGACTGACAACGCCGCAAATATGAGCGTCGCAGCGGAGCTTGCCGGTATGTTGCATTTCAAGTGCTTCGCTCACACTTTAAACCTTGCCTCGCAGCGTGCACTGAAGCTTCCTGCTGTCGCTCGTTTATTGGGACGTGTTAGACGGATATCCACCTTTTTTAAGCGCAGTACCACAGCCAGCCACGTACTTCGACAGAAGCAGAAGTTGCTCGAGTTGCCTGAACATAAACTGATCACTGATGTTGTGACGCGCTGGAATAGCGCGCATGATATGCTCGAGCGCTTTCTTGAGCAGCAATCCGCTGTCTCCGCTGCTCTTCTGTCCAACGAGCTTAGGAAAACCAAGAAAGAAGTTTGCACCCTATGTGAGTCGGACATTACATCTGCGGAGGAGATAGTGGATGCAATGAAGCCCATGAAGATTGCTACTCTTGTAATGTCAAAAGAAAGCTCTCCAACACTGTCAGTTGTGGCCCCTCTTCATGCTCAGCTCATCCAGGATTTCCAAGAGAGCAGAGCAGATAGTGAGATAGTGAAAGAAATCAAAGCGGCTATTTGCCAAGATTTGAGCAAGAGGTACATCGATCAGCAGAAAGAGACCATGTATGTATGTTCAGCACTCGATCCAAGATTCAAAGCTTTGCCCTTCCTTCCTGATGATGAACGAGAGGAAATATACTTGAGAATCACTGCAGAAGCTCGAAGAATTCAAGAACTATTTCAGGTAAGCCCTTTCACTGTGTCATTAACATTAGCATTACATGGTTAAAAAACATAAAAAACAAACAAACACACACACACATATATATATATACACCAAGTGTAATAAAACGAAATATTCAGTTCATAATTTCAAATTCATAATACAGGGTGGGCCATTTATATGGATACACCGTAATAACATGGGAATGGTTGGTGATATTAAAGTCCTGTTTGTGGCACATTAGTATATGTGAGGGGGCAAACTCCTCAAGATGGGTGGTGTGTACTAATATATACTAATGTGCCACAAACAGGACTTTAATATCACCAACCATTCCCATGTTATTACGGTGTATCCATATAAATGGCCCACCCTGTAGTATGTTAGAGCTTAAAAAACTAAATGGTTTCAAACATATACTTCATGTAAAGCACTATACTAGCAAAACAATATATTGTAAAGGTTTGTCAGTTCATCGCATTAAATAAAAGGCAAACTAACTATTATATGTCTTTGAATATGCTCTTTATAGAATTAACTATGGGTTTATTGATAAAAAATCTGTATTTTGCATAATAGGAAGAGGCTGAAGTGATACCAGGAGAGGAGGACAATCATGTGGAAGACAAGGATGACATTCCTGCCAGCCCACCACCCAAGAAGAAAAAGGACTTGTGCTGTTTGGCTGATCTGCTTGGTTCAACTTACAGTGCAGGTCCTGCGGTGAGACACAGAACCACACAGGCCCAGGCAGAAGAGGAGATGTCAAGGTACAAGGAGGCACCACACCCCTGTCTCTTGCTGAGGGAAGTCCACTCAGTTGGTGGAAAGAGCACCAGAATGAATATCCACTAATGTCACGCCTTGCCAAAGTGTACCTGTGCATTCCAGGGACTAGTGTCTCCTCGGAGCGCGTTTTCTCTACGGCAGGCAATAAATTGAAGAAAAATGCAGAGTTCTGTTTGTTGAGTAAATGTGTTCAGCATTAACTAATTGGCTCTGGCCCATGTATTTTTATTGAATCGTATCGAATCGTGTCACATTGTATCAAATCGTATCGAGACAGCTCTGTATCGAGGTATGTATCGTATCGCCAGGTTCTCCAAGGTATACAGCCCTACTGCCCACAGTGTCATATTCATATCGTTTTCACTGTGTGCTGTATGTAATATTAGCGTTACCTTGTCTTTATTTGATTTAAATATGATTACCAGTGCGCACAATATTACCAGATTACTGAGTGCCCTGTTACAGTGTTTACTTCCTTTTTATTCACATATTCATATATTTTTAAACAATTACTTTATTTGTGAAAAGTACTATAATGGGATTGCAGATTCAAGAAGTTGCCATCTAAAGTATAAGCATGTTTATTTTAAAGATTTGTTTTCTAATTTATTTAAAATGTATAAAATATTGATTAAAATAAATATAAAATATATAAAAACAATATCCGTTGACCACTAACGCCGTAACAACTTGACACTTTTGTCTTTTGAAAAAGCCCTGCATCAATATTTCATTCACTGATAAAGTATCTGTAATAATAGTTCAGACTGATTAAAATGGAGACCATTATACCCAACATTTGTGTGTGTTATGCACTTTAATATGCAGTGTATTGCATCATTGCAACTTTTGCAATCTATTGAGAGGTGAAGCTCTCATGCAAAGTGCTATTATGAGTTCCACTATGAGGAATTTTACAATTCAATCACTTTTGAGATTCAAATTCAGCTTTGGAACCTTGGAACTCTCTCTTTTACTCAATTTTTTATTTTTTTATGAATTAGAACAAAAGTATGAAGAAACTGATTTTTGAAATGTTTTCAACATCCACTTAAAGACTATGAAATCTAGGTAGACTTTAATGACAGTGAATGTGTGTGTTTCCCCGTCTGCAGGTCCAGTGTTCAACATATCCATTCATTCAGAAGCAAACAATGTGTTACCATTCTCTTTGTTTTAGGCATTTTGGGATAGATTTTGCACTTCAGAGTTTTCATGACAGTCTTCTTTCTGTAGCATTTACATGTTGATTATAGGATAAAGTTCAATATAGGGACTTCAATTGAAAAAGATTCAGGGTCAGTGTAAGATAAAAAAACACTGCTTAAAATAGTCCATTCATATATAAAATGTGTAATAAACTATATTCTTTATATTTTTCTTGAAATTAATATATGAAAAAATGCTCTTCAATAAATTCTTCATATCCCATTCATGTTGTATTTATACCAAACTGAAGTTAAATTGGTTTGTTCGAACACATTAAACCCTTTGACACACTTTGACACCATTTAAACCCTTTTGACACACCTTCTCCTGCCTGCTTTAAAGTGTCCTCTGTTGTGTCCAGTGATCGTGGACAGTCTGAAGGTTTCTACAGCCATTCCCAAGTCAGCGGTGTCTGAGGGAGAATCCGTGGAGCTTCAGTGCAAGACGATACGGGGCTTCACAGAGCACACCTTCCTCTCTGTGTCCTGGGGCCTCAGGAGAACCGGCTCCGGCCCGTTGGAGGACATCATGACATTCGGGCCGGATGATAAGATCAAAGTAGGAAGCAACTACATTCAGCGTTACACAGACTGTGGGCTTCGCTTGGACCTTCGAGGAGGGGGATTTTACGGACTAGTCCTGAAGAGAGCGAAGCCGTCAGACCAAGGGGAGTATGTGTGTTCGGCCCAGGAGTGGGTGAGGCAGGGAGAAGGAGGAAGAAACTGGAGGAAGATTCAGGAGAAGTCTGAGGAGATGGGGAAGGTTGTGGTTACGCCCACAGGTGAGTCAAATTCATTTTCCAAAATATTAAATAATTAATTATTTGTTATGTAGAGCATTTTGATTTATTTCAAAATGTAAAATGTTGCCATATACATTTCTTAACAGACTAAAACAACATTATAACCTATTTAAGGTTTGCATGCAACACATGACGAAAAGACAAAGAGAATGATGGAAGACAAAGAAAAAGAAGTGAACAGCAACAATGAAAATATATTTTGTATAAAAATATAAACATGTTTTGTATATGTAATTATTTCGATTAGTCTAATTCTTTGTTACCTATGAACATTTTAATTTATCAAATGTAAAATTATCCAATTGTTGATAAATTTGCAATTACCCTGCCTTTTGTTTGTCTATTTTTGCTTTTTACTAAACTTACTTAGCCAAAGTATTTACTTATATTTACCTGAAAATACCTTATATGCAGTACAACAATGGAAATAGTGAACTGTTGTGTGATGTACCCATGGTACATGGATGTGAGTATGTGTGTGTGTTCTAGGACATAAGAAAATGTAAGGGTCACAGGAAGATCCTGAAAAGGACATTGGACATCTTGGCCAAGTCCAGTTGACGTCATTAATGAGATAACTGGTAACACTTTACAATAAGGTCTCATTTGTTAACGTTAGATAATGCATTAACTAACATTTACAATGAGCAATATATTTTTTGCAGCATTTCTTAACCTTTGTTAATGTTACTTAATAAAAATGTTCATGTTAGTTCAGAGTGCATATCAGTCAGTCACGTCCGACGTTATGTCAGAACTGACTGACGCAAGGGGATTGTTAAAGTCGTTTTTTTTTTTTTTTTAATCTAGAGTAATACAGAGATCATCATGTTTGGCCAAAACATTTCTCATTTAAATTCCGGTGTCTTATCTTCTTCAGTTAAATCGTGTGTAAAAAACTTTAACTTTAACCGGTGTTCGCAAGCGTAAACATATTAACTCCTGTTTTAATGTCTTTACATTGGCTCCCAGTCCGCTCTAGAATTGACTTTAAAGTGCTGTTGCTTGTTTTTAAATGTTTATGTGGCAGAGCGAGAGTTATAGGGCGGGGCGGAGCACTAATTATACACGTGCTTAGCAAACAGACTACTACAATAACCAAGTTGATATCACTTTCCGACTACGCCTTGTTGGGAATTTCACCCAAATAATTAAATGCGCCCTATAAAGGCACGCACAGGTTCTAGTCACCATTAGAGCCAGAGACATAGGTAGTCGTACAAAAACTCTTTATTAGCAGTTAACCCCCTGAGGTCGGCTATCGCACCGGCGTGATAGGCTCGTTTTTTCCTTATCAATGCAAAAAAGAATCAAAATACTAATATTAATTTTTATCTTATATGCTTGTGTTAAACATCAATCGATCCTGTTAAGTGTGTATTATTTTTGTGTATACTCATAATAAAAACAAAGTGTTGTGCTTTTCGCCAAATAAAGAAAAATAAACATGATGCGAGTTCTGCCTCCTCTCTGTCAGTGAAGTCCATTCTGAAACGCGTCCGAAAATGAACTGTAACTCAGCGAATACTCAGTCAAACAGATATACAGACACACAGGCATGAAACTTGAATTCTCTTCTTTTAAATGAAGTAATTTATATAAAAAAACAAATATTCTCAGTTCATGTACTATGTATGAAAAGAGAGAGATGTCAGTCGTTCTCATCTCAGCTCATTAAGTTGTAATGTGACTCCGCCCATGGAGATCGCGCGCTATTCAAACGCAAATGTGAGGCGATCCAGGCAAACCTGTGAACGCCCACAATCAGCTGGATAACACACTACGCGAGTTCACTTTCAGTCTCATGTAGGGTTGTGCCGATAGACGATAGTATCGTGTATCGACGATAGTCAGAGATATCGCTGCTGGCAGATGCCTTTGACGATATCAATACGATAATTAGCTCGTTTTCCCATTAATGTATTCATTATTATTATTATTATTATGAAGCTAGTATTGTTATTAAATTAATTAGGAACTACAATTAATTTGCCTTGCCTAAATTCATAACGACATCACCACATAACCACAATTGCCACATCACCGACGCGCGTATGAGATCCATTCACAAATTGTCAAGAGTGCTTGAATTTACAGACGCATCATTCTTAGAGCCAAGATGAAGACGGCATCGTTGTTCGTCAGTATTTTGTTTCCATAGCACATTTACAAAACATTTAATGACACTAATAACAGTAAAAACAATACAATTACAAAATATTAATGATAATAATATCACTAAAATATAGTAACAGTCTTTAGTTCACGAACGCAGCACAACTGCCATCTGTGAAAATCAAAAGCAACTTCAAACACTTGTTTAACAACAAGTAATATTCTTCTAATTGTTTCACTGTCAATAATGTAAGTCCACAAGAGAAATATTAAGCCAGTAAATTAAGATAGTTGCTATACCGTTAAAATCCATCGTCGTCTCTGAGAGAACGCGCCGTTAATGCAGCGAAAGCTCAGTCCGTTTCTGCTTTCACTTTCAGGGAATGAGCGCGTTTACATGCACGTTATTAACTTGATTATGCTGAATAAATTGACAATGCATGTCATGTAAACACATTAACCCGTTTTCCTTTATCGGAGTCAAGTCATAAGTTTAAGTATACCGATCAACTTTTAGATTTTTGCCTTTGATTTCTCCCGGCATTTAAAACACAACCCGCGTTCTCTGGGCTTAATATGTGAAGTGCATCCAGACAGAGAGAGCACTGGTAGGAGGACATATATCACAAACTCCGACTCTTTCTTGAACTAAGAAATTATTAAAACGTGTTCCCATCTCGTGCAGAAGTACAGTCAAAATGCTGCATCTGTAACTGCATGAGAGGATAATGTGTGTCCGTAAATTTCCCGCTGACATGTTGAAATACTCCGAGTCAGATACAAGAATGATTAGATCTTTTTTTACCTCACTATACCGGGAAATAAACTGATTTTTATGATTAATAAACACTCCACCTTTGCTAGCAAAATAGAAAACAATTTTCATATATAAAACGAACTAATAAAACAAGCAAATTAACGAGTAAATAAGCAAGTTAATAATCAAATAAGTAAGCCCCGCCCCGCTCACGATAATATCGCGTATCGCCGATCTCACAGGCTGACGATAGGACGATATGAAAATGGAGCATATCGCCCAACCCTAGTCTCATGTACTTTACAACGCTGTGAGGAATAATACTATCTTGATAATAATCCTGGAAAATTTACCTCAGAAGTGCTAGAAGTTTCATTTCGAGGAGCAACAGATCCAGCTGAGGAATAGGTCAGTTCAGTTCCCTTTGTTCTAATCGCAATAGTGTCTGTCTATACACGCAAAAAGACTGTTGAAATATGAATCGCGTTTCTGTGCGTGAATGAATGAATATATGCGCGCTGTTGTGTAGCTACTACAGCTGGCAAAAATACTGTTTAAAAATGAATTGCGTTTTTTTTTTTGTGAATGAATGAAGAGCTTTTAGCAAACTCTATTGCTATACTGAGATGAGGAATATATACTGTATATATGTGTTTTGTCAAAAATAAAGTCATCAACTAACTAATGAATCCTTTACTTTTAAAAATGTATGATAAAATGTATACTTTAGTTTTGAAAGACGTTGACTAGTTTTGAATAGATTATAAAGTTTTTACTGTACAATAGACTGCCACATCAAATAAGCTTTTGTTTAATAAAGTAATCAAATAATACGTTTTGTATACTTTAGTTTTTACAAAGAAAGATTACACTTGAATTGTTGTTGCAATTGTAACCTTTTTAATAAAAAATATATATATTTACAAGGTAGATGTAAACAAACTATTAAAAGGTAAATATAAGCCTTTTCTTTAAATAATTTGTATTGTGTTTTATTAGTGACAAATTTGGGGAGAGGATAAATATTCCAAAACTGAAAATACAGAATGAGAATTAACTGCACAATTACTAGACATGTTTACCTTGGATATTATACAATTTGCAAGCACAATTTGTGGAAAAATAAAAAAAATTGCGATGCTTCCAACTGTGAACCAATTTGGTAGTGTGTATATATGAAGAGTTCAGATGCAAAAGCCTCTAAATGCCATCTGAAATTTTCTTCTAGAATGATCATTTTTATGAAGCTTGTATATTTAAGTTCAATAATTTCTCTCTCTATATATATTGCTCTTGTATTCTTTCTTGTGGCTATAGGTGACACACCTGAATGAATGGCTCATTAAGTATGCAGGGGCATCGTCTCATCAGGTGTGAACTACTAAATATTCATGATGGTGTTGGATCGTTTACGCCCCATCCGCATATTGCCTTTCCAAACTATAAGTGTTTCACAAAATTTAAATCAATGTATCGTTTTATGTGAATGATTAGGTAGGATGATTTTCACATCATTTTGAAGAAAAAACTGTAGGCGACGAGGCAACTCAATAAAGTCTTATTGACACATATTTAGTATGTGTTTTGTGGCCTTATTTCAGAAACTTTAGTTTTTAGTTTTTTCAATAACCATGCATAAACATTATTCTCTCAAAAATGAAAACATGTACATGTTGCTCACATATTATGGTAGCCCTGTTTGTGCTAAATAGAGTGTAATTACACCTTTGCCATTAATATGTTTATAAGCAACTGAAAAAAGCACAAATGTCAGGGCATGTCAGAACATCTCAAGGACCCCAAAAACACTTCAGATCCCAGAGGGTTAAAATAGGCATTAGCATGCAGTCTCACTCCTCTCATTGAAAGGTTCAATTATCACTGGCAAAGGAACCAGGACTTACCCATGGGGGCAGTCTCAGGTAGAATAATCACCCTTAGATAAGGAAATCACTACAATCACAGTGCACACACAAGCACACACACAGACTGACTAATGTCAGTGAAGAGCACGACACATGGTGAAGGACCCCACCACCCAGAGAAGGTCACCCGTCTGCCCCCGGTGCCCAGATCCTGCTGACAACAAGAGAGAGACACATTAAAATGGAGCAGAGATATGCATGAGCAAAACACAATAATTAAACAATATAAAGTTTAACTTAAATGTAGCTCGGGAAAGGGACCAAATACTGTCCTAACCGAGCCTACATAAAGCAATCCCAAATAACAAAAATCAAAACAAGCAAATTCAAATTAAACAAACATTATAAACAAATAAGCAAATTCAAATTAAAGAAACATTATAAACAAATGACCAAATATCTTCGCGTATAGCTCAACCGTAATAATGGTTAAATTAAATAAATGAATATTCAATAATCACAATAAATGAAGTGAAACCAAAATACAAATTCAGAAATACAAAGCCATTAATTAAAGAAAACAAATTAAAGAAAGAAACTAGAAAAGGAAAACAAAAAGAAACTTAAAGCATAACACTGAGACACACTTCTGCAACCAAAGTTAAGAAAGCACAGAGAATCTCAATTAAAAGCAACATGGGAACTCATTGGAACCATAACAATCCCGTGCCTGACACGGAACAATTCCGTGCTAGAAACAGTTCCCGAACTGGAAACAGTTCCCGCATTGGAAACAGAACAGCAACTTTACGATGAGGCACGGAGCATACAGCACTTGATTAGAACGCAGCCATTGTCCTCATCAACACTGCATTGGCTGCCTATTAAACCGGATAAATTTTAAAATATTGCTGATTACTTACAAATCACTAAATGGTTTAGCTCCGCAGTACTTAAGTACTAGCTCCGAGCTCTTAACGCATTATAGTCCTTCACGTCTATTGCGATCTCAAAATTCCGGCCAGTTAATAATACCTAGAATATCAAAATCGACTGCTGGCGGTAGATCCTTTTCCTATTTAGCACCAAAACTTTGGAACAGTCTTCCTAACATTGTCCGGGAAGCAGACACACTGTCAGTTCAAAGCCAGATTACAGACACATCTCTTTGACCTAGCATTCACATAATACATTATATACTTCTATAATTCAGTGTTAGGCTGCATAGATTAGGTCAGCCGGAACCGGAAACACTTCCCATAAATCCTGATGTACTCGTTACATCATGAGAAGAATGGCATCTACGCTAATTTTAGTGTCTGTGTTTATCCCAAGGTTTTCCCGCAGCCTGCCGGATCCAGGCCGTATCCAGATCTGACGAAGGACCTTCGCCTGGACCCGATGACAACGCAGTGCTGAAGTGCCAACTAGTCTCTCCCTATGGAGGATCCCTTTACCACTCTACAGATAAGGCGTTGTCGAGAAAATTAGTTTCGCGTTCCTACCCCGAAGCGACAAAATAAAATAAAATTCTTTATCAAAATTTATAAGGAAAGACAAGTACTTTGTTTAGGCTTGGCTTGTAGGGAATTCCAAACCTGCACACATATATTCAAACGCACATAACTATAGAACCAATTCTTAATGCGCATGTGAGCACCATCAGCGTTTCTCACAGGTTCGCGTTTAAAGTCTGTGTAGAGAGAATGGTGTCGTCTTAGCGGCCCCTAATTTAATAACAAATGATCGTTGCGACGGAAGCAAATCAATCAAAACTAACTTTAGCTGGAAAATAACTTTATTAAAGAACTGTTATAAAGCTAAAACAATCTCTGTTACCTTAAATTATACGCTTATCTCTGTAAAGCTGCTTTGAAACAATCTCCATTGTTAAAAGCGCTATATAAATGAAGATGACTTGACTTGACTCATCACACGCCTACAAACAAAACAAAATGTTACGCTGCCATTCACTCTCCCTTGACTTCATGCTCGAGCAAATATACTCACAATAGGGAACGCTGCACCAGGGTTAATATCCCAAATTCTGAGTAAAACGTGGAGCCAGATATCCCCGATAAGCTCGTCGGCAGAGAATGCAGATTGACTTTTGACTATGTAAAACATACAGATTAGTACCCACTCCGTTGAAGCAACCCATATTAACCTCATTACACAACGTCATCACACACAACGTGCTGTCCTTACCGTCTCAAATGTCCACATTTGATTCCCCAACTAGCAACACACCAGCTAACAACAAAGGCAGTGGCTTAGCAGTTTCAGTGGTCTTTATGAATGAATAAAAGATTATGAATATCAACTCTCCAACGCAAACCGCAGCGGCGCATCAAAACGTAATGGCCACTGAAAGTGACACACACCTACAACTGGCACCCTACGCTCTTATACACCCACGGTCACAGCCCATTGGCCAAACCTCAAATTACAATAGTAGGAGGGGAAAATATCCCATCCTGCCACATTTACATGGCCTCACCCCCTCTTACCTTTCAGACTTGTGTATACCATCATCCATTGAGAACTCTTAGGTCTGCCAACCAGAGTTTGTTAACTGTTCCAAAGTCAAAGTTAAAATCTAGGGGGGACAGAGCTTTTTCCATAGCCGCACCTAAACTTTGGAACAGTTTACTGATTCATATTAGAACTGCACCAACATTACATTTTTTTAAATTTAAATTAAAAACGTATCTCTTCACTGTTGCCTATAACTTGTGGTGTCCCTTGTTGTCTGCTATTGTTTTTTGTTTTATTCATTGTTTTTGGTTTTAGAACATTGTACAGCACATTGGTCAACTGTGATTGTTTTTAATTGTGCTTTATAAATAAATTGAGATTGAGATCACAATCATATGTCTAGGCCATAAACATACTGAGGCAATGTTCTTTGATGATTCCACTGCATGAACATGACCATATCGATGTTTAGATCGAGACTCCAGTACCTTGAAAAAGGTGGAGTCCCCTCTGCTATTTCCCAATCTGGTTTCTCTACACCACTAAGGACCACTTCAGTTAATACTTAGGGTAACAGTGGGAGCTCTCCCGCCGGGCCAGTCCCAGCGGACCTCCCACTCCTCTGCCACATCGCAGGCTGTGGAGCTTCCGGGTAAGGCTGCTGGTCCTTCCTATGGGGGACCTAGCATCTCATTCAGGGATCAAGTCTAGCAAGTCCTCTGGGGATCAAGACTTGGCTGTGCAGCCCCCTTTGGGTAGAGTAGCACTGTTCCAGTCTGGTCCAGAGTTGACTGCCATACTTTCCCGGGCTGTTGGAGCATCGGATTCTAGTGGAACCCTCCACCTTGTCCCGAAAGCTCGTGGCTGGATGACTGGTATCTCTGCATGGGGCATGCTGCACAGCACCACCCTGCCCCGGTTCCTTTCTTCCTAGAAGTGCATGAGGAGGTCACAAAGTCGTGGAAGGCACCTTTTTCTTCCTAAAGCCGCTCTGCTGCCTCCTTCGCTCTTACTACTCTTAACGGTGGGGCAGCCAAGGGTTATGCGTAGATTCCTCAGGTGGAGTGTGCAATTGTGGTGCATTTATACCTGCAAAGTTATGCGACCTGATGTAATCGCTTGCACCTACAAGCCAAGGCCTGTACATTCTCGGCAGCGCTTGCTGCCAAGGCTTAGAATGCCGCTGTAAAGAGTGCACACCATGGCCCTCCTGCAGGTCCACCAGGCCAAAGCACTCAAAAAGCTGCATGAGGGTAGTTCTCAACCGGGGTGGATGCAGGAACTTCGTAAAGCAACGGACCTCGCCCTCCAGGTGACGGAAGACACTGTGTGGTCCCTTGGTCAGATGATGTCCACACTAGTGGTCTAGAGATGGAGGCCGACAAAGTTTGCTTTCTTGACTCCCCTATTTCCCAAGCCAGCGACACTGTTGAGGAATTGGCCCAGCAGTTCTCAGCAGTACAGAAGCAGAAATTGCGGTCCGCCTGGCAAAGGACACTATAGAGCCTGTCCCTTCCTCAGGTGGAGTGTGCAATTGTGGTGCATTTATACCTGCAAAGTTATGCGACCAGCTGATCTGGAGTCCTTTTGGAGATGCACAGATAGACTTGTTTGCCTCTCCGGAGTCTTCCCACTGCCAGTTGTTTTAATCCATGACTAGGGGGACTCTCGGCACGGATGCATTGGCACACAGCTGACCCCCGGGAGCTACGCAAATATGCATTTCACCAAGTGAGCCTGCTCGCACAGACACTGTGCAAGGTCAGGGAGGAAGGGGAGCAAATATTGATGGTTGTGCCTAACTGGCCCACCTGGACATGGTTCACCGACCTGATGCTCCTTGTGACAGACCCTCCCTGGTGGATTCCCCTGTGGAAGGACCTGCTTTCTCAGGGAGGGGTAACCCTATGACACCCATATCCAGACCTCTGGAAGCCCCACGTGTGGTCTCTGGTCTGGATGCAGAGGACTTAAGTGGCCTACTGGTAGACACGATCACTCAAGCCAGAGCCCCATCTACAAGGTAAGCTTATGCCATGAAGTGGAGGCTGCTCGTTGATTTGTGTACTTTCTGCCGGGAAGACCCCCGTAAATGCCCGATCACAGCGTGCTTTCTTTCCTGCAAGAAGGGTTGGAGCGAAGGCTGTCTCTCTCCACCTTAAAAGTGTATGCTGCTACTACCGAAGCACATCAAAACGCAGTAGACGGTAAGTCCGCAGGAAAGCACGACCTGGCCATCAGGTCAGGATCCTCTTCGACCACGCCTTATCCCCTCTTGGGAATTATGTTGTTTTAACAGTCCTACAGAGAGTGCCCTTTGAGCTATTGCAATGCAGTCTTTTAAGACAGCGCTCCTGACTTTGGCAGACATCTGCAGAGTTATGATCTGGGCGACAACTGACACATTCGCGAGATTCTACAATCTCAGAGTGTAGTTGGTTTCTTCTAGTGTTGTCACGATACCAAAATTATTGTTTCGATACCGATACCAAGTCAAGTATTGCGATTTCGATACTTTTTCGATACTTTTCCTGAAAAGGGAGAAACACTCTCAAATATCATTGCTGTGCTTTATTATAAAACCGGGACAACATTCTAATCATATAACACACTAATAAATGAACATATGAATAGCAGATATATTAAACATTTGAACAAAATATGAAATATCAAAATATAAAAAATAAATTAGAGCAATGACATTCAAGGTAATTTTTTTTTATAAATTTAGCAGCATTATGTCATTTATCATAAGAAACATAAGAGCTTTATCTTGATTCTGAACTTTGAATAAAAATATGAACAGCGATTATATTAAACAATGTTTAATATTGGTAACATATGATAAGCCTCATTGGTGATATATTTGACATATGGGGAGAGAGTTGTGGAAGGCCTATACTTCATGTTAAACATAAATATATAGCAGCAAAGACAACGTCGGCAGTGTTGACAGCAAAATAGGCTACAGAATAATTCGTTCTGTATTGAGAGGTGCAATATTTGAAAATCGATAATATTTTTTACAAATAAATTACATTTATATTGTATTTATGTCAAAACTTTCAAACATCGTGTCAAAATGACAGAAACATCTTTTCCTATTCTATTTTGCCTGGAAACGCTTCCAACACGCTTGCGTGTCGCGTGAAAAATAGGCGTCGGTTCTATTTCTAGCATGCACGCGTTTTCTGCGCGTCTCGAGCTGCGCCCAGACGCGTGTGTCACGCAGGCAGTTAACATGGGAGCTGAAATAAAAACGGACACGACACGCAGCCAGTGTGTCGCCGGCCTTACAAATCTGGAACGCGGTCATTCTTAGAAGTATCGATACTAATAAATTAAGGAATCGTGACGTTTTTAATTTCCGATTTACTTTTGAAGTATCGGTGCACCATGCAACAGAGCAAGGTAGGCAGCGTACTTCCATATGTCACTCCTCGCGTCATCTTTTTCTACGAGTCGTGGACCACTTGTCCTCGCCATAGACTGGTCCTCGCACATGCAGCCATCTCGCTGTAGTGTTTTGTCACATGACGCTGACAGCGGCAGGTTCTTTGCTGCGTGCGTCAGGAAAAAAACACAGACGTCCATAGGGAGGCGTTTTTTTTTTTTTTTTTTTAAGTATCGATACTGATAAATTTAGGTATCGTGACGTTTTTAATTTCCGAGTATCGCGATACTTTTTAAGTATCGGTACACCGTGCAACACTAGTTTCTCCCCATGTGTTGAGTGGAAACAGGTAAAATGCGGGAAGTCTGGCTTGGTGTCTCTCTCGCAGTGCCATTCCCCTCTCATTGGGGGGATATTACTGCCTTATTTGCTCTCCAGGTAAGTTCTCTTCTTGGCAGTGCTCCCTGAATGGAGTTCCTCCAAGCATCCTTCATCAGTCAGACATGTGGAGGTGTCCGATGCCAGGTCTAATATTTGTGTGCATGCCCGGTTGGTCAGCCCCTCCATTTTAGTAATCCCATGTGTGTATTCTTCAACAGTACGGTTTCCCTGTTGGTAAACCTGTGTCTTTCCATGGGCAGATGCCATGTAAAGTTCACTCGCCAATGTGCATCTCAGGCAAGATCCCATTGCATCAGTCAGTTCTGAGGTAATGTCTCCATTCCCTTTATCAGGGAATGGGGGTTATATTAATAACCGAAACGTTGACAGATACAACTTTTGATCTTGAAAAGATATTCGCAAATGTTGAGATTAAAATTAACGAAGAATAATAGTATAATAAAAGAAGTATTGTTCATTGCTAGTTCATTACCTAATGTAGCTAACTAATGTTAACAAACAGATATTATCAGATATCTTAACATCCTGAACATAAAAGACCATTGAGTTGATTGTTGACTCGGATACTGATTAGCAGTATTTCTGATGTTAGAAGCACATAGCTGATTACACGTTTAACTTTCATTTATGTATCTGATACATTAACCATTAGGTTTTATTTTCTTAAATGTTTTTGGTTAATTTAAAAAGGATTGTATCCAATAAAAACATTTTGTAAGATATTATTGTCAGGTTCTGTTGGTGTTTTGTTTTCATGGACTTTTAGTCACGAAAGTCCCTTCTACAATGCTGTTAGTGCAGGGTACATGGCATCTGATAGTCACTTCAAGGAAGCAATTTTATGTGAAGAGTGTTAGAACATAGAGTTTAGAGTGATTCGATTTTATCATGTACCCGAGGGTAGCGAGTCCTTGAAATTAATTTTAAAGCTAAAAGATGTGAGATTTCGAGATTTCTAGATGGTGTGACTTCCTTCTTTCAGCCAAACACAATCTGAGTGATTTTGAAGCTCTAAAAAAGTGCATCCATCCATCCTTCATAAAAGTAATCCATATGGCTCCAGGGAGTTCATAAAGGCCTTCTGAAGTGAAGCGATGCATTTTGGGAAGAAAAACATCCATATTTATAACTTAATGGTAATGGCTGTATGTGAGTCTAATTCTGGTGGAAGAGTGACCTCTGACCCGACGTATGGTGTAGGATGAAGGAGTAGCGTAAGCTTATGTGAGAGTAGACACCTCTTGCAGTTCAAACAAATAGGGCAGGGCAATAAACTCAAGCTCCTCTTCTATTATATTGAAATCCTCTGACATTTCTTTTTAAAAATTCTAGTTTTAGACTTCTAATTCGTGATTGGTATTTTGTTTTGTTCTATCCTCTATCTGAGATAGTCAATACCGGAACTAGACTGGCATACGGCCGTTACCAGAAGCCAGTGATATACAGTTATAAATATGGATCTTTTTCTTACAAAAATGCATCACTTCGCTTCAGAGAACACTTAGGGCTCTTAAACACAGGGTAGTGACAAACTCAACAAGAAAAAGGTGCACAGCTTAACTAGTGATCGGAAGATAGGGAAAAGAAAGAAAACACATGAAAACAAGTCGATTGTCCATGAAAACAAAACTTTAAATGTGACTGTTACAATGTCTAGAACTTCTAGTTTAATAAATACTTTGTATACATGTATATATATATATATTCCACTGACTCTAAATCATTTCTGTCAAGTTCATGAGGTTCTGCATGAAGTTGGTTACACTTTATTTTAACGTGTCCCTGTTACAGTGTAATTACACATTTAAGTACTGAGTAGTATTATTTATCTATATGTACTTACTATAGGGTTAGGGTAGGATTAGGGTTTTGTTTAGAGTAGGGATGTCAATTTGAACAAATTCCCATGATCGATTGTCGTTTAAATTAACGATCAATTAATCGTTAGCCGTAACACTGCATTATGAGTCTGCTGCAGTGGCATATGGCCAACAGCATGACAGGGTGTGCAAATACTGCACAAAACGCTATGTTCCTCACCAAATGAATTAGGGATGTCTCGCTCCGATCCACGTCATCGCTATCGTGCCGATACTGGCCCAGAACGCTTTTCGATACCTATTAGGGGTGGAACAGTACATGTATTCGTATTGAACGTACGTTCGGTACGGGCGTCACAGTTGGATTTTTGCATGGATTTACACGAAGAATACACGGTATAAAAATAAATAAAACTCGCGTGCACATTAATTAATGTAATGCGGAACTACCGTTAGATACGTGCATAGACATATGCGGGTTCTTTAGGGACACCTAATCTGTAGCCCCACCTTAGCTCTGAGCGCATCTATTTCGCTTCAAATGCTCACTTTATCATTACACACGCGCGGCGCGTCCTATTTGCTTTGGACGCGCGAATGGATTCAAAGTGTTCAAACATCGAACTAGACGCGAATTTGATGCTCTATTCGCGAATGGTGTGAACGCAGCATAATGAACAGGCTGCGATGTCAAGATTGCAATGCTGGAATGTGTGTGTGTCAGAGAGAGAGAGAGGCACGGGCGCGATCGAACAGTGGAAACATAAAAACATACTCCGTCATTTTGTTCATACAGGACATCATTAAAACTGCAAAGTGTTTAGCCTACTTATATTTGTGTAAAACACAACATTGTGCTTTTGTCAAACTGTAAACTCTTTTCAAACTGTAACCTACAACTGTTACCCAACCAAAATCACACACACACACGCTGTTTAAGTTGTTCCACAGTTTTACCCCTTGTATGGAAACACAAAAACTTTTCTTCCTACCGTGTACCATTGGTAATATGAAATTTAGTTTTCCTCTCAACACATACCCTCCTTCTCTCCGAGTAAATAGCTTTTGTACATTTTGAGGTAAATCATTACGCTTTGCCCTATATGGAATTTGCACAGCCTGTAAATCCACCAAATCTTAAAATTTTAGTAATTTGGACTCCATAAAAAATATATTGGTATGTTCCCTATAACCCGCCCCATGAATGATCCTTAAAGCTCTCTTCTGTAAAATGACAAGTGGCTGAACTGTTGTTGTGTAATTGTTTCCCAACATTTTTTTTCTTATATCTGAGAGATAAATAATGTAATATTTAGCACAAGCATTTCAAATTTATTAAACCTGTATCCTGTTTTCTGAGTAATATAAAAAATATCTCTATACATAGTTCCCACAGGCCAATTAATGTCACGTGACCTCCCCGGAGACGCCATCTTTGAGGGCATAAGCTGCTGTGTTTACAAAGTTTTACAAGCAAATTTCGAAGATTTCTTCCTATTTATAATGTTACGAAAATCATGAAGAGACAAAGTGACAGAGATTATAAAGACACTCTATTAACACAAGACAGAGAGAGGTACAATGCGAAAATTTCAGTCAGAAATGGTGTGGATCCGTATGCGCTAAACTGAGCACTGATTTTGCAGCTTTGGCTCAGATACTGTATTATCCATGTGTACCATTATCTGGTATTGGCTAGGAGTTTTAACACATGTAAGCAATTCCGAGCCTGGAAATATGTGCATGAATATGAATATACACGGTATGAAAATAAATAAAACTCGCGTGCAAATTAATGTAACAGTTAATGCGGAACTACTTTATACGCGGGTTCTTTAGGGACATAATCTGAGATTGCAAGGCTGGAATGTGTGTGTGTGCGTCAGTCTGTGTCTGTGTGGGAGTGAGAGAGAGAGTCGCGGGCGCGATCGAACAGTGGAAACAATGTTGTTTTTGTATGTTTTTAATACCTCGTCATTTTGTACATACAGGACATCATTCAAACTGCAAAGTGTTAACTTATATTTGTGTACACTCGCAATAAAACACAACAAATTCTTGCGTGTTTTGAGGGAGTTTCTTTCCTGTTTATCCTCGCCAGCCATAACCTCCATCGTTGTTCTGACAAAAGCTTCGTCTTGTCACATTCATGAAGTCTAATGACGGGTATACTGTAAAATCCAAATTTAACTGAACCTCCGGCACGATTTGAACATCCACTGACCCAGCAGGAGATGACCATTTTCACTTTTTATCACGAAATTAACTCGTTTCAGCTTCTTCGTCTAATGTTCTGCCCACAGCATGCCCACAGAAATGGCGCCGGGTCGGCAAATGCCCGTATGTTGTGACGTCATGTGGGAACTATGTATAGATTGTTGCAAAACCGCCACCACAACCAATCAGACAGGGCTCGTGCTTATAACAGTATCCTGGTGGAGTAGACTCGTTAAGACCGAAATAATCAATAGGTTTAAGCCAGGTTTCAGTAAGACAGAATATATCAAAACTATTTTGTGATCATTTAATTTACAATAACCGCCTTAGGTGTGAGCAATTTAATGTTTAGGAGCCCTAGCTTTAGAAATTGTTTTTGTTGACTAATTTTGTGATTTTCTGGTGTGACAAGCTCCCCAAGCACTCATCAGCGTTGTCATGGAAATGGAGTGGATCCAATTTGCTTGGAGGCGGAATCAGGGAATGAGAGCCACCTGAGAGCCATCGGGAGAAGAGGAAATAAGCACAACAAAAAGAAGCTTAGGGGAGACTAGATCTCCCAAGACCAGACCAACAGTTTCTCTGGTTCTTTTCTCCTGTAGGCTCCAGTGATTGCTAAGGAACTCATGCTGCAGTTCACCAGCAAGTTGCCACCGCTTCACTTCTGTACTGAAGCACCAGATTTCCTGCACCTTGGAACACCTGCACTAATTACAATCGTTGTCACTTAATAAAGGTAGTGATGGTGAAATGAAGCTTTGTGAAGCACTGGGGCTTTCCCCCTCGACTGTTTCGTAAAATGGTTCATTACTCGAAGCTTTTCAACACGTTGCACATTAACGACATCTTGTGGTCAAAAGGTGGAAAAGCTGCCTTTCTGTCCCAGAAGACCGTTTTTTTTTTCTCTAAATTTAACAAATCACGTTGTAAACTCTGTAAACCACAAAGCAATACAATTAATCCTCATAATTCATGTGTTAGTGTTGATGTAGTTTGCATACAATGTATGAACAAACAACTTGTATGAATTAATTTGAAATGAAAAAAATAATAAATGGGACTAATTCACTTGTACAGAAACAATTCTTATGAATCTGCTTTGATCTACAAATGCAGCCTTATTCACATAAACTTTAGCCTCAGTCCTAATCCTATGAGTTCATAGGCAAGGCTCATGTAGGCATATATATTCAAAATAAAAGAAAATTGTGTGGAATGGTGAAGTGCTTGTGAACTGGGGAGCTGACATTTTATTTTGTGGGTAATTTAATAAATTAAAGTTTTTTTTTATTTTTTATTAAGGAACTTGTTCAACAGTGTGAGGGCTAAGTCTATTTCTTTTTTTATTTTCTACTACCGAAGGGCATGACACTCCGATACACTGCTTCAATGTATGATGTTTTGTTTTTTTGATACAAGCTTCGAAGCCTCGGTGCCGAACGTCACATCATTAAATAAAGGCACCTCCGGGTAATTTCACCACGTAAAGCCTTCTCTTCTCTGGCCACAACTGGTGGAGAATGCAGGCAAGTGAGAATTGAGGACAGATTCTGACCTACACTTTTATATTTTTTCACCTCTCTCTCTCTCTCAGCATCCTACAGATCCGGCTCTCTCTCATTCTCTGGTACCACATGGAGGACATCTTGCGCTGGCTGGCCGAAGTTTCACTCCGCCGTGTCAGGAAAGGTCGGGAAATGCATTTGAATGGCTCTGCCTATAGGCCACCCTATGAGCTTCACTCCCCAGTGCCCGAGCCACAGCTAGACAACTGCTCACCAAAATTAACAGATCTTGATGATGTAGAGTCCTATCTCCACACATTCAAAATCGTGGCTGAGCAGGAGGGATGGGACAAGACGGAGTGGGCTGGCATTATTGCACCCTTTCTAACAGGGGAAGCGCAGCGTGCCAACTATTCAATATCCCCCGCTTTAGCCACTGATTATGCAGTGCTAAAGCAGGAGATATTGGCTCGGGTGGGGCTTTCACCCGTGTGCACAGGACAGCGTTTCTTCGAGTGGGCGTACGATCCTCATGCCCCAGTTCGAGTATGGGCAACCCAACTCTCCAGTTTAGCCCATCTATGGCTTCTCACTGGTCAACCCACTACATTGCAAGTCACAGAGAAAGTGGTGGTGCTTCCTTCTCTTTCCTGAGTACACCTGAAGGCTGTGGGGATGTGAAATCCAGAGTCATTGAGTGAGTTGGTGCAAGTGCTAGAATTAGCGGAGGCGGTTCTAGAACGAGGAATCTGAGAGAGAGCCGGAGGGTATCCCCGGAGGGTTTCTAATGACAGATCTAGGCCAGTAGGCAGACCAGTAATGACAGGGCCCCATGGTGAGCCCATGCCCAGCCATCCCAACCCACCAGAGGTGCGGGCGAGGCTGGCAGGTTGTATTGTGCACTGTGGTATACCCTTTGGGGCGTCAGAAAGGAGAGTGAGGATTGATGGGTGCCTAGTGAAGGCGTTATTGGATTCTGGCAGTTCAGTGAGCCTGGCCAATCCAAATGTTATACCAACGAAAGATGGAGGTAGAATGGTGATGCCCATCACCTATTTTCATGGGGACATCCGGTATGTGCCAGCCCGTATGGTTACCATTGCTGCAGAACCCAGAAGCTGGAGGATGGATGTGGGGGTAGTACCCCTCCTGCTTGGTTGCGACTGGTCTGGATCCGACTGCCTTCTGTCAACCACAAAGCAGTCTGCCAGACAGCGCCAGTGAAGAGGGATGCCCCATGACAGCCAGTGATGCTCACCACCAACACTGAACGAGAGTCACATGCCTCCCAGTTAAATGTGTACCCTGATCTGTTTCAACATGTAAAAGCAGGGGGTTCATTTGGCAGAGAACAGAGAGAAGATGAGCATTTTAAAAACTATTGGGATCAGGTCATAGTTATTAATGGAGACGAGTGCCTACCCCAGCCTCATCCAACACCACACTTCATTGTGGAAAATGGTCTGCTCTACTGCCTGCCCCATACCAAGACGGAAATGGTTCTGACCCTGACCCACTCTTATATATTGGCAGGGTATCTGAGCCCCGAGAACACTCTCCAGCAGGTCAGGGATCGGTTCCACTGGCCAGAAATAAATGCAGAGGTGAGACGTTTCTGTAGAAGACGCACTTCCCCACAGAAACCAGCCCCCTGATCCCACTGCCCATCATGGAGGTACCCTTTGAACGCATCAGGATGGACCTTGTGGTGCCACTGCCAAAATCAGCTCAGTGTCACGAACACATCTTGGCCATAATGGATTATGCCTCCCGGTATCCTTAGGCAGATCCATCCCGGAAAGCCACCCTCAAGAACATTGCCAAGGAGTTGTTCCTTCTGTTTAGCCTGGTGGGCATAACCAAGGAAATATTGACCAACCAGGGTACTCCATTTGTCTCCCGGCTTATGGTGGACTTGGGCAAGTTGTTAAAGGTAAAACAACTCCATATCTCAGTCTACCAGCCCCAGAAAGATGGATTGGTTGAGCGTTTCAATCAGACTCTTAAGATAATGCTGAAGAGGGTGGTAGCCGACGATAGGCGCTATTGGGATCTCATGATTCTGTATGTGCTGTTTGGGGTCCAGGAGGTGCCCCAGACCTCTACTGAATTCACCCCCTTTGAGTTACTGTTCAGGCAGCAACCACAAGGGCTCTTAGATGTAACCAAATTCTGGGAGGGCAAAGCATCCCCATATCGAACTCTGATTGAGCATGTACAGGAGATGAAGGAGAGAATAAACAGAGTGATGCCCCTAGTAAAAGAGCATCACACTCTCATCACAGTCCCAACGCGCCCAACAGCTAGTGTACAACCACCCCACTCAAGTACGTGAGTTCTATCCAGGTGACAAAGTATCGGTGTTAATCCCAAATGCTGTGTGTAAATTTGTTACATCCTGGCAGGGGCCGTATACTGTGTCCGAAAGAGTGGGGCCGGTAAATTATTGAGTCCGCCAGCCGGAACGGTGACGTGGTGAACAGATCTACCACATTAACTTGCTGAAGAGGTGGGTCTAGCCAGCCAACCAAGTGCCGTAAAGGAACCAGCTGTGGTGGATCTGGTGACACAACTAGCAGCAGTCCAGAAGAAAGAACTGGATGGGGTGGTAAGTAGCTATTCAGATGTGTTTTCAGAGACCCCTGGCCGGACCGACATCCTATCCCATGAGATTCGCACCCCACCTAGAACCATCATTAGGCAGTGCCCCTACCGGGTACCAGAAGCTCGCTGACAGGCTATAGAGGATGAAGGATGCTTCATATGGGGGTAATTTAGGAATCTAGTCCTAAAATCCAGTCCGTGGTCCAGCCCTATAGTTATGGTGCCCAAGAAAAATGGAAGTCACTGGTTCTGTAACATCTTTTGGAAGCTGAACAAGGTGTCCCAATTCGATAGCTACCCCATGTCCGAAGTGGACGAGTTGGTCAAATGCCTCGGCAGGGCCCGCTATATCTCAACACTCTACCTCACTAAGGGTTATTGGCAAGTGCCATTGTCTACGCACACTAAAGAAAATCCTGCCTTTCACCCCCCCAACCAACGTTCTGAGTGAAGTCAACCAGAATACTCAACCAAAATAATTGATCATTTCTGATAAAAACAGAATTATCCTGTCTTTTGTCTGTCATGTGATCCCCTGGTTTTAGTCTTGTGATCCTGCCATGTGTTCTCTTGTCTGTTGTGTCATGTTGTAATTGGTTTATTGTTAATTGTTCACAGGTGTCCCATGTCTTGTCATTAGTCTTGTGTGTATTTAAGCCCTCTTGTTAGTCCTGTGTCTTTGTTGAGTATTGATTGTTCCATGTCCTGTAGTCTTGTTTTCTAGTCCGTGAACGTGTTCCTGCTTTAGTTCTGAGTTTTCATGCCTTGTCATGTTTTAGTTTTATGCTTGATTTTGTTCTTTTTGTAAATAAATTGTGTTTGGGCTCTCACCTCAACTTGCCTTCAGTGGACCATTCATTACAGTTATGTGTCTTGTACTTATTTTATTTTAATTTGTTAGTAGATTTATTAACTGAAACATAACAGTGAAATAAATTAAACTATCCATCCATCCATCCATCTTCTTCCGCTTATCCGGGGCCGGGTCGCGGGGGCAGCAGTCTAAGCAGGGATGCCCAGACTTCCCTCTCCCTAGAGACTTCCTCCAGCTCTTCCGGGGGGACACAGAGGCGTTCCCAGGCCAGCTGGGAGACATAGTCCCTCCAGCGTGTCCTAGGTCTTCCCCGGGGTCTCCTCCCGGTGGGACATGCCCGGAACACCTTCCCGGGAAGGCGTCCAGGAGGCATCCGGAAAAGATGCCCAAGCCACCTCAGCTGGCCCCTCTCGATGTGGAGGAGCAGCGGCTCTACTCTGAGCTCCTCCCGAGTGACCGAGCTTCTCACCCTATCTCTAAGGGATCGCCCAGCCACCCTGCGGAGAAAGCTCATTACGGCCGCCTGTATCCGGGATCTTGTCCTTTCGGTCATGACCCACAGCTCATGACCATAGGTGAGAGTAGGAACGTAGATTGACCGGTAAATCGAGAGCTTCGCCTTGCGGCTCAGCTCCTTCTTCACTATGACAGACCGGTACAGCGACCGCATTACTGCAGAAGCTGCACCGATCCGTCTGTCAATCTCCCGTTCCATCCTTCCCTCACTCGTGAACAAGACCCCAAGATACTTGAACTCCTCCACTTGGGGCAGGAACTCTCCACCTACCTGAAGCAAGCCACCCTTTTCCGACTGAGAACCATGGCCTCGGATTTGGAAGTGCTGATTCTCATCCCAGCCGCTTCACACTCGGCTGCAAACCGTCCCAGTGCATGCTGAAGGTCCTGGTCTGATGGGGCCAGCACGACAACATCATTCACAAAGAGCAGAGATGAAATCGTGTGGTCCCCAAACCTGACCCCCTCCGGCCCCTGGCTGCGCCTAGAAATTCTGTCCATAAAAATTATGAACAGAACCGGCGACAAAGGGCAGCCCTGCCGGAGTCCAACATGCACCGGAAACAAGTCTGACTTACTGCCGGCAATGCAAACCAAGCTCCTGCTCCGGTCGTACAGGGACTGGATAGCCCTTAGCAAAGGGCCCCGAACCCCATACTCCCAGAGCACCCTCCACAAGATGCCGCGAGGCACACAGTCGAATGCCTTCTCCAAATCCTAAAAGCACATGTGGATTGGTTGGGCAAACTCCCATGAACCCTCCAGCACCCTGTAGAGGGTATAAAGCTGGTCCAGTGTTCCACGACCGGGACAAAAACCACACTGTTCCTCCTGAATCCGAGGTTCTACTATCGGCCGGATTCTCCTCTCCGGTACCCTGAAATAGACTTTCCCGGGGAGGCTGAGAAGTGTGATCCCCCTATAGGTGGAGCACACCCTCCGGTCCCCCTTCTTAAAAAGAGGGACCACCACCCCGGTTTGCCAGTCCAAAGGTACTGTCCCCGACCGCCACACGATGCTGCAGAGGCATGTCAGCCAAGACAGCCCCACAACATCCAGAGACTTGAGGTACTCAGGGCGGATCTCATCCACCCCCGGTGCCTTGCCACCGAGAAGTTTCTTGACTACCTCTGTGACTTCAGCTTGGGTGATGGACGAGTCCGCCTCCGAGCCCTCAGCCTATGCTTCCTCAATGGAAGACGTGACGGTGGGATTGAGGAGATCCTCGAAGTATTCCTTCCACCGTCCGGTGATATCCCCAGTCGAGGTCAACAGCTGCCCACCTCCACTGTAAACAGCGTTGGTAGGGCACTGCTTCGGCATCCCGGAGTCGGCACTGCTTGACTGCATCCCGGAGTCCACCACCGGGTTCGGGGATTGCCACCTCGACAGGCACCGGAGACCTTACGGCCACAGCTCCGAGTGGCTGCGTTGACAATGGAGGTGGAGAACATGGTCCACTCGGACTCAATATCTCCAGACTCCCTCGGGATCTGGTCGAAGCTCTGTCGGAGGTGGGAGTTGAAAATCTCTCTGACAGGGGATTTGGCCAAACGTTCCCAACAGACCCTCACAGTACGTTTGGGTCTGCCGAGTTGGTCCGGCTTCCTCCCCCGCCATCGGATCCAACTCACCACCAGGTGGTGATCAGTTGACAGCTCCGCCCCTCTCTTCACCCGAGTGTCCAAGACATACGGCCGGAGGTCAGATGAAACAACCACAAAGTTGTGGCTCCGGGCTAGGGTGTCCTGGTGCCATGTGCACTGATGGACACCCTTATGCTTGAACATGGTGTTTGTTATGGACAAGCTGTACCTAGCACAGAAGTCCAATAACAGAACACCACTCAGGTTCAGATCAGGGGGGCCGTTCATCCCAATCACGCCCCTCCAGGTGTCACTGTCACTGCCCACGTGGGTGTTGAAGTCCCCCAGTAGAACGACGGAGTCCCCAGTCGGAGCACTTTCCAGCACCCCTCCCAGAGACTCCAAGAAGGCCAGGTACTCTGCACTGCCGTTTGGCCCGTAGGCACAAATGACAGTGAGAGACCTATCCCCGACCCGAAGGCGCAGGGAAGTGACCCTCTCGTTCACCGGGGTGAACTCCAACACATGGCGGCTGAGCTGGGGGGCTATAAGCAAACCCACACCAGCCCGCCGCCTCTCACCATGGGCAACTCCAGAGTTGTGAAGAGTCCATCTTCTCTCGAGGAGTGTGGTTCCAAAGCCCAAGCCGTGCGTAGAGGTGATCCCAACTATCTCTAGTCGGAATCTTTGAACCTCACGCACAATCTCAGGCTACTTCCCCGCCAGAGAGGTTACGTTCCATGTCCCTAGAGCTAGATTCCGCGTCCAGGGATCGGGTTGTCTAGGCCCCCGCCTTCGACTGCCGCCCGATCCACTAAGCACCGGCCCCTTACGGTCCCTCCTGCAGGTGGTGGGTCCACGGGAGGGTGGCCCCACGTCGCTCCTTCGGGCTGAGCCCGGCCGGACCCCATGGGGGGAGGCCCGACCACCAGGCGCTCGCATACGAGCCCCAACCCCGGGCCTGGCTCCAGGGTGGGGCCCCGGCTGCCCCATGCCGGGCGACGTCACGGTCCTCGAATTTGTAGGCATCATAAGGGTTTTTGAACCGCTCTTAGTCTGACCCGTCACCTAGGACCCCTTGGGAGACCCTACCAGGGGCATATAGCCCCAGACAACATAGCTCCTAGGTTCGTTCGGGTACTCAAACCCCTCCACCACGGTAAGGTGGCAGTTCAAGGAGGAGTAAATTAAACTAAATGATCATAAAATTAAAGGGCACCTATTATGACTCTTTTCACAAGATGTAAAATAAGTCTCTGATGTCCCCAGAGTATGTATGTGAAGTTTTAGCTCAAAATACCCAACAGATAATTTTTTACAGCATGTTTAAATTGTCATTTTTTGTCATCACGAACTCGCGCTCAGAGCCAGGACAATCTCATCTGATTATATCAGAACAGAAACTCTCAGTTGCGGTGTTCATTTCGACTCTGAGTCGAACAATAATGCCCACAGAGCCAGAGAATATATGCTGTATGGAGATAGAACAGGTATAGTTTAGTTTAATTATGGTTATAACTTATTTGTCATCTGCTTTTATCCACTATTAATACAAGCCTGCTGTAGCAAAACCCGTCCGAATGATGACCAAAATATACTGAGTTCAGTGAAGTTTATTGTACATCACACAAAAGATGAAGCGTTAGTTTTACTCCAGAGAATCACTGTAAGAGCTGAATAAACACAGTATAAGAAGTGAGCATTAAAGTCTTATCCATAAACTCTCTCTCTCTCTCCCTTTCATTATCATCAACATACACAGCGAAGTACACAAAACACTCGTTACTAACAGTAAACAAATATATACACCTTTTCAGTGGGCGCTTAATAAACTGGTAAACCTTATATCCGTAAAATGACTCGATGAGCTGTCATAAAGTGCGCGCTCTCACTTTCATTTCTGCCGTGGTCAGTAACGTTAGGACTGTCTCTCTGAAGACCGTAAGCTGGATCACGAACAGTACAGATCCATCCTCGAGTAACAACGAGAGTAAATGAAGACTGCTATGTTCATTCTTACATCCAACAACAACAACACACCTCAATCACTTAGGAGACATTCTTGTCTACAGCTGCTCAAGCGTCGAACAATGGCGGACTCTGTGTCCAGCTCACTCAGGGCGGGTCTAGGCTTAAACTGCAGTGTCAATCAACAGTCGTGGGAGGGGCCTGTGCAATTCTACGTCACATTGCATAGAATCTTAGAACAGCTCATTCTGAGACCGTGCTTATGATTTATTGAGATTGTAAAAAAAACACTGGGTGGATTTTTATCATTCTAGGGTGGTTTTGCTTACACACTGCCAACACACATTTATGTTCAAACACCATGTAAAAGTGAATTTTGCATAATAGGTGCCCTTTAAAACATTGTCAGGACTTGCTAACCGATGTTAGTCGGCAGAATTTGTGTTTTAGCATTAATTAAGAATGAAATAGGCTTACAGTAGGTTGTTATGATTAGCATAACTTTATTTAATAAATAATGAAAACACTTTAACATAAATCTCTAGTTTAATATTTGTCAAAAATAAAAACTTCTGAAATGTTAATTTATTGATTCGAAACACTTTTCAGAGCTTTGTTATTCATTGTCTGTCATTTTTATTAATAGGCTTTCAGACAATAACATTGTAGCCTACATGCTGTTAACCGATGTTAGCTGAAAGCGTTTGTTTTACCGTTCTTGATGCTTAAATAGGTAACAGATTATTAAAGTCAAGAGTTTTGTCTAATTAATAATTGCATGTTACAACTTAAATTTGCTACATTCCAGTAGAGCTTCTATTGCGCTGCACAGACGACAAAACCCGAAGGTGCTGTTGAAGGAGATTATCAGCCGATCAAACCAGAAAATCACAATGGCCTCGTCTTTAACCTGCTATTATTGTTTTGTGAATCACTCACAAAATTGAGTTGACTGACAGTGATACCCGGCCATAGCAACAAAATAACATTTTCAGAATACATTGAACATATCAGAAAAAGACTGATTTTGTTGACTTGGCTACAAAAAAACCCAACAGACTAATTAAATAGTATTGCTTTCAATAAAAAAAAAAACAATGAAAATATAAAAGAACACTCTAATTCATTTTAAAACCCCATCGCACATTTCAAAGTTTAAATAAAGTGTTGGGACAGTTTATTTATTTAAAACAGGGTTGCACTGAGTTTATCATTTATTCCCTTTGCAATGCAAAATGAAAAATACAGAATATTATTTTTGCAACATTTTAAATTTGTATTGCCAAAGAAATTGCAGCTTTGCTGTGTACAATTAAGGCCCTGTTTACACGAGAACGCTCGCGGGTGAAAACGTAAAAATATTTTATCAGATGTGCCTTTCGTTTAGACGGCGACGGCATTTTCGGGGCTTAAAAACGCAAAAAAGTGAAACCACCCTCCAGAGTGGAAATCTTAAAAACGCTCCACCGTCGCGTTTACGTCTAAACGGTAAAAATGCAGACGAAGACAAAGCAGGAGACATGAGGAGCCGAAGAAACAGGAACACAACAGGCAACATCCACAAAACAACGATCTGACAAACACAAGACGCATGAGGTGAGTATAAATAGGCAGTGGTAATGCACAACACCTGTCGCTGATTTCCCTGAGGACAATCAGCGACCACGCCCACACACACACACATTCATTCACAAAACACACACACACAGTGCAAGGAAGCGTCAATGAATTCCTCAACCGTGACAGTACCCCCCCTCCTAGGAACGCCTCCTGGCGTTCCCAGACTCCCTTACCTGGCGATTGTAATCATCGATAAGGGAGTGATCCAGGATGTCCCCAGCAGGTACCCAACTTCTCTCCTCCGGACCGTAACCCTCCCAGTCCACCAGATACTGGAATCCGCGTCCCCTCCGTCTCGAGTCCAGAATTCGATTTACCGAATAAGTGGGTTCCCCATCTACGAGTCGCGGCGGTGGGGGAACCGGGGCTGGCGGATTAATGGGTGAAAAAAATACGGGTTTCAATTTGGAAACATGGAACACGGGATGAATTCTTCTGTACGCAGGATGGAGTTTGAGGCGAACTGTCACCGGACTAATGATCTTGGTGACAGGAAATGGGCCAATGAATTTGGGAGCTAGCTTATTAGAAACGGAGCGGAGTGGAATGTTCTTAGTAGAAAGCCACACTTTGGAACCGACGACATACACGGGAGGTCTTGACCGGTGGCGATCGGCCTTAACCTTGGTGCGCGCCCTTACTTGGAGCAGAGTCTCACGGGCTCTGGTCCATGTACGGTGACACCTCTGGACAAAAGCGTGAGCGGAGGGGACCGCGACTTCGGATTCCAGACTAGGAAAAATAGGTGGCTGGTACCCTAAGCTACCCTCAAACGGAGATAGGCCCGTGGATGACACAGGTAACGAGTTGTGTGCGTACTCCACCATTGAGAGTTGTTGACACCAAGAGGAAGGATTCTTGGCGGCAACACATCGCAACATTCTCTCCAAATCTTGGTTGGCTCTCTCGGTCTGCCCGTTGCTCTGGGGGTGGTAACCCGAAGATAGACTGACAGTGGCCCCCAGTAATTTACAAAATTCTTGCCAAAATTTGGAGACAAATTGGGATCCCCTGTCAGAGACCACGTCCGTCGGGAGGCCATGTAACCGAAAGACGTGATCGATGACAGCCACCGCTCTTTCCTTGGCTGAAGGCAATTTGGGCAAGGGAATAAAATGAGTCGCCTTCGAGAACCGGTCCACTACGGTTAAAACTACCGTATTGCCTTGGGAGGGCGGGAGGGCGGTAACAAAATCTAGCGCTATGTGGGACCAGGGTCTCGAAGGGACAGACAGCGGTTGAAGAAGCCCATCTGGGGGTCGATTGGAAGTCTTACCAATCGCACAGATCGAGCAGGCCAAAACAAAATCTCGAATGTCGCAAGCCATAGATGGCCACCAGAACCGTTGCTTAACTAGAAATCTAGTACGGTTTACTCCTGGGTGACAGGCTACATTGGAACAATGACCCCACTGAATAACGTCGGACCGTAATCCCTCCGGCACAAACAAACGTTTCGGTGGGCACCGGGACGGAGGCGTTACCCCTTCTAAGGCCGTCTTGACCTTCGATTCGACCTCCCATCGGAGTGTGGAGATGAATAGAGTCTCCGGTAAAATGCACTCGGGAGTAGACGGGCGTTCGGATGGATCAAAAATACGAGATAAAGAATCGGGTTTGATGTTTTTAGAACCCGGGCGGTACGAAAGAGTAAAATCAAAACGACCGAAAAAAAGAGCCCACCGAGCCTGCCTGGAGTTGAGTCTTTTGGCAGATTGAATATATTCTAAGTTCTTGTGATCAGTCCAGACGATAAAAGGTACCCCCGACCCTTCTAACCAATGTCGCCATTCTTCCAATGCTAACTTGACTGCCAACAACTCCCTGTTACCAATGTCATAGTTACGTTCGGTAGGCGACAAACGATGAGAAAAGAACGCGCAAGGATGCATCTTGTCGTCTGAAGAAGAGCGCTGAGAGAGCACTGCGCCTACCCCCACCTCTGACGCATCGACCTCCACCACGAACTGACGTGACAGATCAGGGGTCGTAAGAATGGGAGCCGAAACGAAGCGGCTCTTCAGGTTGGCGAATACAGCTTCGGCTGTTTCGGACCACCGGAACGTCGTTCTGGGGGAGGTCAAGGCAGTCAGAGGTGCGGCTAGTTGGCTGTAATTACGAATGAAACGTAGGTAAAAATTGGCGAACCCCAGAAACCTCTGTAGGGCCTTACGGGAATCTGGACTTGGCCAATCCACCACAGCCTTAACTTTGTCAGGATCCATACGCACTCCCTCAGACGAAATGACGTAACCTAGGAAAGGGACAGACTGTGCATGAAAAGCGCATTTCTCCGCCTTGACAAAAAGCCCATTCTCTAGCAACCTCTGAAGCACTCGTCTGACGTGCTGAACGTGTTCCTGGAGAGACGAAGAAAAAATCAATATGTCATCCAGGTAGACATAAATGAACTGATCGACCATGTCTCTCAGCACATCATTGACGAGTGCCTGGAAGACCGCTGGGCTATTGGAAAGCCCGAAAGGCATAACCAAGTATTCAAAGTGCCCTCTGGGGGTGTTAAAAGCGGTCTTCCATTCATCCCCCTTCCTAATGCGGACCAAATGATAAGCATTTCGTAAATCCAGTTTTGTGTAGACCGACGCTCCCTGCAACCTCTCGAAGGCTGAAGACATCAACGGCAAAGGATAAGTATTCTTTACCGTGATGTTGTTCAGCCCTCGGTAATCAATGCAAGGTCGCAGAGAACCGTCCTTCTTCCCCACAAAAAAGAACCCCGCCCCCGCTGGAGAAGAGGAAGGTCGGATGAATTTGGATGCCAGAGAATCAGAAATATATTTCTCCATGGCCTCCCTCTCGGGAACAGACAGAGAGTATAGCTTGCCCTTAGGCGGAGACGTACCTGGCAGTAGATCTATCGCACAGTCATAGGGACGATGCGGAGGAAGAGAAGCAGCTCTGGACTTACTGAACACTTCCTTCAGGTCGAGGTACTCAGCGGGCACGTTTGACAAATTCACCGACTCTTCCTGCAAGACAGAACAAGACAGAGACGAACCAGCAGACACTAAACAAGACGCATAACACTCAGTGCTCCAGGCAGAAATTATGTCCCCAGTTCACCCTGGGGTTATGCTGCACCAGCCAGGGGTGACCGAGGACAATGGGAACTTGAGGGGAGTCCATGAGGAGAAATGACAGTTCTTCAGAATGATTGCCGGATGTGATGAGTGTTATCTGACTGGTGGTGTGAGATACTGTGGGTAACTGTTGACCATTGAGTGCGTTGACTGAGATCTTGTTAGTGAGTGGTATGGTGGGTATCTGAAGCTGTTGTGCAAGTGAACAGTCCATAAAGTTACCTTCTGCCCCGGAGTCGAGAAGAGCTTGACAGTGATGTGACCGAGTTGCCCACTGCAATCTCACCGGGAGGAGGGTGGAAGAGGTTTTCTGGATGGAGACCCCGCCCGACAGGATCCTCTTCTTCACTGCCGGGCACGCTCTTTTACTGGGCAATTATTGAGAAAATGTCCAGCTCCGCCACAGTAGAGACACAAACCTCGGGACCTCCTTCTCTCTCTCTCCTCCCGGGAGAGCCGGGCTCGACCCACCTGCATGGGCTTGTGATCGTCGACGGGGCTGACCGCATCACGAGCGTTGAGTGGGGAGATCCCAAAACTCCTCTGTGTAGGTGTTGTACGAGTGTGTAGTTCCAACCGATGCAGGCGTGCATCCACTCTTAAGGCCAGTTCGATCAGGTCGTCGAGCTTCTCTGGCAGATCCAGGGAATAAATCTCGCGTTGGATGCGGTCAGCCAGCCCATGCAGGAAGATGTCCCATTGCGCCTCCTCGTTCGAGCCGCACTCTGCGGAGAGGGTGCGAAACTCAATGGAATAGTCGGCGACGGATCTTTCCCCCTGGCGGATGTCTGCGAGCTGGCGAGCCGCCTCTCTGCCTGCGACTGCCCGATCAAACACCCTCTTCATCTCCTCCGAGAGTGCCGCGAATGAGTCACAACAGGATCGATGGTTCTCCCACACCGCCGTCCCCCATAGCGCCGCACGCCCGGACAGCAGTGTAAGCACGAAGGCCACCTTCGAATCTTCAGTGCAAAATGTCTGGGGTTGGAGAGCAAAAAACATAGAGCACTTGGTCAAGAAAGCTCTACAATAACTTGGCTCACCAGAATAACTCTCCGGCGTCGGCAGATGCGGCTCATGTTGACGGGCGGGTGCGGACGGTGCGGACGGTGCGGGGGGATCGGCGGTGGGTTGGGCGCAATGGGCTGTGTCAGTTGTTGAATCTGTTGGGTGAGCCCGGACACCTGCGCTACCAATGCCTGCACCGCTCTTCCAGTTGCGGCGAGATTCTCCTCCTGCCGCTCCATACGGGCTGTGTTGTGTGCGAAGTAATCTGTGACTTCAGATCCGCTTGCTGCCCCCTGCATGGTCAGATCGTTCTGTTACGAAAGGATAGAGGGGACAATAGCAAGTAAAACAGATCTTTATTAGAATATAAAGCTCCAGTCTCAGAGTGAAAAGGGAAGCTGACAAAGTTCTCAGTAGTGTAGGAAGATCGCCGATGCAGTACTCAAGAGAGGTGTGTAGATCACAAGATCCTTCTCAGTACGATGGTAATCTCTGATGATGATGAAGGCAAGGCAGCGCAGGCTTGCGTGGACAACTCGATCCGATGGTCAGACGTGAAGTGATGAACCCAGTGTTGGTGAAGAGTGAAGACATAAACTGCAACGACGAACTTCCAGACGAAGACAAAGCAGGAGACACGAGGAGCCGAAGAAACAGGAACACAACAGGCAACATCCACAAAACAACGATCTGACAAACACAAGACGCATGAGGTGAGTATAAATAGGCAGTGGTAATGCACAACACCTGTCGCTGATTTCCCTGAGGACAATCAGCGACCACGCCCACACACACACATTCATTCACAAAACACACACACACAGTGCAAGGGAGCGTCAATTAATTCCTCAACCGTGACAAGGCGCCACTGATTGGGACAGCCTATCAACAATCACCTTCAGCTTTCCGCCAAAGTCAACTCCATGGTCAGATTTAGATAAGAGACGAAACCATGGACGAAACAATGGATGAAGACGCTGCAGGTCCATCCCGGGAGCGAAAATTTTTTTTTCCCAGGATGGTAGGGGAAGACTCATGAATATTCATTAGGGAAGTCATCCCTGATTGGTCTTAACCCCAATGACGGGTAGGTTTAGGGGCGGGGTTAGGGAGGTCATAAGACCCCCAGTGACGGGTAGGTTTAGGGGTAGGTCATCAGACCAATCAGGGATGACTTCCCTAATGAATATTCATGAGTCTTCCCCTACCATCCTGGGAAAAAAAATATTGCATCCCGGGAATGTGCCAACCCGTGGCCCCACCTCGCCAGACTATTTAAATTTTCTGAACAAGTTAATGATAGTTTTCGCTTCAAGTGTTTGCTGTGTTTACCAATGTAAGCACTGTGGCAGTAGTAATGCAATATTTAGAAAATGTACTCTTGTACTCTTGATACTCAAGTACTTTTAAAAACAAGTACTTTAGTACTTTTATTTAAGTAGACATCTGACTGTAGTACTTTTACTTGTACTTGAGTAAAATTTAGCAAGGGGTATCTGTACTTTTACTCAAGTAATGTAGTTGTGTACTCTCTCCGCCTCTGGTCACCTGATCCAACTACGAATATTATACATTTTTTAATTCACAAAAACAAATAGTCTTCTGTAGGCTGAGTGAAGAGAGTGAAGCCCAACTGAATCTACAGATATTTTAATCCATAGTGCAGATCTACACTGTAACGTTTATATTTAAATGAACAAAAAACACACAATTGCTCAAAGTCTATGGACAGGACGGTTATTAATGTGTAAGTTTCAGGGTCGATTTAATTATGTTATTTTGCGGTATATCCTTCTAATACAGCTATAATACTATATATGATGCTGCGTGTCATCCACACCAATTACAAAAAAACAACTGTAACAAATTATTTAGCCTCTGTTGCGTCATAGAAACAGAATACCTTGTTGAATTCACCTTACAATAAAACGAGGTTGATCGCGAATAAAAGAGCTTTTTTCAAGCAAAACTAAAAACTCAATATTACATTCCACAGGGATCTTTGGATCCTTACATCCAGGGATAGGTCTATGTGAATAAAGCAGAGGGCAGTTATTTATTATTTATTATTTTTATTATTATTTTTTATTCAAATAAATCTCGAACCACAGTGGGTATTTCGTGCTGCTGTTAAACTAAATATAATTTATAGAATAATTATGAACTTAAATTAAACAATATCGCAACATTTCAACAAAGAAATTCAGGGCAATTTACATTTAATTAGAGTGAGATTTTCACTCTTGCCTTGTCCTCTCCTCATTGGGAAGCGCTCATAAACATGATTAAACATGTTTGAGTAGATCCTCTGAACCTCTCAGTTTCATATGGATTACATAATCAGATAACATTTATTAAATATTTAGACATTTAAAGCTTTAGATATATTTCTTATTGTGAATGAGCTGAGGTAAATGGCTTTCGGTTCATTTTTGTGACGCGCGGTTCCCGAAGACAGAGACGACAGACAAACCTCGTTAGCCTATTGTGAGTGTACATGAATAAAAGTTTACAGTTTTGAGCAATGTACTCTTATCTGTATGACCAAAAAATTACAGAGTATATTAAGTTCTTTTAGCTGTTATGAGAAAAATAAATCCAAATGAACGCGCTGCCTCGTTTGTCGAACTCTAAATTCAACAGGCCAGAATAAAACCCGACTTTAGAGCAATGCGCAGCGCCACTCGGCGTGGTGTGCCAAAACACTTCATCATAAACTTCACTATTTCATTCAAAACAATCTCAAAACGCTTTGTGACTATAATGTAGTTCATTGTTATGGGAAGGAGGCGGGAACCAGCGAACATTCACAACTTTAATAATAAAATAAACAAATACAAAAACGAAAATAAAAGACAGCAGCCCCTCACGGACGACTGCTGTCACACATAATACAGCACAACACAACACAACACAACACAACATAAATCCAGGCCTGTACTTCTCTCTCTCTTCACTGTCGTCACTCCTCCTCTTATGCTTCTGCTCCTCCGTGAGAGATGCGAGACCGGTTCTCCACGACCCCTGACCTCGTCCTGCTCGCCACAGTGACAGTGTGAAAAGCCCTGCATGCATTAGGGCCGCTGGAACCAGGATCGTAACTGAAATGCGCTGCATGTTATCTCTCATTACAGAGGCGAAGTGCTGGTTTTTCTGCACAAAAAGCATTCTCTTCGCTTCATAACATTAAGGTGGAACCACTGTAGTCGCATGGACTATTTTAACGATGTCTTTACTACCTTTCTGGGCCATGGAAGTGGTCGTTAAATTGCTGTGGTCAGAGAGCTCTCAGATTTCATCAAAAATATCTTCATTTGTGTTCCTAAGATGAATGAAAGTCATGGAATGGCATGAGGGTGAGTAATTAATTACAGGATTTTCATTTTTGGGCGAACTAACCCTTTAATTTTCTTCCATAATCATGACTCTGTACTGAAGCTCTGTGTCGGTTGCTTGCAATCACCACTAGAGGGAGCTTTTGATCGATCTATGTTGGATGCTGGACTTAGGATTTCATTTAACAGACACCGTGGACAGTTTCTCTACTTTCTCTATCTCTGTTCTTTACAAAGGTGTTATATTTTATTTTGCAAACGTCTTCTACATCTGTGTGACGCTTGCATTGAGAAATCACAGCAGGTCATAACAACAGATCAAATATTTCCCCTGCAGATGTGAGCAAGCTTATCCAAGGACACATTCGATCAGATTCCTACAAGATGACGCGGAAGAACATACTTCTACTCTTGCTGGATTCTGTTATGTTATGACAGGACATTAATAATGGCACAACTGAATGCAGGGAGAAGTTGATCAGTATGTTTGAATGAGTCAATTTTCCAAATGCATAAGATAGAATAGATGTGTTTGATTGACAGCCCACAGTCATCAGTTACTGTCACTGTCTTTGTTTGCGTATGGTGATCGGGGCTGTGCTGGTGCTCAGAGTCGGCCAGCTCTCTTTGTCACAGAGGCACGTCTGAAGGGTGTGTCGGGTCTGTTCTCAAAGCACTAATACTGGGAGGAGCCGTTCACAATGGAGGAACTGTGAAACATAGTTTGATTGTGCCTTAACTAATTCTGGCTTTATGATCATACTGTGTGTGTGTGTGTGTGTGTGTGTGTGTGTGTGTTTGTGTGTGTGCATGTGAGAGAGTGTGTGTGTGTGTGTGTGTGTGTGTGTGCATGTGAGAGAGTGTAAGTCTGTGTGTGTGTGTGTGTGAGAGAGAGAGAGAGAGAGAGAGAGAGAGAGAGTGTGTGTGTGTGTCTGTGTGTGTGTGCGTGCATGCGTGTTTGTGATGTGTGAGAGAGAGAGAGAGTGAGTGTGTGCGTGTGTGTGTGTGTGTGTGTGTGTGTGTGTGTGTGCGTGCATGCGTGTTTGTGATGTGTGAGAGAGAGAGAGTGAGTGTGTGTGTGTGCGTGTGTGTGTGTGTGTGTGTGTGTGAGAGAGAGTGTGTGTGTGTGTGTGTGTGTGTGCGCGTGTGTGTGAGAGTTTGTGTGCGCGCGTGCATGAGTGTGTGTGTGTGTGTGTGTGTCGCAGTGGGTCACTGCAGTCTGACTGCAACCATATGCTCTGCATCAACAAGTAAAAATAGTCACACAATGACTTCAACACAAGTGTTAATCACAGTGGCTTTACCAAAAGGTACACTGACCTTTGACCCTGAACCCTCAGTCACCACCTGACCTCTGCCCAGATCTTTCTCTACACATTCACACAAACAAACACGTTTGAATCGTGTAGTAAAGTGTGTTTGTCTGTATGTACACTAGCATTTACAGTGTTTTCCAATTGCTAACACACACTTTTACAAACTGTCTGGTTTTATCAAAATACTGAACACAATTCACACAACCACACACACCCAAACTGCAAAATACCTCATATATCCTGCAAAATGAAGCACTGCAGCCAAAACTACACATAGCATTATCAAAATCAAACTTTTGCACGAAATGGCGCACACTTCATTCATATTAGCAGATTTGTGTCTAATCAACTACACACTGTTGGGCGTCATGAAGAGCACTCTCATCTTTAGTGTGCTTCGCCACAATACTAAAATACTTCAAATCATAGAAAATTCTTCAGATTGTTCACATGCGCAGAAATATTTGCAGATACACACACATGCTGTCAAAACTTTTTTTCTTCACCAAACAAGTCAGTGCAACATATGCACAGCAGAAATATTTACATCATTTTGAATGGCAGTGTTTTGAAATGGCAATCATGACTTTATGTCAGAGTGTTGTGTGTTATGCAGAGAAGCGTGTTCAGTGCGTTTAAATGTGTGTAAAGCAGAAAATGTGTTTCGACTTTTGGAGACTTGAGAAGGTTTTGCCCTCTGTGTGTCAGTGTAAATAACTGTGCTGTGTGTGTCAGTTTAGTGTGTTAGCAGTTGGAAAAAACTGTAAAATGTATGTGTGTTTACAACCTGATCTGACAGGAACATGCAGTGTAACTGTGTCATGATGTGAATCTCTGTGATGAGAATTTGTACAAAAACATACAATTGAGATTTTATGAATTTATACGAATTCAACAAAATGTAAAATAGTTAAGAACTGCCATGAGTTTGTGTTTGAATACATACATTTGCATTTACAATGGGGTCTAAAATTAAAATGCATAATGACATTAGCACCTGAGCGCCACAGATGTGTGTAAAACCCAATGATCATGTTATGCAGCGTGATTTGAGAATGAATTAAATACACTGTGCAAAAAAAAAAAGAAAGAAAGAAAATATTTTTCAAAGTGGTTTTCTACGGGGGTTTTTCAGCAGAAGCAAGAAAATCTGATATCACTGCAAAGAGTTCACATGATCAATGCAACATTTGATTAGTGACCTAGAAATAGTGCAGAACATAAAATTCATATTCATTTTACAGCATAACTTTCCTTTCTAATAATGTCAGAATCCAAACACGCTTAATGTGTGTAAAATGTAAATAAATCCATGTGGTCTTAGCCTTCACTGTACTGATGCATGAATGTCTTCATTCAGGTGTGTGATGATAAGAGCAAATCTCCTACAATGCCTCGATCTCTCTCTCTCTCTCTCTCTCTCTCTCTCTCTCTCTCTCTCGGAGATGAAAGGACAGATAGGCTAATAATGAGGACGATTTCTCGCCATAAATGATTCATTCTGCATCGTTCTGGGAACACGGAGGATATCAGTGGGTGTTTCGGGGTCTCTCTGGACTCTTGAGTTATTCTGGGAGATAATTAGTGCCTGTATTTTGCCTGCACCGTCACGACACACTCACACTCACACACACACACACACTCGCTCGGGTGCGGCGGAACTTCACCTGCGGCGAGTCCCTCCCTCATCCAACATACACACACACACACACTGACTCATACACACTCACTTCCGGACACGACTGTGCCAATCCAGTCCTCAGTGCTGGGTTTTATCATGCAGCTCGCGCAGATCCACCAGTTCACAGGACTAAAGGACTAAAGGACTAAAGTTCGTGGGGACTAAAGTATCCGCGCTCGTGGGAGAGACTCGTTCAGGATTCCTCACTCTCTGCCCGGTTTGAGTGACAAAGGCGATCCCGTGGGAAAATCACGCGCCTTCACAAAATGGATAAAGGAACGGGACGACTCCTTCGTCCTGCGATTTTGTTTTTTGTTCTTGGTAAGTTGACTAGTTCTTGATTAAGAAACGCCTTTATAAAACGCGTGTTTGTATTGAATTAGTTTAGATAACAACAAAAAAAGTTAGAATGCAACTAATTTCCTCTAAATACAAGCTCGTTTTCATCATAAAATAGCCTAAACAACCATATGACGAGTTTATAATAGTACTCGGTTGTTTAATCTTATTATAGGCTATTTTATGATGAAAATGAGCTTGTTGTGTTTTAGATCGACCTCAAATTTACATTATCGTCAAAAGATAGCAGAAGGTTTACAATGTCTCCTTATCACTGGTCTGTTAACTCAACAATACAACATTAGTCTGTTAGTTAATGAGCTTGCGTTTTTGTTTCCTTTAGTCTGTATGTTTGATGTAACGTGTGAATCCAGGTCTCAGTTGTCTAATATTGGCTACATGATCCATTAAGTGAAGTGATCCAGTGTTAGTTTGGGTGTAAATGTGTTTACTGCAAGCACATAAAGTGAACCTGTTTTTCAAGCATCATGTTTAGATCAGTGGTTTTGCTTCAGGAGTCAAGCGCCAAAGTAGTTTACCATTCAAAAATGGCCTTAAAATCAAACATTAAATGAATATTAGGCTACTATGAACCGTATGAGTCCAACAATATACGCTTCAAAGTGTATCTTAAATGTCAATTTTCATGCTCTCGACATACAATAATTCAGTTATTTATTCGTTTTCAAATGGTTGTAGCCTCCATGAACATTGATCTCTGAATAATATGAGTTTGCATTGTCAAATAGACTACCTGTGGTCCCTTCGTTCTTGAATATTTGGTTATGTGCTTGATTTGAGGATGAGGAAATGTTAACATCTGCCTGAAAATTTCTACCACCTGACATGAATTTGTGCTATAAAGGACTGTAAAGTTTTTCTGAATTCAGATCCGCATACTAGAATACTGTGCCGATAAGTTTTTTTTTTTTTTTTTTTTTGTGTTGTCTGATCCAGCTCATTCCCTGGCTCACATTCATAATCATTCATATAATCAGCTCTGATCCACTTTCACTGTGTCCTGCTTTAAATACTGAAGTAGCTTTTGACCTCAGTTGCTTGACAGCAGGTTTTATTGTACCGTATATTTCTCCAGTGTCTACAATGTTTGTCTTCTGAGTCCTCTACCTTACGAGAACAACCGATCCCTCAGGAGGAAACGAGTTGTTACATGTCATCTTCTCTCAGTTTAGGTTTCTGTCCCTCTGTTCTTCTCCTCTTCTGGTTTGTCTGTGGGTTTTTCTCCTGTGTAATGTCTTCGGCTGCCATGCTGATGTAATTCCTCTCACAGCACTTAATTCCCTAACCCAATAAAATGTTAATATTCACCTTTAGTTGCGCCCACATGTTTTTATTCCAGTGCTTTGAACCTAATATGGTTATTTACAATGAACGTTTCCATGAACAGACTCTTTGAGGTGTTCTTTTAACAGATACACACCTTGAAAATGAACAGTCTTTCTCTTTTGGGAAAACAGAGCAAACATATTGATGACTCATCCTGCACTCGGGACTGATCATTTCCTCTGACGTCAACACACTTTCTGTCTTCATGGTTGCTTTTTTTGATTGACATGGTTTGGACAAACTTGACTGAATTTGGTTTTTATGACTTTAACCATGTTAATAAAATGTGTGTTTGAGCAGTTTTAACTGAAAGCAATATATCTTAAAATATTTCAGTGCCATTGTTTTGTCTCAAGATGCACCAATATTTTTTTCTAAGGCACATTTATAAAAGCTATAAATGTCCTAATTGAACTAAGGTCTAATCCTGATTTAATCTAGGGTAAGAGTACCCATTAGGCCCACAAAAATCTAAGTCTGGTAAGTTTTTTCATAGATATTGACATAGTTTATAAGAAAAATAATTTGTTAAAATGCTAGATTTATCTCTTATTTGAAAATGTATTAGGGTCAATGACGTATAAGGATTTTCGACAGGTCAATTTTAAAATACAAAAAAAAAATAATACCTGTTGCAATTGTTCAAACATTAAGGATGTTGTGTACACCTAAATTCATTTAAAAAATTTAATTTAAGTGATTTTAGTGTTTTTTCATCTAGATGAATTGTCCATAGCCTTAAATGTCATGTGGTGCGACCGTGATTTATCTTAAAATTAATTAATTTCCTTAACATGCTTAAACATTTTTTGTACAAGTTCTTAGAAATTAAATTGTTTAGAAACCAAGTTTTGCATTTCTTTTGAGTTTTTGTAAATAATTATCTCGTTTTTTGTTCTATAATTTCTGAGTTGCCTTCTTAAATCTAGTTAACAGACTTACTTTTCCTGTAAATCACATAAAATTGATATAAATGTTTTAAAAATATCATTTACTAAAGCATACTGTATCAGTGATTCATATTTCAGCCACATAAATAAGATATTTTATTTTACATTTAATACAGTGATTGCTTTTATTGGTCGCACCACATGATAAGTGGTCGCTCCAAATGACAGGAAGACCTTATATAGTTAAAAATCTATTTAAAGAGATCAATGAACAATACATTTTATACAAAAAATTGATTTAAACCAGATTTCATACAAATTTCACAGAATTTTCCTGAACATAAACTTTTTTTTTTTTATAAAAATCACATCACAAACACAAGTGCACCATTTCTTTTAACTTGACTTAGAATTTCTTTCTAACAAATAATGTTATAGATATAAATTATTTCATAAATTATTGTATACAGGTAACATTTGGGGTCAATAGTTTTTAAAGTAATTAATACTTGTATTAATCAAGGACACATTCAGTTGATAAAAAGTGACAGTAAAGATAATAATGTTACGAAAATAATGTAATAATAGCTATAATGTTACGAAAGATTCTATTTCAAATAAATGCTGTTCTTTTGAACTTTCTATTCATCAAATAATCCTGACATATAAAATGTATCACAGTTTCCACAAAAATATGAACATTGATAATAATCAGAAGTGTTTCTTGAGCAGCAAATCATTAGTGACCCTGGATCACAAAAACAGTCACAAGTCGCACAGGATATATTTGTGGCAATAGCCAACAATACATTTGCACCCTCAGATTCCAGATTTTCAGTTGTATCGGCCAAATATTGTTCTATCTTAACAAACCATACATCAATGGAAAGCTTATTTTTTCAGCTTTCATATGATGTATAAATCTCAATTTAAAAAAATTGACCCATGTGACTGGTTTTGTGGTCCAGGGTTACATAGAATGATTTCTGAAGGATCATGTGACACTGAAGACTGGATTAAAGATGCTGAAGATTAAATTTAGCTTTGATCACAGGAATAAATTACAGTTTGCTATATGTTCACATAGAAAACAGATATTTTATACTGTAATAATATTTCACTCTTCTCCTATCATTGTACTTGTTGCAGGGTCAGAATTTTTCCGCTTGGCAGTGGCATCTGGTAAAATGGATTCAAATAGTTTTAAATAAATAAATAGGCAATAATAAATACACTACTAATAAATGCATAATTACTAAACTGAAATTACATGCTCTGTTTTTTTGTTGTTGCATTTTTCTCATATTGTACAAAGAGTAAACAAACTTGAAATATATGAAGAAAATATCCCAAATTGCATAAAAATCTATTCCAAATGATACTAAATTAAAGTATTTTTTGTATATAAACTGTCAATTGAATATAAAAGCATAAAACTGCCAATCTAGGACATATATCTATCATGGAAAACAGTCTGCAGTGGTAGCACCACATGATATTTGGTCGTACCACATGATATTTTCAAATTCATTCAAAATTTACAGGCACAGAATTGGCCACCTAAACAAAACAAGCTAGCTTCCCAAAAAAAGGTCACTATGAAATTTATAATACAAATAGATATTTGTAGAAATAACTTTAATATAAATTTTTTTTGAGGTCATACCACATGACATCCAAATGTGGCAACTACATACCAACCATTACAGAGGTTTATTTTTTTTCCAATTTGAGAGAATTACAAACCTGCTTGCTGCTTCCATGGGTCCTTGGTAAATTGGTATATGATGTAACGTCCTGTGTTTGAATAGTTTTCAACATAAAAGTCCCAAAATGGTAGTTCCTTGATGGTCACACCACATGATATTTCATAAAATGGACATCATCGGACAAAGTTTGTATATTATGATGGAAATATAAATACAAATGCTTTGAATTTTTTTAAAGGATTACAAAACATTTTCGAAATCATGCCAAATAGTGCAGAAAATAAATTTGAATACATTCAGAGTAATTTCAAAGACGTTTTCAAAACAGAAGTTATGGCCGGCAGGTCGCACCACATGATGTTTTAACACTTTAAATAACAAAAAAATAACAAATAAGTAAAGGTTTTTGATGAGTTAAAGTGAGTACATACATGGGAGAGATACTTCAAATATGCAGTATCTTTTTATGCATTTAAACCCGTTTTTGCCTGAAAAAATGCAATCGGACAGAAAATTTAGGCGTCACGTCATTGACCCATTAATTAGTTGATGTACATTTTAGAATAAAAAATTAAGATAATTTAGGAATAAAGTCAGAAGTCTGGCATGGGCTTAATTGGTACTTTGGCACCATTTAAGCCCGCATGTGTTCCAAATAAGCCCACATCATCTTTGATTCACAAAATATAAAACTTAATTGATTTTAAAGAAGTAAAACATCAATATATTTATTTAGTGACAGGGAAGTATTAGCTTAGAGCCCTGGGTGGGCTCGAAATCTTTCAGTTTAAAGGAAAATTATAAATAAATAATTTTATTTATTAAATAAAATGATGAAGTACTATTTGTTCATACCCAAAAAACAATAAATGTTTCTCTTATCTGACATAATATCAATGTAGTTACCAAAGAAATGGCTGAAAATTGCAGAAATGTGTTGATTTCTGAAGGGTCCCGAAACACCAAAGTTTTGGGGTGACTGTGTGAGGTCCCCAGAGACAGCTTGCACATGGGTGGGGTTAACTCAACATTGCCAAATGGGATTGGTATGCAATAAAAGATGCCAGGGAGGTAACAAATCACTGGATTTGTTGAAATAATAAGCAGCATAAAATATTATTTTCTCTTTTTTTTATATTTGACTTCAGAGTTGGAAGTGGGCTTAAATTTAAGGGTACATGGGCTTTATGGGTACACTTACCCTGCCCTTTCTGTAAACCCAGGCTTAAATGATTTTGGTTGGTCTTTTGATCTGAGGGCTTATAGCTTTTATAAATGGCAAACTTTAAATGTCAAAGTGACATTCAGAAATCTGAGGTAAAAGAAATAAAGTGGTTTCTTTTAACATAGATGTCCAATTGACACTTTGGAATTGTTTTTATTAGGGACGCACCGATATGAAAATTGTCCGATACCGATAATTCCTTACATTTGAAAGCCAATAACCGATATATTGGCTGATAAATCTAAATCCAAATTTTATATAATTGAGAACCTGATTACAAAAAGAAATGTCTCAGCATTAAAAGCCATGTCCCAAACACACAATTATAATGTTCTCATTATGATTATTTTGTAGCCGATATGACAGACACATGTTGCACTGAACTGTATTTTCCATTTTTGAAGTGATTCCAATCGTATTTCAAGCAATTCAAAACCATCATAGTGAACATCTGAAGTGTCTCAGCTGAAGGAAATAATATATCAGACTTATTTTCTTACCAGGTCGATAACGACAACATTAAAAATGAATATTATCTGCCGATTCCGATATGGTGGCAGATAAATTGTGGCCGTCTAATCTGTGTCAAAAACAACGCAAAAATTGCTCAAAATATGAACTTCAGGCATTGCTCAGAGTAGCATAAGCCCGATAAGGGAGGATTAAAGGAAAAGGAAAGAATTTTTTTTTTTTTTATGTGGTTAAGTGCTCACGGAAGAGATGGGTTTTCAGCTGTCTTTTGAATGTTGTCAGGGATTCTGCATCCCGGATGAGGGTGGGGAGAGCGTTCCACCAGCATGGAACTGTGAATGAGAAGGTTCTGGAAAGTGATTTTGTGGCTCTCTGTGATGGAACCACGAGATGTCGCTCGTTGACCGATCGTAGGCTTCTGGTAGGGATGTAGACTCGTAGGAGCGAGTGGAAGTAGGAGGGAGCTGAGCCTGTGATAGATCTTTAAGCAAGCGTCAATGCCTTGAACTTGATGCGAGCAGCGAGAGGTAGCCAGTGCAGAGAGATGAACAGAGGAGTGACGTGGGCCCTTTTGGGCTCGTTGAAGACAAGGCGAGCTGCAGCGATGAGCTTAAATAGATGAGCTGAGCAGGGCAGTGAAGGAAAAAAACAAGCAAAGTGTCTGGCATGCAAACAGTATTGTTTTAAAAGCATTCCAGGATGCTTTGCGTGAGTGGCGACTATATGCTGACAAAATATAGTTTTGTGATCACTTGCATTTATATCATAGTTTTGATGACTGTACTTGTATTCTATAATGTGTAGATGCACACTGATACTGTATACGTGATCCTACTGTTCCCTCAGTGTTTCCCTATATATGTGATCTCTCGTGTCTTCTTGTCTCAGTGGCGTTCAGCGAGGGCCGTGTGGTGAAGGTGCCGCTCAGTCCTCTGGTGCATGTCGAGGGACATGCCGTCTCCATCCGCTGCAATGTGTCCGACTACCAGGGGCCCCGGGACCAGGATTTCGAGTGGTCCATGATCCAGTCCGGTGATAAATTGCTCCCTCTCGTCTCCACCTTTGACAGTACCTTCATGGACCCCACAGTGAGGGACCGGGTCAACAGCGGGGACATCAGCTATAAGAAGCTGGGCGATAATTCAGTGGAGCTCAGGTTCAAGAAGGTGCGAGCGACAGACAGCGGTGTGTATCGCTGCAGCACCCCGAGCACAGACTCCGTCATCAGCGGGAACTACCACGCCGATGTGGAGCTCAAAGGTGAGTCAACACACATCTGGCTTTATCACACACCTCTGGCTTTATCACACACCTCTGGCTTTATCACACACCTCTGGCTTTATCACACACCTCTGGCTTTATCACACACCTCTGGCTTTATCACACACCTCTGGCTTTATCACTGGACATCAACCACACGACACACGCTAATACCTTTTCATTACGGTCTTCTTTCTATAACAATTCTATCTAATAACGTATTAGACAGATCGTAAACTAATGAACACAGTGAATGTGAGCACTGTGAGCTCAGGCTCTGGCGTTCTCAGCGCCATCAAAATAAAAGTCACAACATCAAGCTTGTCTTGCGTCACTTCAGAGATCACACTGCCGGTGCGAATGCAACCAGGAAAATGTTCCTAAGGGAACCACTAGTTCTCGGGGATCCACCCTGGTGGCGAGTTCCCATAACTGAGTTCCTAAAACTCCCCGGTGCGAAAGCCCCTTGTAAGCTTGTGCGGGAGAAAAGCAGGTTAATTTATTCATATTATGCTCCATCTGGAAGCAAGACTTCAACATCTGGAAGTAAGACTTCCCGCTCCACCTGCCAGACCAAACTGAAATCATTTATTTTTTTATAATAAAAATGTTGCAACGACTTTAGAATATACAAAGAGAAAATTGATACACTTGTATATCGACTGCTATTTTGGCATTTGGAGATTATCAGTCAATAACTCAGAAGTGGTCGTACTGCCAAAACCTGTCCATTTGTGAACAGGGTAAATATTAGTATCGCAATGGTTTTAAGTTATTTAAAGTGATATGTTTTTATTTGTTATAGTTAATTTGAGTTGTATAGCCTTTATATCAGCTGCCTGTGCTCTAGAAGTCTGTGTTGGCACTAACAAGCCCTTATAGGTCGACTGATTGGGAACAATATAGGGATAACTTATCTAATGCGAATGTAAATTAAACAGCAGAGGTGTATCCTAAACACCTAACATAAACCAAACCAAACTGAGTTGATAAAAGTAGAACGCTGAAATGATTAGTCCAGTTTTAAGAACCCAAGTGCAGTTTATGTACAAATAATCAAAACGTGATCAAACATAAAACAATGGCATGAACTCATGGACTAGACTAGAACGCTCACCATCAGTGGTTACACTAACAATGCTTGAACCAATGAACCAATGACAACACAGAAGACATGGCAGGATCACATGACTAAAACAGGGGATCACATGACAGACATGAACCAAGAACATGAAACAAAACCAAATCGTGACAAAAGCAGGCTAATCCTATATGAGAAATATCTGTTTCCCCCTTTCCCCAGTGGAGCAGTTTATTGAACCCTTAAACAAAAAAAGAAAGTTTGCATATGTGTTTTTTGAGTATCATAGTTGGTACATATGAACAAACATCAGGCTTTTATGGGCCATGTCTTATAATATATAGAATACAGAGGAAAAAAACAGGCCCAACTGAGCAACGATATGCAATTTTGTGCTGATAAACCTGTTTATATGGTTAAAAAGTAAGATAAAAGTCTGATGCAGTTGGGTTGCAAAGTTTCCAGACACTTTCCAGAACTTTCCAGGATTGTTTGGAAACTGTTGGAAATTTTCAGCCCCTTTGCAGATGCTTATCATGTTAAATCAATAATATCTTCGTAACAGTACAGCAGATACTGACATAAAATCATCACTCTATATCTGCCAATAATGTTAGTAATATGATATTTAATGCTTAGTTTTATGATCAAAACTCTGTAGTATTAAAACAATGCAATGCCATACAGTAATGATTGAGAGATGAACAATAAACCTTCCTCAAAAGCCTGATGATCATATTTGATCTAATAAATGATGATAATCAAGTAAAGCTGCTTCAGTAAGAGTTCATCTTGTAATATTACTAACAATATCAAAGTTATTCTTGCGTTTCCTTGATAAAATCAGAGTAGATTTGACACAGAAAGACTCGTGAAGCTCGAGCTGAAGGAGGGCGTTTGTACAGTTATACTGAAGAGTTTTACTGGATAAAACAGTGTGAACTATCAGTCAGAGACAGAAGAACTGGAGGACGACAGCTTCTTTATCATTAGACGCCTTAGAAATGTGTGTATCAAATAAAATACAGTAGTCTTCATAGGGTTGATCTCAATGAATCTCAAAATTTGAAATTACTGATATTTGCCTATTCTGTAAATTCCATTAAATTTGTGTTAAATAACTTTAACCAGTTTCATTTGATCTCATGAACTACTTTTCTTCAGTGTTAAATATTCAAGCTGAAGATGAGATGAACAGATGACGTTGAGACGACAGGTTCTTCAGCAGTTTTGATCATTGAGAGTCCTGTAGCGTGTCAGATACTGTAGGCTTTACATGTTTAAACTAGAAGTGTAAAGGAATGCGATTCGCTGCGAGGCTTGAAGTGTCACAGAAATACAAAGACGTATTCTTTGTTCTGCTGAATAGAGTGAAAGTCTGAGGAGCTCTGAAGCTTGTTTTAAGATGATGTGCTGATTTTATCACTCCGCTCCATTTCTGGAGATGGAGTAAATGAACTCATCCGCACCAACAAAGAAAAACAACAGCTTTACTTTATAAAACATATCTGCTAATTCTAACTGGAGTCTTTTTTTTTCTTTCTTAAAGAAATATTTCACATTAAAATCAAATAAAACAGCTTTATTTACTCGCTCACTTTGCTGTAACTTGACGATATGCTGTTATTTTTGTGAATGTAAATTGAGGAATCTAGCTATTTTCAACAGTTTGACACTGTAATAGTACAATATAATAGTCAATATTAACTTCTACATCCTGAAGCCACTTGATAGCCTTGTGTGATGATTACTGATTAAAAATCTTCCGCTACGTCTGACTGATACTGCGTTATCTGTAGGTTTTCTGAGTCAGTAAATGACATAATCGTCACGTCTAAGTGAACATTCCCTTTCATTTGTAGATTTAGATTTAGAGATCGAGAAGAGCGTTCAGGAAGCCGTCACCATCAGGAATTTCCCTAAAACTTTAACTAAAAGAGATGATGACACTGACAGACACAGAGCGTGAGAGAGGTCAAGGGTCAAACGCTAACCGCCTCTTAGCAAGCAGCTCTTTCGGCCTGTGCTGAGATGCTAGTAACCACAGTTTAGCAGAACAATGTAAACTTGAGTCGAAAGTGTGAGGAAACGAGTGACATTAACCGAAATGTTCTTTTCTCTGAAAGTGTCCAGTCTGTTGTTCATGTGATGATGAGTTTAGGAGATCAGAATGAAAGTCTTCTTGTTTCTGTATGTTAATGAGGAGGACGTCCAGTATAGAGAGTGACGACAGACCTGACAACTAAGTGTGTGTGTCAATGTTCATCTGAAAGAGATGCAGAATCAGTGAAAGATGCAGTTCTCCATCCACATATAAAATGAACAATAAATTTCATTTTTCTGATCATTTTCTTGAAGATATTTGTTTTGGCCTGAAAAGAAGTTGAGATCAGAAAAATTCTGCTCATCAAGGCTGCATTTATTTCAACAAATACGGAGTAAAAACAGTAAAACTCTAGAATAAAAAATATTCTATGTGAATATATAGTAAAGTGTAATTTATTCCTGTGATCAAAGCTGGATTTTCAGCATCATTACTCCAGTCTTCAGTGTCACATGTTGCACCACTGGCAACAAACGAAATTACATTATTTTTGAGGAGCCAGGGTCGAAAATAACATGTTCTAAGCCAAAAATGTTAGACTTGTGTGCGATTATCTGTTTGTCCTAGCAATGGTAGACAGGTGGTGTATTGAAAACAATATTTGTGCAAGTCTGGTGACGTGGAAATCACACACTTCACCTTTAAAAAGCACTTCTCCTCCCCCGCCTGCTTTAAAGGTGCAGTGTGTAAGTTTTAGCGACCCAACAGAAGTTACGATGGCCGACAGGAAGTGATGTCGTCGTCTGAGACAGCAGAGAGTAGCCAGTTCAGCAATGAGGTTTCTTTACAAAGATAAATTAGGAAATTAGGTTTACTTAATTATTCAGTAAAACAATGTTATTGCGAATATTATTGTTACGTGTTCATCGTGTCAGTGTTTTATCCGCTGACTTTAGCTTTAGCTTCTTCACACGAAGAAGAACAACATAGTGACGAAACGCGTTTGTCCGTTCAGGGCCACCGTAGAAACATGTCGATGTAAGCGGACCCGGTGTGTGTAGAGAGAAATGCTCATTCTAAGCTAATAAAAACACAACGGTTCATTAAGTAAGGTCTTTATACACCACTGAACACATAGTTATGTATATGATATTGCATTTCTGTAACAGATCCTCCTAAATATTACACAACGCACCTTTTAAAGTGTCCTCTGTTGTGTCCAGTGATCGGGGACAGTCTGAAGGTTTCACCAGCCATTCCCAAGTCCGCGGTGTCCGAGGGAGAACCCGTGGAGCTTCGGTGCAACACGACGCGGGGCTTCACAGAGCACACCTTCCTCTCCGTGTCCTGGTCCATCAAGAAAGAGAGCGGACTGTTGGAGGAAATCTTGACATTCGGGCCGGATGATAAGATCAAAGTAGGGAGCAACTACACGCAGCGCTACACAGACGGGGGGATTCGCTTGGACCTTCGAGGAGGGGGATTTTACGGACTAGTCCTGAAGAGAGCGAAGCCGTCAGACCAAGGGGAGTATGTGTGTTCGGCCCAGGAGTGGGTGAGGCAGGGAGAGGGAGGAAGAAACTGGAGGAAGATTCAGGAGAAGTCTGAGGAGATGGGGAAGGTCTTGGTTACGCCCACAGGTGAGTCCTGTCTCATTCTCTTCTCAGGCTGTAGTGTATGTGACTATGATTATGGGACTTGATCAATGAAACATTGGGAAACTGATGAGTCCTTTCCCTGCGATATTATGAGGTTAAGTGTTATAATGAAGCTGGTATTATGCTGTTTTATAAAGGCCCTGAGTAATGTCTAGTGCTATCACGAAATATGATTGTTCTCCATTTTTGATGACTTGAGATACTGAAGATGTGACGACATTTCCAGAAAGAAATGGCCTTGGTTCTTAAAGTCCTCCAGTAGTCAATAATTTTATCCCATAAAACTCATCTTTGATCACCAAAATTACATATTTCAAAAAAATTTCCTTGAAAAAAAATATGTCTTCATACCTTTAAATACCTTGAATGTAACTCTACACCCTTGCCTCATTTAGTATGCGCGGTTCTATGAATATGCAAATGAGCCCCGCCTCCACTCACTCACTCAGCTCAGAGATCCACTGGTTGACGATCACACGTTGATCTGATTGGTCACAAGGTAGTTTGTGACGTCAGAAACACCAGCGATTTCAAAGCGTGTTTTTCAGACTGTCTTTGGTCCACTGCAGTGTAACTGAGCAAACTTATCCAAAAAGTAACAGTAATCATACTAACATTTTTTTTTTTAAAGATAAAACACCGTCAAAACACTAAATAGATGTTTTAACCCTTAATCCTGTAAATCTACACATCCTCATATTTGCCCATGTTTGGACCAAACACACAAAATTAAACCATGCAAGTGCAAGGCATTATGGGTATTCACCCTCAGTAATAGATGCAATAATATGAGATTTAAAGTGTTTCTAGCTTTATAAAAGCAAACTCGAGCTGTCTGCTTTTGTAGGTGAACACAGTATCGCAATTTGCACATACATTTCCATATTGAATATCAAACAAATATTAATCCTGAGATGAAGTAAAGACTAGCTGTGATGGTTATAGTGGTTTTAACTGTTCAAAAGGTTCAGGATCAAACTGAGCTGCCCAATGTTCGACCGTCACCACTAAGAAGTTCTCACTATTGAAATCTGCACATTGCTGCTCATACTAATTTACATAAATTATGACTATTTCCTTTTTAATCATTAGATAGTTCCTTTAAAATTTAGAGAATTTAGAGTATGCTAAGAGAGACACAGCACAACCTCACTCAATATCAACATGAGACCTTTTAAAACATGTTGTTTGTTGTTTCTAATTAAAAACATAAAACTCAGATCTTTGCACTCGGCTATGTGTGTTTTGTGTGCAATATGCATTAGACAGTCTGAGATCATAATAGTTGTCTGGGTTACACAAACTGCTACTTTAACTCTTTTTAATTTACGCTGGGATTTGTAAGTGCAATGATTGCCTGCAGACATCAGACGGGAGACAATGGCGCTTTCTGAGTCCCTGTTATTATGAAGCATTATGAACAATGATACCGAAGTCTAAGGGATTTCTAGACTGTAGCTGTGACCTTTTATTAAAACCCTCCTGCCTATCCGAGCTCTTTCACGAGGCTCTCGCTTCAGTAAAGTGCTCATTTAATCTGAAGTTATAAAGAGGCCTACAGAAATTGGCAATGACTAATCATATTCAGAGTCAGATTGTCTAAGGATGCCCAGAATATTGCACCAAAAAGTACAGTTAAAGTACCATTAAAGCAGTCCATACTCGTACCCGAGTCTTCTGAGGTCATACTATATATATGTGATTTTGTTCTGTATCTGTATTCCCATTCATTATCCTGAGCACATTCAGATGGCCTCATTCTTCTGGCGTGTCGATCACAGCATCTTAGATTTGGCTAGATACACTTCACTGACAACACAACATGCATGGAAAACAAACTGAGAGAGAACTTTAGATGATAGTTGCTGGTTTTTTAATCTCACAGGATCAGAAACTCCCTCAGGGAACAGAAAGTCCCAAACACTTCCAGACGAGCAAACTTTCCCCCAACAGCATACTCTACTTGATGAGCTTCGATTCCCAGGGAAAGCAAGAACTGATAAGAATGTAAATACCTTGAAACGCAGTGCGTCTGTCAAATGCATGAACGTAAATGTAAAGTACTGTACCCTACATCACCTCTAAACTATGCAATGTTACTAGATGTTGAGAGCAGGCAGTTTTAACACTGGTGTGTGTGTGTTGGCCCTGATGTTATCTCGGTTCCTGACCCTCTCACCGGCCTCCAGACGTGTGTGTGTCTGTGTGTGTGTGTGAGCGATGTTTGAGTCTCTGCTGCTCCATCTCAGTCGCCTACACTTCACCCTTCACACATGAGCAGATCTCGTCACACTGCTTTAGAAAGCTGGATTTCATAACACCAAAACAAGTTTATTGACTTGTTATAAAGACTTCTGCATCACACACACTTCCGGTCAAAAGCTTGGAATAATTAAGTCTTTTCTGTTCATCAAGGGTGCATTTATCTGTTTCCTATGTGAATATATGTAATTATTCCTGTGATTGTCAGCATCATTACTCCAGTCTTCAGTGTCACATGATCCTTCAGAAATCACTCTTAATATGATGATTTGATGATCAAGAAACAGTTCTGATTATTAATATTGTGCTGCTTAAGATTTAATACCTTAATTCAGCAAGGATGCATTAAATTGATCAGATGTGACAGTAAAGACATTTATAATGTTACAAAAGATTATTATTATTTCAAAGAAATGCTGTTGTGTTGAACTTTCTATTCATCAAAGAATCTGGAGAAATAAAATGTATCCCAGTTTCCACAGAAATATGGATCAGCACAACAGTTTTCAACACTGATAATAATCATAAATGTTTCCTGAGCATCAAATCATCATATTAGAGTGATTTCTGAAGGATCATGTGACACTGAAGACTGGAGTAATGATGCTGAAAATTCAGCTTTGATCACAGGAATAAATACATATATTCACATAGAAAACAGCTGATTTAAATAGCAGTGATATTTCATAGTTTTATCAAATAAATGCAGCCTTGGTGAGCATAAAAGACTTCTCTCAAAAACATTTAAAACGACTCATCATTATTTCCAGCTTCTGTCTGATAGTGTAACAGTGACTCCACATCACTGGAGTGGAATCTACTCTGTTTTGTTCAGTCGGTGCTGGAGAAGTTTATCTCTGCATGTCTGATCATAGTTCACTCTCAGCGGAGGTGATAATAATAATCTGGAATCTGCTGTCAGTCTGTGAATGATTGATCTGGCCTTTTCCTGCTGGACTGGACTGACAGGGAGAGAATATTCACTGTATAAGGCTTTACTGTGTCAAAAGATAGAAAGAGAAGCGAAACATTTCCTGTTTAACATTATGTAAAGTAGGGCTGGACGGTAAAGCTGACAAATGGACATGATCTTTTGTTTTCATTGAGACTTCATATATTTTATATTTAATGTGTATGTTCTGATGCGCTGACTTAAGTTTAACCAGTTTTAATCAACTCTCTTCTAGCTCATTTTATAAACGGCCTTGTGTTGTGTCAAAATAGTGAAAAGTACAACATGGAGATGGCATGTGTCACACCAGAGGATATTTCAAGCTATTATTAAGCTATTTGACACTGTTTCCAATAGTTACATTTACATTTATTTGTTGCTTTTATCCAAAGCAGCCTAAAATGAGGAACATCACAGAGAATAAGAGCAAACCATATCTGCCGTCCATAAAGTGTGCGCTAATACACACGCATACAGTAGAAACAGACAGATGTGCATTAGTTAAGTGCTTGTGCTTCAAGGGAACGTTAATAAAAGTTAATAAGCATAAATTAGCAATTATTATTCTTTCTTTCTGTTATGTGGAGGCGTCACACCCCAAGAACGAATACATTTTTAATTAATAGTAGTAGTAGCTTTATGAGCTTCTCCTGTTGGGATCATTTTCAGGGATTCCCAATAGATTGTTCAAGTACGAGTGGATTTTCACTCCACATGACTCGATGATTATTACTTGTAATATTATTGAGTCATACCCTAATTATCTAATTGGATCACACAAATACTGTATTTAAATAATAAAATGTCAATCACACTACAGCACCAGATGTTCCACCGTGACATGAAATGTACCCTGATGTAATATTTTGCATGAATGGACCGTAATGGAGAGAGAAACTCATTTCTTGACGGTATCATGGCGAGATGTGTTGTATTAAAGCCTCGTTTCTGAGGAATGCTCCTCCGTCTCTCAGACTAAAGGCTCACTGTGAAACTTCACAGCTCATGTAACTGTCCTGCTTGTGTCGAGTCTTCAGGCCGCCGGTTGCGTGCTTGTTCTGCCGCTGGTGAGAGAAGAATCATGTCAAGGATCTCCGTGCAACATGCAGCTTTGTTTTTGAAGTCTCGTCTCCCTCAACGTTAAATGTTAATCAGTGTTTTGCATATTCTAACGGCGCTGTGAATTCAGCTCGGGGAATTTCCATGTTCAGGATATTCAAAGCTTTGCCACATTGTGCTTCTGAACGCAATGCGCCTCGCAGTCAGAGCTCGCTGGTCTTATGACAGTGGTTACAGTGTGTTTCTGAGGACACAGCAGTGCTAGAGCAAGTGCATGGCTGTTATACAGTGGGATGTGGGTCAGGGTAAGATAAGAAGCAGAGAAACTGGTTCAGAGACTAATTTTATCACTTCAGGTCTTTTGTCTTTATTAGAACAGTACTTACAATAGAGAACCGCATAAGGTGTTTTCTTAAACATACTAACAGGTGTCTCTTCTCAAAGCACACAACAGCTGGGACAGTGACTCCAGTGAGCGTGCGTGTGTGCGTGTGTGTGTGTGTGTGTGTGTGTGTGTGTGTGTGTGTGAGAGCTTACCATAGCTTGAACAATGACAGCTGAAAATGGAGAGAATGTGCACCCTTGCCCTTCCCTTCTCACCCACAGCAAAGCTAATAAAACTAGGTCGACTAGCATACCTCTACAGCCTGGGTGATGTAGCCTGTTCCTACTACAATTGTATCGCAGTGTTTTTCATTCTTTTAATATATTTTTGATGTCAAATGGGTGATTTATTTTTTCAAACATTCATGTCTCTTCTTGAATACTGAAAAAATACTGTAAAAATAGTGAAATATTATTACAATGTAAAACATCTGTTTTCTATGTGAATATATAGTAAAGTGTAATTTATTCAGCGTCATTACTCCAGTCTTCAGTGTCACATGATCCTTCAGAAATCATTCTAATATGATGATTTGATGCTCAAGAAACATTTATGATTATTATCAGTGTTGAAAACAGTCGTGCTGCTTCATATTTCTGAGGAAACGGTCATATTTTTTTCAGGATTCTTTAGTGAATAGAAAGTTCAAAAGAACAGCATTTCTTTGAAATAGAAATCTTTACTGACACTTTTGATCAATTTAATGCATGCATGATGAATAAATGTATTAATCTCTTTAATAGAACTGCAGTGTGGGGACTTTAGTAATGGTTTTGAGTGAAGGCTTAAATGAACCACTTGCTCCTTTCACACAACACAGTCTCTACCGTGTGAACAGGACTTTCCAAACATACTGGTAAATGGTTCTGGCAGTTTTCCGGCATTAAAACCTCATTGTTTTAAATTCATGTTCCTCAAAATCATTCATCAAAATAACCTCTCCATCTTGCATCGACGTCTGGGGACTATTTCTTGAATGAGAAGCGCTTCACTCAGATATACGTCACAATAGGGAAGAAAAGACGATCACTACTGTCGTTTCATGCCCTCTTTAAAACTTTGCTTTGATTGTTTGAACAGTGGTTTGAGGTGGGACTATCTGACCAACGGCACATTTGAAGGGAGGGAAATATATCTGAAAATGTATAGCTGTAGATGTGGGAGAATGCCTTTTTTGTGGCTGATTCTGTGCGACTGATTGTGTTAATTTCTCTTCCCTCTCCCGCAGATCTGCAGTTCAAGGTGACCCTCACGGCCTTTCTGAACCCCCAGGCCTCCAGTGACCCCACTGAACTGCTCTGTCAGGTGGCCGACCTCCTCCACCTTCAAGATGGCCGCCTGGCCGTGACCTGGTCGTACTCCACGAACACACCAGGAGACGTATCCCAGAAGAAGATCACAATAGCCTCCCTGAATGAGCAAGGAGTCCTAACCTCCGGGGACGAGTACCGGCCGAGACTGGACAGCGGGGACATAGCGGTGACCAGGAAAGAGTCTAACGTCTTCGTTCTGCGAATGCTTCAGACTCGAGACGCAGACATGGGCTCCTATTCCTGCGCGGTGAGTGCATGGATGCCCACCCGGCAAGCTGGATGGGAAAAAGCCAAGGAGGTCCAGTCCACTCCTGTTTCTGTTCAGTGGGCACCACAGAGTAAGCACTAAATCCCTTCCTTTTATTGTCTGTTACAATATAGCGCAATACAAACATGCAAGTTCACCCAAAATAAAATATTTTGTGTGAGGAAAAAATTCAAGTTTTCAGAGTTTTAGTGTCAGTACTACATTAAACTACTATTGAATATCATGTATAATAATGCAGTGGGGAATATTTGTGGGTCCTGATAATGCCAAATATCTTATGTTACCAGTAAAAATTTGCCTACATTATTTAAATATATCTAGTCAGTGACAGAGTGTAAGCTTATACATCTACAATAATTTCAGCTTCAGAATCATGAATATTGTTATTCTGGTGTCTCCATTGGGTTATCAGCTCTAAGTCTATTCATTTACACCCCCAATGTAATACCAAATTTAGCATTTTAATCAACAGTTCATTTTTTGTTAACCTTTTATCATATGTCTTGGTGTATCGCAATAATAACGTATCGTGAGTTCAGTATCGTGGTATCGAATCGTGACATGAGGATACCGTTACACCGCTAGGATTACATCTAATTTGATAAAGTTAGCCATGAAGCATGTCTTTGGCCAGAAATATACTCTGAGCAAGTATGTTTGAATGTGTTCAGCCCAGCCTGTCCTTTCAAGGTTTTCAGTCGCTCTCCCGATATTTCATTTTTACCCCATGAGCTAAGAGCTCCCAGCATCTGTGACCGCTGCACCACTTATAGCGCTGTTTTAAAAAGCATCAAAGCTCGGTGTTTGAAAGTCTCCACTGTCTCTCATTTTTCAGCGCTCAATAAGGGATTAGAGTTTAATTGTGTCTGTGATGGCGTCTTCTCTGTGAAGACAGATTTAGCTCACAATGGCCGCTCTGTCCGGGACTGGGCGCTTTCCACAGCATTTTCACTGATGCTGTGCTCTGAAACTGTATCTGATGCCAACGAAATGTACGTTTCTGATACTTGTTAGGTGACGAGCACCTGTAAGGTGTGATGGCGTCTGTTAGTATTCTTTGTTTACCATTTATGGAAGAATCGTATGGCAAAAAGTGGAGAAATTTGGCACACTAATTGAGGAACGTCTAAACATGGCGATTTTGAGATCTCTTTCTTAAATCCACTAGCACCACCAACAGCTCATTAGCTATGAACGGTGTTATCTAGACATGGAATTTTGTCAAAATTCCCAAACTACAAAGTTTGTCAAGTCTTTACCAAAATATGCTCAGATTATCTTCAGATGAATCGTCAAACATTTTTAAAAGATTTCCAATCAATCTCTGTCAAATTTGACTGGAGAGCCTCTAAATAGAGGTCTGCACTCCTTCCTTCTTCTAAATAATTAACTCAATTAATTAGTTTTTAAAGTGCAGAATGTTATATGATTTATTCATCCATTGCACACAAAAAATAAGCAGTTTACATGATTGATATTTTCAATGTCTTTCGATTGCAAGCAACAGTGAGGCAGAGTACCTTTCTGTTGACTGCTGTGACATAACATGCAACAATGTGAGGTCTGTGTGTTGGGGAATAAGAAAGAGTAGCCTATGACACCACAGGAGACTGAATCTAAAGCTCGGGACACCAAGCCCACATCAGAGAACGAGCGGTGATGAAAGCTGACTGTGTCTCGGCCAAAAAGCTGTGCTTGAACACACCGAAAGAACAAAAGGTGACTGACAACTAGCACATGCGTTCTGCGCCTGCGTGGAAGTAAATATCTGTCTATATCAGCAGCAGGTATCACTCAGAAAGGGGAACCGAAACTAGGACTGTAGATATGCAGTCTGTAAACAAAGCAGTGCTTGCTCACTATTTTGAACACCAATCACACTGATCACAGTCTTCATTCAGTCTTGACTTCTTTGCTCGCCTTCATCACTTTTGTTCTTATTCTCGTGCACTGACTCGTTCGTTAAGCTGAACAGCCAATCAGAGTTATCTCGCTCATCGACGCAGATTCAACATGAATTGGCCCCCCAAAAAACCCACGGCATCCGACTTGAGTCAGGAACACACAGAGAGAACCAAGCCTACCGACGCTCAAAAACGCCCCAAGCCGTCAGCTTGGTGTGATCTTTACAGGATTGGGACTGAAAAATCTACATTAGAAGGGATCGGGAAAAAACATAAAAGTTGCAAGCACATATTTTGTGCGAAATCTTGCAGGAAAATCCATTCCACACAGACCTCTACCTCCAGACAAGCTTTGTGTCATTGCCACCATGTTGTGAGAGTTTGCTGACAGCGGAAAAACAATGAGTATAACGTAACGCACTGAAGTCTATTCATATTGCTTGAGTTAAACAGAATTCATTGGTACCCCAATTTGTTACATTTTCTGTCCACCAGCTATTAGATAAAGTTGTTCTTCAGATCTGTTTAGTGAGTACCTCACCTACTGGTCAAAGTTGTAAAATTATTTATATCTGCTCTCAACTTTTGAATGTCTTGGTCTAAAATTGGTTCTGGCTATCTGGTTCAAGCCCGCTATTCTTGCTTTCAGATATACGTACAAAAATACATGCCTGTCTTTTTTAGATGAGTAAACACTCTTTGAGGGAAGTTTAAGGACTGTATTTTTACAACTGCTTGATGTATTTTTGTGTGGTCTTTCCAGTTCCAGTTGTGCGAGTCGTAGCCCATCGTGTGAGAGAAGCTTCGACTGGTGGATCCACGTTTGAGATGACCTGTCAGGTGACGGGGCAGAACCTGAGGAGCCCCGGCTACACTGTCCTCATCCGCTTCGAGGAGACCTCGGGAAGCAAGTCCCGGAAAGTGCTGTCGCTCAGCCAGGACTCGGTTCTGCAGTCGGAGGAGTGGGGCGAGCCGAGCCGGGTCGACAGCGTGGTTCTGGAGAAGACCGGGCAGCTCGAGTACCGCTTCCGCCTGTATGGGGTCCAGGTCACGGATCGCGGCTTCTATTACTGCGACGTCACGGCCTGGACTCGGGATCAGAAACAAGAGTGGGTCAAAGCCATCAGCGCCGAGTCCAACAAGATCGAGATTGCCTTTGTACACACAGGTATTACACTGCTAACCAGACTAGCCTCAGAATACAGTGAGCTTGAACTCAGAGGAGTGATGCTGAACTGCCTGTAGGTGTGTTTACAGCTGAGCTCATGTTTCACACACACACTAATGCTGTAGTTCCCTCTTTATGTCTGATTCTGGATGACTAGAGCTCTATAGTCTTTCCCTCAGGGCAGATTCCTCTCTCTCTCTCTTAATCACTCACTCTCTCTCGTTCATAGGCAGCGTTTTAAAACACCATAGACACTCCTGATGTGAAAGCTTGTTCCAAAAGCTGAACTAAAGCCAAATACTAAGGCAAAAGTGCATGTATCCTTCACAATGACGGCTGTCTCTTAATGAAAAAAAAAAAATCCAACATGGCAGAACAAACAAATGAAATGTTGATTATAGAGCGCTGCAGTGATAACATATTTCTGTAGAACATCCCAAAAGTTAGAATCACCCTATTTTTCCGACAAAAACCCCAGTATGGTCTGTGACCAAACAAATGTTTGATTCTTACACGTTTTGTTAACCTGATAACCTTCACAAATTAACTCAACTTTCATGAATTTTGAAGCCTAAATACGAGGCCAGACGTAAAAAGCTAAATGTAGGCTATAACCTCTGTAGTCACATTTAGACACTTGATGGCAACCGTCTTTTTCAAGACAAGTAAAAGCTTTAAAAATTAAAAGGAGGCTTTAACGATGTATATTGTATATGTCACAGAATAAAATGTGAGGCGTGGATCTATGGGTGGGTCTTGACAGCTTGCCCACCCTTTCATATCCAGGGAAATATATAATTCTTGTAAATACAATTTTCTTAATGTTTAACAACTCTTCAATAATTATTTTAAATGTGATTTTGTTTTGCCATGAGAAAATCTGGATTACAACGAGCAGCACCTTTTTATGTTATTATGACACATTTAAGAAGGAAACACATCTAGACAGAAATGACAGGACGCCGCAACAACTTGACACTTTTGTCTTCTGAAAACTGATAAAGTATCTGTAATAATAGTTCAGACTGATTAAAATGGACCATTATACCCAACATTTGTGTGTGTTATGCACTTTAATATGCAGTGTATTGCATCATTACAACTTTTGAAATCAATTGAGAGGTGAAGCTCTCATGCAAAGTGCTATTATGAGTTCCACTATGAGGAATTTTACAATTCAATCACTTTTGAGATTCTAATTCGGCTTTGGAACCTTGGAACTCTCGGAACTCTTTCTCTTTGGAACTTTGGAACTCTCTCACTTTGGAACTTTGGAACTCTCTCTCTCTTACTCTGTTTTTTTTTTTTATGGTTTAGAACAAAATTATGAAGAAACTGATTTTTGAAATGTTTATAGAAGTCTTCAACATCCACTAAAAGACTATGAAATCTAGGTAGACTTTAATGTGTGAATGTGTGTGTGTGTTTCCCCGTCTGCAGGTCCAGTGTTCAACATATCCATTCATTCAGAAGCACACAATGTGTTACCAGGAGACACAGTCCAGATGAAGTGCATCATTTCCACACTGGACATCTCTCCTAACACTGGCAAGTGCTGAGATACTACCATAATGAATATACATATAGTACAATAGTTTTTCTCTTTTATAATTTCAAACCTTCTGATGTCTAATTCTAGTTTGATAATTTGATAATTTATCTAATCCAGTGACATTGCACTTTGATTTTGGTTTATGTCCAAATTATTATAAAGTATATACTTCTAAGTAATGAGAATAAGGTTTTATTGCACTGGAATGTATTTTGGGTTTTGTGAATTTCCCCCACAGTGAACTTGAATCTCCCTGTTCAATTCACAATGTCACATTCTGCTTAAAGCGCTGATGTAAGAAACGAACAGAACCTCAAAAGTAGCCGAGTGCTTTAAGTATTTTAATTATTTAACGTTTTTTTTGTAAAACACTTTTTAGCTTTTGTCCAGTCATTTTAGTGTGGATGCTCTGTTCAGTCTTGGCCGTAATCCGCTCTCTGGAGGGCATGTTTTAATATCAGTATCCAGGTGTAACTTTTTGATTAAGGCATCAGTATTCAGTTTATTCATCAGCACCAGAGTCATGTTTTTCTTTAGAAGTCACATGCTGTTGCTCATGTTTTATGGGGTTTTTGCAGTTATTCACAGACAATATTATAAACTAATGCCTCCATTTGGAAATGATTACCTAAACTTCGCCCCCTGAGTCACATCCTGTATCACGTCTTTTCCTTTTGTTGCTGTTGCTTAATAGTTACTCATAAATACGGTATGAGCTGTTATAAGGGGTAGTAAATTGAAGTGCTTCTTTATAATGCCTAAAGACTTTAGTGCTTAAACTTCACAAATGAGACTGCATTCGTCTATTACTTATTGGTCAACTATTAAAAAGTAGGCGTTTTGGCATTTGTACACACATTTGTACACACATTTGTGAAAATCTGTGGAATCTATTTAAATCTGGTAAATGTGTTTAATAGAAATCACTGCTCTTATTAGTAGCTGAAAGCATAATCAAATTAGCCAAAGTCTATAATAAACAAACCGTACAATGTGTAAAATGTCATGATTGAGGGTCCTTGTGGTAAACTGGTCCTTTCTTCAGATTTTGGCAGAACTGGAACATCCGTCATTTAAAGTCGACATGAAACGGAAGTTGCTCTCATCTTTTCTAACCTATTGTGACTAGGGGTGTGCGATATTGACAAAAAATATCATATTTTCGCGATGATGATATTTTGCTGAGTGTGTTTATTGTGTTGGTACCTTGTCAGGTTTAGGACAGAGACTCCTAAAGTTTATGTTCTGTGCAGTGGTCTGTTCAATTGGGGTGAAGTTTCAATAGATTAAAGCTATTTTTCTAAACTAATTAAATGTATGCATCATATTTTGTCAAAATTCGTACATTTAATCAATAAATTCAATTTCGTATCAATTCATTGAAATCGCCATAAAAAAAAAAAATCTTTGCAATGCAGAGGAAACAGAAGCTGCATCTGAAGTGGATTTAGATCCTTTTACACACTGTTTAATGCAGCTCAGAGGGACGTAAATGTATTTAACCTGCAGTTACACATGCATAAATAATGTTTTGATGTCTTAAACATAAAACGTTGAATAACAGAGATTGAACTATTTTCATGGTGAAATAGAGCAAAAACAGGCAATATTGCAACATCGAGTCACTATTAAATACTTATTGATTTTATACATTTCAATCAATATCACAATTGCAATAATGTTGATTTGGAGAAAAAGTAGGACTCTTTGTGTGATATTGATTAACTTGATTAAATGCCAAATATAAAATACATACAGAGGTATTTTTGGCCCTTATCTTGAATATTGAGGACATTATAAATGCATTTTACTAGACTAAATCACACAGTGAAAGCGTGCGCTCTAAATGCACAAGCGCACTAGTCTAACCTACTAGACTACATCACGTAATGTATGTGTGCAACACTCTATGTGTGTTTCTGTAAAGTGAGGGACATGCTCAATGTCAGATCACACCTTGTTAAAACAACAATCACAATATTATAGTAGGCAATATACTGCAAACGCCTAATTGTGCCGTATATCCGAGTGAAACGGCTTCTGGAACAAGAACAAATGTGGGCGGGGCTTGATTTTGTCTGTGTGGAATTGATTGGATGGTTGTGGTTTGCTATTGGCGGATCTCATGTGAGTGACAGGTTATAGCCCCGCCCTCATCATCAGAGAAGAGATGCTGCAAGAGGGAGGGGGAGTTATTCTGAATTTAAAACAATAATGTTGGGTCCACGTATAAATAACAATATTGCACAAAATAATTAAAATGAACAATTTTGATTTCATGGTGACTTTAAAGTTCTACACAACCACTTGTTTGTAAATTGTGTTTTAGCTTATTAATTGTGATATCAACAAGATTTTTAGAAGTCTTAGTTCTGTTTGAAATAGTAGAAAACATGAAAATGACCTGCAAATAAACATCTAATACGAAACCTAATACACCCCCACCCAGTACAGTAGTTGAAAAGAGAGGGAAGTTCAGGAAACTCTTCTGATTGGCTGGTTTGATCTGGACAGACAAATTGCTTGTTGTTGGTATAATGTAATGGCTCACATGGTTAAAACGCAGTTTAAAACCTAAAACTGTTATTTTGCTGCCGTTCAAGCACTGCTGTTTCCTATTGGACGTCAGTGGTTGGATGTGTGCTTGTTTAGTGACCCTGAACATGTCGAGGAACATACAGATCAGTATCAGTCAGATATGTTGCACTCTTGAGGTTGAATGTTGTGTAATACTGAGCATAAGAGGTGAAGCGTTCCTCCCTCATCCGTCTGAGCCACAGACAGGCACACACTTGCTGAAGTCATAGATACATGTCAACACAATGTTCACACTTCTCTATTCAGTGCACAGTATAGAGAAACCAGAGATGTTTTTGTGCTGCTTTTATTGTTCGGATTCTGAAAAGATTGTCACCCTGAAGGAAAAGGTTTCTGTTCCCATTGTGCTTCTTTAAGTGTAATCCCCAGGGAGTCGGACAGCAGCAGACCGTACAGTGTCTCTGAGGATTTGTGTTCTTAAAGAGCAGTTCACCGAAGAATGAAACTTCAGTCATCATTTACTCACCGTATGTCATTCCCATCCGGTCTTATTGTCCACATGACTCATGCACTGTATTGCAAGGCTTCTGAAGCCACACGCAGTACGTTTTGTTTGAAGAACATGAAGCAAATTAAAGGGAGAGTCCAATCATTAACTCGCCCTCAGTGAAATGCACTGAAGGCCATCGACTTCCATTTTATGGACTTAAAGCTGCAGTGTGTGATGTTTAGCGGCATCTAGTGGTGAGGTTGTGAATTGCACCCAACAGAAGTTACGATGGCCGACAGGAAGTGATGTCGTCGTCTGAGACAGCAGAGAGTAGCCAGTTAACTATACAAAGATAAATTAGGAAATTAGGTTTACTTAATTATTCAGTAAAACGATGTTATTGCGAATATTATTGTTACGTGTTCATCGTGTCAGTGTTTTATCCGCTGACTTTAGCTTTAGCTTCTTCACATGAAGAACAACAACATAGTGACGAAACGCGTTTGTCCGTTCAGGGCCACCGTAGAAACATGTCGATGTAAGCGGACCCGGTGTGTGTAGAGAGAAATGCTCATTCTAAGCTAATAAAAACACAACGGTTCATTAAGTAAGGTCTTTATACACCACTGAACACATAGTTATGTATATTATATTGCATTTCTGTAACAGATCCTCCTAAATATTACACAACGCACCTTTAAGAAAGACATTTCTCAAAATATCTTCTTTTATGTCACACAGAAGAAATAAAGATGTAGTCTTGTGTCAGTAAACCCTGTTTACTCCTGGAATTAAGATGTGTTTTGGTTGATCGGATCACAAGTAGACGAGGGAGACACATTCCCGTTTACACCTGGTGTTTTAATCCGTCTCTTTTGTCCATTTTCAAACACTTCTGTCCTGAGGGTCTATGGGTGGGTACTTTTTTTTTTTTTTTTTTTAGATCTTTTGGGGGGGTTTTTTCTCCCAAAAACCCCATAATAATAGAATACGAGTTGGGAACAACATGTTCACCTTGGTTTGGGTGAACTATTCCTCTACAGCTCTGTAGTGTGAAATCACATTACAGTGTTTAATTTTTAATTAAACTCATAAATCTTAATGCCTGCATTGCTTGTTCTTGTGCTCAGGCTGACTAATGTACTCCAGTAATGTATCCGAGAACATGTGCTTCGGCTGAAGGGAAGCGAGGGCCGGGAGAGGAAGGGACCCGCGAGGACAATCTGAACCCAAAGCAAAGAGTCGGAGCTACTCACCAGTTCCTCTTTTATTCTGCAGAAAGAACATTGTTTTAAGGCTCATTTTGGCCTAGTTGTTTCCAGTGGTTGAGAATAAGGCCAGCACGGCTCCCTCAGGCTCCCTCAGGCTCCACACGAGCTCCGGTTCAGAGAAAACGCCTGTGCCGGAGATCAGAAGCAGTCCTATGCAAACTATGGAAGCTATGAAGCAAACCTTTTTACTTTGAAAACAGGGGTTTTATTTATTATTTAGGCATTTGCAACAGTGAGAGATGTTTTGTGGCTATGAAAATCTCTTTTTACGTGCATAAAAATATCTCTTTTCACAGGGCAAGTGTTTGAGGTGTGGGAAACACCACCCGTATAGTCATTTTTTGTACACTAATAAAGCAGTGATGCTCAAAACGCAACCCGCATCTGGCCTGTCACAATTATCCAGTGAATGTAGGGAACAGTCGGCTCAGCCGGTCGTCCACCCTCGGGCCCCGGAAGCGAGCGCTAGTTCGGACATGTCATCCACTGATGATCATATAACATATACAGTAAAGATGATCAGGACCCCTGCAGTGCCAAAGGCTTTCCTTCATTTCCCAACTATTGTCATCATGGTTGGACTGAATCTTAACTGGAGATTGGCTTGTGAGGTAATCGATTGCTGTATTGAAGAGAGCAGGACTTGGCGATATAGCAGAAAAAAATGATCTTAACATGCTTGAGTGTGTGTGTGTGTATATAAAACATTTGGTTGAAATGATGGTTCCTCTAAAAACGCTTTTAAAGGGGACTTTTCCCGTGTTTCAGTGCTATAATCAGGTCTCCAGTGCTTCTAGCAACCCAGAAAACATGAACAGTGTAACCCAGTAACTTTGTTTTGTTAAGCCTTTCTCTGCAAACATGTCAAAAAACAAGCCGATCAGATTTCACTCCCCATCTGACGTATGAAGAGGATCTTATTATAATATTACCATCATTTGATTTCACAAGTGACAACAGTGACCAGTTCTAACGCGATGGCAAAAGATCCAGCAAAGCATGAAACTGTTCTGTCGTTGAGCCATGGGCGTCGGAACCATTGTATATGGGTGGGACAGGACCCACCCACTTTTTTAAGATTAATGATATTATACCCACTCACTTTTAACGTCTCTAATTCAGCGCATTTGTCTGTTCGCTTTTCAAAGCGCCGTCAGTCAAATCCATTCCACTTGAGGAATTAAAATAAATATTTTTTTTAATTAAAATTAATAAATTAAACTCCATTTCCGCTGAATCGCTACATTATATTTCTCAACGAGCCGCAACTGACGAAAGTAACCGCCCGTTGTACCTTTCCAGTCAAATATTGCGTTGCAAACATCAATAACAGCTTTAAGTTGTCATTGCTGGCAAATTACCGTATTAGGGGGATAATCCACGGATAACTGTGCATTTAATGCATGACGTGGAGGCAAAGAACCGCCCGACGTTAAGTGGAGTTTAGTTAACTTGTTTTAATTAAAAGGCACCAGAATGAAATGGTATTTACTCCAGTAACATTTTTCTGGGGGAGGACCCACCCACTTTTTTTTTTCTTCCGACGCCAATGCGTTGAGCACAGACGAGCACTGAACACTATTGACCAAAACATGTCACAGCTGTCTTATAAAGACCAACTTGTGGAAAAGTTAAACATGATGATGAGATTAATCAATGTAACTCCACAACAACTACATCCATGTCTCCACTAAGCGTTCAGAAACGTCCAGGTGTGTGTAAAAGTGAAAGAGTCTCTGTAAAGCTGCACTCGCTACTGGTTATTCTGAGACTGGATGAGTGAGATTGGTGTGTTTTGTTATTGCTGGAGTTCTGAAGCTCGTGTAAAGGCTCCGCCCTCTTCTGAACGGAGGCGGAGCAACAGCTCATTTGCATTTAAAGGGACACACACACAAAAACAGTGCGTTTTTGCTCACACCCAAAAAGGGGCAAATTTGACAAGCTATAATAAATGATCCGGGGGATTTTGAGCTGAAATTTCACAGACACATTCTCGGGACACCAGAGATTTATATTAAATCTTGTGAAAAGGGGCAGAATGTGTAACCTTAAAGCCAGTGTCAAACAAAATCAATATTAAGATATTGAAAAAAAGCTAAATATATAGCTAAAAAATTCTGAAATTGTCATGAACTCCGGAGTTGTTAAGATCCATATGACAGTTTGAGAGTCATAAGTTGTGTGCAGTTCACATGGGATTCTTGTAGTCATCAGCTGGGCTGTGAGTTGAGTACCAGAATGCTGTGGTGATCGTGGTTGTCAGTTTCTGATTACCCAATGGCCTTCATTGAGATTCCTCACATAGCAGTGGGCCGGCGTGTACAGGCCTGTCCGAGTCTCCTGCCTCCTACCTGGAGCTGTAGTGCTATTCAGCCACTTGAAAGACACTTTTTAGCTTGGTTTCGTTTGCGTACACACATGAGATACACCACCTGTCAAAAGTTAGGAGTAATTATGATTATCCTAAATGTTTTTGAGAGAAGTCTCTTCTGCTCACAAAGGCTACATTTATTTGAAAATACAATAAAAACAGTGAATTATTACAATTTAAATCAGCTGTTTTCTATGTGAATATGTTAAACTGTAATTAATTTCTGTGATCAAAGCTGAATTTTCAGCATCATTACTCCAGTGTCACATGATCCTTCAGAAATCATTCTAATATGATGATTTGATGCTCAAGAAACATTTATGATTATTATCAGTGTTGAAAATTTTTTTTTTTTTTTTTTTGGAAACTGATACATTTTATTTTTCAGGTTCTTTTCGGATTCTTTGATGAATAGGAAGTTCAAAAGAACAGCATTTCTTTGAAATATAATCTTTTGTAACATTATACATGTCTTTACTGTCACATCTGATCAATTTAATGCATCCTTGCTGGATAAAAATAAATATTTTTTCAATGTTTTGCAGCACAACTGTTTTCAACATTGATAATCATCATAAATGTTTCTTGAGCATCAAATCATCATATCAGAATGGTTTCTGAAGGATCATGTGACACTGAAGACGAGTAATTATTTTGCATTCATAGGAATAAATTACATTTTCAAATATTGTGAAATATCATTACAATTTAAAATATTGGTTCTCTATTTTCATTTATAACTGAGAATTTTTTTTGAAAGTCATATTATTTTTTCTTGTTAATTATTCAAAACGTTTGACCTTTAGTGTACCTCTCATGAATAAAGAGCCCATCTGACTTCCATAATCAGACATATTTCTGAGTAAAACATGTTATTCAATGACAAAATGTGTAGAGCAGCACAATTCAGTGGTGTGAAGGCAGGTGTTTAAATGTCATTTTTTGCATGTTGACTTGACCAGTTTCCCCCCGTGTGTCCACAGGTGATGTGGCGTTCGACGTCCGCTGGTTCCAGGGCTCAGGCTGGGCGGTGGATAACGGAGGAGTGCCTGTCATCAGCATGGACCGCTGGGGGGTGGTGAAGAAGAGCTCCAACGACAGCAGCCTGGAGCGCACCGACCGACACACGTTTGTCCTCAGCCTGCACAAGACGCAGGACAGAGATGCGGGAGAGTACCACTGTAGCGCCACTCCCTGGCTCCTGTCCCCGGCTACTGGAGCCTGGAGCAAGGAGAAGGACCTCACCTCGTCTTCAACATTCCTCTCGGTCCAGATGCAATGTAAGATCCTAATGGGAATCTAGTCTAGGGATGGGATTGTTAAAGGGGTCATGAAATGCATTTTCAGATATTCTGGAGGATAGCTTACTCAAAACAAAGTGTAAAATGGTAATTTTCCATCCTCGTTTTCTCTCTGCCAGGGGCGGAGCCAGACGATGTAAACATTCGGGGCTTAGCCCAAACCTAGGGGGGCCCAGGGGCATACTCCCCCGGGGAGATTTTTTTCCCATTTACGTCAGCTAAATGCACTATTTTTCAGGCTGTTTGAGAAAATAGAATGCCTAAAAATCTATACACTATCTGGGAAAATGATGATAGTTACTCAGTAAAAAAAACAAAAAAAATCACCCAGTAGAGCCTGCAAGTGAATCCAAAACACCAAAAATGTTAAGGATGACTCATTTTCACCCCTAGCAACTAAAAAGAGGCAACCATTATCTGACTATTTTTAAGTTAATATCTTCACAATATCATCAATCTGATGCGTTGTCCAAAAAGCTTACATATAAAATTGTGGACAGTGATATTCATTTAATTAACAATACTCTGCTGCTACTATTTATTCATTATTACTGTTCACCATAACAATTCCTTTAATTATGTAAATACTAATACGTTTATTACATTATTACAGGCGCATCTCAAAAATGTTGAATATTGTGGAAAAGGTCATTGTGCTGCACCACCAGAACAAGAATGACAGATTAAATTCTCAGGAAACCATTGCAGGTGTTTTGAGTTGATTAGCTGATTAGAGATCTTGTCAGGTCGTATAAAAAAATTCTTTGTTCTAAAAGTCTAATACATTTTGAGATAGGCGTACTGCAGTTTTGATTTCCATAAGCTGTGAGCAAAAAACTTTGTCCATATTAACTTCAGCCGGTTAGCCAGTAAGCTCGCTACGACGCCGGTGAAACATACAACAGCCCGCCAGCCCCTGATGACAACGACGAAGAAGAAGATTTATATTCTTCTTGGTTAGTTTTTATTGGCAGTTGGCAAACAAGCTGAGTGATGCGCGATGCATTACCGTCCGTCACCACGCACGGTAGCTTGTTTCATTTTTTGCCGCTCCAGTCAGAAAGACTGAGAGGAAATGAAACAAAGTTGAAGTTATTTTAAAAAACCTAAAAGATTCGGGGCTTTTGACAAAACATTCGGGGCTTAAGCCCAATTAGCCACCCCCCCGCTCCGCCCCTGCTCTCTGCCACAAACACTTCCTCTTAAGAGGTGTTACCGCTTTCTGCTGTAATTGGCCAAGTTCATCGTGCCGTATCCATGCCCTCCTCCCCCTCAGCATGTGTCATGTATGTTTTGACATTCAAGATGGAGAGCGCTGTAATAGAGCCGTGTATGTTTGAGCCAGAGTCAAATTAAAACGAACCAATGCAACCACAACGATTCCCCCTGAGGACAAAGTACTTGACACTGCCAGAGCTTTCGATACAAGATATTTAGGAAAAAGCAGCAGCATGTTGAGAATTATAAATAATAACTCATCTTTGATCACCAAAGTGACATATTTAAACGTGAATTTCGTCATGCCTTAAAATACCTTGAGTGTAACTCGACACCCTTGCCTCATTTAGTATATGCGGTTCTATGAATATGCAAATGAGCCCCGCCTCCACTCACTCAGCTCAGAGATCCACTGGTTGACGATCACACGTTGATCTGATTGGTCACAAGGTAGTTTGTGACGTCAGAAACACCAGCGATTTCAAAGGGTGTTTTTGAGACTGTCTTTGGTTCACTGCAGTTTTAAGGAGAAAATACTTTTTTATGAATTTGCACATGGTTTGTCTTAAAGCATATTAAAAACACCACAAAGACATATAAACAACATTAAAAGCTGGATTTTCACCACAGGGGGACTTTAAGAAAAGAGTCTGTTGTGAAATGAGACAAACAAACAAAAACATTCTCGTTCAATCGCTCAGGCACGCCATTAAAACAATAAACTTCAGTCATGCATTTCTAATAGCCTGATCTTTTGGAAAGGCATGTGCAGTTTCAGGAGCTCAGGGACAGACCAACATCAGACAGTCTTATCTTTCTCGACATCTCGAACAGCACTATTGCTCTTGTGATGATGGACAGACATGAGTTATTTAGAGCACACCTGCTTCATTTGCATGTTAAAGGACGTCTGAAGGAAAAATGGGCTGATTTTAAATCCTGCCGTTTCAGAAGGGTGGAAAACAAAAACTCATAATTTAAACTAGGGAGTTATCTTTGAAGTATGAAACTTGCAGTGTGATTTTATTATATATGGAAAAATTAAAAGCATTTAGATTTGCCATTTCATGACCTCTTTAAATTCTGGTTCTGAATCTGATTGCATTAATGAGTACGGTTCCTTAAACAAACTGTCACAGCTTAAAGAAATAACCTGTACGCAGATGTCTTTCTATCCGACACAGTTCATAGTCTGTCAAAAAACAACATGAAATCACCATAAAAGTATTCAATATGACTGCACTATTTGCCAAGGTTTTTTGAAAAGTTCAACAGTATCTTTCCGTGAGAAGAAGTAGTTATTACTTTCCACAGTTGATCTTGTAGCTGTAATTCCCACTCTAAACAAAAATGTGAACATTTACTTAGACAGCATATCTAACTTTATGTATGCTATGCAAAACCTAATGGAGACAATTGCCAGAAAGGGTCAAAAACAGAGGTTATGGTGAATACACATGAGAATAAGATGGCAACACTGGAAAACACTGGCCTGTGGCAACCACACATTCCCCCTGTATCGTCCTGATCTCCGGAGGATACATTGGGATGAGTGTGAAGTGAGCCAGCAAGTAAAGACTTTCTGGACTCCACGCTCTTCAGAGTAGTCTCAGAAAGCTTTATTAGTTTGGGTCTTACAGAAGACCTCAATAATGGCTCTAGAGATCCACTTTCCTGCAGAGTTCTGCTCCAACCCCGATCAAACACACCTGAACAAGCTAATCAAGGTCTTCAGGAATACTAGAAAGCTACAGAGAGCTGAGTTTGATCAGAGTTGGAGCCAAACTCTGCAGGAAAGTAGATCTCGAGGGCCAGAGTTGCCCAGCCCTGCTCCAGGATATACTGTGTAGACTTATTATTTATTTTTTCCCCTTACGAAATTGTTTAATGCAGCATTATATATGTATATAGGTGTGTTTGGGCTGTGTAAATATTTAATAATAATTCGCTAACTTGTTTTCATTCACTCCTTAAAGTGAACTGTATTAGTGGACTAACGTAAGGAATGGTGATTGAGGGTTTAGGGGGCGATTTTGGATTCAGCCCAGGAGTGTCCAATCCTGCTAACTTCAGCCCTAAGCAACACACCTGAACCTGGTCTTCAGGATGACTAGAAACTTCCAGTCCGGTGTGTTGGAGTTAAACTCTGCAGAGGCAGGATTGGACACCCATGTTATAGTTGGACAGTCAGCTATCAAACACTAGATGAAGGTCTCCACGGTGTCTACTATTAAAGCAAGCTTGGGAGGAGCATCTGGGGATGGAGATTTCTGAAGACTTCTGGGAGTCTGCCATGGTTTTATTTTAGAACCACTGGCCTGTCACAATTAAAAGATGTTGTGCCAAGTGTAAAGGCCAATTCACACAAACTTCAAGTCAGAATGTCTTTACGTGTCATTTTTCGCCCGAAAATAGGGCGTATAAAAGAAAGAGGTTGAGGGTGAAGCCGTGTTTGCTGCGACAGGAGAGATGCAGAGAACTGCAATTGATCCGGACAAACTGTTAAATAGAAAGATTAAATACTCCAGCTTCAATATTTGTTCCGTTTTTATGCTAAAATTTGGTTGCAGTGACGGTATTTTTTAAATTTATGTCAGGAGTGCAAAATAATCAATTCATAACTTATGATATTTTGAAACACATTCATATTCAGTCACGTCTGCTGTGGTTTGTGTTCACACAGCTGCACTGAACAGCGTCCGCATACTTGAAGAATTTTTAATATATATATATATATATATATATATATATATATATATATATATATATATATATATATATATATATATATATATATATATATATATATATAAGCTAACTTAATATTTATTAAACAGAATCATAATTTCTATTCATTATCCACTGATTTATGCGTTCTGATAACAATTGACGGCTTCCTGCGCTGTCTGTTTGTGTTTTCACTTCTCAGAGAAATGATTCTACGGATGAAACATGAAGCTAATAAACACGATTACGATAGGCTAGTATATGATTTGTATGTGATTTTCATGAGGTTTGGGCTATTTTCACATCAATAAAGGGATGTTTACATTAGAGTTTGTTGGAAAGTCCTGTCACACTGCTCAGACATTCCAAGACCCGACAAACCGTGAATGAACTTGTTCAGTCGAGTGAAAACAAACCTCCACCAACGCCAGCAAACTCCAGCAGGGGTAACACACTGATCTGACTGTTGGTGTTTGTTGGCGTTTGTCCTTGCGATGTGAATTGGCCTTAAGTCTACGACATCTCTTCAGAAATCTACATCCCCAGTCGCTCCTCCCAAACGTTGCTTCCATAGCTGACCTCGCATCCTCATATGCTGCAATACCCACTTTAGAAGGCTCAGAATATGTGCATTTAATGATGAAGAATCTTGAATACCATATTGTCCCATATGTGGTTGTCATCATGAGCATTGGTGATTGACAGTGCTGATTGTGTGTGTTGTCCTGCAGTGTGGGAGTCTCTGAAGATGCCGGTGGGATACGGCGTGTTTGCTGCTGTGATCGCTGGTGTCCTCTCAGTGCTGCTGGGTCTTGTCGTCGCACACTGCTGTTTCTCCAGGAACCCCCTGCACACGCCTCGCCCCCGAAACAAGCTCATGGACCTGGAGATGGACTAAACCAGCCCTCCGTCCCCGACCCTGCCCAAAAACACTTCAACCAACTCTGGGACTGGATGTGGATATGCACATTGCTTAACATGAGACGGAGAACCTGATAAAATGCACTCCGAGGATTGAGCCACGGCTCCATATTCCAACTCGGGAGCAATACACTTATTATTCTCAGGAATAAAGCACTGACGGCCCAATCCCGATGTTTTTTTTTCCCCACTTGTAACTTGTAACACATCCAGATTGCTGATAGGATGAGAGCATCAGGAATGAAATCTGTCGTCCGGTACAAACGTGTGACTGCACTATGACCAAACCAGCAATGTTAGAGTTTGTACAGTTGATTTGAGCAATTAATAGGAAGGACTCTAAGGAAAGAGCCAAGAATCTCTCAGTTATGACTGTGGCAGAGACTCCAATTTTAGACTGACCTTTTAAACCGCTGCGGTCCCAGAGGATTGGTTTGTCAGGTCCACTGTGACCCTGCCCGTCTGTCAGAGTTATGAACCTAAAATGACTGACCTTTCCTCTCGGTGGCGTAGCGTTGATGGATGGGGGCTTCAAGACTGCATCCGTCTGGGATCCAGAAGTGAGCGCTCGAGGGAACGGACCCAACTGACCGCCAATCCGTGGCTCGGCTTCCTTAAAGAACGCTTGTCTGGCATTTCAAAGGCTCTGATAACTGATACCAACACACTGTTGGCATTAACTCTTTCCTCACTTTCACTTTCCTGCCCACAAACAACGAGAATTATCAGTATCCATCCTTGCATTTTTTCCGCCTCTTGTCAGAATCCACTCATCATGCCGATTCTCACACACTGACCCGCACTGACACTATTATGCTGGATCCTTCTGTGAAAATGCTGTCTTTATCCACCGTGTGGTCAGCGGAGTATTTTCTGAGAGAGAGTTTCCAGCTGTTCAGAGCCTCATTCATAGACCAGTGTCCACAAGATGTTTTACTTTTATATACAGTAGTCCCGTTATAGATATTAAAATGGTTTTGTTTTGTTTTTTTATGTTTTATTTTAAATTGTGTGAAATTTTATGCGCTTTAACCATCTTTTTTTTGCTAAGAGGAAATAAGTATTTTCTCTTTGTGTTCAGTGACTCACTCCAGTTCACAATGGCAAACCGACAACAATTTATTTCTTAATAAAACAAAACTATAACACTGTGTTGACTTGAGCTTTCTGTTTATCCCGAATCTGACGAGAAGCCCCTGGGAAATGCCTCCGTCTTCTTTTTTAAATATTAATGAAGATTTGTTTTATATGCATAAAAATGCAGTCATATTTCTTTCCTTTCCTGACGACTGGCTCTTTTTCATTTAATTTCAGTTGTACTTTCCTTCATTTTCTCTTCTTCCTGGTCATTTGTCCTCTTTCCTTCATCATGACAAAAGCTGCTGGCTTGCTTTATTAACAGAAACCTGTATTATTGATTACATTAAATTAATTAACCACACCATGTTTTTTTGTGACTCCAGATAATTTCAATAATTAAAATAATATAATAATTTTGGGACAAAGCCCACTATAAAAGCGTGTTAAATGTAGTCGAGATGACGTTTTGTTCTAGAAGTAATTTATACACAGATCATCTTCCTGTTTGACCGGGTCTGTTTGCAGGGAATGGATCTAATAAGCACTCATGTTATGAGTTTCATCTTCTGAAGAGTATTAAATTGTGAATGAGGCTTTCACCCATTTATATATTACATACCATTTTGAAGTTCATTTGTGTAATCATGTATTTGTCGTCAGTTCAACAAATACTTCTGTGTTACTTATGTAACTCCCTCAACAAGTCTCAGCATGGGAATTCCCTGTCTCTCCTCATGAATGCTAATGAAGGTTTTCAGTCACACGTCATTTTGTGACGTCAGGCAGAGTTTATTTCGAGAGCGTCTGAACCGGTTTAACGTAAACAGTCTTGCCTTGAGGGGCCTTGACCTTCGACCCTGAGCCACGTGCTTATAAAGAGGTGCTTTCGTTTTCCTGATGTGCAAGTCTATAGGCTTTCATCTCTATTCTTCATTTGAACCAATTGGTTTCTTATGAAATTTGATGTCTTTTTATCACACTCTGGACTATCTGAGAAGGTTCATTCTCGTGCTGTACATCTTTATGCACTCTGGTTTCAGCCCGGACCCTACAGTACATACTTTACTAAAGTACTGATGTTTTGAGTAGGTAAGAACAGCTCTGGCACACATTAGGATTATCTGAGAGAGGGTGAATAGGGGCGTGGTGGTGTTTGTTGATAACGTGCTCGCCATGGCAACAGTGTAAACAAACTGACATCAGATCTGCTCTTCCTCTTACTCCCTCAGTCAGGATCGTCCCGTTGTGCCCATTGAAACTATTAAGGGAAATACCCACCAATCATAGCAGTTTCAGTAACAATCAGTGGAGGGCTTGTACATACCTCGACATGATTAATGTCTCATATGACAAAGTGAAGTGCACTACACTACATCACTACAGATGGTTGACCAACACCAGAAAGTACCGGTTTCTCAGTACTTGGCAGGAGGCCTGTGAAGTGAACTACATCTGTACAAGCACGTACAGAGGATGACACAGGTGAGGATTACATCAACCATAGTGCCATGCTGTAAAATCACATTAACTTAGTGTGTACCGAGTGTCAGACTTGGCTGCCATATTCTCGTCTTTGCTCTAGGTGACAATACTAGCGTTAGAATTTGACATTGAAGAACTTTGTATACTTTTGATTTTCATGTGTCAATGGGTTCATATGCTTAAAGTGTATGTTTGAAGACAAATACACTGAGAGCAAATGCAAACCTTTCCCAGCATTTCCTTAGCATTAGCACGTCATTCACATTCGGTTGTGGTTTCAGATTCAACTCCGAAAATTCCAGGAACATTCTCTTTAAGTTATTTGTTTTTGTAAACTCAGAATTTTTTTACATATGACACTGAGACTCCAGCGCATGTAGGCCTATCGGGTACAGAGCGCAATTTCAATGAAGCCATGTATTGTTGGAAATCGTAATCACTACATCAGGTACAAATGTACCATCAACACAGACTCTGCATCTGTTGTGTCTGCCGTATTTTTACACTTACCCCAACTCAGAAACTCTGGGCTTAAAGAAATGTCCCAGTTTCCCACTCGCAATTATGATTTTGTGGCAGCGTTCATGTGCATTCTGCTCAAATACGACCTTGACTTGAATGCACCGGGAAGCTGACTCCACAGCAGGTTTGCGTGTTATATCTTTACTTACATTTGCTCACTTCTGACTGGTTGAATTGTGTGGAGTGAAGGATACTACTAATGTTTATGCTATATGTCTAACTTGTCAGCTAAGTTTTTCAACTTTTGACAACTTTTTGGAGGTTTGATGTTTGGCTACCATTTTTACTAAGGCTTATCTACTTATTTAAGAAATTACGTGCCAAAAAAAATGGCATTTTACAAGCCAGCAGATGGCGCTGTTTTCGATACTCTAGGCTTTAAAAATATATTTAAAAAATCAAGTGTTTACTGTAACAATTTACAAATGTAAGCTTTAATGAAGGTCCATATGTATTTATTTATTAATAAAATACATATCAGTTAAGCGCATACTGAAAGTGATAATGTCAATATATGATGTAATAAAATTGTGATAAAACACAATTAAGCCATTGGAAACTCTTTGGTCTCATGGATCAGCAGTATGTCTGGCACAAATATCTAAAAAAAATAAAAAAAATAGAACTTTATGTTCCTCTACGTCAAAATATTTATTATTTTACTGTATTATTGTTTGATGTCTATATCTGCTAATTGTTTGTCCCGATTCTTGCCCCTTGCCCACTTTGAAAATCTTGCCCATGTGACCAGCGTGATGGATTCTTTGAAGTATCAGGCCATTTGGCAAAAATTGTGATGCTTTTATTGTGTAAACTGAAGCTCGATGATCATTGGACTTTCCAGCAGAACAATGATCCTAACATGCATCCAAATCTACCAAAGCTTGCTCAGATAACACCTGCTCAGTCTCCAGTTTCACATCCCTCTGAAAACATTTGGTGAGAACTGAAGAAAGCAGTGGCACAGAAACCAACAGATATCAGTGATCTGGAAGCTTTTACTGAGGAACGATCTACGATTCCAGTAGAGTCATAAGCTTGTCAGCAATGTTTATTGGGGGTTATTAAGAGTAAGGGATTCTCTACAAAATACTGACCACTGGGGGTTGAATAATTTTGGATTTGCCTTTTTTAGAGCCAATATGATCTTAATCAACTTTACATTCTCAGAATCACTCTGATGTCTATTCAGATTACTATGTTTACTTATGTTTTAGTTGATGGGTTTTCATAAAATTTTGTTCACTAGAATAATTTGCAGATCAGGGGGATTGAATAATTGTTATTGATTGTTGTAAGAATGAATTTACGATTACTTTTTAATTTATTTAAAATCAGTTTGGAAGTGTTTGAGCCACAAGAGGGCGTCCTAACAATATGGCATTGGAGAGAGTGATTCCTTCAACGCTACATTCAGTGCTTCAACACCCATCCTAGGTGTAATGACACTAGAACAATAGACTTGTAAAATAATGTTAGTTTAATGGCTGGGGTGAGCACAGTATGCAGTTACAATGCCGCAGAACTTTCTTATCAGCATTTCCTTGTTATATTTATATTCACATTCACATTGTGGTCAAGCTCAGCACACTGAGAGCACAAAAGTGAGTTCTTCCTCTGTAGATCAACCCACTGCGGTTTCTGTTCATGAGACAGAACACGTACAGTAAACGTGTTTTGTTGAGTAAAGATATGTTTATTTCCTACATTTCTCTAATATATCAAAGTATAAGCATATCATTTAAAGTAGTTTTGAATATTTAAAAAAAACACTGTAAAATTTAACACGGTTGAACATCAAATTTGGTTTAAATTCTTTTCCTGTGAGGTTGAAATGACAGACAACATTACTGGAGAGGTTTTGACTGTTTCAGAAATTCACTTCGCTGTGGAGAGCCGTTCAGCCCTGCTTAAAATGGTTGAGGCGGCGTATTTCTGCCCCTGTGTGTAAGACACTGGTCAGTTTACAATTGGATAAAATAACCACAGACAAGCAGACGCCAGTGTCTCCTCCTCTATTATTTTAGTGAATTAAATGCCTAGTGCCTGGTGTCTATTTTGGCAGAAGTAGGCAGTTGTGTCTCAAACTCATTTCACTAACATCTTTTTGCTCTCTGTATCTAGGAATATTTCTACTGTCCCAGATATCAAATGACATCTGGCCCATTTGTGGCCCACATACCGCATGGAATGAAGGCATATATAGTTGGCCCAGTTGAGGCCCGGGTATGTATGCTATCTGGGGTGGATCTCTTAGATTGGTCTTTGACACATTCGATCTTGACAGCATTATAATATAATATGTTCCATTGATTATAAATTGTGCAAAAAAGAATAATAACAACTTGATTTTTTTTATTTATTTTTTTATCATACAAATCATAAATCACATATTTAATCTCAGGCCTTTCGTTGACACCGTTGTCTACTTTGTAAACTAATATGTTAACCTCTGAACATACTTTATCAGTGGTAAGGGAAGTTGTAATTAAAGGACAGTTGTAATAAAAAAATCACACAAAAAGGATTTGCATTTATTTGTTTATATTATCATAGTTTTAAAGTTTTAAAAAAGCTTTTTTTTTTTTTTTTTAAAGTTGCCAGCCACTGTTAGCAGTTTTGATCATTTTCCCAAACTTCATGGCCCCCAGAATAATTTGTTATATGAATATCTGAACATGCAATATATCAAAAGAAAGAACAGAGCCTCTACTTAAAAATAAAAAGCTAGCTTAATGCATAATTTTTTTATCAACACTTGGATGTGGGTAAGTTTAATAAAAAAAAGCAACATTTTCAGCAAGAAGCTAAGAAAACCACATTTTTGTCACATCCAGATCGGAATCAAAACAATGATCAAAACACAGATGGAGTAGATCGAGTCCATCAACACCCCAAAGCTTCACAGTCCTGTAGCTCATCCTGGGTCGACTTTCATTCAGTAACATTATGCAGTTTTGATTTATATGCTGTTTAATGTTTATGGTAAAGTTATTTTACATACAGTGTGTGCTGAATTATTAGGCATGTTAATTTCCTGGTCATATTTTTTTCCAGGCACATTTTACCAATTCCAAACCACATTAATCTTAATAACTACTATTAATTTTGTATTTAAACATTTATAAGTGATATATAATTGTTCATGAAGGCTGGAAATGAAAAACGCCTTACATTCAGGTGTGCAGAATTATTAGGCACATTTTCTTTTACAGATAAAATAAGCCAAAAAAAAGAGATTTAACTCAGACTTGTAAGTCAAGGATACAATACTAATGCAATACCAGAAATTGCAGTTAAGGCATGACCATTGGATAGTGAAATGCTCATTGGGTCAGCCAAACAAAAACAGGTGGAGAAGAAAAGACACGTTAACACATATTAAGTGTGGTCTGCCTTTGGGTTCAGTGTTCTGTCATGAGTGGTCTGCAGCATGCTGGACAAAGGAGTAGCACAATGAACAGTCTTTGTACATAATTCTTAACACTCAGAAGATTTCAAAGGAAACGTAGGATAAATAGCAAACCACATAAACTTTAGACGACACCGAACAATGAGCAGAAAGAACGTCTTTGTAACTAATGTAACCCCTTTTCCCTGAAGGAGGGAACGGAGATGTTATGTCGGATTGAAATTACAAATTGGGTCCCGGCAATTTCAACGGAGGTACAGGAGTTGTGGCGACGTTCACCCCTTCAAGGAACGGGGGTTACATTAGTAACCTAGAGGTTCCCTATCAGTCAGCCACGTTCAACGTTACGTCGGACTGAACTGATGTATTGTGATCACCTATGGAAAGTGAGTCTTGGAACCCGCCTCCACTCACTCACTCAGCTCAGAGATCCACTGGTTGACGATCACACGTTGATCTGATTGGTTACAAGGTAGTTTGTGACGTCAGAAACACCAGCGATTTCAAAGCGTGTTTTTGAGACTGTCTTTGGTTCACTGCAGTTTTAAGGAGAAAATACTCAGCAATGCTGTCGACTTATGAATTTACACATGGTTTGTCTTAAAGCACATTAAAAACACCACATAGACACATAAACAACATTAAAAGCTGGATTTTCACCACAGGGGGACTTTAATGTTTCACGTTTTCACCATGAATGAAACTGAGAAATGTAGATCTTCTTTAATGTGAATTTAACATAAAATGTTGCTATTTTAAATGAATCCATATATAAACATCATTACTATTTCGGCATTATGGCATTAAAAAATGCCATATATCCCCCAAAATCTGCACAAAAACATTAATAAAAAAGTGATATTACAAGCGTTTTAAAAAACTGACATGATTGTTACAAAAATCACAAGTTTTGGGCCTCTGGAGAACTGATAAAAGTTAAAGTTTAACTTTTGCATAAAGATAACTGCATATAACTGCCATTAATTAGCAAATATTACTAGAAGGCAATCGAAAATATAGTAGGCTACTATGCAATTAGATAAACTCTTAATTAATTACATCACTTTATCCTTCTTCCATTCACACTCTCCTTCTTCCCTGCATCAGACACTGCAGTAGGCTATCTATGGTATACTATAATGCTAATTTATAATGTGTCATGTGAATTCGGCTATCCGTCACAATCAGGTAACTTTCACCGTGTCTAGACCTGGCGTGAGTGGCCAGGCCCGCTTCTACTGGGGAGCCCGAGTGTATGAAGCTCCCTAAAACAAACGAAAGCAATGCTGTCTACACTGGATGTGGCGAGAGGAGATGCGACAACAAATTCCCAATGATAAACTGAATGCGCGTTCTTAAAATAAATAAATAACGTGCATTCTATTTCTGATGCAATTCAAGCACTCGCTGGGTGGGGGAAGATTGATGTGGCGGACCGGGATAAGTCTGGGGTTTTGTTGTTTTGTTTTTTTGCTTAATTTGATCATATTTCGAATTAATAGCATTAAAATAGTATTCGTAAAAAAAAAAATAGAAATTCACTCATTTTGGTGCCACTATAGATGAGTTGCGCCCCTAGCATTAGCCCTGCAAAGGTGATTGGGCTCTCAGGCGAGATCCCAATACGTCAGTTCAGTCCGAAGTAAAGTCGAACGTGACTGGTTGAGAGGGAACTGAGGGTTTAAATACACACAGGAATAATTAATGGAACAAAAAACAGGTGCGTAACTCAATCAGAAACCATGGAGACAAACTAGCAACAAGAACTCAGGAAAATAGTGACGGAATAAAAAAAGAAAAAAAAAGAAAACTAAACATAATCCTGACACTAGCACATTTTACATGCAAGTCAAATTCAATTTTAGGTCTATACAAATATGATGATTATATGCGTGTACAGGCATCAGAATATACCATATATGGTCATAAAAGTATGCCAATTTTTGCGCATTTCCTTTCCTGCTGTTATTGGGCAGTCAGGTTGTCAATGGCCAGAGAATTTCAGTCCCCCTCTCCCAGCATCCTGTACCTCACATGAAACAATCACAGTAATAACCAAATGACAACATAGTGGTAAGGTAAGTAATTTTATAGTAAGTAATTTTCACAAACAAGTTTGACCCTCCTCTCTATGCACCACTTGGTGAAATAGCACAAAAATGAAATAGCACAAAACTGCCGATTTTCAGTCAGTGTATAATATCAGTCATGCTCCATATAGACTGTTGGTCTGTTATAAAGCACTGTTCACAATGTAATTATGAAAACTTGGGGGAAATGAAGCAAGTGTGAAGAGTTGTGCGAGACAACAGGAAACCAATATTCAGTGCATTCGTTTCCTCCTTTTTATCTGATGTGTCACAGTCACTTGCGTCAACGAGCATATATCAGGTTTAGGTTCTCTTGCTGAAACCTAGATTAACTTGTACTGAGGAGATGAGAGAGAAAGCGAAAGGATTGATCAGATTAAGGATGGTGGACTTTTGGCACCTGCCGCTGTTGCTGTGTCTCACAGGACTCCTGCAGGGGGGTAAGACTGAATATCATTTCATTATATCATAAAGATTACAAATATATAGACTGAATTTATAATTTGGTTCCACTTGGACACTGTATTAGGTGACTACTATGTACTAAAATTTAAATTAATAATTTGATGCAATGCACTTATTGTATACATACATGTTTTTACACGGTACTTATGTTTAAATAAATATCTGAATGTAATTACAGCTGTAATTAATATCTATATTTACATCAATAATTACACTGTTGACCCTTATCTTACACCTTAACCGACCCTTAAACTTACCCATACTACGAAACCTGTCCTAACCTTACCCGTATCCAACCGCGATAGCAGCACAAGTGTTTTGCAATACAAAATCAACACAATAAGTGTGTGGAATGCAGTGTGGAACGAAAAACTTTACCAAACATCCAAGCTGTACTTTTTTAATACAATGAAACGTGGATGGTGACGACTTACAAGTCTAAAAATGACAAAATAATACCATAAAGTTACACAGCTTTATACAATATAAATATATATATTCAAACTTCTGAATCTAAACAATGGCTTTGGGCTATTTAAGTGTTATTTACTCAAATAAAATCACTCTGCTGAAGCTCTTAAATCTTATTTTGCACTTCTACATATTCAGTCTTGCTGTGTGAAAAGATGAGAGAGAACTAATGCAGTCACACAAATCTATCATATGGGTTCAATTGACTTATTATACAGTGCATGGATCACTTTTAGGATCTTTTTTTTTATTTTTATTTTTTTAATTTTTGTAGCTTAATATCCCTAGCCCCCATTCACTTTGTGTGAAAATAAAAACACTGAGAGTGAGTCACACATGTTTGGGAAGGTAAATGATGACAAACCATTTTTGGGTGAAGTATTTAAGATATGCCTGTCTAATGCATCTCTCCACACAGATCTGTGCTACGGCCAGCGTCTGGTCCAGATCCAGGCAGGTCCTCTGTATAGAGTACAAGGATACCCCATCTCCATATCCTGTAATGTTAGTGGGTTTAAAGGCCCATCTCAGCAGGATTTTGAATTTAAGGTCAAGAAATCAAACATGGAAAATATCATCAGTACTAAAGAGACAGACTTTGCCTGGGCAATGTACTCCAAGAGAGTAAGGGAAAAAGATATTGAGATTGAGAGGTTGTCAGGATCTTCAGTTCTCTTGAGGATCAAAAATTTGCTGGAAGGGGATGCTGGTGATATCTTCTGTCAAACCCCAAACACAGACGGCAGATATTTCGGAAGTTATGAAGCAGAAACAAAACTTAATGGTAAGATATTTCTTTATCTTGAGTGTTTTGGTGATTAATCAGACGATTTGGCTATTTTGAGATTACTGACATTTCATTGGCAGATCTATATCTAGAGAGATCCATCTGTTACATTTCCATTCATCCCAAAAGAAGATGATCAGTTATAAGCTGAAGTTGAACATATATTTATTTGAATCACTATTATATCAGACATCAGTTACTCTCTAGATATTGGTATTGAAAACACATAATGGTCGACCACTCGTTACTAATGTTTTCGATGCAAAAATCCACAGTGATTGAGGACACCCTGAAGGCATCGTACTCTGGCTCTTCCTCTCAGAGCTTGTCTGAAGGCGATCCTCTTCAGCTTGAGTGCCAGGTCTCCAGTGAAACTTATCAGCACACCCATCTGTCGGTCAGCTGGTTTCTCCACAGTGAAGCGGATGAGAACCCCCGACCAATCATCACTCTGGACAAAGATCTGACTGTAAAGCCAGGAGCTGGATTTGAGGATCGCTACCACAGAGGTATTATCAGCATGGATAAGGTGGAGGACACAACCTTCAGACTGAAGATGTTGCAAGTGCAGCAGTCAGACCAGGGGAAAATCTACTGCAAAGCCATTGAGTGGATCCAAGACCCAGACCGTTCCTGGACACAGATTGCCCACAAAACCAGCACACCATGTAACGTGGAGGTCAAACAAATTGGTAAGATTTATATTTTGTAATTTAAACCAGAGTTTCTCAACTGGGTTTGCTTCAGGACCCAGACTTTACACCTAGTGACCCAACAGAATTTAGAGTAGAAAAGTGTTGATATTCATTCATATTTATCTACACATTTTTCTAAATGTCTCTTAAATTTCAGTAATTTTATGCTCTCTGCTGTCAATAGTTTACAGTACAATTATTCCTGTTTTTTCCTGTGTTTCATAAGTGGCTGAGGCAGGTTCGTTCAGTGTCAATATGAAGGCCTCAAAGGAGGCCCTACAGGTGGGAGATGCCCTGGACATCCACTGCAGTGTGAAGGCACAGAGTCTTCCTGGTCATTTATTTTCGGTGACCTGGCTGAAGGACCAGAAGAACGTGGCTCAGATTGGATCTTCTGGGATGCTCACCGTGTTTGACAGCTATAAAGAGAGAGAGAATGCAGCGGAGATGAGAGCAGTGAAAAGCAGTCGCACGGACTACTTGCTGACCATCCGTTCGGCTAGGGCTGAAGACCAGGGCCAATACCAGTGTGAAGTATGGCAGGAAGACATGAATGATGATGGCACCTTCAGAAAAATACAAAAACAACTGTCCAGTCCAGAGACTGTGAGCATCACCGCCAAAGGTAAATAATGCTACAGTGTTTCTCCTCTACAGTCAAGTGGACTTTACTGTGTTGCAATTCAGTTGCTTAGGTGTTCTGGTCATTTCCACTGTCAAGAACATCCTAGACATCTACCGTGTAATGAGACTTATAATTATTATTTATAACAAATATATAAATACACAGATAAAAATAAATCATTTATATGTTATTGCATCACAAGACACTGACATTGCCTGTTTATTTGCCTGTCTGGTCAGAGAGTGATCTGACGCTGGTCATGGTGATGGAGGATGCTGTGACGGAGGGAGATACTCTACAGGTCACCTGCTCGGTGTCCAGATCCAAAGGTCCTTTATCAGTGTCATGGCAACACAAGAAAGACTCAGGGGATTCCTTCAGTGATGTCATCAGTCTGACCCATGAGGGAGTGATGAAAGATATTGGGACAAAGTATCAGAGCAGACACGTTCAAACACTCCATTCTCCAGCTGGAAACTTTACCCTGGAGATTGGTGCATCTGCAACATCTGACAGTGGCGAATACAGGTGCAGTGTGTCTGAGTGGACCGTACAGAGCAGTGGAGAGATGACGAAAGCCAACACTCAGTCTCAGCAAAAAGCCATTTTGGTTAATTCTGTTGGTAAGGTTATATAATCACACATTATTATCAGGATCAGAGAAACTGTCTAGATGTGCTGACATAAATTCTTTGTCATTACTTATATTTCTACTGCATGTTACTGATACCAGAGTATGAATAATCACTGCAGACATTTCTTTTCAGAATCTCTAATGCAGGTGACCTTGAAAAGTCGTACAACAAATGTGCATATAAATTCTTCAATAGAATTACTATGTATAGTCAAAGGGCCTAAAGTGTCTCTGGCTGTGCACTGGATGTTTCGGCCCCCCAATTCAACTGTACAAACGAATATTTTATCCATACGCCACACTGGAGAAATCACCTGGGGAGCAGATCAGAGAAACTATCAGCTGTCCATTCAGACACAGCCGTCAGCCACACATTTTTTGCTCATTGTGCCACGAGCCAGCAAGCAACACGAAGGACAGTACCAGTGCCAAGTTGATGCCTATCAAAAGTATGTACAGAAAGCCACGAAGAACTCCAACCCATTGGCGGTGACTGTACAAAAACCTGGTAAATACAGCTGTTTTTTTTTTCATACTTGTATTAAGAAGGTACATTCTACATCAAACATTTGAACATACATTAGTCTTCATACTCTCATATCTTTTGATCGTAAGGCCTATGCTGAAATGCTTAAAATTAGTTTTGTAGACAAATATAAGTTGTTTAGTCTGATGTTACATTAGGTGTCATTAACTACTATGTACATATATATAAAATATGTACATACAACATGTTACATTGTACTTATATTTAAAGTATCTGCACATAATTGCACATGCAGTCACACTGTTGAAATTAAAACAACAATTACACTGCTTTTAAACCTACCCTTCTTCTAACCCTACCCATATCCCAACCTGGTCACACATTATTTTATAATTACACAAATATGTATTTGGTAATGTTAATTGACAGTATTTTCTTACTATTAATTTAGGGGAGGGTTAGATTCAGGGATAGTTGTGTAGGGATACATGTGTAGACATGTAAAGTCTACACCGCACAGGTAAATGAAACCACTATGGTCCAATGGTCAGGAAGGCGGTGAAGCAGCACACTGTGGAGTGTATAGGACAAGCTGGAGTACTGAAGAACACCTGGCCATTCACTGCAACCAAAGAAATTACCAGCCGTAAAGCTTGTCATTGTAATATTAATGGCCAGTTCGCACGGGATAAGATATCTCATTAATACTTGCAGAAGTGGGAGAGTAACTCGATTTGCGCATCGCCATCACCCTCCTGTCGTCATGTGCATATTGCTTCCTGATATCACGTGCGCAAACACATAATCTATATTTATAAAACATTTATGTCCGGTCGAACAATGTATAATTAACTTTCAGATTGGATTGGTAATAGGCACTTACCTAAAGCTAAAAGATGTTTCGTGCCTCTAACAAGTGCTTTCGATCTTCTTTTTGATCTGAATAGTATGTTGAAAACACTTGAGTTTTGCCACAGACTTGTCCCAGCGTCTAGAACGCAACTGAATGCTTTTTTAAGCGCCTCCATACTTGAAAAAACGCAGAAAACTACTTTTAAACAGGAAATGACGAAATATTTACGTACATATTTACAGCGGGTCTATTCGCATGGGATTAGTATCACCTGAGGTCATTTTTACGGACCTTTTTACTGAAGGTAAAAGTTGCTGTAATCTTTACTGACATTGTCCGTAATGATTACTTAGACGGCACATTCGGACGGGACTAAAATCACAGAGAAGCTCTTGTAATTATTGCTTTACCCCAGTTTTCCATGTTAAACTAGTCCTGTCCGAATAGAGCTCTACTCGTGCAGGTATTGTGTATAGGTACATCTGAGGTCATGTAATTGCTTTACCGACCTCCCTTCTCAGTTGGACCTTGTACAGCGCGAGGAATCGCAAATTGAAAATGAAATTACAAATTAGTTGTTAAGATTTATTTGTAACGCTGTTCCTGACCAGTAAAATCCAAAAGTTAGCTTGTGTACAGTGCATTTTACAGACGACAGCTTCCTGAACCTGGGACTATATTAGAAATATATATTTAAACTGTATTTTATGTTGTCACTTCAGGACATAAAGCTTTTACAATGAGAAGACAAATTAAAAACGAGAAATATAAATTGAAAAGGAGAACTGGAAACTTAACCATGGCTCAGACAGAACAAACACATGTGACCACATATGCCAACATTGTGTGTGTTTGTGTTTCAAGCATGTAAATTAAATTACAGAACATTTGTACATGTCCTTTCACAGAGCTGTGAAATATCATATCCCACTGCTTTTATAAAGCATTTAGATAACTGTAGATTCAGCAATTTACTGAATATTTCTGTCTCTCTCTCTCCTAACTTTGTTATGTTTACCAACAGACAGCAAGATGAGCCTGTCCAAACTCAAGCCTCGCCTGGAAACCACTGTCAACACTGATGCTAAGATTGAATGCTCAGTCCTGACGACAACCACAGATACTTCTCGTTTCACGATTACATGGATGATTGGGTCCCAGATGCTCTTAACTATGGACCTAGATGCTGTTGTCAAGTTTGGCCCCGCAGCTGGACTAGAGATGGACCAGAGAATCCGCATGGAAGTAAGACAGAAACAGATCTTCCAGCTGACTCTCCATCAGGTCAGAACATCTGACAGTGGACAGTATCGCTGTGAGGTGGAAGAGTGGCTTCAGGATCCTCTTGGAGACTGGTATTCCCTAAAGAAAATGTCTGATTCCACAGAGCTTGTTGTCAAAGAGAAAGGTAAAGAAAACACACACACACTTCATTGCACTTCATTGCAATGGTCGTTTCACTGAACTGCAATATTCTTCACACAAATACGTTTTTAATGATTAAGAAAACTCTTCTTTACTTGGGTCAAATAAAAGTCTAGTTTAAAAAGTGTTTCCAATATTTTAAAATTTTAACAAAACTTTTTCTAAGAAATAATACAATATACTATTTTTTTAATGAGACCTTTTTATTCTCATGATATAATGAGATTCAGGCAAGCCGATCTAATGAGAAAACATAACTATTTAACAATGTAGCGATTTCATATGAACGAGTTGTTGTACAATGTAAGTTGTAAATAAATGCCCCCTTTTTTTTTTAGAAAAAAGTAAGCATGAAGGTTCACCTCTAACCCCATCCCTAATCATTATCATCAGTGGGACATAAGTATTCTCGAATACGAATTAGCCACCAATTCACTAAAACTTTAAATAGTTACAAATTGCCATGAAAGTGCTTTGGATTAAGTTGTTACCACATTTTTAACTTTATGCCACCAAAAATATCAAAATTACTTTTAATTCAGAAATTAAAACATCAAGAGATTTATTCAAATTGTTGCATGTATGTATTTATATAAATTATGAATTTTTGAATAAATTCAGAAATTCAGAAAAAACTCATATCATAACTCACATACTGATGTTGTACTTTTCTCTTATGTTTCAGCCAGTGATTTCAGAATGAATAAAGCTAACACTCAGCTGAAGGTTAAAGAGGGAGAGCAGCTGGTGTTGAATTGCTCAGTGGAGGGTACTGGGTCTGATTCCACACTTCGCTATTCCCTTTCCTGGTGGTATAACCGAGATCAGTCCTCCAGTGTGACACTTACCTATAGTTATGATGGCCGTCTGATATTCAACAGCAATGAGTTTGAGGGACGACTCCACTTCTCCAGCCCAGCAGTGGGTGTCTTTCACTTGGCTATACATAGAGCCATCCAGGAAGACAGGGGGCGCTACTACTGTCAAGTTGATCAGTACCAGCTGGACTGTAAAGGGCAATGGTCAATTAAGGCAAGCGACAAGTCAGGTTACACAAATGTCAGTGTTCAGCTTATAGGTGAGTATTCTATATTTTTTAATTTAGAGTTCTGAAATCATACAAATTTTTTATTTAGAAGATCATTTATGCTGATTTTTCTTTTCTTAAATTAAATCAGAGAACAAACTGCATGTGCACAAGGAGGACAAAAGCCTCAACATCACCAATCTGCAAGAGGGGGTCACCGTTGACTGCATCATTGACTCACGGTCCAGTGATGTATCTGTGTTTGAGGTGACTTGGTCCAGGGGTCAGAGAAACGAACGACCCATCATCATCTTCAATGCCAGCCGTGACGGAACCTTACACAGTTCAATCGATGATAAAGATCTGGTGTTTAGACGCCCAAGTGCCATGCACTATAAGCTGACTGTGCCAAACATCAACCCCACTGATACTGGCCTTTACTACTGTCAGGTTGCTGAATGGATTCAGACAGCTGCGAACAAGTGGAGAAGGATTGGTGAAGACAAGTCTGGAGAGCTATCCGTCCATGTGGACACTGCGGAGAGCAAAAAAACAGACAGCTTTACCATGGACAGGACTGAAAAGCATCTTAACATCAAAGAAGGAGAGCAGTTTGAGCTTGAATGCTCTTTGGATGTAGAAAAAGAGGATCCGACACGTCACTACACTCTCAGATGGGTGTTTAATAGCCTGAAATCTTCTAGCGGGATACCTTTATTGTCATACTCTTATAATGGTCGTCTACAGTACTTTGCAGAAAACAAGGACAGGTTACGCTTCTCTAGACCTTCTTCTAGTACTTTCAATCTGGTTGTATTAAACTCAGATACAGCTGATAGTGGAAGCTACCAGTGCAGAGTTGAGCAGCACAAGCTCGATTGTGAGGGCAAGTGGGAACTCACGGCACAAGCCCAGTCAGGCTCAACTAACGTCACGGTTCACAGTACTGGTAATACATCCATTTACACCTCATCCAGTTTTCGTCAACTAGTCGTCTTATTAATAACTTAAGAAACCCTGTCATATAGCTTATGGCTACCAACATATGACCGTCTTTAATGGTGTCACTGTATTCTGTTTCATTCTTGTTTGATCTGTGATGTTGTGTTTGATTTAAACAGAAAGTAAACTGCGTGTTAAGAAGGAGAACCGAATGCTCAACATCACCAATCATCAGGCTGGGTTCACCGTTGACTGTGACATTGAGTCACAGTCCAGTGATAAGTCTACCTTTGAGGTCACCTGGTTCAAGGTTCAGGAGGACGGACCAGTCGCTATATACACTGCCAGGCGTGATGGTACCTTACACAGTCCAATCGGTGATAAACATCTGGTGTTTGAACGACCACTTGCCACACACTACAAACTGACTGTGCTGCAGATCCAGCCCACTGATGTGGGGCAATACTTCTGTCAGGTCGAGGAGTATCTTCCAACTGCTGACAACTGGAGGAAATTGGTTTCAGATAAATCTGGAGAGCTCTCTGTCCATGTCCACACTGAAGGTAACTATTTACAAACTAACACGTCTTTATACTAAAGATACTTTAAAGGTGCTTTAAGAGTAAGAGTTTCAGAGTGAAGTGTGGCACTGTGGTAATTTACACATGTACAGCTTATAATACAGTGTTTATTTACTACTACAATACTATTTTGTTATTTTGTCCTGGAAGTCTCAGCAGCAGTCGAAGCAATACAACTCATTTTCATTGGGGATCCACTGTCACAGCACAGTTTAAATTGCAAAATTTGACTAAATAATCTCAATGTATTTTTTGGCCAAGCTATTCAGCCTTATATATTATTTTGAAATTAAAACAATAAAAATGTAACACTTACTAAAAAAACATGACATATTTTATCTGTTTACTTGCATGTCATGTGTACATTAACTGTCATTAGCCCAGTCAGGCTCAACTAACGTCACGGTTCACAGTACTGGTAATACATCCATTTACACCTCATACAGTTTTCGTCAACTAGTCGTCTTATTAATAACTTAAGAAACCCTGTCATATAGCTTATGGCTACCAACATATGACCATCTTTAATGGTGTCACTGTATTCTGTTTCATTCTTGTTTGATCTGTGATGTTGTGTTTGATTTAAACAGAAAGTAAACTGCGTGTTAAGAAGGAGAACCGAATGCTCAACATCACCAATCATCAGGCTGGGTTCACCGTTGACTGTGACATTGAGTCACAGTCCAGTGATAAGTCTACTTTTGAGGTCACCTGGTTCAAGGTTCAGGAGGACGGACCAGTCGCTATATACACTGCCAGGCGTGATGGTACCTTACACAGTCCAATCGGTGATAAACATCTGGTGTTTGAACGACCACTTGCCACACACTACAAACTGACTGTGCTGCAGATCCAGCCCACTGATGTGGGGCAATACTACTGTCAGGTCGAGGAGTATCTTCCAACTGCTGACAACTGGAGGAAATTGGTTTCAGATAAATCTGGAGAGCTCTCTGTCCGTGTCCACACTGAAGGTAACTATTCGATTCAATGATCTATGCTAAGCTATGCTAAAAGTGGTACCGCCAGACCCGGAGATCGGCTGAATGGATTCGAAAACGGTAAAACTCAACTGTTTAACTCTGGGGGAGTTGTAAAATGAGCCTATTTCCAAAAAAGTGGAGTATCCCTTTAAATTGCAAAATTTGACTAAATAATCTCAATGTATTTTTTGGCCAAGCTATTCAGCCTTATATATTATTTTGAAATTAAAACAATAAAAATGTAACTCTTACTAAAAAAAACATGACATATTTTATCTGTTTACTTGCATGTCATGTGTCCATTAACTGTCATTAGATAACCTTGAACATGTGAATGTGTCTATAAATTATTAATATTAAATTAAAATCTCAGGGGGTAGTCCAAGTAAATATTTTATGTCTAAGAGGTTTGTCTGACAAAAAAGTTTGGGAACCCCTATTGTAAGTGATTGGAGCCATTTTTGATAATTTCCACTAGACTTTAGTCACTAAATTACTCCCTTCAACTACACTACAGTAGAAGATGTTAATGGATCAGCATCCTTCTTGTTGACCCCTGTGACAAAGACACATTCAATGCAAAGTCAGCAAACTCCAAGGACATCTTATAAACCTGGAGAGAGCTATTCATTCCCATTCATCACAATGCCAGTGTCTTAGTGGCCGCAACATCCCCCGGAAGTACACACACACACACACACACATTATGGGCACACATATGTATTTCGAGGCAAGCACTTCAGTCATAAATGACTAATCACTCTAGAGCTGCAGGAAATTACATCATGACAACATTAACCCTAACCTTATTTTAAAAATCTCTTTCAGCACATTCAACCATAAATCTAATGTATACACAAAACAACACATATTTGATTTGTTTCCTCAGGTGATCCTGAAAAACGGTCAAACCCGTTAGGAACAGCGCTGGGAATCACTACTCCTCTGATCTGTTTGCTTGTATTGGTTATAATATTGTTGTTGAGAAGAGAGCACAAGAGGAACTGTGAGCTGAAGAAAAAGAAAGCCTGTCTGTGGGCTGAAAACAACCCTCTTACCCCTGTGCCGGAGGTCCCTTCTCCTGAAGCGGATCATTCCTGATCCGAACCTGTTTACCACAGTTACAGTATTAATCACGCGGGCCTGTGACACACACAACGTACTGTTACTGAGGGTTATCTATTTTAACTCAGAGCCAAGTTTATTTACTCGTTCATTCATGCTAATGCTAACCAGACTATCTCTTTTGTATTATATGATTAATGTTACTCTAAATAAGTTCAATAGGCAAGACAAATAGAATATACATACATGATATTCAAGCAGTTGTCCTCAGCTGGTGTTTCAGGACCCTGATTTTACATTTCACATCAAGTGTCTGCCACCCAGACAGTGTCGGCCCAGATCCGGTACATGTGGACTCAACGCGTACCAAACAGACCCGTGGCTAAAACAGAATCAAAATAATGCTAAAGTAAATAAGAATGTCCTTAAACTGCGCATCGAAATGTATTATTTTTAATAATAATTTATTACTGATAATTTGGTATGACCATGATGGATGTAACAGACTTGTCTTTATATTCAAGTGTTTTGTTTTTTCTAAATGTTTTGTAAAAAAAAAAAATTCTAAATGTAAATGTTCGTTGAATTAGATTTTAGATGTATTCTCTTTGCAGCTATTAATTCACTGCAAATATTACATAGTGGGCACAAACCCTAGTTAATCTCCTTTAAACCCATCTTCTATGCAGTGTAGGTTCTGTTGTGTTTTATTTTGTATTTTACCTTGCTTAATTTTGCTCATGGCTTATGAGGATGAACATGTCATTCAGCCTGCCCATGCTTCTGAGTGAGAGATGAATTTTTGACAAAATACAAAAAATTGGCCAATAGTTTGTCTGCATGCACAGCCTTTGACGTGAAGTTAATGACAGAGCGGACCTATGACACATTTTCCATGTAACTGCATAATTTGCGACTGTATTGCACAGTATTATAGTGTTCGCATTGGAATTGTGCATTGTAAACACATGTATTGATTGTTACCGTTATGATGATGCTATATTTTCAATTAAAATCAATGGCTTTTACGCTCCATTCCTCTCTTTATAGTTGCTTCACTTGAGCAACATAGCAACAGCCGCTGTGGTTACTGAGTCAGATCACGACACACTTAGACATTTCCATGGTAGACGGGAAGTTGAGATGCTCTGAGGAGATCTGTTTGACAATCACAATGGTGTGTGGTTGTGGTTTTTGTTGCTTATGTTAGGCTGATCTCACGAAGGCACAGAGAAAACGCTTTCTTTGCAAAAATGAATTGCATGACTGAAACCACTAAAAGACATTTGGTTTAGGAAGAAAGTCTACTAAAATGGTTATATGGAAACATTGTATTAGGGGAAAGTCATGTTATGGTTTATTATACATGTGTTTAAATGTGTGTTTTTATAATCCATCTTTAAATGATGGATTTGAGAATCAAGGTGAATTTCTAATAGGTAATGTACATGATTAGGACTGCCATTCTTCACATAAAACTGTCTTCTTCCTCTCTCTACACTGCAAATGTAACATTTTACCATTATAGCACCAACATAGCATTTATTTGGTCACATATACAGTTAAAACAGTAATATTGTAAACTAAAGCTTAATTCAACCGTCCACAAATATACAATTAAAGACTTATCGACAATTATAAGAAACACATACACAGTAAGAAGCTATTTCGGTAACACTTAACAATACGGTTGCACTAATTTGACGCATTAATTTACACTATTAGTTAATAAAATATGTTATTAAGGAATTAATACATTATGACACATTTAATTAATAACAATTCATATATTACTTAATCTATTAATCATATAGAATCTTTATTAGTTGCTGATGCAGTAATCATTAATTAATGGTTTAGTTCTTCATGAGTCATACACTAACTATCTGTGCATTAGTTAAGCATGAATTAATGCATATTAGTGCACCCGTATTGTAAAGTGTTACCGCTTTTTCTAATGAAGAGGGCCATACAGTATTAAATGTAGAGGTGTAAGCTACTTACATTTTCCCAAGGAGAGAAAAAAATTCATCTCCAAAGATTTTTTTGTGGAATAAAATATTTAAAGTCAAATTTTATGTTATACATGTTAAATCACCTTCACCTGCTACCCAAAAAAGTTCCTATATCTCTATGGCCTCAAATGTTGTAAAAGGAAACAACTTTTCACGTCATTCACACAGCACTGTATCTGCAGGCAATTTGCAGTTCTAACCACACACACACACACACACACACACACTGTAAAAGATAAAGGATACATTTATAGGTCAAATAAAGTCACCTCTATTTATATGGCTCTTTTTAAAAAACAGATTGTTTCAAAGCAGCTTTACAGAGATAACAGGAAAATAATTGTTTCTGCTGTACAGCAGATCTAGAAGAAAAGATTGCCACAGTCCAGCTTAAGTGAGTTCAGTGATGGTTCATTTCTGTTGTAATAGAGTTCAAAAGTACAGCACGCACATCCAAAACAATAAAACTGGGTGCTGGGCAGACAAGTAGTTGCAAAGGTAAACAATGAGTCCGCACACCAGAAAATGCTCCTTAGCGATTTTAATGATTGCTCACCATGTGTAACGTTTCGGGCCCAGGCCCTTCATCATTTCTGTTGTAAAAAAAGCTCTGGAGAAAACAGTGATGTCATCGTCCAGGTATGGGTCAACTTCGCCCTCTACTGGTGAAAAGTGGCTTTCATTCAGACATCCAATGATTTCATGCTGTGCTGAGCATCACATGCGCACTATAATCTACTGCAAGTTATGAGTAATTAAGTTTTAATTTGTTGACTTGACATATAAAATTATATTTAATCAAATAATCAATTAAAAAAACAACTTAGTCATCTGAAATGATGCATAGATCTGAACTATGAGTCTCTTGTCCACTCTCTCTCTAAGACTGTTGCTGCAGGTCTTTTTCATAATTAATGTGAATGAAGAATGAATAAAAAAATATCAGTGCAATTTAGTTTTATTATTATCATCAGAAAATTTCTTATTTTCTATATTTTTCCCCACACTTTCACAATACAGATTGTTTCAAATCAGCTTTACAGAAAATGCACGTGTCCAGCCACCAGGCCTGGATGAACAAGTAATTAATTCTCTAAATTTGCTTTAATCTCTTTGAGCCACATTGAGCAGTCAGAGGCGACTTTGTCAAGAGAAAAACTCATATAAAAACTGTATAACAATTTAGTTCCAAGAAAGTACAAATCATGTTAAATTAGACAAAGTTATGTTCTCTTTCGCAATATTAAGGCAGTAAATACAGCTTGTGATATTCAGGTCTACTGTTCAAGTGTTGTGACCTAAAGATTTCAGAGACTAAAGGCCGTCGTTAAATATTTTAAAAATCATTAAACCATATAATGCATCTTTTTTTTTAGCATAACAAAGAAATGGGCAAACAATTCTTTATTTTGTGGAACCTGGATAGCATATGTACACAGATATTACTGATGATAAACGATCCCTGGTGTCACAAAATAAAGCCCTGTTCACACCACCACTTCATTTTCAACAGCAAGCTGGCGATCTCTGGCGACATCAACCGTTGGAGAGACTCTGAGCTCTTTAACTTCATGCAAACCAAGAGCGGCTTTCAGAAGCGGAAACCAAGACACTTTTAACGGGGTGTTTCTCGGACTGAAGGCTGCATGTATCGGCTGCCACGTCCTTAATTTCGTGTCCTTCATTCGGCTGATTTTGAAGGATGCATCAAGTGTATCCTTCGTGTCTTTCAATCACAATCCTTTGCACACATTCCCAGTCACAAAAAAGAACTGACGGGAAAAACGAGTCGACACTAAGGTTATCTGAGTTCCTTATGAAATGTAAGACAAAAATAATGTTTTTGGAGATGAAAGCATACATTTTTTCTTTTGTTTTGGTGTAAATTAATCACTGGACACTAAACTGTCAATAACATACAGACACTTTTTAGCCAGTTAGTATAAAGGTTTTAAAATACAAAGTGTTTTCCAATTTTTAATAATATCTTCATGCTGCGAGCGTGGGGCAGGAACATGTGTGACGCAGCCATGCACACTTACTAGGCTGTCTCAGCCTAACTCCAGCCCTGTATCCCAATGTCCATCTATCCTAAACAGTCTGTGGGATTAGAATAAGTGTTTCCCTAGGCATAGTATGTTGAAAAGAGTAAGTCAGAAGTCCCCGGTGGTCCACTATTTCGAAGTGCGGATCCGTGCTCACTATAACAGCTAATATTACCCACAACCCATTGCACTTTGGAGGAGGATCCAGTTCAGAACTACAAACACGAGTAAAAAGTGTCTAAAAACTACAAACATGGCGGATTTGCAAAACCGACGGTTAAGTAGAGAGGTTTAGATAAAGGGGTTTGAGTGACTAATAATCAACATTTAACCTGATAAAAAAATATTTATTTAATTTTATAAGTGTTATATTTCATTATATTTCACAGTAGAATTCTCCGCATGACTGGCAGATCAACGTGCTACTTCTTTTCTCTCCAGTACAGTAGGAAATTAAATTAAATCAAATGTGGAGGTTGTTAACTGTGACAAGATGATTGACAGGCCAGTTTACAGTGACAGGATACAAGTAATTATGTTACAGATCTTCCGTTAAAGAAGAAATTTTATGACATGATAGTTTGTCCCAAAACTTGTCTACTCTTCAGCTCCACATTTAAAATCATGTACTTTTTCTTCACAAAAAGAGTACATACTTCTAGGGCGTAGTATAAGTAGGTGAATTGGGATGCAGCACAGCCTACACGCCTCCAGAGGACTGGACTAGGAAGTACACAACACTAGGATGCAGCCTTCTGTTTGAGAAACACCCTATGAATGCGCTAGGTGCTAGGCATGCTAATTTAATAGTTTTTGTTAGGAAAATGGCACATTTCTAGACGAATCAGAAAGAAGAGGGGTTAGTGGGCGGAGCTTTGTGTTGTGGGCGTGGCCAAAGACACCAACCACAACGCAAGGGGGAATGCGATCAGGTCGACTGCCATAACCCTTGGCATATCACGTTAGTCAAATTAAAGTTTTTACCTAAATACAACAAGAACATATTAATACATCTTATAAACTTATTTAACAATTATGCTAACAATGGTTACTCTTACCTTTGTGTAGTATTTTGTGAAATCTTTCACAAATCAGAATACCGGTAGTAAAGTTAAGGACTCAAGAAAGGGTTAACTGATCAAAAATGTTTCATGAAATATTTCACAAATCACAAAAAGTCTATCTGAGCCTAGTATGACCTGACTAGATGACCATTTTTAAGCTTATAAGCTGATTTATCTAATGGCTTGAACCATTGTTCATTGACAGCCTGTTTGTCATTATTTCACAAGAAAAAGAAGACGGAGCAGTGAGAAAAATGTGATTGTGAAAGTTTTCACTTCAGGTTTTTTTTTATTTACGCGTTTATTGGAAATAGACATTAAACATGAAAAACGTCTTTTTTTCACATTCCTGACTAGCGGACTCAATAGGGGTTTACAGACAAGTGTTTTGCTGTGAAAAAAATAATAATCACAAATCAAGCAGGTTGTCACGTTTTGGTCTGTCATGTGATCCTGCCATGTGTTCTGTGTCATGTTGTCATTGTTTCATTGTTCACAGGTGTCCCTTGTCTAGTCATTAGTCTTGTGTATTTAAGCCCTCATGTTTTACATGTCTTTGTTAAGAATTGTTTCCTCTTACCACTGTTTGGTGAGCTCATGTTTTGAGTTCCACGCCATGCCTTTGTTTTATGTTTGATCATTTCTTGAAAAAAGCTTGGGTTCTCCAGTGGATGTTACTTACAGAATACTTGAGCTACTATGAACCCAGCGGTTGCCCTCCTGCATCTACGCCAGGGGAACGGTCCCCTGGAGACGTATGTGGAGGAATTTTGTGGACTGTGCTGCCAGGTACATTTTAACGGCGTGGCTCTAAAGGACATTTTTCGCTTTGGGTTAAGAGAAACCTTGCGCTTCGGATTGCCTGAGGGGAAAACTCATTTCTCCCTTGCGCAATATATTGACAATGCTCTTTTGTTGAGTGGCTCAACTTTTACTGTGGGTTTTGCAGACAAGAAGCCCCACAACACCACAGTACCCTCCAAGCCTGAGCCTCTTCACACCATGTCAGCCGTGCCTGTGTGATGGCCGCACACCAACTCTTGGGTTTGAGAGGCTCATGTCCCTTATGGAACCCAGGTACCGGATTACACATGAGAAGTTCTACAGAACAAAGATGCTTGATGAAACATATTCCAGAGTTTTGACAAAAGTCAAGTGTAGTGACGAAAAACAAGGCCCCATTCAAGGCCTTCACAACTGACTGTTGGTCCTCAACTACAGAGGATGAGCCTAACTGGGCATTTCATTTCTGATGACTGGTCTAGAAAGCAAGTGGTGCTAAATGTCAAGCCCATGACTGGATCACACATGGCCAGTTATATTCAAGAAATCTTCCTCAACATGTTAGGAGATTGGGATATTGCAACAGAACACACTGTTCTTGTCCTAAGAGATGGAGGAGCAACATGGTAAAAGGAATGAAACTGGCTGAACTTCCTGATTTAAGCTGCACTTCTCACACCCTTCAGCTCATTATTAACGATGGCCTATCTTGTCCTAGCTGTCCTGGACATTATTGCCATATTAAAAAGCTGTGCAACTCACTTTGTCCACTTTGTACTGGCCAAACAGAGGCTAAGAACCATTCAGGAGGAGCTGGGTCTCCCGAAGCACAACATCATCCAGGCCGTCCCAACTCGATGGAACTCAACACATGCTCCAAATGTGTGTATGAACAGAGTGAACATGGCCATATCAGCTGCTTATCTGCTACACAGTGGGACATCGTCTGTAACCTTATTGACACACTGGTTCCCATCGAAGTAGTCCCAATGGAGATGAGCAACTCTGAGTCTTCAGCATTATCCCCAGTGAGTCTGCTCTGAAGCTGAGGCTGCAGGCAGAGGGTCCATCATCAATAGGGATCAAAACTTTGTGAAAGACCATGCTTGACAGCCTGACAAAGCAGTTTTCCAAGGTAGAAGAGACAAATTCTGGTCCTAGCAACACTCCTTGATCCCGGATACAAAGCTTGTGCCTCTGCGTCTGAAGAAACACTTGAAAAAGGAAAACTGTAGCTAAAAGAGGAAGTCCTGTACTGTTCTTTTTATTTTTGTAATAATGTTTAGCACTGTTTTACTTGAGTGTTATGTTTTTTTTTTGTTTTTTTTATCCAGTATCAATTTTAAAAACTATCGGTTGATTAATCGTTATCGGCAAGTTCGGTCAAACCTAGTTGGTATCGGTAAAATCCACTATCGGTCGACCTCTATTGTGTATTTACGCCCTCATGTTTGCCATGTGTCTTTGTCAAGTATTGTTTCCTGTTCCCACTGTTTGGTGAGTTCATGTGTTGAGCTTCATGCCACTCCACGCCTTTGTTTTATGTTTGATCATTTCTTGAATAAAGCTTGGGTTCTCCAAACTTGCCTCTAGTGGACGTTACTTTCGCAGGTCAAGATGACTCTGGTTTCAGTCTTCTAAGTGTCCAGAGTCACTATGAAAAAAAAAAAAAACAGACTTAAACTATGTGAGTGAGTTCACGTGGTGTAACAGCGCAGCGCTTCTGGGTTGTACGTCAGAACGAAGGCTCACTATTGGCCAGCATCACACACATGACCAGCGTCGGCCAATAGTGAGCCTTCGTTCTGACGTACAACCCAGAAGCGCTGCGCTGTTACACTACAGGAACTCACTCAGATAAACATAGACGAAAATAAATAGTTGAATAAAGTCGTTATTTTTGTGTGGTTTTTTTTGCACACAAAAAGCATTCCCGTTGCTTGATAAACTTAAGGTTGAGCCACTGTAGTCACTTGGACTATTTTAAATGATGTCTTTACTAACTTTTCTGGGCCGGCAGATGAGATTACCTAGAAGCCTATGGAGGAGTGAGACAGCTCTCAGATTTCATCAAAAATATCTTAATTTGTGTTCTGAAGATGAACGAAAGTCTTCCGGGGTTGGAACAACATATGGGTGAGTAATTACTGACAGAATTTTCATTTTTGGGTGAACTAACCCTTTAAGGTTTAAGCTGAAGGGGCTGATATACCCCTGATATAAAACCATGACTTTATTTGCCAAATATGCAAAAACCCTCTGCAAACATCCCCTGTTTCATTAAAGACAGAATCAGTTGAATTTGGAACAACATGAGGGTGAAAACATTACAGAATTTTAATTGGTAACAATTTTTGTCACGGGCTGGTTAATCAAGGCGAGAAAAGGATCTGTTTGCAACAGTCTAAATAAGCACTAAAACACCAGAGCACTGGAGAAACCACAAGAACACCGCAAACCAGTTTAACCAGAGTACAGCAGAGAGAGCGAGTCCCAGTTCAGCTCTCCCCATTACCAGCCATACAGCGCCATCTAGTGTTGATATACAGCAACAACATTATTAGTGCATAACGCAATACACTATACATTTGCAAAAAGGACATTTCTCATAAAAGTAAAAAGTAGCCACCATTAAAGCTACTCCAATGTGTTCTACACACCTGTCCTAATGTTAGTGTGATGGATTTTTTAATTAATCAAGTTTAATTAATCAACTAACATTTGTTTTTCTTGCAGAAACGACATTCATATGCTTTTAAATGTTTCCAAACTCTTTGGGGAAAACTTGTGTGTGTGTGTGTGTGTGTGTGTGTGTGTGTGTGTGTGTGTGTGTGTGTGTGTGTGTGTGTGTGTGTGTGTGTGTGTGTGTGTGTGTGTGTGTGTGTGTGTGTGTGTGTGTGTCTGTGTAAATAACAGAAAGGGGAAGTGAAACTAGACAGATGACTAGTTCTCAAACCTTGTGATAAATAATCACAAAAACAGAGTTTGCTTGTGCCAGTGACAGAGGGAAAAGGTTGGGGCTTTTGAACCAATTGAACCAATCATATTGAAGGTAACATGTTAGTCTTATTTTGTTTTCTCGATTCTATGAAAACTGTTGTATTCGTGTTTTCTGGTGGGATTTTCAATGGAATTTGTCTGAGATCCTCCGGTCTTGCTTCGTGGGAGAGATTCCCTGAGAACTGCTCGGGAAGATCTCCTGGCCGTGATTAAAGCATTTAAAGGACATTTGCTTGAGTCTGTTTGTCAATTATTCCTGCACAGGAAGCTAGTTTAGGAAGCAAGCTAGTTTAGGGGAACAAGTTAGTTAGGTGACTATTATTGAATGGGGATGTCGATTTGTAGACGAGAGCCAGATAGACTAAAGGTCGACAGTAGACGTTCAGGGACGTCGATTTGTAGACGAGACCCAGATAGTAAGGTTTAGGGAAAAATGTACCACATTAGACACCATGGTTAATGTATGCGACTAAAAATGAAACTGTTCTCGCTTGTACACTACTACTGTTCAAAGGTTCGGGGTCAGTACAATGTTTTTTAAAGAAATGAATAGTTTTATTTCAGGTGCCAATCACAGATGTTGTCTTGCATTGCTTTATAACAACATATACATAATAATGTATAAATTTAACAGTAAATCGAATACACATTTTTAACAATATCTTGCATTTAAACTAAGAAAATAAATAAACATCTACACAGTATTAACACATGTAATCCAATCAACAACATTGTATACTTTCATAATAGACTTCAGGAATATGACAACTCTGCATAAATATACAAAGCATTTATGTACTGTTTCTCTGTGGATATGAAATCAGCGGACTGCACATTATATTACATAATTCAACTGACCACTGTCAATAATACCTTACTTGAGCTCTTTGAAATTACACAATAAAAATCATATTACTGTTGTTATATTTTCTTTTATCATCCTCCTTGACTTCAGATTTAACCTCATGTGCTTTATGAAATCTAAGATGTGCTTTGTGCAATATGACTAAACACAGCCCGAATGTTTTTACACATTTTCTCTGCTGATTTTGAGGGAAAGTCTGCAGAATTCTGAGTAATGGTTTTACACATTTAATTGAGATTAGTTTGTTGCCAAGATTACAACAATCTTAGAAGTAAAATATTATTATTATTTTAAATAAATAGTCTCTCCAGGAGTGGAAATGTGTAGAATGCTACAAATGACAGGCCTTTCAATTCTGCGGAAATCTACAGAGAAAATACAGAAAGTGGTGCAGATTTTATGCAGGTCTCAATTCTTTTACATCTGTCTGTATTTTTTTGATTTTTTTTGTATTAATCAGGTTTGTGCAAAATTCAGAACTGAAGAATTAGTTCCAGTTTAGATTGAGATTGAATTTAAATCAAAATGTGCAACAAGTTCTAATGCAGTAAAATTCAACATAGAAAAGAAGTGTCCTTCCACCCTCAGGTTATATACAACATTCAAAATAAATACAAATATTAAGGTAGAATTTAAATCTGTTTGCCACCTCAATTCAAATTCAAGGAATTAAATATGAGGGAATTGGATAGGAATAGAAAAGAGCTTGTCTCAGTTGGATAATGCATGGCAGTGATGGCATCTTTGAAGATATTAATGTGCCATCACTGCCATGCAGAGTCCAACTGAGCTTGTTCCTATACCTGTACTGAGCTTGTTCCTATACCTGTACTGAGCTTGTTCCTATACCTGTACTGAGCTTGTTCCTATACCTGTACTGAGCTTGTTCCTATAGTGCTTTACCACTTTTTGATAAGTATGATGGATAAAAAAAACAACTAAATTAAGTGCAAAAATCTCTGCAAAGACAAGTTTTTGTACACCTGCACATGATCCACAGGTCTGTATGAGTGCAGAGAGATGTTCATAAATATGCGCAAATGAAGGCATCATTTATATCATAAATCATAAATACAGTAGGGCATTATGTTAAAGAGGTCCTCTTATGCCCTTTCACGTTCATCTCTCTTCAGTGTGTAATGTTGCTGTTTGAGGATGAAAAAGCTCTGAGTTATTCTCTATATCAGAGTCAGTGTTTCTGAACTCCTGAAACGCCTCCATTGTAGTCTTGAGTTTCTTCCGGGAACGAACACGTCACAATTTTCCTCATTATGATAATTCATACGCAGAATAAAGGGGCGGGGCCTGGTTGAGTTAGTTAGTAGTGTGTTAAACTGGCGGTTATGGTAAGGGGCGGGACATTTCCCAAACACACTCGAAGCGCTCGATCAATCACAACACACTGATCCAGCCGACCAATCAGAGCACAGTGTGCTTTTCAGAAGGAGGGGCTTCATAGAGACAGGAAGTAAACAGAGCGTTACTGACAGACTGGGAAGAGAGGAGCCGCAACAATGGAGAATATGAGGAAAATAATCAACATTCAAGCAGGAAAACATGTTCTAGTAGAGCCTGAAACAACATCAAGACTTAAAGGGCATAATAGGTCCTCTTTAATGTTGCAAAAAGCTTGTCAGTCCATGATTACGAGTTGTCCATTGTACTCTTAATTTTGGCTCTTGTTTTGGAGCGCGTGTTGACCTCTGATGTTGATGGTGTCGGGGACGCAGCAGAATGCAGCTCAAATGGGGGATCTTCCTCCTTTACGGTCTCGTCCTCACATTCGTCGTCCATCTCCATCTGATGTTTTGTGCAGTGTTTCTCAAAGGTGGACATCTTCACGAATATTTTGTTGCACACCTTGCAGTGGAAGAGCTGCTCTCCGTTGTGTAAGTGCAGTTTGAGCTGCAGATAAGAGGATTGAGCGAAGGTCCCGGAGCAAACGCTACAACAGAGCGTCCCGCCGCCCTGGTGGCTCTTCTCGTGCTGCTTCAACATGGACACCGACCGGAAGCCCTTCTGACACGTGGCACACACGAACCTGCCCTCACCCAACTCCAGAGCCTGGTGGTTGAGCAGGTGTGCTGACGTGCGGAAGGCCTTCCCACACTTGTCACACTTAAAAGGGCGCTCGCCTGTGTGCAAGCGCAGGTGTATTACAAGCCCGGCCTTTTGTGTGAAAGCCCTGTCGCACTGTGTGCATTTGAAGGGCTTCTCGCCGGTGTGGAGCCTGCGATGGGTCTTCAGGTGCGAGGCACGGCCGAAGCTCTTGTTGCAGTCGGGGCACTTGAAGGGCTTCTCGCCGGTGTGGATGGTCTTGTGGCGCAGAAGTTGGGACGACTGCATGAACATTTTGGAGCACACACTGCATTTGTACTTCCTCTCTCCGGAGTGCGATCGCATGTGCAGAGACAGGTGGGACGAAGAGATGAAGGTCTTGGAGCAAAGCCGGCAGGTGTGAGGCTTTTCCCCGGCATGGCTGCGTTTGTGCAGGACCAGACGAGAAGAAAGAGAGAAAGATTTGTCACAGTAGGGGCATTTGTAGGGCTTGTCTTCTGTGTGCAGTCGCTGGTGTTTGGTGAGCATGGAAATCTGGGTAAAAGATTTGTCACACAGGCCACAAGGGTGAGATCGAGGCTTGGACGAGTGGGACATGCCGAATGATTCAAAAGTCCATCACACCTAATGACAAAAACATTGCCTGAGTTAACCAATGATTATACAGTGAGTTCAAGATGTATTACAGGTGTAATTGAGAGTCAGCATCCATTGGCGGTCTAAATGTCCACTAATTTATTCTAAACAAGTCTGAGAACTAGAGCAAATGGAATAATCAACTCTTTACTAATGTATACTAATGTATAAGAACTTAGAATTGTCAAAAGTACCTACTTTACTAACATTTTAACAATGTGACGATACCAGCATTTCCCTCTAGCATTTTGAGCGCTGTTGAACGGATTCTTAAACACCTCTGATTGGCTACAATGATCAACGCTTCAAACACATGTTGTCTTTGACGCACAGATACACACCAGAGCGTTTGAAAGCGGCGTCTATCAGTAGATATATTGGGGATCAGTTGATAGACACCTGCTTTTAAACGCTACATGTGTGCATCTGAGTAAGCGCTCGGTGAAGAGCGTCAAAGATATTATTGCTGATCATTGTAGCCAATCACAGACATATCTGTTGAGCATGAGAACGCAATGGCCAATCAGAGACATATGTTGAGCATGTGAACGTAATGGCCAATCAGATGTGTTTAAGAATCAGTTCAACAGTGCTCAAAATACTAGAGGGAAATGCTGGTATCATCGCATTTTTAAATTTCAGTACCAAGAAGTCAGTACTATTTGACAACACTATAAGAACGATTTAAAGAGATATGCAAATGAGGCAACATCATTTGTTTCTGCCAAAATAGAAAACAAATATTATTTTCCTGCATAACTAATAACAATGGAATAATCCAGTTAACAGGGAACGTTCGCAGAACTTCCAATGTTAATATAATGTTAGTTTAAATTTATCTGGTCTTTAATAATGTTCTCAAAACATAAGCACAAAAACATAATTTATACATCATTTATGAGACGTTTCCAAGGTTTTGGTTGGACGTTTGTCTAACATTTTTTGTTTCGGGACGTTCAGAGAACATTCAAAAGTAACGCTGCTTGAAAAGTGATGAAATGTAATGTTCTCTGAATGTTCGCATAACCAAGAAAATACATTTTAGAAAAACTGGATGTTTTGAACGTTCATAGAAAATGAATAAATAAAGTTTATTCTTAATGGGAATGTTAGCAAAACGTTCTTAGGACATAATTTTGTTAGCTGGTGGATAAATCTTTCCAACCAATCAGTTTGATGTAAACATAAGGTTTGGTATTTATGTAACTGTATTATGATTGCATTTAAATTGCAAATATTTCATCACATAGTCAGATGTTTAACCAGTGGCCTTTTTATGAAGGGCTCTTAAAAGTGTGAAATATTTTTCCTTATCTGCTTCATTTGACGTCTCAGCTGTTTGTTGCCAATGGCAGCAGTTACAGTATCATAATATTACATAGACTTTCTTATTTCAAATTTAGCTAAAACACTAAATAACTCAAAATTAATAAATGATTTAATAAAGGAGGGGAGAATTAATTTACTCTACACACAGTAGCCAACATGAGGATCTCCATTCATTTTAAGTTTGGAGATATGTTTGAAACTTGGAAAGATAATAACGCATTATTTATATTTTATAGAATAATCTGTAGCAAAACCAGATCATTAAAATTGCCTTAAAAACATATTATAGTTTTATATGGTTGAGGACAGCAGGTTTGACAACATTTTACACATTTCCTTCCTGGAAAATTGCCTCAAAAACCGCGACTTGTCTTGACACATCCAAAACATGATGCAGCAAATAACCTTAGCTGAGTATGTCCGCTAATAACTGGGCGTGGAATAAAGTCTGTATGCCCAACAGAGATGTTTTCCCCACAAAAGACAAGCAAACATGACTTACGCCAGAGGAAACATTTCTTGATGGCTGAAATACTTGATACAGATTTCCTCATTTCACCCTGTTCGTGATTGACGTTACGCAACATCCAAGAATACAGAAATGCAGACTCACCGCTTTCACCAGTTTCCGCACAGAACACCATCACTCCCTGAACTGAAGCTTTACAGAGTATCTCGTTACATTATTCAGTGCACAAGAGTCAGACTCTGGTTATGGTGAGATAAGCTAATTCACCACAGATGAACGGACATGGATGTAGAATATGGCGCCATGAAATACACGTCAGCATTTTCAGGTTTTTGGCGAAAATCACACGAGCTGACAGCGATATTATCAGTAGATGTAAACAAAGGGAAATCAGTTACTCTCTTTCATGGTGGAAGCCATACAGAAAGCAGCCTGGACACTGCTATCAAAATAAAAGTAGCCTAATTATTTATAATTATATTTAAGGTAGTTAGCCTATAAATCCCCTTGAGTAAATACAGATTCCAGGATGTTATATTTTTTACAGTTTTTTTGTAAGGTAGGCTTACTCATAATACATAAAAAAATGGATCTCTTTCTAACATTTTAAAAAGCTTTCAGAATCCTTGTTTCTTTCTTTTCGATTTTGAAGAGTGACTAGTATAAGCCTGTTCTTTATTTTTCCGCCTGATCTAGGTTTCATTTCCTCGAAATTATCCATGGTTTTACTACGAACAGTTAAAAACAACAAAAAACGGATATGGTGGTTAAACAGCTATTTTGAGTGAAAACTGGTTTATGAACTAGTGAAGGAGGGGTGTAAGTTTCGTTTTCGTTAAACAGGATCTTTCTAGTGAACAGAAACCTAGAGAATCTGCTCGCGCTGAGCGGTTTATTATCAGACTCATTCTGATCGCTGGATTCACTCTGCATCAGGACCAGTGAAGGTAGGAGATAGCCACATGTAGAAGTTTAGAAGTTTTTTAAATGTTACTAATATAATACAATACTATAATGTAATAGGCAATAATATAACTCAACAATATAGCATAACTTATGTGTATTTTTATTTAATAAGTAGCCTACAAAATAGGGTTCATAAAAATGGCTTTTTTTATCACAAGTATGAATAAACTATTTTACATAGCAGATTTTTATATATAGTCCACAATTGTTTTGTTTTTCTGTTTTTTTTTTTTGTTTGTTTTTTTTTGTCTTCTGGAAACATGTCTTTACAAACCATCTTTAAATGCTTTTAATAGTTACCTACCTGTTGTCGAGGTTCAAGTGCTTTAAGACATTTAAAGGAGTAGTTCACTTTAAAATGAAAATTCTGTCATCATATACTCACCCTCATGTTGTTTCAAACCTGTATGAATTTCTTTCTTCTGCTGAACAGAAAGGAAGATATTTAGAAGAATATCAGTAACCAGACAGTTTCTGGTCTCATTGACTTCCATAGTAGGAAAAAAATATACTATGGAAGTCAATGGGACCCAGAAACTGTCTGGTTACTGATATTCTTCTAAATATCTTCCTTTCTGTTCAGCAGAAGAAAGAAATTCATACAGGTTTGAAACAACATGAGGGTGAGTATATGATGACAGAATTTTCATTTTAAAGTGAACTACTCCTTTAAGTACATGCATTAAAAAATATTGTATTTAGCAACCACGTAAGCACATTAATCAGAGATTAAAATAAAAGATTTCAGCAATTTCAGGTAGGCTAATTTACCACAGAAATGGAATGATTTGCACTACACTGGTTTTGCTTTGCAGAGAAAAACTGGTTTAAAATGTAAAATTTTGATTGAAACCACTGGTTCTTGAGGAAAAGGTGTTCAGAATGAGATCGAACATATGATTTGAACATTGAATGTGTGTATGCAAGTGGTAAAGAGCCAAATGGGAGCACTGTGGATATTGGGGGTGGAGCTTAGGGTGCTGTTGTTGTAAACCGATGAGAGAGAGAGAGAGAGAGAGAGAGAGAGCACGAGGTTGGATCTCAAAGTTAGGGAGGAAGTTAGGGAAGTCATACAGTCACTGTTGGAAAGGTGCCAATAATCAGAGAATTTTGGAAATCAAAGAATGTGCTGGAGGATTTTTCTGAAGAACAGCGGACAGTTTCACTACTAGACTCATGAACAACCATCACAAAACATGAAAACAGTCGTAGATCAACCAACAACACACAGTATAAGATTCAAGTGTGCAGAATGTAAACTTCTGAACTGGTTCAGTTGTGTAAATTCAGTAATTATTTTCTCTTGTGGACTATATGGAAAAATCTGTTATGCTGTTTAGCTTGTTCAGGGCAGTACAAAATAAAGAACAAAATGCAATTTTTATGATCCTCTAATTTTAATGATTAACATTTAGCAGACAATCTTAATTTTATGAGCAGAACTGTGTTTTGGAGGCCACAGGAGACCCAAGAAAGCAATGCAGTGTTGTAACAGTTTCCACAGAATAACTGTTCAAAAAGTTGGCTTCTTTTAATAATTTGGTGAATTTTAAAGTAAATTATAGTTTTTTAAACAGTTAAAAAATGTATCCACACAGGAGAATGTAAAAGAAGAACAATGAGTTCAGCATCGAGGCAAAAGAAGAAAAAGAAGTATGTGGTTTTATTCACTACATGTTTTTGTTACGATTATGTCCAGTTTTATTCCTGTTTGCCTGTGTTCCCCTTTGCTAGTTTGCATGTTTTTTGACTGCATGTCTGCATGTTTTGTGTTCCTGGTTATGTTAATTAGCCCTGTCTGCAGTTAAAGTCCCACTGAGTGTCTTGAATGTGTTGACCTAATGTCCACTGAAACATATTGATCAGCTCCTCCCCTTTTTTAAATAGCCAGTAGTGTTTAGTTTAAATCACAGCTAAATAACCGTTTCTCCTGCTAATCTCCTTCAAATCGCTTTAAAATACAGCATTCTGTGCAGATTTCAAATGGGTCTGGTAAGTTTTCTGGTCTTTGCCGACTCTGTGTATCGTGTCTCTAGCCCGGAGCAGACTGTGTGTGTCTAACACTAATGTGAAACCAGACTTCATTCGCCCCAATGAGAAGCATATTTACACAGTCTGAATCGTTCCCTATCCCCTAAATTATAGTGCACTATGTGCTGCAGCTTCTATTTATAGTGTAGGAGGCGGAGCTTCAGATTCTAGAGAGCATTTGATTGGACAGAAAATCTGATGAGAAGCCGAAGTGCAGTGATGTCATCAAAATCATTGATCCATATTGGAGGAAGTGAGAGGCTATAAGTTCCCTTTCAAGGGAACTCGCGCTGCATCGATCGACGCTTAGGGAACGCTTTGCGTGACGACATCTTGAAGCACAAGGCTTGAAGCTATCTCACTTGCTTATGAGTCGGTCGGACAGACTTCCCCTATGGCTGTCCGCTCCCATTCTACTAGGAGTATGCGGCCTCCAAGGCCCTTATGACAGGAGTTGCTCTCCAAGATGTTTGTGATGCGGCAGGGTGGTCCTCACCGCACACATTTGTAAGGTTCTACAATTTGGACTTGGACTCTACACCGGGATCTCAGGTGCTCTCGTCCTAGTGCTGCTTCTCGCGATTTCACACTGGACAGACATTTGTCGCTATGGTGGTACTGGTGTAAACCTTCCCTTAGCATCAATCGACGCAGCGTGAGTTCCCTTGAAAGAGGGAACGAGACTGCGTCACCTTCCATATCTCCTACGTGGCTGTCAGCGACTATTTCAGGCATTTACGAAGCTAGCGCGGCTCTGTTTTGGGCAGGCTTTATACTTCCTGGTTCATGATGTCACCCGGTTCTGACGCGCCGTCACACCATTGGACTGATTTTACATGTGCTTCAAGACGTCATCATGCGAAGCGTTCCCTCAGCGTCGATCAACGCAGTGTCTCGAGGTTACAGATGTAACCGAGGCGTTTTGAATGCTTAGCCTTTAGCTTCTAAATGCAAATTGCACAAACACACTAGTAATTGATGATATAAAGGCCTTTCAGCCATGATTTACAACTTAGCAAACCATATATTAATTGTGTGTAATGTACTGTATATTGTAAATATATAAACACTGTAATATATACTGTATATGTATATTACAGTGATTCACCATCTATTAAGTTAACTGAACAATATGACGCTAGTAACTATGTTTAATTAGTGCTGTTTTTACAGTTTTAAAATTCTCAAATAAACAGATAATTTCACCCCCTGTTCTAAAGTGAAAGTTATATACTCATTAATTATGGCACTTTAAGTTGAGTGATAATTGGATTTATTAACCCGAATAAGCAAATAATCATGGCTAAACTGCCACTAATACAGTACTAATAAAGATGTTCTAAAGGTTATTATTCACACTTTTATTTTGTTTAGAAGTTATTCTGCAACATGATCTCATGAGAATATTAATTTTAGTGTGGTTCACATACATTTACCTGTTTTCATACACTGAAACGTATATAAAAAGCACTAAAAAACATTTCACTCTGTTCGTGACTTCTGCTGCAAACTCGTTTCGAAGGATTATGTTAAACAAAACTACACTTTAAAACCTTAAAAAAAAACATTTCTGTAATCGTTTAAACATTATTCATCATGTAATACTCATTTTGTTTGCCGTGGGACACAAACAGTAATATATAAAATAACTTTCAGCAGCACAAAGTAAACATAGTTACTAGCTTCATATTATTCAGTTAACTTAATAGATGGTGAATCACTGAAATATAAAGTACATTACTGCACAAAAATAATACATGGTTTGCTAAGTTGTAAATAATGGCTAAAAGGCGTTTACTGTACATTCAGTTAATCATTAATTACTAGCTTATTATGCGGATACTTTAAATGTTTAATAAATTGTAAATAATGATTATAATATGTTAAGTTAATCATCAATTACTAGTGTGTCCATGCTTAACTAATACATTATTGTGGACAAGTTAATCAATAATTATTTGTTACAGTATTTTAAAACGAAAAACATGATAACTCTCTAGTTATTACTGAAGTCATTGTAAGCTTTTGAAGCTTTTGGATGAAGCTTACAATGACTTCAGTAATAACTAGAGAGTTATCATGTGTTTTTCACTTTAGAATACTGATTGAAATAATTAGTAATTTCTTCTGAAGGATTTGGTCATACTTGAGTCATCATTAATTATACATTGTGCATTATTCACATTAATTAAGAACCTGTATATAGTAGTTTTTAGTAACAAATAGTCTACCTCATTCAACTGGGTGTTATTACTTACTAATTCATTCATCAGAGTTTCTTGTTAGTTTATAATAGTTACTAGAGTGTTAATAATGCGTAATTTAATTGGTACGGTGTAGTTATTCTTTAATGACATAACATTATTCTAAAATGTGACAATTATATCTTCTAAATGTGAATTTTGTCATTGTTTTGGATTTACTAAAAGTAAAAAAAAATATCGTCGTTGTTATATTGTGGTTGTGTTATATTTCCTGAAGATACCTAAGTGTCACAATGTGGCTGTAATGTGCACATGATGAAGAAGATAATAATCTAAATCTTTATTACATCCAAACAAGGAATTGATTAAAGATTTTGATTATTATCTCCATCGTCATGCGTGCATTACAGCCACGCTGTGACAGTTTTATGCTTAATCCCATTACTAATATGGTGGAGTGGAGTGTAAATGTATTAACTAACATGAACTAACCATGATCAATACATTTGTTACTGTATTTGTTAATCTTTTTTAACGTTAGTTAATAAAAATACAGCTTTCTGTTGTTGGTTCATGTTAGTTCACAGTGCATTGACTAATGTTAACAAGATTTTAATAAAGTATTTATTAGATTAATAAAGATTAATAAATGCTGTATACGTGCAGTTCATTATTAGTTCATGTTAACTAATGTAGTTAACTAATGTTAACTAACGAACCTTATTGTAAAGTGTTACCAAATGTCTTTTAATAATAAAGCAAACTCGAGGTGCAACAGTGCATGCGTACAACAAACACGAACACACACACAAACATCAACCGACAACTGAAGAGTGAAACAGAGCAACTTAAATACACACTGATGATGTAAGGCAGCATTATGGCTGCCCTCAAAGGGCCGATTGTAACTGTAAGACTTTTAAAATGTTAATATATTGTCTCTTTATTTGATTATTACTTATTTAAGTTACAAATAGTGTATATGCATTTGCAGGGGTGTTTCTAGGTTTTAAAAAACATCAGGGGATGAGCCCGAAACATCAGGGGCTGGGTAATAATGATTTGATAAAGATAATATTGTATTATTGTATATATGCAGGGGCAAACTGGCTCAAAAATTCAGCCTTGGCACTGTAGCCACACCAGCACATATAACCACACAGTCATGCGTATTCAAATGTGAGGTAGTTAGGGGGGTTCGGGGACATGCTCCCCCGATAAAATTTGGATTTCTCGGACCTACATATGTGCATTTTAAGGTGATTAAAGGCCAAAATTTTTTAGATAACAATAGCTTTAAAAGCATGTCAGTGGGCAGTAGCATAAATTATTTGTCAAGATAACAGATTCTTAAAAATGAGAATGAGGATAAATGTTGCAATGAATGATCCACACTACAAAATGGAAATGCAGAATGTTTCTGCTTATTGTTGACAATACACAATCACATATTCCAAACGGGAATGGCCTTAAATGAGAAATCTTTCAAGGATTATTTTGCATAGATGTTACATTTCAATCAAAAACCAGTGCAATCTTTTTAAAACTAATCAGTTTAAAGTTCAATTGTTCACTCATAAAGACAGTCACTTGTCGCCACCTACTGGCTTAATGATGCAAGTGGCGCAAACACAGACAAGCGGAGTGATACAAATGGTGAAAAGGCTAATACTGGTACCTATTTTAAAATATTATAAAATATCAATATATTATTATAATACTTCAATCAGTTCTATGCAGCAGAATCAGATTTAACATAATTTTTTTTACCAATTGTCAAAATAAAGTAGGCCTGCCGCCTATAGTACTACAAAGCTATTTTTATCAGAGCATGAGCAGAGCAGGGAGAGGACCAGTGAATGAGAGAATCGTGATTTGTGTAATTTTACCAGTGTTGCCCAGCATGGCTATACACCATGTTACAGCACAGTACTGCTATTGCAAAAAGAAACAAGTCCAGAGAAATTTCATGTCGGCACGTTTTTTAAGCGGACTTTGCCTTTCCGATGAGCGTGAGCAGAACTCGCAACACACACACACACACACACACGGAGGTTGCTTGCGGAACATTGAGCAGAACGAGCGGAGAGCACAGCGCACACACACAGCGGAACCGAGGGGAACGGAACGAAGTTATGCATCTTCGGAAGCGGACTCGCACGCAAAGTCATAAAACACGCTGAGCCAGAGTCAAACCATCGCCGAACACGGAGGGGCGCGGCGGCTTTTTAGTATCTTTCGGCCAAAAAACGAAAATATTATTTTCGGCAGCCTAAATTTTGTTGCATCCCTAATTTTAAGACACCCATATGCTCTCGCAATATAAAATGTGGCGGGCTGGATTTGGCCCGCGGGCCTTGAGTTTGACACGTGATGTAAGGGATAATGTAGAGCGAGGCGGTTGTTATAGCGAATACAACCCCGACAGGCTGATCGGGACCCTGACGCGAAGCGGAGCTTGAATCAGCCTGAAGGGGTTGTATTCGCTATAACAACCGCCTCACTCTACATTATCCCGCTTATTACATGGCTACCCACCAAATAAATCAATAATTTGACACAAAATATTGATTTAAAAAGGAGTTTATTGATTTAAAAACGATTGTATTGCTTCCGCTAAAGAAAATAGTCCGTTCCGGCTCTACGGTTAGAATCCTGCGTCCATAGCAACGCTCTGTTTTTCATGGCAACGTGTTTTATACTTAGCAGCGTCTGTTATCAAGAAATAACACACCGCATTCTACATAAGAATTCAACCAAGCCATGTAATAAGAGATGATAACGAACAGGTGTGATGATTAGATGATTGTGCATGACAACTGATAACTGGTGGGAAACTGAGACAAAGAAACACGTGAATGATGAAAACAAACTGAAAGTCTGGGAAAACAGAAACTAAGAACTAACAAAACTGAATAGACGTGACAATTACATGAACCTTGAATTTGCTCTGTATGTGTTTTGTGCAGTTTGTGATTAACTTTACATTGTTCAATGCAGAAATAAATTTGGTGCGACGTCTCCACCATTCATTGATTACTTGAAAGAAATTTTGAGAAGGTACCCAGATGGAGGACAAATATTGAAGGTAGGCTAAAAAAACAACATTTACATATTGCCTGAATACTTTCACAACATTGTTAAATGGTATGTATCTTAAATATCTCATCGTATCTGTGTTTAATATTAATCCTGTAACGTACCAGGAGCTGATCCAGAATGCAGATGATGCAGGAGCTTCACGTGTGGTGTTTATTCATGACGAGAGGCATTATGAGACTCAGAGCCTGTGGACTGAAGAGCTCGGAAAGTATCAAGGTATTTGTGTTGCAAACAGATTTAAATCACACTAGACTTAAACTTTATAAAATTACTGTAGAGCCCGCCACAAAGGATATTACAGTCTAGGGTTTTACATTTGTCCTCATTCATATGTCACAACCATGAAGAGTTTTGCAACTACACCTTCTGCCTTTTTTTAATGGGAAGCGAGTTTTGAGCTCTGAAATTTACAGTATGTTTTTATATTAAAAACAACTTTTTGGCAGCGGCTTTTTGCACTGAGTGAAAATAGCATAATTTCTTAGCGATAGATGATATTTACACCGTGCAAGTAGCAATAGATTCTAATTACACTACAATAAGTGTACATAGTATTTAGACGGTATGCAATTATAACATAGAGTGTAAATTATTATATTTATTAAAATTATTAAATGGATGCTGCCTTATTGGGACAATAAAGCCGTCTCTACACCGACCCCTAACCCTAAACACTTTATTTTTAAACACAAGTTAGACACTTTATTTCCGCTTTTCGAATGTTGTCTTCATTTTTATTGAATATACATGCCTTTCCGATTTGATGTGCGATGGGAAAAGGAAGTAGAGCGAGTTCGGCAAAAGGTGGAACTTTGGGTTTTTTGGAAATTTAGGTCAAAAGTGATTGTTGATTGGACATTGATTATAATTGGCAGCTTAGCTGATTTAAGAGCAACCAAAATAATAAATTAGACCCACTTTGCCATTAATAACTGACATCTGTGCTTCTCTCTTGAAAAGCTCCAGTCACCAGTATTGTGTCTCAAAACTCTTTGTATCTCAAAATCACAGTTTTGTCCTAAAATAAAATAAAATGAGCTGGAAATAAGGGAATTCAGTAAATACAGTATGGGAGACATAACTCATTCTTCTCTGTCATGACCAGTATTTGTCCAGATACTGAAAGTCTTTTCTGCGCTATAGGCAAAGTGTGTTATTTTCAAAGTTGTTTGGTCAGTTTTGTTTGATCATCTGTTTGTATCTTTGATCGCAGGACCGGCTCTCTATGCCTTCAATGATGCAGCCTTCACAGAGGAAGACTGGGAGGGAATCCAGAGAGTTGGCAGAAGCATCAAGCAGGATGACCCAACAAAAGTCGGGAGATTTGGGATCGGCTTCAACTCTGTTTATCATATTACAGGTGAACTAGACTTACAAGTTACTAAAACTAAGTTACTAAAATGCAAACCTTAATAGAATTATGTACAGAAATAGACTGTTACAGAATACAGTAACCTTTTTTATTGGCTAGTCTATTATTAATAGTAAAATGTATATGCTTATTTCCCATTTTTTTACATTTAGATTTTCTTTTCCATCATCTACTGTAACACTCGCTTAAATTTAAATTTAAATTTAATCTTTAAATAAAACTAAAAGAACATAACACTCTTGAATATAATATTTAATAAATATCAAAACAGTACATAATGTTCTGATTCCTAAATTCATTTGAAGCATTACAAACAATTTGTTTTATATTAGTTTTATCTTTAATCTATTTAGGCAAAATAGTGGAGAATTGTAATAAATGTAACTCGTTCTCTTACAGCATTTAAAAAAAAAAACACTTTATACACAAAGATCGCAGAGGACCCCAGATAATTGTTGTTCAACATTCACTGCATATTAAAACATCACACTCTTACTTGATCTGGACAAACTGAATATCATTAGAAATATTTAAGACTCCAGCTTATATATATATATATATATATATATATATATATATATATTTAAGAATTAATGGCACCCCTGGTAAATATGATCAAAAATGGCTATAAAAAATAAATCTGCATTGTTTATCCTTTTGATCTTTCATTCAAAAAATTCGCAAAAATCTCACCTTTCATTGAAGTAAAATAATTGAAAGTGGGGAGGAAATCACATTATAAAATAAATGTTTTTCTCCAAAACACGCTGGCCACAATTATTAGCACCCTTTTATTAAATACTTTTTGCAGCCTCCTTTTGCCAAGATAACTGATCTGAGTCTTCTCCTATAATGCCTGATGAGTTTGGAGAATAACTGACAAGAGATCAGAGACCATTCCTCCAAACAGAATCTCTCCAGATCCTTCAGATTCACAAGTTCATGTTGATGCTTCTTCTCTTCAGTTCAGCCCACTCCTCTTCTATAGGGTTTAGTTTAGGGAACTGGGACGGTCATGACAGAAGCTTCATTTTGTGCTCAGTTACACATTTTTGTGTTGATTCTGTTTGTTTTGGACCGTTGTCCTGATGGAAGATCCAACCACGGCCCATTATAAGATTTCTAGCAGAGGCGGACAGGTTTTGATTATTTATCTGTTGGTATTTGCTAGAATCCATAATACCATGTGTCTGAACAAGAAGTCCAGGACCTCCAGCAGAAAAAATAGGCCCACAACATATAAGATCCAGCAGTGTATTTAACCGTAGGCATGGGGTACTCTTCATCCCTGTTTGCACCAAACACATCTGATGGGTTTGCTGCCAAAAAGCCCTTTTTTTTGTTTCATCTGACCACAGAATCCGTTCCCTTTAGAAGATCCAGTCGTGTCTGACAACTGAATATGCTGGAGTTTATTTTTGGAGGAGCCAGGAGAATTTTTCTTGAAAACCTTCCAAACAACATGTGGTGATGTAGGGGTTGTTTGATCATTTTTTTAGGCTTTCTGACCCCCAATTAAGACGATATAGACACACGTCCAATTCCTGGCAGATTCGTAACATCTTTAGTTGATTGGAACTTATTAATTATTGCCCTGATGGTCAAAATGGGTGTTATTTAGCTATTTTCTAACATCCACTTTCTATTTTGTGAAGCTCAACAATCTTTTGCTGCACATCAGAACTATATTCTTTGGTTTTACTCATTGTGATGGATGATGATTAACCCATTTAATCCCAAATTTTTCCCAGAGATGAAATTTATGAGTTTGTGTGGTATTTGCAAGTATATTAAACAATCAATGTCAATAATGTAAAAAAATATTTGAAAAGTCCATGAAAATAAGAGTTTTATCTCTGGTCACAATTGTGACCGGTGGTAGAACACAGGGAGTCTAAGTCTATGGGGTATATAATAAATTAAAAATCTCCAGAAATTAGTTTGAAGACAGAATTAAATTGTTGAAGTGATTTATTCGATTAACAAATAGTTAAACATTGTCTGGCCCAGTTTAAAAAATGACAAAATAGCAATCCTATGCAGCAACATGGCACAAATATTTTAATTAAATTATGATGAAATAATAAATTATAGGAAATTGCTTAGAATGCAATCATTATAAATGATGCAAAATACTTATAATTACAAAATGAAAAGAAAAAAACGTACAGAAATAAAATAAATTAATTAAAATAAACAAATTAAAATAAACAAATGATTAAAAATTAGCCTATGGTAGGAAACATGTAACAATGCCAAGGAACATGTAACAATTCATGAATAACAGGAAAGCATCACAAAAATTATCAATCAACAGTCACAACTGTGTGCTGGTGTGGAACTCATTATATATCACCTTCCTAAAGAAATAACAGTGGAATTATATATATATTTTTTAAATCACAACTGTGTCCTGCCTACCTGTGTTTATCAGCCAGTGGGCAACACCATCAAACCTGGGTATATCAGTCACAGCAGCTGACATTGAGGATGGCCTCCCTTGTCCTTTTGGTGCAGTACCAAATATTTTCAGGAGACTTTGGGCAACTACTTGCTGAAATCCAAGGAGATCATAGTCACAATTCATGACATCTCTGTGGAACAGCCAACTGTTGATCACAGCACTGTGTAGAGTCCAGGCATGTCATGCTTGAAGTTGCATCCACCTGGAACACCAGCTTGTTCAGCCAAACCCATCACTACACTCGGCCCATGACCTAACCCAGTCTCTGGAAGACAGAGCATATGCAGCTCCAGCAGCCATATCACCCTGTAGCCCAAGAGTGGTCTCCCACTGAAGCTAAGCAGGGCTGAGGCTGGTTAGTACCTGGATGGGAGGCCTCCTGAGAAAACCAGGAGTTGGTGCTGGAGGAGGTGTTAGTGAGGCCAGCAGGGGGCGCTCACCCTGTGGTCTGTGTCGGTCCTAACACCCAAGTGTAGTGACGGGGACACTACTGCCAAAGAGCACCGTCCTTCGGGTGAGAATAACGGTGCTCAGAGAGTCACTCTGGGGTCATTAAAAATCCCAGAATGTCCTTCGAAAAACAGTAGGGGTGTAACCACGGCATCTTGGCCAAATTTGCCCCTTGGCCTCTGTCCATCATGGCCTTCTAATCATCCCCATATACTGACTGGCTTCATCACTGTCTCCTCTCCACCAGTAAGCTGGTGTGTGGTGGGCGTTCTGGTCCAATATTTACATTTACATTTATTCATTTAGCTGACGCTTTTATCCAAAGCGACTTACAATTGCTATATATGTCAGAGGTCGCACGCCTCTGGAGCAACTAGGGGTTAAGTGTCTTGCTCAGGGACACATTGGTGTCTCACAGTGGATTCGAACCCGGGTCTCTCACACCAAAGGCATGTGTCTTATCCATTGCGCCACACCACCACCAATATGGCTGCCGTCGCATCATCCAAGTGGATGCTGCACATTGGTGGTGGTTGAGGAGATTCCCCCTTCCATATGTGAAGCGCTTAAAGTACCCAAGCGCTTTATAAATGTAACAAATTATTAATTATTATTATTATTATTAAGTGAATCCAAAACTTGACTTAAAGTCAGTCTGAAAGAGAGTTCATAAAAATAACACAGAATTACATATGGGGAACATAGACTCCCTGTGTTCTACCACCGGTCACTATTGTAACCGTCTTCATTTATCTGCAGTTTCACAACAGAATAAAGCATGTATTAATTTAATTTCAATGTGTATGTATAGGTAACCCTTTCATGATGATATGTGCAAAAAATGTATAAGCTATTCAAAAAGGAACTTAGTATTCTTACCTGTCCTTTCTGAGCTTTTATGTCATCCTTTCGTTAAGACGACAGTACCAAGAAATAAATGTGTGTGGTCACATAACCAAACAAACTAATCATGTTAGACCTGCCATAAACTCTTATAGACATCTTACATTTTCATTATATATGAATATGTACTTCATAATATGAGTTACTTTTGAATTTCACACTAAAATATGCAAAGAAAAATTGTGGTCACAATTGTAACCAGTGGGATTAAATGGGTTAAGGGAATTCAGCCTTTGTGTTTCCTCATATTTAAACTCCTGTGAAACAAGAAGTCATAGCTGGACAATTTCATGTTCCTAGTCACCCTGGTGTGCTAAATAAAGGTAAATATTAATGGGAATATACTTCAGAGATATTTTACTCATAAAAAATCTAGGGGTGCCAATAATTATGGCCAACATGTTTTGGAGAAAAACATTTATTTCATAATGTGATTTCCTCCCCACTTTCATTTTTTTAGTTCAATGAAAGGTTAGATTTTTGCAAAATGAGTATCTCTATATTGAAATCGAGTTTTTATGTGAAAGATTTGCTTTGTTGTGCATTTTAGTCATATTACAAAATAATTTATTGAGGCCAAACATAAAATAACATTACAAACTGTCACTTCACCACGTGACAGCAGCATGCAAGCAGGCTCCTGATTGGTTAACGCGGCGCGAATTGATGCAGAAGTTCAGATTTTTCAACTCGGGCGGCAGACGCGAATTCGCGTCAAACGCTTGAATGCACAAATAGCACTATAAAATCATTCGCGCTTAACGCGCCAGACGCTCAATTCGCGTCATTCGCGCGAACTTGACGCGCGAATGAGGCGAATTCGCGTCTACCGCGCCGCGCTAAACGCCTCACGGTGCGTGTCCACTACAGCGGCAAAATTCCGCTCAGTGCCGCTGGCAACGCTATAACGTCTCCGCTTTGGGGTGTGTCTGTTACGAGTGTGTTTAATCTAAGTTTTTTACAACACACACACAGTATAATCATTAGAGATGCACGCGATTACATTTAGAAATAGACCAGCTTTGTTTCCAAATGCACCAAGCAAAGATATCCTTTCAATTGTATAAACTTTTATAAAACCAGCCAATATAATTACAATAAACACATCCAAAATGAAATATTTAACATATAACAACTGCAAAGCCTCTAATTCGTAAACAAAACGATTTACGTACTAAATTCAGCAATAACACCGGCACAATTTGCATATGTTTAAACTCTCAAGACAGACGTCACATCCCGAACCTCACAGCAATTGGCTGCCGACCGCGTTTTTCGCTTGATATTTGCATAAAGTCGAGAACTGCCCAACCTTTTGACGCTCTCGGTCGCTCTCAACGCTTTCTCCGGTCCGCTGTCAATCCCAAAATGCACTGCGCGAGCGTGAAGCTCGACTTCCATAGGAATGAATTGAAAACGCTCACTCCGCTCCGCTCGCACCGTGCCAGTGGACACGCACCGTCATTCGCGCCGCAGGAATTTTTTACGCGCGTAACGCGTCTTTGCATTGACTTACGGTGCGTGTCCACTACAGCGGCAAAAGTCCACTCAGTGCCGCTGGCAACGCTATAACGCCTCCGCTTTGGGGTGTGTCTGTTGCGAGTGTGTTTGATCTAAGTTTTTTTCAACACACGGACAGTATAATCATCAGCGATGCACGCGATACATTTAGAAATAGACAAAGCTTTGTTTCCAAATGCACCAAGCAAAGATATCCTTTCAGTTTTATAAACTTTTATAAACCCAGCCATATGTAATCACAATGAACACATCCAAAATAAAATATGTAACATACATAACAACTGCTAAGTGTCTAATTTGTAAACAAAATGATTTACGCACTACATCCAGCATAAACTCCGGCACAATTTGCATATTTTTAAACTCTCAAAACAGACGTCACTTCCCGAACCTCACAGCAATTGGCTGCCGACCGCGTTTTTCGCTTGATATTTGCATAAAGTCGAGAACTGCCCAACCTTTTGACGCTCTCGGTCGCTCTCAACGCTTTCTCCGGTCCGCTGTCAATCCCAAAATGCATTGCGCGAGCGTGAAGCTCAACTTCCATAGGAATGAATTGAAAACGCTCGCTCCGCTCCGCTCGCACCGTGCCAGTGGACACGCACCGTTAACATTGAAATCACTCGCGCCTGACGCGCTATTCGCGTCCAGTGTGAACGCACCATGATGGTCAAAATGGGTGTTATTTAGCTATTTTCTTACATCCACTTTCTATTTTGTGAAGCTCAACAATCTTTTGCTGCACATCAGAACTATATTCTTTGGTTTTACTCATTGTGATGGATGATGATTAAGGGAATTCAGCCTTTGTGTTTCCTCATATTTAAACTCCTGTGAAACAAGAAGTCATAGCTGGACAATTTCATGTTCCTAGTCACCCTGGTGTGCTAAATAAAGGTAAATATTAATGGGAATATATTTCAGAGATATTTTACTCATAAAAAATCTAGGGGTGCCAATAATTATGGCCAACATGTTTTGGAGAAAAACATTTATTTCATAATGTGATTTCCTCCCCACTTTCATTTTTTTAGTTCAATGAAAGGCTAGATTTTTGCAATTTTTTAAATTAAAGATCAAAAGGATAAACAATGCAGATTTATTTTTTACAGGGATCTTACAGGGGGCACTTTTTTATTTGCCTTCTCTAAAAAAAACACATGACATGGTATTAGAAAATGTTTAATAAAATTCATAGTTTTAGAGATAACATCCTCAGATTTTAAATGAAGCATTACCACACTTGTCAAATCAAGTCAAGTCACCTATATTTATATATCGCTTTTTACAATACAGATTGTTTCAAAGCAGCTTTACAGAGATAACAGGAAAATAATTCAACAATATGTCTTTTTTTTCATCGCTAGGGGTCGCTAACCTCCAGTGGTGGAGGAAGTACTGAATCTCAGTACTTAAGTAAAAGTACAAATAACCAGAGACATTTAGTAAAAGTACCACAATGAAAACCCTACTTAAGTAAAAAGTACCTGATTTTAAATGTACTTTAAGTATTAAAAGTAAAAGTACTTTCATAACAATTTATTCTCTTAATGTCTATATCCTAATAATTGGGGCTGTAATAATATGCAATATGACACCGAAATCGCGACACTCGGATCCACGAACCTGTGTCGCGGTGTGAGTGAGAAGGCAGAATCGCGACACACCCCTTAGCCTATTTGAAATTAACATTATACAATACGTAGACCTGGATAAATTCTTTAAAATTGGGCAATCCCAGCGTTATGGACGTGACAATTGCAGTAAAAACTTGAAATGTAAAACTTGAAATGTAAATTCTCAAATACCAATTGAAACTGTTTATATATCCATACTCCCATACTCCCTTAATAAATAAGTACAGACATTAGAAAAATACTAGTCTACAGACACATGCGTTTTATATTTAATATGAGGGAAATATAAATCCGTAACGGACGTGACAAAAAAAATCTTTAACTTTTAGGTGGCAAAATATTTTTTAGTAATTCTGTGAATTTCACTGTGCAAACCAAAAGTAATATACCCATCGAATGAAGAAGGGCTGGCTCTCCACAGAACATAAAATATTCATTTTATTTTTTGTGTTCACATTTATGAGGAAAAAACAATGTTACGGACGTGTCAGTTCTCCGTTTCGCACGTGAGCGCTCTGAAAGCGGCACTAAAATACTGCTTTAAAACGTTCACAGAGACCTCAAAAGCCCTTCTTTAAAGTGAATTTCGTTTCGTATTAATTGTATCTTAATTTTAATCAATGTTTTTCATCAACCAATTGCCTGGATTTAATAAATAACTCATGAACCGAAACTCAGGTCTGTACTTGCCTCACAGACCTGAGACGTATATATCTATAGAAAGCTTGAAATGTATACTTTTAAACAGAACAATTCAAAACGAAAGAAAACAGACTGACTGTTCTCTGCATGTAATCAGTATGAAATGTGCATTTCTCTCTGGCACATTCACTGCAAAGATCGCGCATCAGCATCAATTAAAATGTCTCCTTGTTAGGCTATATTTTACATATTCATAATCATTACTTTTGCCGGTTCTTTGTGACAGCTTTTAGGTGCTTTATTGTCAGCGCCACAGTTACATGTTACATGAACGCGTCAGCACCGAAAACATGGAGATTTTTTTCAATCCCTGTTTTGGCAAAGGGAAAAAGAAAAACTGTAACGAAAATGTAACGAAACGTTGTAGAAATGTAGTGGAGTAGAAAGTATAATAATTGCTGCAAAAAGTAACAAAGTAAAAGTCAAAAGTATGCACTATTGATTCTACTTAAGTAAAGTACAGATACGTGAAAAATGTACTTAAGTAAAGTAACAAAGTATTTTTACTTCGTTACATTCCACCACTGCTAACCTCTTACAATAACAAAGGCGTAGGTTGATGACGCAGTGATAAGTGGAATTATGGAACTTGCCGTCATGCCGATGGATCTAATAAGGGACCGTTCGGTATTTATGGAAGGGGCCACCGGAGGAAAATAGGGGAGGGTCATGTCTTTTTATTCTTTGTTGAGGGGAGGGTCATCCAACTTTTTTTAGTCTAGGGGGAGGGTCACCCAACTTTTATATTCATGAAAACAGCAACATTTCAAAGTGGCTTGTTTGGTGCTATTTTTTTCCATTTAGGTCCATGTTGATCTCGCGTTATCAGTCCCCCTTCGATATCAGATGGGTCTGACCCAACAAAAATCCAGTTTGGCGCTGTTTGACAGTGCGCACGCTTAGAAAAAGTGCATCATGTCAGAACCATAGACTGTAAAAAAATATGGACGTAGTGTCCGTGACGTCACCCGTAGGTTTCTGAAGAGCATTTTTGAAGCCTAAAGTGGGCGGAGCCGGCCGTCGCCATCTTGGCCTTGCATCACTCCCGGATAACAGAAAATAGACAAACAGGCGGGGCGTGAGTGGAGCTGAGGAGCCTGGCTATCTGAAATCACCTAGCTCGACGTGATCGAGTTAGCTGATGATGTAAAGCCAATTAAACGTTCCTATTTTTGCCCTTCGAAATATTATAATAGTTAAAAGACATGGCTACAAGTGAGACTGTGTATTACTTCGAGAGTGTTTGTGTATGACAGTGATTTATGTGCATGCATGTCAGTCACTCTTTCATGGTCCGTCAGCGCGGCATCGCTCAAGTTCGTAGAGAGCTTATTCAGTCTATTTTAAATTCTGATGTTGGCCGTCTCTCAAATGGGTTACGGTTTAACCGTTAAACCATAGATATATTGCCTTTGAAGTGCAAGTAAATGCGCTAGAAAATCCGCGCTCATTCATGTGCATTTATTGCACGGACGGAGAAAGCGCCGACGCCTGCATGATTTCATCTGACAGTAACTTACATAAGCATATTATAATCCATCTGTTCCATGGGAGCAGAACGAACGAGCATTTATTGACGTTTTAAATTTGAAAACCCCAAAAAGCAACGAAATTGTCAGACAACCATTAGTGCATGTTCACAGAGGAAAACAACTGAAATACAGCGCTGGTTGTTCTCTCGAACGATAACGACGGAATCCAAAGACGTGGGCTTTGTAACGTTACCCAAGTATTAAATTGTATGAAATAATAATCCCGAAAAAAAGCACAAACACTGCAGAGATGGCAAGTTCAGCAGCTAACATTGCTGAGGTGAAGTGACGGCTAGTAACAGCAGACAAACGGCTAGCACTGACAGCGGCAATCCATCTGTCACTCAAGTGGCTTGGCCACACCCTTAAATTTAAATATTAATCAACTAAACGGACGAGTTATAAAATAATTCACCCCCCTCACAGTTGTTATGAAGGGCAAAATTAGCTGTATAGACCAAATCCACATACAGACACCAGGCTTTAAACACGTTTTTTTCTGCTGTAAAATTTGGCATTTTAACATGGGGGAGATACAGATTTGACTCACTTCTGACAACAGCCTCAAGCGGCCAGTCAACGAATTGCAGTTTAACTCACTTCCGTGTTGGTTTCAAGAGAGAGACGGGGAGGTTGCCGCTTGGTCAGAACAGAATGCCAAAGAAATGTTTACCCGGCAAAGCTTTAAAGCACGAGCAAATATGAACTTTTGTGATTGCGAATAAGTGCACAGTGTCCTGTGAGTGTAACTCTACCACTGCATTAACATGTGATGTGAATGTACGTCGAGAGGGACTGAGACGCCAGAACTGCAGCTGATGGAATGTGCGCTGTAGCGCGATACTACCATATTTTAGTTTCCATTCTTATTTTGTTTCCACGATGTGTAAGATGTTGGGCTACCACATCTTTAAATTACTATTAGTATTATTTAAGTTAACATAATAAAATACGTAGACCTACACCACAAAAACTAGTTGAGGATATAAATTCGTTAAAATTGGGCGATTCCAGTGTTATGGTCGTGACATTTGCAGTCAAAACTTGAAATATAAATTCTCAGAAAATGCATGTAATACCAATATTTTGAAACGTCTGAAAGGAGTCAAGACATTAGAAAAATATCAGTCTACACATGCGTTTTATATTTAATATGAGGGAAATACACATGTGACGTGACACAAAAAATCTTTAACTTTTAGGTGGCAAAATATATGTTAGTAATTCTATAAATTACACTGTGCAAACCAAAAGATACCCACCGGATGAATAAAGATCGGCCTCCACAGAACATAAAATATTATTTTTATTTTATTTTTCGTGTTCGCATTTATGTGAAAAAAAAAAAAAAAAAAAAAAAAACAATGTTACGGGCGTGACAGTTCTCCATTACGGACATGACTGCTCTGAAAGCGACTTTAAAAAATTCACAGAGACCTCAAACAGAAAGCACAAAGCCTTTCTTTAAAGTGAATTTCGTTTTTTTATTAATTGTATCTTAATTTTAATCAATGTTTCATCTGAATTTAATAAATAAGAAGTAAATATAGTAGAAAATAGATAATCATGACACGGAGGCGCGGGCGAGTGAACTGGACTCTTGTCTCATAAATGAAACGAAACTCAGCGAAAGGTATGCTACTTGCCTCACAGACCTGAGACATATATAGAAAGCTTGAAATGTCTACTTTTAAACAGAACAATTCAAAACGAAGGAAAACAGACTGCTTTCTGCTTATGAAATGTGCATTTCTCTCTGGCGCGTTCCGGTTCATTTTAGAAGATCGCGACGCATCGGCAACTTCATCTTTGCAGTCGACACAGAAAACACTTGTTTATTAATAAACAATTAAAATGTATGCTTGCTATATTTGACATATTAATAATCATTACTTTTGCCGGTTCTTTGTGACAGCTTTTAGATGCTTTGTTGGCAGCGCCACCCACATGTTGAACGAGTCACACCGCATCAGCACCGAAAACATGATTTTTTTCAAATCTAAAATAAAAAATCGTGATACGAACCGAATCGTAGGTTTGGTATATCGTTGAAGCCCTAGTAAAATGAGAAAGCAAGAGTTTATGGTTTAAAAAAACAAACAAAAAAAAACAAACAATGGCTATCTGAACATCTTTGCCAAGCGCAAACCAGTACAGAAGTAGGCTAATCAATAAATTATCGGGGAGGGTCATGCCTTTTTTCACAATCATTTTGGAGGGTCATAGAAAAATGTATTGCTGGCGAAGGGAGGGTCATGTCTTTTTTGACAACAGATCTCAAAACTCCTCCGGTGGCCCCTTAAATAAAAAACGAACAGTCCCTAATGTTTATGGATGAGTGAATACATTGAAGTTTTTAACATGACTGTGGAATGAAGCAGGGTGTGATTGCTAATGAGAGACAGATATCAGCGGCACACGCGAGTCCCGTGGATATAAAGGAATAAAGACATTTAATTCTGCCGAACTAAGTTACCCGCAAGTGCTGAATTACTACTCACACAGATCAGCTTATTTGAAGAAAGAAACTTGAAACACTGTTTCATTTAGTCTAACGTTACACTATCATATTAAACAGCATTTGAGTGTGTTGAAAATTACAATGTTGTTTTATGTGTTAGTTTGTCTGTATGAGACTAGCAGTAAGTTAGATCAACATTAGAATAACATACTGATCATATTCTAACATTTCATCATGTTGAGATATAAATTTATTAGTTTTATGTACATTCGCTCACCTGTCTAATAAAGTACATGCAAGAGCGGCGTCTCTGTCAAGTCCAAGTTTTTCGCGGACGTGAAGCTCTCAGCATCTCGAAAACGCCACGCTGATATTGATCCTCATTTTAGTCCTCCTTTTGTCCAAGTCTGCCATGGTCCATAATGTTTGAAAGAAACAACAACAGCATGAGCGTGCCACTAGACGTAACGCATTACGCAGTTGTCCACGTCTGTCGCCGTGGCAGTACGAGTGGAAACCAGGGATAACACGGATATTACGTTCATGACAGTGAACAGGGACAGGCAATTTTTAAAATTGTGAATTTCTCTGAATTTACAAATTCTTGGAAACATTTAGGATAATGGAAGTACACAATTGAAAGAAATATATAAAACTGTGCAAGTGGTTTTTGGATGTTTTGATATAAAATTCTAACATATTGTACCTTTTAAGTTCAGTTATGGTTCTTTTTTTGTTGTAAAAAAGTTATTAATTTAGTTTCAATTAAGTAAACTCAAGTAAACTTGTGGCTTCAGCTTCATTGTGTTTCTAAAGCCCCTTTCACACAGAGATTCTGGAAAATACACAGATAATGTGTCCCGGGATTTGTCCCGGGATTGTTTGATTTTGGTTCATTCACACTGCCAGTGATTTTCCGGAATCTGTGAGTGCGTTCACACACATCCCATAAAGATCCCATAAAGACACGTGGCGTCAGGATGATATTGCGATGGCGAGCATCATCACTACGCCACACCCATTACGGCATTGGTCCTGGCTTTTATTCACACAGGGCACGTTCCGGGACTGATCCTGGCAATTTTACTATAGGTCCCAATCCCGGCATAGATCCCGGCATCAATTCCGGGACGTGTTTGCGTTCACACAGAAGGCACGTACACTTTTAGTAAGGATCCTGCACACAGTTTTATACATGACACCCCTAATCAGCTGCAACATCAGTTTTTACAAATAAATGCCCCTCAGGGTACTTGTGGTGTCGGATTCTGACATGTAAATTGGCACAAAACTGGCGACGCTAACAATATTTATAATTATTATTATTGTTTATTTACAGATTTGCCATGTGTGTTCAGTTCTGAACACCTAGCCATTTTTGACCCACAAAAGAAGGTGTTTGGAGATGATGAAGAAGGCTATCGATGGTCTTTAAATGACGAGGAGGACAGAGAGAGCCTTTTGAACTTGAGAGATCAGTTCCAGCCCTTTCAAAATGTAGTCAGTCATGTCATCAGTTGTTCCTGGGAGAAGGTCATCAGCGAGGAGCAATACTTCAAAGGAACGCTTTTCCGCTTCCCTCTGCGGAATGAGGCTTCTGAGATCTCAGATAACTTGTATGACTCCACAAAAGTTACACAGCTTTTTGACAGTTTCATTGCTGATGCAGACATCAGTCTTCTTTTCCTGAGAAATGTGTCATCCATTACTTTGCTGCACATTGACACCAATGGCTTCTGCAGCAATAGGCTAAAAGTTTCAGCGTCAAATCAATTTTACACTGACCTTTCTCATGTCAAGCAGGAATCGTTTGACAAAAAAACTTGTTTGAAAACGGTGTCACACATTTCCAATCAAATGGAAGAAACAAAGTCCCAGTGGCTTGTGACAACTTGCCTTCTGAAACACGGATATAAACCAGAGATTGACTCTCTAGCCAGTAAGCTGAGCTTCTACCCTCAAGTTGATGCAGCTTTTCGAATAGATGAAGACAGATCACTTTGCAATGGGCGACTAAGTTGCTTTCTGCCACTTCCAAATAATGACTCAAACAAAACTGGGCTTCCCATTCACATCAATGCTTGCTTTGGCCTGACAGATAATCGGAGGTTCATTAAGTGGCAAGAGGAGGATCAGAAGAATGACGAGTCTGCAAAGTGGAATGAGCTACTTATAAAAGATATCCTTTCTCTTGTATATATTATGATGATCCTGGATGCCATTCAGTTATCCAGAAACTCAACCCTGCCTGCTGCCACTGTGTACAATCTTTGGCCTGACCTATCCAAGACTGTACATAAAGACAGATGGCATGAAGTTGCAACAGATACTCTGAGGGGTCTAACTGAATACAAGATCTTTCACCTTGCCAAAGATGAGAAAACCTGGCTGTCTCCCTCAGATGCGGTTTTTCCAGTTAACAATATATGTAGTGACACAATGTCTGCGATATCAAGATTATTGATTGCTGAAGGAGAGAATCTGGTCACAGTCCCAGAAAATATTTTGAATGATGTTCAAGAAATCTTCCCTGAAAATGATACCTTGACATGGGTGACTCCATCTTATGTTAGAGATGTCCTTCACAGAAGTGAGGCTGAAAACCTCACCAAAGTTGACAGATACTCTCTTCTTGAATTTGCTCTCAGTGATGAGAAGCACACAGAGCTACAAGGTCTTAAGCTTCTGCCTCTCAGTGATGGAACCTTCACTTCATTTAGCAATGTTCATTTAGAAGTTTTGATCGACAATGAGAAGTTTCCAAGGTAAGGTGTGATATAGTTGTCTCTTTCCTACTTGAATTCTTTGGTGTGTTTATATTGTGTTTTCAAAGTACTAATAATCATTTTTTTCTATGTTTAGAACATTGCTGCCATTTTGTAAAGAAAGATTTATACCCAACGATCTGAGCCATGTTTGCACTATGCAACTAAGGAAACTAGCAACAAAGAGTAAGAAAACTGTTTCATATATTTTATCGGTGATGCTTATAAAATATTGAATTAATATCATACATGTTTGTGAAATTTGGTCTCAATCATTTAACTTTTTTTCAGACATATACAACATAATCAATTTGGATGCTAAAGATGTTGTTGCGCTCATCAAGAAGCACTTACCCATGGACTGGAAGGTGACCCAAGGTCATGTGACATGGAAAACAGCAGAAGATCATCATCCACCAAAGAGCTGGCTGGCTGAATTCTGGAAATTTCTTAGCACTGAATTGATTGAGTTAAACAACTTTATTGATGTGCCTTTAATACCACTGGAGCCTCTAAATAGTTCAGGCAATTCTGTACTGTTAGCAAGGTTGCAGAGTAACACAACTTTGATTTTTCAGAGTAGCACAGTGTCTAGCTTGCCAGATCATGTTCAGAAAGTGTTAAGGATGGTGGGGTGTACAGTCATAAAAAGAGATGATTGTCTTAGACATCATGACATTGAGAGGTATATTCTTCCTTCTTCACCAAGAAGTGTTCTACAAGTCTTTGTGAACTCACACAGAGATCAGGTCATCAAAGGAATTGCCTCTGCTTCATCACAGGAAAAAGAGGAGTTGAAAGTGTACCTCTCTTCTTTGGATTCTCTCTCAAATGCTGAAAAGATCCTGCTTTCCATGTTGCCAATCTTCAGACTGATGTCTGGGAAATATGTTGCAGTTCAATCAAAGCAAGCAGTTGTTTCAACCACCAAACCAGCCATTCCAAATGATCTGCCAATGCCTGAGACCATTGTACAGTGTGCAAATGAAGCTGATCGCAGACTTTTGACTCTTCTGAATATTGAACTCTTAGATGCCGCGAAGTTGGCTGTTTGTTTGGTTAACTCTATTGAGACGGCCTCTTTCAAAAAAGGTGAGAAACAGACAGTAATGACCTGGATACTGACTAATGGTAGCATTCTACTCTCACAAAGTGAGCAGCTTCTTGCGAAAACCAAACATCTCAATTTTATTGAGACAACTCAAGGAGAATGCAAACGAGCCTCAGATGTTTTTGATCCAAGAAACAGGACATTTCAGGACCTTTTTGAGGCAGATGTCTTTCCCCCACTTATTTACACAAAGACAGAGGAAATGCTTCAGAGTTTGTGGCGCCTTGGCCTAAGGACAGAGCAAAAAGAAATATCAACAGAAAATATACTCCAAGTCATAAATCATACTGAAAAGCTTTTCGCCCACTCACCAGATAAGGCATTCAAAAAAGCACATACTCTTGTTCGAGTCCTGAATGAGAATGATTTCCTTTCAAAATTCAGCAAGGCGCAGATAGAAGAGCTGAAGCAAAGGCAGTGGGTGCCCTGTGAAAATCCAAAGTTCTTGAATGGAAGCATTTGTAGAAATCTTAAGAGAGGTCTGTATAAGCCAACTGAAGTACGGGATGCAAAGTATTCTTCAATTGTTGGATATGTAATGCCACTTACCTCTGAGTTAACAGGACATGTCTGCAAAAATCTTGGACTGTATGAGCCCCCTCCTGCTGAAAAAGTCTTGGAGAACCTCTCTGCACTAAGATCAATGGTCAACCCAAATTCAGATTTTCAGCTTAAAACCGAGTTGCACAGTATTTACAAATTCATGCAAGACAATGTGAGAAATTTCACAGATTTAATGGACACAAAAAGCATCCCCTGGATATGGAATAAAAGTGAGTTTGTCTGTCCAGGAGATATAGTTTTAGCCTATCCACCTGAATTGGATCTAAGCCCCTACATCAAGAAAGTGCCTGAAGAGTTTTTGCAATTTGAAAACCTACTAACAAAATTTGGGGTGAAGAAAACACTGTCCGATGAAGAGATTGAAGACATACTCCATGACATAAAACAAAGAATTGACTGCAGGTATCCTCCTCACGGAGACTTGACAGAACGTAAAGTGTCAATTGCCATTCTTGACTGGATGCGAAAGAATGAGAAGCTTTTAAAGGACAGTACCCCTGTGCCTGTCATGGCACAAAATCAAAACTTTACTCTGCAGTCTTTGTCCAAAACAGTCTTCTGTGACATCAGTGCTGAAGGACTTGATGACCTGAAACAAGACAATGAGGAGTTCTATGTCATTCATGAAGAAGTTCTACCCATCACTGCAAAATGGTTGAAAGTCCCATTCTTAAGTACTCGCATCTTAAAACCACAGCTCATACAAGCAGGACAAGAGTCCTTTGGTATAGAACAGTGTGGACAATCTGAACCAATTACTCAAAGAATTAAAAACATTCTGAAAGAGTATGATGAAGAAAGTGACATTTTCAAAGAACTCCTACAAAATGCTGAGGATGCTGGGGCAACCACATGTAAATTCCTCCTTGACTTCAGAAAACACAAAGACCCCCCTGAAACACTCTTTGATCATGGAATGGCTCTCTGCACTGGACCATGCCTTTGGATCTTCAACAACAAGCTTTTTTCACAAGAAGACTGGAGAAACATTGTCAAAGTGGGGTCAGCATCAAAGGAAAAAAAAGTCGAGATGATTGGAAAGTTTGGCCTTGGATTTAATGCTGTTTACCATGTGAGTGATATTCCCTCAATTTTGAGTGGTAAAACCCTTCTCATTCTTGATCCAAATGTCACCCATTTGGAAAAGCACATTCTCAGCAAAGGAAACCCAGGAATTAAACTTGACCCATTCCAGGAGCGACTGTTCAAAAGGTTTCCTGGACAGTTTAAATCTTATGAAGGAATTTTTGATTGTGATTTGTCAGTGCAAAACAGCAAGAAAGCTTACAATGGCACCTTGATTAAATTACCATTTCGCACTCAGGAGGAGGCCAACAAGTCAGAGATCAGTTCAAAGGTATATGATGAGGAGCGAATTAGGAGTTTTAAAAATCATTTGACTGACAATTCACAAACACACCTACTATTTCTGAAGAGCATTACATCTATGTCCCTTCAAATTGTCCCTGAAAACGCATCGACTCCTCCATGGAATGATCAGATTCAGACTCCTCTCAAAATATCCAGAGAAGTCATGAATTCATTTGCTGTCTCGAATGACACACGTCTCCAAGAGATCGCGAACACCTTCAGAAATAGTGATATCAAATGCCTCAACATTATTGATGTCAACAAAGCACACATCGTTAAAATAGTTCAGGAGAACTCAGATAAATCTCTCACTCAGTACTGGCTTTTGTACTCATGTTTTGGGACGCATGATTCTTTGCAAATGTTCCAGAGAAGAAATGAACAAGAACATGTGTTTTCATTTCCAATTGGAGGTATAGCTGTACCTTTGCACAGAGAGGCAAAAAATAATTCATGGTCTCCTGATGAAAGCCTGAAGCATGAAGGCCAGGCTTTTTGCTTTCTTCCGCTCTCAATTGAGACAGGTCTTCCAGTCCATGTCAATGGAACTTTTGCAGTCACATCTAATAGGAAAGGTCTTTGGGAAAAAGGAGTGAAATCTGAGTGGAACAAAGCTCTACTGAAAGATGCTGTAACCTCTGCTTACATCACTACACTGCTTGAGCTGAAAAAAATGGCCCAAAGTGGACATATCCAGAACTATTCCTTCCATACATTCTGGCCTAACACAGAGACAGTAAGCAAAGCATTTTTACCCATGGTTGAGTCATTCTACTCAGCAGTTGTGCAGAATGCTAATGGCAAATCTCTGGAGCTTTTCAGCAATGGACATAATTGGTGTTCTATGGACAACGTGAGATTTCTGAATCCAAAAATTGAGGAGAACCGAGTAATCGGAGACATTGCCATGAAAGTGTTCTTGAGCTTGGGAGCTTCATATTCCAGTGTTGTTTCTCTCCCATCATGGGTAAGACAGAGTTTCATCGATTGTGGCTTTGAGCCAGAGATCAAACAGAGAACAATCAACTGGCCTGAGTTTTACAACATTGTTTTTGAGAACTTGAGTTCTGTGGATACACACAGCAGAAATAATCTTGTGCTGAATGCCACTGACTTGAATGATCCAGCTGTTGATGACCTACTGCAAAGCTACCCTTGTATTCCAACACAGAGTTGTAAGAAGCTTCAGTTAATCAAGCGACTTGTGAATCCTTCTGGCAAAATGGCTTGTTTGTATGAACTTAAGGAAGGACGCTTTCTTGAAGGAACAGAAAATGACTTTCTGTCACCAAAAAGGATTCAACGGCTTTCAGATTTGGGAATGCTGAGTGACCGCCTCCCTTTAGAAGACATCATAGAAAGAGCAGAGAAGATAACCAGTGTTTGGCAACATGATAAATCTGGATATCGTAAACGTCTTCAGTGCCTTGTGGAGTCAGTGAAAGACTCCTCAGAAGATGTGAATTCTCTGCACTGGCACACACTGTCTCAAATACCATTCCTTCCTGCCTTAGTTCCTTTAGTTCAGCAAAACAAGAACACCACCGTTCTTAAAAAACCCTCTGAAGTTTACAGTGACAGTTATCTCAATTTAGTAAGCATGACAGAATTCACAGTTGATCATTCAAACCTTCAAATACACAATTATCATCCAGTTTTCCAAAAATTGAGAGTACTGACAAATCCACCTGTTGAGACAGTTCTTCAGCAGCTGTTAAAAGCACACCAACATTGCAAAGCATTTGAAAAGACAGCTCTCTTCAACATTGCCCAGTATTGCTATGAATATCTCAACAAATACTTGTTGGAACAGAAAGATCCCATTCCCATTATTGAGCATGCAAAATCATTTCCATTCATTTTCATTGAGGATCAATTTGTAAATGTGATGTCAGTGGCCAGAAGTACAAAATTTGAGGAGAAACCATATCTCTATGTGCTTCCAGTCATCTTCTCCAAATTTGAGAGGCTCTGGGACTGCCTTGGTGTCACCAAACAATTTACAAAAGAGCAATTTGTTGCTGCACTTAATAAAATTGAGAATTTAAATAAATCTCAACCTCTTTCCACGTCAGACCTCGATAAGTGTGTCACAATACTCATGAAAGGGCTATACAAAATCAAAGACGAAAATCTTACAAACTGTCTCATACCTGATGAGAGAGGAGTGTTGACATCTTCTAAAGAGTTGAGATTTAATGACAGCCCATGGATGCCTGTCTCAGCTGGTGTCAAGCTCGTCCATGATCTGATATCTCGGCCTGTGGCCTGTCATTTTGGTGTTAAGACAACAAGACACCATACTCTGAATAAACATTTGGTCAGTCAGTTTTCCCTTCATGCCAAAGAATTTGGACAAAGTGAGAAACTACCTGTCCGAATAAAAAATATAATTGATGCATATCCCTCTAAAAAGGATGTTCTGAAAGAGCTCATTCAAAATGCTGATGATGCAGAGGCAACAGAAATTCACTTTGTGTGGGACAAAAGAAAACATAAGAGTGAAAAAATATTTGGAAAGAAATGGGAACTGGTTCAAGGCCCGGCTCTTTGTGTGTACAACAACAAAACATTTTCTGATGATGATCTGCAGGGGATTCAGCAGCTGGGGGAAGGAGGAAAACATGGCACTTTAGGCAGAACTGGAAAATATGGACTTGGCTTCAATTCTGTGTATCATCTGACAGATTGTCCATCTATACTGACCGGTGACAAATGGCTCTGCATTTCTGATCCAAATCTAAAATATGTGGAAGGTATAACAAAACAGTCCCCAGGCTGCATGTTTTCAGTTGATGATGAATTAAAAAATTCTTTTGAGGATGTTTATCATACCTTTCTTCCAGAAATGTTTGCCCTCAATTCTGGAACCATGTTCAGGCTCCCTCTCAGAACAGAGGAAATGGCAGAACAATCTGAAATATCTAGACAGACCGTCACAGATCGTGACATGAACGAACTTTACTCTGCCTTGACTGAAGATCCTGAAGGACTAATTCTCTTCTTGAAACACATCACAAAAATTCAGTTCTTGGAGATCAGTGAAGATGAAAAAGGGAAAAAAGTTCCTTTCCTTATTGAAAAAAAACAAACAGAGAAGAACACAGTAAGCAGGGAAAACTTTCACAGACATGTTCGAGAATCCCTCATGTCAGGAACAGCTGAACCCTGCAAAACCATCTATGACATGCAAATCTCATCTGGAAATAACCAAAGTCAGTGGGTCATTGCAGAGTGCTTTAGCTTTTCAAGACAAAACTATGAGCAAAAAAACAAGCAAGGTAATTTGAAAGTTCCTCAAGCTGCTTTGGCTGCATGTAGGAAAAGCTCATTTAACTACAAATTTACTGGCAAGGCGTTTTGTTCTTTGCCATTACCTGGAGAAACTGGTTTACCAGTTCATGTGAATGCAAATTTTGAAGTAGATTCTTCAAGAAGGGACTTGTGGAAAGAGGATGGTGATAGTCTGAAGACAGAGTGGAACCAGTCACTGAAAGTAAACATCATTTCACCTCTCTATGCTGACCTCCTGTTACATCTGTGTTCAGTCATGAAGAAGGATACACCTAAATTTCTTCTATCCCTCAAGTTAGAACTGGAGACTTCTTGCCTTGATTACTTTCCATGCATTTCAGAGAATGTAAACAAAGGCTGGCATGAGATGATCCATGCGGTCTATAGATCAATCAGCCAACGTGATATTCCAGTCATACCCACTGTACATGGTGTGTCTGTTGAGTCATCACATCTTTCACAACAAAAATACACAGTTACCTGGTGCAGTCCATCTAAACAACATTCAGCAGATTGTCCATATTTTTCAACTGATGACCATGAAAGAATTTTCCAAATTTTAGATGACATCGGGATGAAATTAGTGCCAAACACCTGCAAAATTAATGAAATAAAAAAGAATTTTAAAGGAGCTGGTGTGAATGTGACAGAAGTCAGCACTTCAACAGTGATGAACTTCTTGAAGCAAAGATCGCTGAATGATCCTTCTCAGACAACCAGTAGTTTGCCTTTGCCCATCAACCAGACCTTGATCAAAAACAAAACAAGATGTTCAAAACTTCTGAGCTTCTGCTTGACAAATGCCAATGAGAAAAATGTCCATGACCTCAATGGGCTGCCTCTTCTCCTCACAGAAGATCAGATGTTAAGAGTCTTTGACTCTACATCCCCAAAGCTGATATCACAATTTAACAGTCTTTTCCAAGGACATCAGGAAATGTTTGCAGACAGTGATGTCAATAGACACCATCTCCAAATTCTGTGTCAGGGAAAGTTAATTAAGGACTTAACAATTGACATAGCAGCACAGTATTTGAAACCAGAACTTGCTCAACTCCTCAGTCAGTCAATACCTGATCAAAGGTGCCAGCTTTACAAAGCAGAGGCAGAGACGATCAAATGGTTGAAAACATTATGGAGCTTCTTTGATGATCAAAAGATATTCTACCAAAATGAAAATATGAATGTTTTCAGTGAGATAAAAAAGCACTTTGATGACAGTCCTATTTTACCAGTCATTTGTCCCAGTCAAAATAACACACATTTCTTACAAACATTGGGAAACATATCAAAAGTGATTCAGTATCAAGAAGTGACTCTGAAGCCAGATGAAAAAATAGCTTCCATTCTCATAAAACTCGGGTTCATGAAATTAGACTCCAGCTTTTTCATTGGTCTCATTCTTGAGTTCCGTTTCATGTATATGAATCCAGAGCTCCTGCAAACAAGAGACAGCAGTGCTGTCTTAGAAGAGGTTTATCATGTACCTCATTCCCAGTTTGAGGAGCTGTCAAAAGATGAATGTGTAGATCTTCAACGCTTCTTACAGAATGGGATCAGAGATTCCAAAAAGAAAAGTGGACATGTGGGTATGCTCAAGTCCTTGCCCCTGTTTGAGTCAATAACAGGAAAACGGGAAAGGATCGATTTACATAGAATGATTTTCATTCTGAAATCTAAGTATCAGAATGACTTTCCAAACTTGTACCATGTTGATGGATGTGACAGTATTTTCCTGAAGAACACTTTGGTGAACCTAGACTTGGCAGAATGTCTAAACATAAAGATTCTAGATGATCTGGAGTTCTGTGTACAGTTTATTCTTCCTTCTGTGCACATGATGAAAGAGGCCAAGCTTCTTGAATTAATGCGATTTTTAGTGGAATTTGGACCAGTGGACCCCAGGATTGTCTCTGCATTGAGAGATGTTCGATTTATTAGAGACATCCATGGCTCTCTTCAGTTGGCTTCATACTTCTATGATGACAGTGTATCCCTTTACAGTGCAATGCTTCCAAAAGAGAGATTTGTGCCAGAAAGGTTTTGGGACATTTTCCAAGGTAAACGTACTGAAGCACGTTTTCTCTTAAACGGCCTTGGATTAAAACATGAAGTGTCTGATGAGGAAATCATTCAGTTTGCAAAACAATTTGAATCTGAAACTAGAGGCAGCACTCCTTTAGATGTTCTCAAGAAAAGATCAAAACTTTTGCTCATGAGTGTTTTGTCAAAGAACAGTGACAAAAACTCAAATTTACTAAACAGAGTTGCTGACATTAAATTCATCTTCCCAGTGCAAATTCAGCAAAAACTTTGTGATTATCACAAGGCCTTTGCTCAAGAGAGGGAGTTTGTTGCAATCAGTGGATCATTGCTTGACAGAGACACTGATCACCATTATCTGATATGGACATCTATGCCAATCCTACCTTCAGAACTCTGCTCTTCACATCACATAAAGAAAATGAAGGATGCCGGAGCCTTGGAGACTCCACCCCTTGGACAAATAGCTGTTAATCTGAAAAACATCTGTACGTCTCAGTGTGACACTGACACATTATTAGAAACAAGAAACACAGTATTTAGCAAGTCATACGCATACCTTCAGTCAATAAATTTTGATGCCTCTCTGTTCTCAGACCTCCCCATTATCTTGGTGGAAAACAGGACAAAACTTGTGAAGTCAAAGCAGACAGCACTTGTGCTACATGATGATCTTGAGTTTAGGCCTTATTTGTACCGCATACCATCGAATTATATGAAATTTGAAGATTTCTTTAAAAAGATTGGTGTAAAGGAGAGGCCCACCGTCAATCAATATATCACTGTTCTTCAAGAAATCTATTCTGATAGTTCTGACAAAGAAAGCCTTCAGGCAAATCAGCAGAAAGCTGTGAAGCGTGTTGTACAACAGATGTTTTGCCTGCTGAAAGAGGATCAGGACAAAACCTCTTTCCAAAATGACCAACTTTATCTTCCATCAATAGATGGAAGACTCTATGAATCCAACACTTTGTTTTTCAACGACACAGTCTTCCAGCCTGCAAGACTTGAGGGTCCTTTGGAAACCAAGCTGAAATTGCTGGAAAAGTTAAACTGCTGTCATCTTGGAAATGATCACTATGAACATCAAAGATTGTTGCAGTTCCTTCCACAGCAAGTTCGCCCCAAATTTCTCTCGGATGTAGTTTCTGAAAACCTGGAGGGAGCAAGTGTCCAATATTGTGATGAAGGGGGATGTGAATTTAGTGGCTGGTTTGACAAACACTTGTCTTCTGCTGCATTTCTTCATGGACTAGTCTGTCTCATCAGAGAAGACAGCAAAGGTGGGGTTTCACAGTCTGAAGCTGCAGGAAAGTGTGAAGAAATCTTTTCTAAGATTCAGATTATCTGTTGCAAAACTCTTCAAACTGAACTTCTGTTAAACCATGAGCCACTTGAAGGTAGCAAGGCTGAAACAGATGTTTATGTAAAAAGAAAGAAAGATGGATGTAGTTTCTACTTGAAACACAATGATGACATGGCCCACAAAGTAGTAAATGAAGTAAATATGTGTCTTACTAAAGAAATCAATGCTCTTCTAAAGAACTGTCTGACCACCTCAAGCCTTCCAGTCCTTGGGCAACTTCTGTTGTGTGATAACATGGAGGATGTTGAGAAAACATTGTCGAATCATGGCATTCATAATAGTGGCCTCGAGGAAGGATATGATACGTTACCAAAACCTGGATGTCGCATACCTGAAGAATGGCATGACTGCCTTGATATGAACTTCCTCAACAACTTTGAAAGTGAAGAGTATGTTGGCTTCAGCAAGGACGAATCCGGTGAATATTTCTATGCCATTGTTATCAACCGACTGGATGATCCACTGGGACAAATGAGACAATTTCCTGCCAGATATAAAATACAAGTTGGTAGTGATGATTTCATTGAAGTAAGTGCTCTTGACCTTTACCAATTTAAACGGGAAAAGAAGGCAACTGCGTCAACAGGGTCCACATGCACAGATATAGAACGTCTTTTGACGTCCAGGCCTCCACCCAAAACAGTCTTTCCGCGGACATTTGAAGAGATCAGAAAAGAAATTGACCAAAGCTTAAATGAAATCTGGAATATGTCAAGTGAGGACAAACAAAAAGCCCTCAAACGTCTCTACCTCCGGTGGCATCCAGACAAAAACCCAGGCAATGAAGAACTTGCCAATGAGGCTTTCAAATACCTGCAAAACAGAATTGAGGAACTACAACAAGGGAAAACTGCAGATAGCACATCCTCAACCTGGAGAGACTTTCGAAATTTCTATGACACGTGGAACTCAGAGGCACGAAGACACAGAAGGGGACGCGAGAGGTTCTATCAGAACTACTCTAGAAGACACTATAACTTTTGGTCATACCACAGAGAAACACCAAGGCCAAACACAGGAGAGGCAAAGCGCTGGTATGAACAGGCTCAATGTGACATCAGAGCAGCTCACAATGTCACTGGAGGAGATTTCTCAGAGTGGTGTCTGTTTAAGGTGCATCAGGCTGTGGAAAAAGCCCTGATAGCAGCAATGTACAGGAGAAGTGGAGAGCATCCCAAAAGCTGCTCAATAACTAGCCTTGCTCAGCAGGTGTCCCATTACAGCTCACAGTTTACTTCTTTACCAAACACTGTGAGACAACTGACTGAACTTGGTGTTGATGGCAAAAAAACTCAGTATCCAAACTATCACCCATTTCCTCACATTCCAAACAAGCAGTTCAGCGTTTATGATGCTAGAAGTGCACTGGATATTGCAACAAAGCTTTTGGAAAAAATAGAAGAATACATTTCTTGAAGTAGCTTGAAATTGACTATGTTCCACTGAGACGATCATGAGGATCTTTTCAAGTAACAATGCTGATCTTCTTTTTTTTATCTGTTTAGTACTGCTACCATGCATACTCAAAAGTTCTTAACTCTTTGTAATCATGTTTTGATCATTCTAAGTCTGGTTCTCTTCTTGCTTACTATTATAGCCTATTTAGCATTTATATTATTGTATACTGGGCATTCTTGTAGCAAACAGTAGAGCAATGCTGAGGTAATGGGTTTGATTCCCAGGGGAAGCATGAAATAAATGTACATCTTGAATGCAATGTAAGTTACTTTAGATAAACATGTATGCAAAATGTGCAATATAATTGACATTAGAATTAAAATTTCAATGTAAATCATTTAAAAGCATGGTTTTTATTAAAAAATAATAACAGAAGTCCAAAGCTGTGTCAACCAAATATTCACTAAATGACAGAACTGTAAATAAAATGAATGAATTTGAAATACAAATTACAAACAATGCAAAGGGATATGAAAATATTTAAGGTAATGCTGTGAAATGAAATGCATTACACATTTTATTTCATTTCACATGGCCTTGAAAATCCAATGGTCCTGGAATCTGGATCCTGCTTTTGGCATCAGGTGGTCCTTTGCCCATTGATGAGAAAATAATCGATATTACAAAAAATAAAACAACACAAATATTACAAAATGTGACATTAAAAAGTGTTAAAGTCTCTTGTATTTATAAAGTAACTGTGTCCAACGGTGACACCCGCAGGTGAAGTTACAGCGGGAGGCTTCTCTCTTGCCTTCTCTGAGCTCCATTGACTTAAAGTCCCCCTGTAGTCAATAATTTTATCCCTTAAAACTCATCTTTGATCACCCATATTACATATTTAAAAAAATCTGGGGTGGGGGTGGGGGTGGGGGTGGGGGGGGGGGTGGTGCTACCACAGAAACCGAAAATTCTCGGGACAGCAGCATGTGTCCAAATTTCAATCTTAACCGTTCTATTTCATCAGAAACGATCTGAAAACGATCTGGCTTTAAGTGTAAAATACCGAACTTGTCCTTTAAAATAGCTTGAATGTAACTTGAATGTAACCCTTGCCTCATTTAGTATACGCGGTTCTATGAATATGCAAATGAGCCCCGCCTCCACTCACTCACAGCTCAGACAGATGATGGTCACACGTTGATCTGATTGGTTACAAGGTAGTTTGTGACGTCAGAAACTTTAAAGATTTATAAAAACAACACATAGACATGTAAACAACATTAAAACCTGGATTTTCACCACAGGCGGCGAAGCGTGCAGTGGTTTTAGTGGGGGGTAATTGATAATGAATGGGGGAAAGTCACATGAGAGGAGTCTATGCCTCCATTGCACTTTGATTGGATATGATCGGTTATGATTGGGTATGATTGGTTCATGCAATAAATCTAATTAAAAAGTTAGTAAACAACTGTAGGGAATTTTTTTCTTCATCGATGTAATGTGCCGGAGAAAGCAGGCGGAAGCGAGGATCTAAACGCAAGGTTTTTAATGAAATAACACATAGAACAAATAATAAAGAACTTCAGGGATAAAGAAACAAAACCACGAGAATGACAAGACTAGAAGCAACCCTTACATGTACAACAACTGACAAAGTAACAAGTGAAACACAAGGGCTATAAATACACAGGGACCAACAAGCTAAACAAGATAACAAGGGGGTGTGGCTAATTAGAAACACCTGGGGATACTAATAAACTAGAAAAACTACAAAGGACTACAAAACATGACACAGAACAGGAAATAACTAAAGTCCACACAAGACGAGGGAAACACAAGACAGGAATTATTACATAGCCCCCCACTTAAGGAGTGGATTCCAGACACTCCTCAGAAAAACAATAGTCCAGGAGGGTGGTGGGTCGGAGGCGGATCCGGGGGCAGGATGGAGGGCCAGGCCCATGGAACGGAAGAGGGCCTGGAGACTGCGACAGGACGAGAGGCCAGGGTGGAGCAGCCAGTGCAGGCGACCAGGGCGGAGCAGGCTGTGCAGGCAACCAGGGCAGAGCAGGCTGTGCAGGCAACCAGGGCGGAGATGAACCTTCAGGCGGCCAAGGCGGAGACGAACCTTCAGGCGGCCAGGGCGGAGACGACCCCTCAGGCGGCCAGGGCGGAGACGACCCCTCAGGCGGCCAGGGCGGAGACGACCCTTCAGGCGGCCAGGGCGGAGACGACCCTTCAGGCGGCCAGGGCGGAGACGACCCCTCAGGCGGCCAGGGCGGAGACGACCCCTCAGGCGGCCAGGGCGGAGACGACCCCTCAGGCGGCCAGGGCGGAGCTGAAGGACCCTCGGGCGTCCAAGGCAGAGATGATGGACCCTCGGACGTCCAGGGCGGAGCAGGAGACCACCCCTCTGGCAGTCCTGGCGGATCAGACTGGTCCGGAGGTGTATTGCCCCCTCCCAAAATTTTCTTGGGGAGGCTCCCCGGTAAAGAGTCCTGGACCAGCGATGAAGAGGGCCTTGAGCTGGGCAGGACCAGCGGCGAAGAGGGCTTTGAGCTGGGTGGAACCAGCGGTGAAGGCTCGGTGCTGGACGGGACCAGCAGCGAAGAAGGCTCTGAGCTGGGCGGAACCAGCGGTGAAGGCTCTGGGCTGGAAGGGACCAGCGGTGAAGACTCTGGGCTGGACGGGACCAGCGGCGAAGAGGACTCTGAGCTGGGCAGGACCAGCGGTGAAGGCTCTGTATCGGCAGAAGTGACGTGAACAGTCTCTGGATCAGCAGAAGCGACGTGAACAGTCTCTGGATCAGCAGAAGCGACATGAACGGTCTCTGGATCAGCAGAAGCGACGTGAACAGTCTCAGCTGGCATGACGTGTGCAGGTTCGGCTGGACTGGCGTGAAGTGCAGGCTCGGCTGGACTGGCGTGAAGTTTCTCCACCTCCCCTACAGTGAAGGGGGAACCACAAAACTGCAGGACAAAGTCAATGTACTGTACCAGGGTCCAGCTGGGGTCTTCCTCTGGTAAATTTAAGCTAATGTCCTGTTCTAGTCCACTCCAGAAACAGTCCTTCAGCCTAGCCTCGTTCCCAGGAACGAGATGACTATAAAAAAGGAACTCCTCCACATAACTTTCGATGCTGCGATCATCTTGATAAATAGAACAAATTTTGCTCAGTGGGTCCCAGCTAGTACTTGCTAGATCCATAGTTGGTCAGTTGTTCTGTAATGTGCCGGAGAAAGCAGGCGGAAGCGAGGATCTAAACGCAAGGTTTTTAATGAAATAACACATAGAACAAATAATAAAGAACTTCAGGGATAAAGAAACAAAACCACGAGAATGACAAGACTAGAAGCAACCCTTACATGTACAACAACTGACAAAGTAACAAGTGAAACACAAGGGCTATAAATACACAGGGACCAACAAGCTAAACAAGATAACAAGGGGGTGTGGCTAATTAGAAACACCTGGGGATACTAATAAACTAGAAAAACTACAAAGGACTACAAAACATGACACAGAACAGGAAATAACTAAAGTCCACACAAGACGAGGAAAACACAAGACAGGAATTATTACAATCGAAGCAAGACCAGGAGATGTTGGGATCGCGTTATTCTTTATTGAGAACTTCGCTGTACGTTGCTGCAGTAATCCAACAATCTAAAGTAACATAACTTTACATTGTGTCTTATAGGCATTTTAGGAGGAGGGACTTTTGAAGGTGGAGACAAATTCAAACAAAGCATGTAAATGAGTATACAGGTTTAGGTAACACACCCTAGACTGAGGGTCTGGCCAATCCTAATTCAATCAGCATAACAGTCTATTGCATTGCTAATCCAATCAGCCTAACGATTCAACGTCTGGAGCTGGGACTTTGGCTCCAAGAGCCATTTGGACTCCGAAAGCCATTTGTAGAACAAAAGGTGAGATTCTCAGTGATCTGACTCATTTAACTTTACAATGGAAAAACAGGTCTGGCAGGAATCTCTGGCTGGAAACTCAGTAATCATCTGTTATCAGTCTACTAAACTTTCTCAGTTTATATTGGAATCTAAATTAAAACCTCAAATGCTAAAATCAGAATTCTTCACCATGAGGTTTATGTAAGGAAGCATATCTGAAATAGATTCTTAAAATTTGTTATTCTTCAGTCCCCCGTTTGAGAGTTCTTAAAAACTATCACAAAATACAAATTTAGACACTTAAAAGTTCGTTCTTGTAACTTGAAAAAGTTACAGGCACATAGCAAGTTCATTCTTGTAACGTGTCATAGTTACAGGCACATAGCATGATCTGTGTTGTTCATCTGTAATTGCATGCTGACACAGAAACAAACATGCAATTATGGTCCATGAATTTTACGGGTAATATTCTTTTATGGTTGGACCAGTCATTTTCTCGTGCGAGGCATCATTTGTTGAAAGAAACACTTTATACTAACAGGTTTCCGAACCATGAAAAGTTATCTTCAGTCATCTGGTGTAATTTTGTTGAAAGATCAAGAATGTCGTCTTGTATTTTATTCAAGTTCTCTGATGGATGACTGAAGTTCCCGTAGCTGAGTCTCTGCGTTGTGTATTTTTCTTCTGTGTTGGTTGGCTCGGCAGTGGGTCTAGTTGTTTTCTTGAGGTTGTGGCTTCATATGCATGTGAGACGGTCATTGCATATGGGTCTCGGGACAGCCATCAAGTGGTATCTGCACAGAGGAAGAAAGAAAACAAAACACGACAGAGCAGTATTTGTTCAAACACTAGGGTTGTAGCATTTTCAGAGTCTGCTGTTGTTGTTTCATTCTTTCCCTATTTCTTAATTGATTTGACACCTATGGACCAGTGGGGATAAGAGGGGGAATGAGGAAATCTTCACCACATGGCTGACCCCCGAGGCCTGTTGCACTTCGGTTCTTCCATGGGCTCCGCACTGGTCTGTGTGTCCTATTCTGTCCCTGTAGGTCAGGGGTGTCAAACTCATTTTCACTGAGGGCCACTTCAGCATTATGGCTGCCCTCAAAGGGCCGATTGTAACTGTAAGACTTTTAAAATGTTAATATATTGTCTCTTTATTTGATTATTACTTGTTTAAGTTACAATATTGTATATGCATTTGCAGGGGTGTTTCTAGGTTTTAAAAACATCAGGGGATGAGCCCGAAACATCAGGGGCTGGGTAATAATGATTTGATACAGAGAATAATGTATATTGTATATATGCAGGGGCAAACTGGCTCAAAAATTCAGCCTTGGCACTGTAGCCACACCAGCACACATTACCACACAGTCATGCGTATTCAAATGTGAGGTAGTTAGGGGGGTTCGGGGACATGCTCCCCCGATAAAATTTGGATTTCTCGGACCTACATATGTGCATTTTAAGGTGTTTAAAGGCCAAAAAATTTGGAAACATAAATAGCCTTTTACCAATTAACAATTTTTATTGTTGTTTCTATAGCCTATGATTTTTGGCGATTCCATGTGAAAGTATTACAATATTGATTGACAGCACTAATAAAAACCCGTTTTACTGTATGCAACATTGAAATGATAAAGTAGCATAAATAACATTTGACCAATTAACAGTTTTTATTGTGGCAAGTTAAAAAAAAAAGTTTTCTTGTGAACCTTTGCGAGTCCCGGGAAATTCAACTCGCGCTCCCGTCTGCATGTAACGCGCACTCAAAAAGCCAAAAGATCATCAGTTTAAACAGCATCTCACGAATCCTCTTCACTGTCAGTAAAGCCTTGAGTAAAGTGCGCACGAGCCGATATTTACACTCAAGAGCGTTTGAGATTTTCTATTTCTCGTGATTTTACCTCATTTCACGCACTATAAACGGATCCAACCAGAAGCGTAAGCAATCCATCAGTGCCAAATCCACCAATAATCAATGTGCGGCTCGTTTCCTGTACAATAATCATTCTATGAGCACAATTGGAATCAATAGCCGACCTAAGTTATGAGCAGTCAATCTCTACTTCGTAACCTCGTTGAAGTATTTGCTAATCCTAAAGGTTAAAAATAGCAGATTTGAGCCGTGTCACGTGACGCGCTTTGATTATCGATGAGAACAGCAATCTGATCAATCCCACGCGTGGGTTCTGATCCATAAAGAGAGCAACAGAGGAAACAAATCAGTTTCATCAGGGATTTTGCATGAAAACTACCAGCACATGTCATTAAACTCCATTGATTAATAACAGTTTGTCGTTACCCAAACATTAGTGCCTGATAAAGGACCGTGATTGGCTCATTTTCATTTCTTCATCACTTCAGATTCTAATCAAACTTCAACTAAACAGTCAAATAATACTCTGAAAATTTGGATAACAATAGCTTTAAAAGCATGTCAGTGGGCAGTAGCATAAATTATTTGTCAAGATAACAGATTCTTAAAAATGAGAATGAGGATAAATGTTGCAATGAATGATCCACACTACAAAATGGAAATGCAGAATGTTTCTGCTTATTGTTGACAATACACAATCACATATTCCAAAGGCGAATGGCCTTAAATGAGAAATCTTTCAAGGATTATTTTGCATAGATGTTACATTTCAATCAAAAACTAGTGCAATCTTTTTGTGTCCAGAGGCAAATGAGCAATTTATATTAGCATTAAAGATTGATTTCAGCAACTTGTTTCTTTCCTGAGTTAATCAATGTTTTTGGCACTAATCAGTTTAAAGTTCAATTGTTCACTCATAAAGACAGTCACTTGTCGCCACCTACTGGCTTAATGATGCAAGTGGCGCAAACACAGACAAGCGGAGTGATACAAATGGTGAAAAGGATAATACTGGTACATATTATATTAAATATTATGTAATTTAATATATTTATTTAATATATTTAAATAAATATATTATTATATTAAAATAATATAAAATATCAATATATTATTCTTCAATCGGTTCTATGCAGCAGAATCAGATTTAACAGATTTATATTTTGACCAATTGTCAAAATATAGTCCTACAAAGCTATTTTTATCAGAGCATGAGCAGAGCAGGGAGAGGACCAGTGAATGAGAGGATCGTGATTTGTGTAATTTTACCAGTGTTGCCCAGCACGGCTATACACACCATGGCTATACACGTTACAGCACAGTAAGTTAGTGCTATTGGAAAAAGAAACAAGTCCAGAGAAATTTCATGTCGGCACGTTTTTTTAGCGGACTTTGCCTTTCCGGTGAGCGTGAGCAGAGCTCGCAACACAAACACACACAGACACACACACACACGCACGGAGGTTGCTTGCGGAACATTGAGCAGAACGCGCTGTGAACACGGAGCGGAGAGCACAGCGCGCACACACAACGGAACCGAGCGGAACGCGCTTCGAAGTTATGCATCTTCGGAAGCGGACTCGCACACAAAGTCATAAAACACGCTGAGCCAGAGTCAAACCATCGCCGAACACGGAGGGGCGCGGCGGCTTTTTAGTATCTTTCGGCCAAAAACCGAAAATGTTATTTTCGGCCGAAGATTTTCGGCAACCTCAATTTCGTTGCATCCCTAATTTTAAGACACCCATATGCTCTCGCGGGCCATATAAAATAATGTGGCGGGCCGGAATAGGCCCGCGGGCTTTGAGTTTGACACATGTGCTGTAGGTGGTGTACACACTGTACAGTGTGTGAGAAAATTGGCACATTTCCATTCTCCAGTGAAACATCAGTCATAATAGACATCATAATAGAGGATGGGGGTCTGACTGGAATATTTCTGTGGTATAACATTTAAGGCTGTGAGTCTACTTAACCAGGGTTCCCCAAAAGAAGGCTGAGACAGTCACTTTCCTTTTGATCTATTAACCTGTTAAGCTGTAACCCCACTTTTGAAAAATCCCAAGAAATGACATACCCAAACTGAAACAGATACAGTTCATGAACCCTTTGTACTAAAAGCACAAGTATGATCTCATTTGAAAGCTGACACCTGGCAGTTTATTGTAAATGTAGAATTAATTATTGTCATAATGACAAAAATTGTTATAAATAGCTTCAAAGTTTTGTAAAGTTATTAGAAATTATTTTTTATGAAACATCCTCATGAAAAAAAAATTGAAGTTGGCACTGGAGCAATCTAGAAATGCACTACAGCTAATGCCACATGTCTAAACATTTTATGTTTAAAATCTTAAGATAATAAGTCCAAAACTCTGTATTTAGTGAAATGTTTTTCAAGACCATGTCATGTGACTTTATTTTGATTTGACGCTAAAATGCTACTGATGTTTATTGTCATCTTCTAACCATCTATCCAGTATATTGTCTTTATTGTTTTGTGGTGCAAACGAGCCCCATTCAGTCTCAGTCTCCCCCTGCACACATTCACACCTCTCCAGCCTAGTTATGGCTCTAAATATGCATTTCTTTTGTCTGCATTATAGTTACTAACGACTGGCTATTCACAGGCTATTCATAGGGTTTCAGTCACTAATTTCTTTTCTTAAAGTTCACCCTTACATTTTAAACTGTATCAAATGCATTTCTTGAATAAAGAAACATTTCAGTAAGCATTCAAAAAATAATAAAAATATAACTTCTAGGTGGCAGGTGCACCTAGGGCTAGCTAGCATGTTAGCTTAGCACACCATCAATACACGACAATTTATGAGATTAAAACCATGTTTGTGCTTATAAACTTACTTTATAAAGCAAATCGAGTATTTTAAATAATTTTTTGTGATCTAATTTGGCTTCAGATAAAAAATCAGACAGAAAATATACTATTGGATAGTGTTCTGCACAACGATTCTATATAGATTAGCATTACATTATAAATATAATCTATTATTATGGAAATACCTGGCATGGATTGAAAAACACAGGTAACTCAAATATCATAGCAAACATGTTTATTGTCTTCAAAACTGCATGTTACAGCCATAGTTACAGCGCGATCTCTTGTTAGCTTTGTGTGTGTTCGAGGCTTCCTGGATTGTCACATGATTATGGCACTTCTTCATGTTCTAATACTGTGCACAGGGCGGCGAGGGCGCCCTCAGGCTATTGGTATGAATTCAAAACACAGTATCAGAGTTATGCAAACGCTCATAATGATTACATCGACGCATTTGGGTATAAATTCAATAAATATTATTCCTGTCTATAGAAATCTGATGTAAACCTATGAGAATATATCAATATTTCTCCAAATCTGCACATTTTTGAGCTAAAGCCCTGAGGCACGTTGTTTTGTGTATCGCTGTCATGACGACGGCACGGGAGTTTTTTTATGAATGAAAGCGGCTGACGCGCATAATTCATATCAAAGGTATCGACTAATTTTTTCATTTCATAACTCCTGAAACAAATTAAGAAATAACTGTCGCTATAAGTTTCTCAGAATACAATAGTGGTCAAATTCTGAAACTTGAGTCTTATATCTTTTTAATGATGTATAGTTTGTCAAGGTATAACATTAAATCTGATAGTAACTTTGAACTATATATAAATAAAACCGCTTCAGTGCGTCCGCGCTCTGGCAACGGTTAACAGGTTAAACAAAAAAATCAGTCTTTCATATTTGTTGTTGTTTCTGGGGAAATTTAAGCACTCACAGCCCAAATGGTTAACACCTTATCAAGCTGCCCCATGAGTTTAACGAGGAGGGGAGGGGCTGCTTCAGAGTATCAAGCAGGCTGAGCAGAAGCTGAGTAACCTTGTTAACTTCTTTAAAGTACTTTTTGTTTTTCCTACACTCTTTCATCCAATGCCCAGTTTTACAGTAATTACAGCTGCCCTCTCTCTTAGGACGTTTGCGTTTCTGTTGATTCTCTGTGTTGAGCTTAAAGGATGCTGCTGCAATTTTTCTCTTGCCTTGACATCAGAGTCTCTTTCCCAAGTAGCTAACTTGTCCAAGTTGTTTTGCAGGGTTCTACTGGACCATGTTAATTCTAAGTAAGGCAATGCATTTTTATGTTCTGACAAAAGACCATAAAACCATGCGCGAACTAGGGGACCATTATCATATAGCACCTTCTCTGAAGTGTCAGCAATCCCGCTGTAAGCTGCAGCGGTCTGGCAAAATCTTTCTGTGTACTCACAAACAGTTTCACCCTTCTTCTGTAAACAACTAGTGAGCTTCGACCAGTCCACGTTCGGTCCAACAATGTTCTTTAACACTCTTTAGAACTCCCTCTCTCAATTCATCTTTTCTGGCATTTTGAAACTCAGAATTGTTTACAGCACTTTCAAAATCATTGAATTCTGACTCAGTCAAGATCTGTGATACCAGCTGGGTGACTTCAGCTAGAGACATATCGTAGAGCCGCATCTTTTTGGACAATTCTCTCCTAAACTCAGAAAAATTTATTTGCACTGATGGCAAACTTTCAACAAATCTCTCAATATCTTTAGGACCTAAAGATGTTTTGACTGCTTGTATGGGGGTTGCAGATGGAACTGGATCAACCCCTTTTCCCCTACTCTGAGCCTTTTGTCTTGCTCCACACACTTCAACTGCATTTACATCTTTCATCAATCCAGTATTGACATTGTCCTCTATTCTATCAAAAGACTGTAAATCAGGATAGCTTTCATCTGACTGTTGGTTTTCTGAGTCACATTTGGATGAGGCCTTATGGCCCACCTTTTTCTTGAGACAGGACACTTGAGTGTGCAATTGTTTGTTTTGTTCTTTTAACTTAGCAATACACTGAGCTTGTTCTTGTGCAATGGATAAGCTAAATTCTCTGTGACAACAGATAATGGCTTTCACATTGTTCTTGCGAATACTTGCTCCTAGTATCTTTTTACAATCTTCAATTGACCATACTTTGTCTGGATGAATGCCAAATTTCTTGGTCAAATCCAATTTGGTCACTATGGAGTCCATGTGCTGTCCTAACAATGATTTGAACTCACTGTCTGTCCATAAAGGAGTCGCAAGACCACCTTTTTCAGTTGTGGGGATTAGTCTAGCACTTTTCCTAAACATTTTGTGAATTTCTTTGTTACCACACAAACAAACACTAAACTTATCTGTTCAACAGATGGTACACTTGTAAACTTTCAAATTTACCACCACTTCACACTTAACTTCCCTGCCGACAAGAACAGAGGATAAACAGAAATAACTAGCACGTAAAGCTAATCCTTCTCTGCCTAAAGCAAAGGATACAAAATATTAGCACATGATGCTAACCGTCCCTGATAAAGCAGAGGATAAATTTTCACTAACTTTACAGAGGATAAAACTTCTCTAGCAAGAGGATAAAACAATATTAACATGTAATGCTAATCTTCCCTGCCTGGCAGAGGACAGCTTTCATCTCTAAAAGCAAACTTATAGAGGATAACTTAGTTAACAAAACCCTGCAGCTGTCTGTTAACTCTTCTCTGACGGCTCAGAGGATGACACAAATTTGTACTGGTTTGCAACGGTTCTTTGAATGGAGTGAAACTCACCAAATCTTTTGTGGTTGTCTTGAGGTTTCAAGATTCAGTCTGGAACTCAGTCAGAAAAGTTCATTCTTTGTTTCTTGAAGATTCCGTCTGGAAAAGTTCAGTCTTTGAGATTCTTTGTGCTTTAACCCTCTGGGGTCTGAGCTGTTTTCTGGGCCCTGGAGGTGTTCGGACATGCTCTGACATTTGTGGTTATTTCTGTTACTTGTGACATTTTCATGGCTAAAGTCTAATTACACTGTATTCAGCACAAACTCTGCTACAATAATATATCAGCAGCATGTATGTAAAAGTTTGTAATTTTGAGATAATGACATTTATGCGTGGTTTGTGAAAATACAAAAAAAAAAATCTCACTGAAATAAGGCCATGAAACCCATACTGATTATTTCTTCACAAGACTTTTGAAAATTGTATGACGTAGCCTAGAATATTTGCTCTAAAACTATGTGAAAATCACCCTGACTGCTCATTCAGATAAGACAATATATTGATTTAAAAAATTTATGACGTGTTTTGTGTGAGAAAGCTTTATGCGGGAGGTCATTAATATGTAAGCTTTTCACACCTGAGAAAGACAAAGACCCTCCCCTAACGGCCCTATTAGGAGCTATCAGGCCCTGTCATTCTGAGAAACCTTGCACAAAGAATGAGGAGATTTAAAAAAGAATGGCTTTTATATTGTTTGGATTTATTTACAACACAACATAATCCAAAGATACACAACAAATGACAAAAAAGCACTTATTGAAAACAATGATCCAAAGACAGAGACCTTTGTGCCATTCCTAAAAACAATGTACATACCTTTAATTTCCAAGGTGTTTGATTTTCACTTTACCATGTTCATATACAGAGACTCATGTGAATGTTGAAGTCAGCAGGACTCAGTGGCATCTGGGCCCTGAAAAAAAAAAAAGTGAACATACTGATATCAAGAGAAAGGCCTGCACGATTTTGGGAATAAATTTTAGATTTTTCTGGTTAAAATTGCTTTTTAAAATTCACAGAATACACACACACACACACACAAATTTTTCCAACAATATATAATATAATGAACACCAGGTTTGTTGTGCCTTGTAAACATAGGCTATGCGCAGTGCTGGATAAAATAATAATAACAATAACCTATAGCAGCCTATAAATCTTCCAAAAGATTTCAGTAACAACTAAGCTAGAGAAAAATATATTGATTATCATGTTACTTCAAATGTTTCCATTCGTTATGATGATATGAAATGAGATAATAGTAAAAACATGAAGCCGTTTGGTGCGTTTTGCTTTTCAAACGCGATCGCGATCCAAAATATGATACATTCAAACGCGATCGCGCTCAAATATAAAACATTATGGTTACCATATACATATCTACGTTTGAGCATATATCCACAAACACAGTAACAGTAAACACGGGTCTAAATATTATAATATTCACCATATATCTAGCAACAGTTCAACTGCAATGTGAAATTTATGCAACAATAACAAACTAATAGGCTATGTAAGAATTTCTTACCTTACATCTTTCTTGTCTTCAAATCGCGTTCTTCTTCTTCTGAGGTAAATCCAATGTAAGCTCACGGTGCGCCTTTCAAACTCGACGAAAAGCAGAGACTTGTGAAGTTTTTTCGTGCTTTGTTGTTGAGGTAATGAGCCCGTTCACGTTCCATTTGGAGATTTGCATGTGAATCTCTTTTGCGCTCGTGGGCGTGGTCAAATTAAAAATAATTAGAAAGCGTTTGAGAAGCTGGACATCTTGTTGGTTTTATACAAATTACTTAAACAGAGAATATTTGTTTTCAGTTAGAAAAAAAAGTTCACCGCGACGGAGAGGCAGAAAGCACACCCTGTTTATTTTCTTTGTTTTACAAAAGCACAATGTTTTGATTTGATTGTAGGTGGACACATACAAAAGTAGAAATATCACAGATTCTTTTTTTATATTTCTTTTTTCTGTATGACCATAAATGACGGAGTAATTTAAGTTTATTGTGCTACTATGTGAAGAAAATCCAGCAAAACGCGCCGGCGCGTTTGCCGACCTCAGAGGGTTAAGTTTTAAGATTCAGATCTTTGAGCTTGAAGTTTCAATATTCAGATCTTTGAGCTAGAAGTTCTTTGTTGAGTTTCCTTTTTTCTCCATCCGGGTCACACGGCACCAAATTGTAGGGAACTTTTTATTCCTTCATCGATGCAAGACCAGGAGACGTTGGGATCGCGTTCAAACAGAAGTTATTCTTTATTGAGAACTTCGCTGTACGTTGCTGCAGTCATCCAACAATCTAAAGTAACATAACTTTACATTGTGTCTTATAGGCATTTTAGGAGGAGGGACTTTTGAAGTTGGAGACAAATTCAAACAAAGCATGTAAATGAGTATACAGGTTTAGGTAACACACCCTAGACTGAGGGTCTGGCCAATCCTAATTCAATCAGCATAACAGTCTATTGCATTGCTAATCCAATCAGCCTAACGATTCAACGTCTGGAGCTGGGACTTTGGCTCCAAGAGCCATTTGGGCTCCGAAAGCCATTTGCAGAACAAAAGGTGAGATTCTCAGTGATCTGACTCATTTAACTTTACAATGGAAAAACAGGTCTGGCAGGAATCTCTGGCTGGAAACTCAATAATCATCTGTTATCAGTCTACTAAACTTTCTCAGTTTATATTGGAATCTAAATTAAAACCTCAAATGCTAAAATCAGAATTCTTCACCATGAGGTTTATGTAAGGAAGCATATCTGAAATAGATTCTTAAAATTTGTTATTCTTAAGTTACATCTTCATGTCTGTGACCAGTGTGTTGAGTCTTCAAGCTTGATGACTGCTGAAAATAAGATGACTATTAAAAAGAAAAGCTGAACATTAGTTCACAAATAATATATTGTTTACATTTTAGTTATTATTTTGGAATAAATGTAAAATGCGTAAATTAAACGTGATGTAATTTATACTTGGTTTTAATAAAAAGAATATTACATAGGTATTGCAAAAAAAATTGTATTGCATTGCATTTGATCTCTCTTTTAAAAAAAAACTTTAAAAAAAACTAAATAGAATTGTAATGATTATTTAACCAGGAAAATTAAGTGTAACTGACATACATTTACTTTTGATATACAGTATATAAAAACTGTGCAGGCTTTGCCTCCTCATTTTAAAACAACACAACTGGTATTTATGTAGTAAAAGCAACATATCTACATTGCAGAATATGGCTGTTGGAAAAATAAACCAAATACAAAATCTACCAGTGAAACAAATGTGCTTAGTCAAATTTCATACGGAAAGATATTCATACTGAAGATACGATCTTAAGGAAGTCTTAAAGAATGCTTCCAGTTATTAAGTGAAGCTTGATCAACAGCATTTGTGTTATGCGGAAAGTGTTTTTGATTCGCCTAGATTACATCAAGCCACCAAATCTATTTTACATGCAACTTAAACAAATCTGTGTTACTCTTTCTAACATTTGACTCTGTCAGCTGCAACATTTGGCTGCACACTTTAACCATATTTTAAAGACAAAATAATTATGAAATGATTTATATATATTCACATATCATATACATATGTACTTAAGTCCTGCTTAATTGGGTCAAAACACACTCTAAAGTTCAGCTAATTGCATTTAATTTAAAGTTAAACAATAAAAGATTTTCATTTAATTTCAATTAAGTGTCCAAAAACATTACATTCAGTTTACACAAGGTTGTTCTTATTGTAAGTACTATTTTCAAAAGTATGCTAAAGTATACTTCTTTTTCACGAGGGATTATCAGTGTTACAGCTGTTGTGTAGTGTGTTTGACTGGCCAGTAGTCATGTAGTTTTCTGTCATAAGTTTCTTTAGAGGTTACAGATGACAAATTACAACAGCATTTGTTCCAGATAAACAGGTATTTTAATACAAGTACACATTGTCTGTGGTAATCAACAGCATGACAAAGATGTTTTGTTTTTGTGTTTCTGGTTTCCTGGTTCCTGGTTCCTGGTTCCCCTGTTTGGATTATGTTCCTGGTTTGAATTATCTATATTTTTATTTTGAATAAAACTTTTACTGCTTCTCGATCCTGCTGTCCTTCATCTCAGAGTTTCACCCAGCATTACAGAAGACCTGACCACCAGCTTGTGGAGACTGGACACTTCTTGGACATTGCATATATCACTGACTTCACTCTCATTGACTTTTATTGTTATGGACTAAATAGCCAATTCCATACTACACTTTTCCGTATTGTTGTAGGATTAGTTGCATGTAATTATGCATCATTTTTATATATATATACTGTATATATATATATATATATATATATATATATATATATATATATATATATATATATATATATTCTAGTAAATATGTCACAGGTCGGGGTGGGCAACTACAAGAAGAGGACCCGGCCGCACCCCTCTTGAATTTGGGACACCACTGTGAGGAGCCGACACTACGGGCACACAGGCAGACAAAGGTCAAACAAAATAAATAAGATTTAAAAAGGTTTTATTTAATTGAAAAATACTAATTAAAAATAAGGAAGGTTTCGGCTTCTTGCGGCTAGCCCACACTGCACTGGCTTGCTTCTCTTCGCTGGGGCGCAGACAGACAGAGAATAGTGACTTCTTCAGCGAAGCTGAACTGGTTCTCTCCACGGGGCTCAGGCGGACAGAGAATGGTGACTTCTTCAGCGAAGCTGAACTGGTTCTCTTCACGGGGCTCAGGCGGACAGAGAATGGTGGCTTCTTCAGCGAAGCTGAACTGGTTCTCTTCACGGGGCTCAGGCGGACAGAGAATGGTGGCTTCTTCAGCGAAGCTGAACTGGTTCTCTCCACGGGGCTCAGGCGGACAGAGAATGGTGACTTCTTCAGCGAAGCTGAACTGGTTCTCTCCACGGGGCTCAGGCGGACAGAGAATGGTGACTTCTTCAGCGAAGCTGAACTGGTTCTCTTCACGGGGCTCAGGCGGACAGAGAATGGTGGCTTCTTCAGCGAAGCTGAACTGGTTCTCTCCACGGGGCTCAGGCGGACAGAGAATGGTGACTTCTTCTGCAAAGCTGAACTGGTTCTCTTCACGGGGCTCTGGCGGACAGAGAATGGTGGCTTCTTCAGCGAAGCCGAACTGGTTCTCTTCACGGGGCTCAGGCGGACAGAGAATGGTGGCTTCTTCAGCGAAGCTGAACTGGTTCTCTCCACGGGGCTCAGGCGGACAGAGAATGGTGGCTTCTTCAGCGAAGCTGAACTGGTTCTCTCCACGGGGCTCAGGCGGACAGAGAATGGTGACTTCTTCAGCGAAGCTGAACTGGTTCTCTCCACGGGGCTCAGGCGGACAGAGAATGGTGACTTCTTCAGCGAAGCTGAACTGGTTCTCTCCACGGGGCTCAGGCGGACAGAGAATGGTGACTTCTTCAGCGAAGCTGAACTGGTTCTCTCCACGGGGCTCAGGCGGACAGAGAATGGTGGCTTCTTCAGCGAAGCTGAACTGGTTCTCTCCACGGGGCTCAGGCGGACAGAGAATGGTGACTTCTTCTGCAAAGCTGAACTGGTTCTCTCCACGGGGCTCAGGCGGACAGAGAATGGTGGCTTCTTCAGCGAAGCTGAACTGGTTCTCTCCACGGGGCTCAGGCGGACAGAGAATGGTGACTTCTTCTGCAAAGCTGAACTGGTTCTCTTCACGGGGCTCTGGCGGACAGAGAATGGTGGCTTCTTCAGCGAAGCCGAACTGGTTCTCTTCACGGGGCTCAGGCGGACAGAGAATGGTGGCTTCTTCAGCGAAGCTGAACTGGTTCTCTCCACGGGGCTCAGGCGGACAGAGAATGGTGGCTTCTTCAGCGAAGCTGAACTGGTTCTCTCCACGGGGCTCAGGCGGACAGAGAATGGTGACTTCTTCAGCGAAGCTGAACTGGTTCTCTCCACGGGGCTCAGGCGGACAGAGAATGGTGACTTCTTCAGCGAAGCTGAACTGGTTCTCTCCACGGGGCTCAGGCGGACAGAGAATGGTGACTTCTTCAGCGAAGCTGAACTGGTTCTCTCCACGGGGCTCAGGCGGACAGAGAATGGTGGCTTCTTCAGCGAAGCTGAACTGGTTCTCTCCACGGGGCTCAGGCGGACAGAGAATGGTGACTTCTTCTGCAAAGCTGAACTGGTTCTCTCCACGGGGCTCAGGCGGACAGAGAATGGTGGCTTCTTCAGCGAAGCTGAACTGGTTCTCTCCACGGGGCTCAGGCGGACAGAGAATGGTGACTTCTTCAGCGAAGCTGAACTGGTTCTCTCCACGGGGCTCAGGTGGACAGAGAATGGTGACTTCTTCAGCGAAGCTGAACTGGTTCTCTCCACGGGGCTCAGGCGGACAGAGAATGGTGACTTCTTCAGCGAAGCTGAACTGGTTCTCTTCACGGGGCTCAGGCGGACAGAGAATGGTGGCTTCTTCAGCGAAGCTGAACTGGTTCTCTCCACGGGGCTCAGGCGGACAGAGAATGGTGACTTCTTCTGCAAAGCTGAACTGGTTCTCTTCACGGGGCTCTGGCGGACAGAGAATGGTGGCTTCTTCAGCGAAGCCGAACTGGTTCTCTTCACGGGGCTCAGGCGGACAGAGAATGGTGGCTTCTTCAGCGAAGCCGAACTGGTTCTCTCCACGGGGCTCAGGCGGACAGAGAATGGTGGCTTCTTCAGCGAAGCCGAACTGGTTCTCTCCACGGGGCTCAGGCGGACAGAGAATGGTGACTTCTTCTGCAAAGCTGAACTGGTTCTCTTCACGGGGCTCTGGCGGACAGAGAATGGTGGCTTCTTCGACGAAGCTGAACTGGTTCTCTTCACGGGGCTCAGGCGGACAGAGAATGGTGGCTTCTTCAGCGAAGCTGAACTGGTTCTCTTCACGGGGCTCAGGCGGACAGAGAATGGTGGCTTCTTCAGCGAAGCTGAACTGGTTCTCTTCACGGGGCTCTGGCGGACAGAGAATGGTGGCTTCTTCAGCGAAGCCGAACTGGTTCTCTTCACGGGGCTCAGGCGGACAGAGAATGGTGGCTTCTTCAGCGAAGCTGAACTGGTTCTCTCCACGGGGCTCAGGCGGACAGAGAATGGTGGCTTCTTCAGCGAAGCTGAACTGGTTCTCTCCACGGGGCTCAGGCGGACAGAGAATGGTGACTTCTTCTGCAAAGCTGAACTGGTTCTCTTCACGGGGCTCTGGCGGACAGAGAATGGTGGCTTCTTCGACGAAGCTGAACTGGTTCTCTTCACGGGGCTCAGGCGGACAGAGAATGGTGGCTTCTTCAGCGAAGCTGAACTGGTTCTCTTCACGGGGCTCAGGCGGACAGAGAATGATGGCTTCTTCAGCAAAGCTGAACTGGTTCTCTTCACAGGGCTCAGGCGGACAGAGAATAGTGACTTCTTCAGCGAAGCTGAACTGGTTCTCTTCACGGGGCTCAGGCGGACAGAGAATGGTGGCTTCTTCAGCGAAGCCGAACTGGTTCTCTTCACGGGGCTCAGGCGGACAGAAATGGATATCGTTGCTTATCGTTCAGAATGTAAAGCATAGTAACGAGCTAGAGGAGGTGGGTGCAGGATTTGTCAGGCTGAGAGGCTCTCCTGTTTTCAGTGCGGCAGTCGGAGCCATTAGGGGCTTTCACACTGGAGGAACCTTTTCATTGTTCCTAGAACTATTGGCGGAAGTTCCCGGTTTTCGGCGTGTTCGCACCGCAGGAACTAGGAGCGATTTTAGTCCTAGGAACTCCTTTTAGGGGAACTAATTTAGCTCCTACTTCAGAATCGGGTCTTAACCAGCACTACAGGAACTACAGTGACGTTAGTGTTCGCTGATTGGCCGAACGCACGTGAAACACCAGCATCCGCCATTTTAAAATAGCTGTGTAAACACACCTATTATAGCCTATATATTTACTGCAGAAACTAACTCTACGAACATGTAAAACAGTGATAGATGGTCCTCTTAACCTTTACGCTGAGGAGAAAATCCAACGCAACTTTGAGGAGACCAAGAGAAACATGATTATGTATTTCTGCTCAACTAGCGAGAACATCAACCACACGGCATACGCTAATACCTTTTCATTACTGTCTACTTTTTGTCAGCTGTAACATTTGGCAGCACACTTTAACCATATTTTAAAGACAAAATAATTATGAAATGATTTACATATTATATATCATATACATATGTACTTAAGTCCTGCTTAATTGGGTCAAAACACACACTAAAGTTCAGCTAATTGCATTTAATATAAAATTAAACAATAAAAGATTTTCATTTCATTTCAATTAAGCCCCCATCAGTCACCTCTGTTACTTCAACAATAAACTCTTCTTTTCAGTACAGAGCCAGGCTGTGTGACCACCAATGAAAGTTATTGGATGTCTGTAGGCTTTCCTGGTTCTGAGCATGACTCAAGGGTCCTGCAATAACTGTACCCACCTATGGGGGGTGTACCTGTGCCTGATATCTGCATTGTTGTGTTTTTATCATGAATACGTCAGATGACACACAGGAGGTTACTGGACTGACATGCTTTATCTAGCACTCACTCAACACGTGTATATCACGTACTTCCTTATTACATACTTCTGTACAGCTTACATTATCACGTAATACATATTACAGTAGAATACATACATCCACCTTTTTTTTTCTTTTTTTTTTTGAAATTCAACTATTATCTCAACATTCTATAATGCATTCACCAACATAAGCATTATTTCTCAACTATGTCAATAAACATTTACTCTGATGCATTTTACTCAGCAACTAATCTAGTGCATTTTATAGTCTCTAAAACGTGAGGGAATTTGAACCTCTCTTCCTGATCTTGTGGTGATGATGATTGGCTTGCTCTGACTCTTCTTGACATGTTTGCTTTACCACAACAGAGTCTGGGTTCATTTCTCTCTCCAGTGTTGCACTTGTGTTTGACTCATTGTTTAAGTCATCTTGATCACTTGTTAATTGAAATTCTTGTTCTTTTGTCTTTAACAGATGTTTTCTGTTCCTTCTGTAGATATTTCCATCTGGTGTGCAAAGAATGTGTGATCTTGACGAATCATGTTTCTTCAGAACTGGTGCAGGGTTTCAGATTAGTCCTAGCTGTACTCTCTCTTTGTCTTCTGGCGATATTTCCGACAACTGTCTGGTGTTTTTGTCATAGTACATTTTTTGCTTTGACTGTGTCTGTTTGACTTTTTTTTTTTTTTTGTCTCAATTGTTCCTCTTCCTTTTCGACTCAACAATTTTGTTAGAAGTTGGCAGTTTGGTTTTCAACCTTGTTCCCATAAGAAGTTTTGCCGGTGACATTCCAATGCCATCTAGTGGAGTATTGTTGTCACAACCACCAGCTGAAGTGCCCTTGATATCCACCAGAAAGCACTTCCCTCTTGTTCATTGTCATTCTAACATGGACTACATTTCCCAGAACTCACTCATCATCTCTGATTGCTGTCAGCTGTGTATCATTAACCTTGTTAACTCTGCCTATATATATATATAAGCCCAGTTTATTCAAGCTTTCATTGTTAAAGGTAGTGGTTGGCAGATCAAGGCTTTGTGGAACACTGAAACAGTTGAATTATCTACCATTATTCATTTTAATTATACTAATGTCTAATTAAAATTTCTACAAATGTATAAAACTGATCAGAGATCAGATAAATACCCACAGACACTTGTTCATTGGTTCTCAGTGACTCCTCATGATTCATGGCTTGACAGAGATCATCGCCCAAAGAAAGTCAAAACATGCTAAGTGGGACATACGTTAGTCTGAAGTCCAGTCCCTGCCATTTAGGGCGTTTTTCCACTGGGTTTGTTTGCTGCGGTCCGAACCCGAGTGCGCTAGTTCCCGGCGCCCCCCGCAGCGTTGGTCTGGTTTCACACTCAATTAGTTGTATCGAACCCAGGTGCGTTTGCAGTGAACGTTCCCCTGCCACTCATGGTTGTCGTGTGTGAGGAAACAATGATATCGACAGTGATACGCATGCGCGGGATACTATACTTCCTGAACAAGCGCGCACCCGAGTCCGTGTTGCTTGCACATTAACGCGAACCGCGCCACGGTTCGGGAGCAACCGAGCTCAGACCACCTCCTCCAGGTAGTCTCGGGTTCGGTACTCTAGTGCGTACCGTGCCCCGGTCCGCACTAAACTGCCAGTGTGAAAGCGCCCTTAGAGTACCGGGTGTGATCGCAAAGTGACGGAAGAATACGCAGCCTGCTTTACGCAGTCAACACACACACATACACACGCACACTCACCAATCGCTTGTTGGATATTTTTTTGTTTGTTTTTTTTCCCCCCCTTTCTTTTTGTTGAAATTTAATAAACTGAGTTTGAAAAAAAAAAGCCATTTCATTTGTGTTGAGACGTATTGTGAATCAAGGACTCTTTTTGGTGAAATCAAATGAAAGTATGAACTAAACTTAAGCAGCAATATCAATGGTACTGTTTGTTTTGTCATTTGAGAAAATAAAAATAAAATGCTGTTTGTAAAGTGAACATTGTGAAACAGTTGTTTTGTTTCCTTAAATAAAGCCAAAGTCTTCCAATAAAGAGTACTAATACATTGCTTTGACATGACTTTTCATCCCACTCAGTGTCTCCAAATATATTAGAAATAAATTTAAAAAACAATAATCGTGGAGGAATTTTGAAAGATTTACATTTGTGTATGTAAAATTTCAATAGATTATTTATTACATAAGATACCTTTTTATCCTTAATTAACAAACCGAATTTAACAATTTCCCATGACAGTATCAGTCTTACAGGTATTTTTTGTTGCATCCAGCTAAATGCATCATTCCAGAATGCATTTACCAAATTACACAAAAAAATGAGTGTTCAACCGTTTCAATCTCTAACTTGAATATTTGACATATATTTGAAACCCCAACATTAAATCTTATTCTTAAAAATTATTTTGCAGCGTATATATGATTCAATTTAAAAAATTTAAAGTGCACCTCTTTACATTTAGGGTTAAAGATTTCCTGTTCACTGTTATACATCTATTGTTCCAGATTGACAAGTTATGTGGACTAATATTTTGCTTGAAAATCAATTTCCAGTGTAATAATACTTGTTGATGAAAAGCAGATAGTTTTACAGGGAGTTTAGAAAGTTCGAAGTCACATTGCAACAAAAAACTTGTGCCACCACATTTTTGAATACAGCAGTAGGAATCTCAAACCAGAACGAGGACTCATTATTTATGAAAGATTGTAACCATTTAAGTTTGATGACCCCGTTCATAATATCAAAGTCAATCTTTTTAAGACCACCTTCTTCATAATCTTCACTTTTACGTATATAATGACTCTTCCTTTACCATATCAAATCAAAATTTAACTTGTTAATTGCTTTTATCTTTTTAGCAGAAACTGCTAGAGAGAAACATGAATAGATTAATCTAGAAAGATTTTCTACTTTGGTCAATAAAATTCTTCCAAAAATCGTTATGTCTCTCTGCAGCCAAGCATTCATTATTAATCCACATTTCTCTAAATTTTTATCAATATTAAAAGTTTCTAAATTATCCTGCATCTTAGATAATCAGATACCTAAATATTTAACTTAATTTTTAACTGGGATAATGTACAATGTTATATTAGGATGATCATGAATGGCCAGTTGCTCACATTTTGACATATTTAGCATTAAACCTGAAGCTTATTCTGAGAAAATCTTGATTAAATGAAGTGCTAGGTGTAATTGCCATTCGAATCTTGGACATGTATCTTGAGTAAGAGCTACAGAGCTGTTTATGTCTTTATAAAGCATTCCAACAATATTTATAAACGTAGGACCACAACCAAAGTGTTAAAGAGTTTGAAAAATAAAAGAGTGTTCCACCATGTCAAAGGCCTTATAGAAATCCAAAAATAAAATGAAACCATCTTCTTCAATTAGATGACCATAAACAATTAAATCAAAAATTAGCCTGATATTGTTATGAATTGACCTATCCTTTAAGAATCCTGATTGAAACACACATATAATTTGCGATATTCCAGTATTCAATCGAGAAACCAGTGCTTTAGTAAGCGCTTAGTGTTATGGGTCGTAGGTTGTCTAATAACCTCTTATCTTTTCCTGGCATTGGTATCAAACTTTTCTCCAAATTAATGAAGTATGAGCTATCCCCCGTTCACGTTTTGATTCGGATCAAACTGAAAAGTCCGAAAATCCGGACCAAACAAGGTAGATGTGAAAGGGCCCTAAGCACGAGCTCTCTGTAGGCATGTTTACATTAGCAGATAATGAGTTGCCATGAGAACGACTAACATCTCTATCTTTTAATACAGATTACATAAACAGAGAATATTTGTTTTCATTTTGAATTGGATAATTTAATAGCAGAGACTTAAATGTTTATAAAAATATTAAAAAAAAATACACAGAAATTACACAGTGTAGCTTTAAAGGGGCTATATGCAACTTTTCCCCCAAAATAAACGTAACAATAGCCTTTTTATTTTACCATTTATGACTCAAACATCTCCTGATGAGCATACTGACACCTTGTCCGCTCACAGTGGGTGCACCTATAAGCCTGTATCCTATTTTTCCTATTTTCTGTCGGGTCGGATTTTTCCCGCGCTGTCTGCGGATGTGACGTCAAGCGCGTTCATGTTAAACGTTTCAGATCACTCTGTCTGCCACCACCGCTAGTCAGCAAGTAGCCTACACTCACAAGCAGTGCAATGGAGAAACTTACTCTTATCAGTGTAAGAGAACACTTATCTCAAACAATATATGTATTTGACTGTTCTTACCTCTGTAAACATAATGTTGACCTCCTTGCAGCAGATGACTTGTGAAGTGTGCACGTACGAGAGCGAGCAGAAAGGAAGAGCAGTTCTGTTTTTTGGCCACAGGTGTCAGTCGCGAGTTTAAATTTCAGAAAAACGCATATAGCCTCTTTAAGTTTAGAGACGTGCTCCAGAAAAAAAGTTCACGGAGACGGAGAGGCAGAGAGCACACCCTGTTTATTTTCTTTATTTTACAAAAGCACAATGTTTTGTTTCGACTTTAAGTAGACACATAAAAAAGTAGACATTTAACAGTTTTTTTTTCTCATATTTCATAAGTCTGTTTGACCATAAATGCCAGAGTATTTTAAGTCTAATTTGCTGCTATGTGACACTGACAAAATCCAGCAAAATGTGCCGGCGCGTTTGTCGACCCCAGAGGGTTAACTTTAGCCTAATAGGAAGGAACATAAATTGTGATAAAAAATATATGCCCACTCACATCAAGACGCCGCTGCAGTGATGGAGTCCATGCAGGAGGAGCAGCGTTTGGCACTGCGTCGCTTTACAGCGCTAGCTGTTTGGAGAAGCCCATTTTACCTAGGCTACACAAAATAATCTAAATAACTATATAAATGCTATGCTAACTAGATGCTAATATACGTTATCCTGATAGTTTTCAATACTCGCAATTCCAACTCCTGACTCGCTACAGTGGTTTTGACGTAGCAAGATGCTTTTATATCAGGGGCTGCCAAGTGCATGGTGAGCTCGTACCTGCTTAAGTCACGCAGTACCGCAACATCCAATAGGAAAATTCAACTGCAGTAGTCACCTGAAGAGGGCAGCACTCAGACGTTTTTACACCATATAATGTAGAATTAAAACACTTTATACCTAAATGTCAAAAAATTCACTCGAATCAATGGACAGCACTAATAAAGCCCCAGTCTTACAGATCATTAACTAAAAAAAAAGTTGTTTTAGGGTTTAGTTACCCTTTAAGTGTCTGGATTATTTAAAAACAGAGCTATTTTGAGTGAAAACTGGTTTATTTCTTTGATATATCAATCTCTTTGATATATTGATCTTGAAGCTAGATCTGTGTCTGTTAAGAACAGATTCTTAAAGGTCCCGTTTTTCGTGTGTTTTTGAAGCTTTGATTGTGTTTACAGTGTGCAATATAACATGTGTTCATGTTTCGCGTGTAAAAAAAACACAGTATTTTTCACACAATTTACTTATCTGTATACCGCTGTTTTCACTGTCATAAAAACGGGCTGATGACTTCCTTGTTCTATGAAGTCCCTCCTTCAGAAATACGTAACGAGTTCTAATTGTGCCAGCGGTTCCTGTACGTTGTGATTCGACAGCAGCTTAGCGCACGTTGCCTGGAAAGGTCACGCCTCTTACCATAAAGTGGAGATGCATGCGCTCATGGAAGGCTTACGGAAGACAAAACTTGTAGTCCATTATAACATCTACAAAGACAGCCTTCATGCTTTCAATATGGAACTAGGCAAAGCTAGACAGACTTTCTTCTCAAATATTATAAACAGTAATTTAAACAACACACGCACTCTTTTTGCTACTGTAGAGAGACTGACAAACCCCCCAAGCCAGATTCCCAGTGAAATGCTCTCAGACAACAAGTGCAGTGAGTTTGCTTCTTTCTTCTCTGAGAAAATCATTAATATCAGAAAGGTGATCAGCACATCCTTGAGTTGCCCTGGGGTCAGACAGATCAGACCACCCGAGAAAGTTACTATGTCTGTGTAACGCAGTTCAGATGTTATGGGAAGAAGGAGGCGGGAACCGGCGAACATTTCAAAGATTTTAATAAAATAAATCAACAAATACAAAAACGAGAGAGAAAAAGATGGCAGTCCCTCATGGTCGACTGGCGCCACACATAATAAAACAAAACATCAAATAAAATAGTCCAGGCCTGGCCTCTCTCGATCTTCACTGTCGTCACTCCTCCTTTATTCTTCCGCTCCTCCGTGAGAAATACGAGACCGGTGCCCCTCGCAGGTCATCATTAATCACGCCACTGGCCTCGCGCCGTTCTCTCACGGCCCTCTGCCTCATCCTGCTCGCCACAGTCTGATTTAGAAGAAATTGATGGCAAAATTTTGGAAGAAACCGAACAGCACCTTAAAACATCAACCTGCGCTCTTGACACACTTCCCACATCTTTTTTCAAAAGTGTGTTAAACAGTTTAGAAGCAGATCTTCTAGAAGTGGTAAATGCCTCACTTCTCTCTGTGAGTTTTCCAAACTCCCTGAAAACTGCAGTTGTCAAGCCCCTCCTGAAAAAGAGCAATCTGGATAAGACCATATTAAGCAACTATAGGCCGATCTCAAATCTTCCTTTCATAGGCAAGATCATTGAAAAAGTTGTCTTCAATCAGCTGAACAAATTCTTAAGCTCGAATGGATACTTTGACAATTTTCAATCTGGTTTCCGACCGCACCACAGCACAGAGATCATAACATACTTCTTGACAGGCTGGAAAACTGGGTGGGGCTTTCTGGGATAGTCCTAAAATGGTTCAGGTCATACTTAGATGGGAGAGGTTATTATGTGAGTATAGGAGACCATAAGTCTTTTTCCTTCAGACTATACTGTAGCATGACTTAAAACAGTGGTTCTCAAAGTGGGCCCCACTTTCGGACCCCTCCGCTGCGCGTCGGACTGTTCACGCCTCGCCGTCGTCCATTAATACCTGCCAATGGACACCTCGTCGGGCATTAACCCTTACTTATTTGATGCTATAAATTAACTAGAAGGATAATTGTGAGAAATAATTGTGTATGTGTCCGTGCACTATATGAGAGGCGGCTCTTTTCGTGCTTTGTGAGTGCGCAGCACAGAACACAGCGGGCATGCAGACGTGTTCTCTCACGCCTTGCGCTTAAAGAATGCTATCAAGAAGAACACCGTTCCTGTCCACTGACGCAAGATCGGCGGCATTTGATTAATTGGCACGGGGCCCTGGGGTGGCCGCACCCAAGCACCCACGCAATCTCCGCTACTGCACGCTTGGCAAAAGTTCCGCCACTGGACCACTTACATACATGCTTAATATTATCAGATCTATTTATTTATTCACGTGAAAATTCTCACCACAAACTACATATATTAGACCTCATTAAACGACAAATAAAACCAAATGTACTATTTAAATTGAATTGTGTTAGCAACACTTTTTTATTAAACATTTTTATTTATTTACATTAGTAAGCTACACCGTGCCTGCTCATAGGCTACTTTTTTTCTTTTTTTAAAGAGACCCTATGGTGGCTGAGAGGTGCAAAACAAATCACAATTACAAAAACAAAATAACAAATCCAAAAACAAATTATAAACACAATGGCAAGTCTAAAATCAAAATAACAATTCCGAAAAAAAAAAAAAAAAATCAGAAAACACAACGACAATTTAGAAAACAACATAACAATTCAGAAAAAACGGAAAAGGTAGGTATATTTTGAGAATGACGTCCTTATCGCTGAATGGACGAGACACCTGTCAATCAAGCCAGAACCGGAATCAAGCGATACTGGAAGTACCGAGGGTAGAAAACAAATCCTACCCATCAACGTGCCAAAGATAGTTCGGTCCCATGGAGTGAGAGGTACGCCTAACGAATCTACGACATGTCTTTGTTCAGTCCCTGGTGGGTTGAGTTCTTGCAGCAGCCGCATATGTCATCACGTTTAACACGCAACTTCTGCAGAAGTACTAACCACATTGTCCGGTAGCCGAACAACTGTCCTGGTCGACGCAGCTTGTCGTGGTATGTCGAAAAATGAAATAAAAGAGAGCATTGCAGTGATGGCTTCTTTGTTGGTGTATTTACTCAGAATGAAGCATAAGATAATATGCATAACAAAAGCTCAAAACATACATTCTCAACATGTATATCACTTTTTTTACAGTAATGACCGTTGTAGACATAAGTGACTTTAAACATTCCATCACACTAGAAAGAAAAATATGATCAACAAGCTATTTAACACTCTCTCTGTGCAGTTCGCATGCTCTAGCTAGCCCCAAAATGACGTGTGGCATTTACAGCTGGTAAGTTACTAACACTCTAATCTCATGCTTTTTACTAACAAAATAAGACTGAAACAACATCATGTACTCTCATACACTCAAATAACATCGACATAATGACCATTTATTTTTTATTCTAAACCGTTTTAATTATTCTTATTTCTTTTGATTATTTTAATTTCTTCTGTAAAGCACTTTAAATGACCATTTTGTATGAAATGTGCTATATAAATAAACTTGTCTTGCCTTTATTTGACAACTCATTCATGGAACAATGAGTGAAGGAGGAGTGTAAGTTTCGTTTTCGTTAAACAGGATCTTTCTAGTGAACAGAAACAGAGAATCTGCTCGCGCTGAGCGGTTTATTACCAGACTCATTCTGATCGCTGTTCACTCTGCATCAGGACCACTGAAGGTAGGAGATAACCACATGTAGAAGTTTAGAAGTTTTTTAAATGTTATAATAATATAGGCTAATACATAATGTAAAAGGATATAATATAACTATATTTAATAACGTAAATATAATGTATTTTATATATATATAAAAAAAAAAAGGATCATAAAACTGATATTGTTTTATTTATCAAAAGTATGAATAATCAATATTACATTGCAATATTACATTTTTATATGTAGTCCACAATTGTTCATTGATGCAGGGAGGAGACCCAGTCGTCAGATGATTAAGTAAAATATTATTTCTTAACAGCAAACAATCAAATAATAAATGAAGAGTAAAATTAATTAATCTGTAATCAGGATAAAGAGTTTATTAAAGAAATTAACAGTCAAAATTAATTCTAATATTTCTAAGTAAAATATAATTAACACACCCCGAGTATAATATTCTTAGCCTATAGATAATTAAAGTTGGTTGACAGATCTCTCTTTAAAAAGACAGGTTGCGAAGGAGCAAGGTCTGAGTCCAAGGTATAGACTGACCTGTACAGAAACTGATCTCGCTATTATACAGTTGCTTATCAGATCAGAGCTAAGTTCCTCTTTTCATAGTATATAACAGCGAAGCAGACACACAAGACACAAACATATGTCTAGGTTTCATGTTTTCACACTCTGAGATGTTAGCCGTACACTGCAAGATGTTTAGCTAAGATAGGCTTCTTAGCACTTTATTTTAAGACATTCGAGCATTTCTGGTCTGTCTATAGGAAATTTACAGACTTTTGACCTCATCTCTAGACAATCAGTCAAGCAGCTACATTTGAGGCATAGAGATTAATAAAAGAAATGTATTAAACACATTTCAAATGAAAATAATGGTAAACATATCAAAATGATACTAATGAGAAACACATCAACATGATAATGATTTCTTAAAATATGATGATAACATGATAAAACATAAGAAAGAAATATATATTTTTTCTTTTTCGGATTCATCATTCATATTTTGTCTTCTGGAAAACATGTCTTTACAAACAATATTTAAAATGCATTTAATACCAGTTGTCTAGGTTCAAGCGCTTTAATACTTTAATGTTTTCAACATTGATAATAATGTGAAAAGTTTCTTGAGCATGGAAAACCTGGAAAAGTCATGGAATTTTAAAATAGCAATTTCCAGGCCTGGAAATGTTTTGGAAAAATAAACTCATAATTGCAAATCAGTTGCAAATGTAGGCCTAGCCTAGCCTAGCAACTAAAATAAAATAAAAGCTTTGACATGACCATTTATTTTTGTGTTCATTGAATTAAACTAAAACCGTTTTATTTCTATTTATTTTATGTTTTGCTGGGAACATAAATAATAGAAATATTCTTTTAAAAAGGCTGAAATATTTCACTTAGGCTAAAGTGATCGTGTGATTTAAGAAAGTTTATTGTTTTTGAATTGTTAGGCTACTCTGTTGTCTCTGAGCTCTTATTTGATGAACGAACTTGCGTCTCCTTTTGAGACACTAATTTCTCTGGGTGGAATTCCCAGAGTGGCGTAGTTTGGCGAAATGATCATTTAAACTCGCCTGCGGGTTGCCACAGAAGGAAAAAGCAGTGGTCGCACCGCCGCCTCATGCGCGCACACAAATTCTTCAGTTGCTAACTTGATATTGCAGCCTGTTCATTTTTAAAAGAAAATATAGTCAACCAAACTCATTACACCGCTCAAATGTAATAGTCTGTAATATAGTCTTCGTTTAGCGTGACCAATAATGCCAGTGAAGTACAAAGCTTAGCCTACTTAATAAACAGGCCTAATAGTTGAGTATGATTGCAAATAATGAAACATTTGGATTCGTGACGAATGAGAAATGTAGGATTTTTGTAGGATAAAAAAAAGAAAATGCTAACTGAAAAAACTAGCCTGCATTAAAAGGAAATAATGTTATTAATCGGTATTTTTTTCTAATAAAACAGGTTTCGGAACATAAATAATAGGCTGAAATAATAATATCTGAGTGAACCGGTGGAATATAATAAAAATATATAATATTACAGATTGTACTTTTAAGTGGCCAATGAATGAACAATATAATTAAAATACCAGAATTATTTGGCAGAAGCTTCTGCTATACTGTATAAAACAAATTAGTGAGTGATTTAGGATCAAAAGTAGGCCTAACATGTTCGAACAGGTCATGTCTGTGGCAAAGACATAAATTAAAATGCCATTTAATTTTATGTTAGACTTACATAAGTCACATTTTCGTCATTGTGTCTTTGCAAAATATATTTTATAGGCTCAAAGAAATGCGTTAAATTCACAGTGTGAATAATTCCACAATGTGGGAATTAAGGTTGCTAAAATGGGACGGGATATTTGCACTAAGTTCACTAAAAACGATATTGTAACAGTTTTATTGTAACACTGTTTTACATTAGATTTTTTCTAATGCCCAAGACAAGCATGTAAACAATATACTTAAAAATGTGGTTCTCACACTTTTATGAGCTCTGTCGCTTGCTGTCAACATGCGCCTGAAAGAGGTTAACCGTTAATGATGTGTTACACATCAGTTGCATATTATTGGCTTCAGTACACATTATAACTGAGAAACAAACATGACTGCCCCCTACTGGTAATGTACGTCATGTGCCAGAACTTCACTATGTGATGCGTATTCTTAATGGCCACATCTGTATGTGAGTCCCTCTGTTGTCCTCAGTGTGAAAAAGTTGGATCTCAAAGTCATACAGTCACTGTTGGAAAGGTGCAAATAATCAGAAAATTTTGGAAATCAAAGAATGTGCTGGAGGATTTTTCTGAAGAACAGCGGACAGTTTCACTACTAGACTCATGAACAACCATCACAAAACATGAAAACAGTTGTAGATCAACCAACAACACACAGTATAAGATTCAAGTGTGCAGAATGTAAACTTCTGAACTGGGTCAGTTGTGTAAATTCAGTTATTATTTTCTCTTGTGGACTATATGGAAAAATCTGTTATGCTGTTTAGCTTGTTCAGGGCAGTACAAAATAAAGAACAAAATGCAATTTTTATGATCCTCTAATTTTAATGATTAACATTTAGCAGATTCTGCGAGGTGTGTGTAATCTTATGTGCAGAACTGTGTTTTATCTGGAGGCCACAGGAGAAAACAAGAAAGCAAGGCAAACTAGCTAGGCTACTTAAATGTGTATGAAAAAAAGAGAGATTACATTTACAGTGCTATAACAGTTTCCACGGAATAACTGTTCAAAAAATACTTATTTTAAGAATTTGGAGAATTTGGAAGTTAGTTATTGTTTTTTAAACAGTTACATTTTTATCCACACAGGAGAATGAAAAGAAGGGCATTGAGTTCAGCATCGAGGGAAAAGAAGAAAAAGAAGTATGTGGTTTTATTCACTACATGTTTTTGTTACGATTATGTCCAGTTTTATTCCTGTTTGCCTGTGTTCCCCTTGCTAGTTTGTCTCCACATTTTTTGATTGAGATCGCATGTGTTCCTGGTTATGTTAATTAGCACTTTATTCATTTAGAGTCCCACTGAGTGCCTTGAAACGCACAGCAATATTCAATGTGTTGACGTAATGTCCACTGAATCAGGAAGACAGGGCGGGGCATATCGATCAACCCCTCCCCTTTTTAAATAGCCAATAGTGTTTAGTTTAAATCACAGTTCGGCCAGAACCGTTGAGTTCGGTAAAGCCTCAGTTTCCTCCTAATCTCTAACCGTTTCTCCTGCTGATCTCCTCCATATCGCTTTAAAATACAGCATTCTGTGCAGATTTCAAATGGGTCTGATAAGTTTTCTGGTCTGTGCCGACTCTGTGTATCGTGTCTCTGGCCCGGAGAAGACTGTGTGTGTGACACTAATGTGAAACCAGACTTTATTCGCCCCAATGGAAAGCATATTTACACAGTGTGAATCTTCCCTATCCCCTAAATTATAGTGCACTATGTGCTGCAGCTTCAGCATCTATTTATAGTGTAGGGGGCGGAGCTTCAGATTCTAGAGAGCATTTGACAGAAGTGAGAGACTATAAGTTTTGAATGCATATATTTTCTAAATGCAAATTGTACAAACACACTAGTAATTGATGATTAACTTAACATATTGTAAGGAGATATTAGTCATTGAAGGATCCACATTCATGCCATAAATAAGCCACAATAAGCTATTAATTAGGCTACTTATTATTTGAATGTACAGTAAAAACCTTTAAGCCATTATTTAGCATAATATACTTAGCAAATATATTATTTTTGTGCAGTAATGTACTTAGTTATATTTCAGTGATTCACCATCTATTAAGTTAACTGAACAACATGAAGCTAGCAACTATGTTTAAATAGTACTGGTTTTACAGTTATAAATTGCTAAAATATATAAAGACAATTTGAAACCCTGTATAAAGTGAAAGTTAGATCCTCATTAAAGCTATAATATGTAAGATTTTTGTAATAAAATATCCAAAAATCACTTGCACAGTGTGATATATTTCCTGCAGTTGTGAACTTACAATATCCTAAAAGTTCACAAAGATTTTTAATTTCAGAGAAATTCCAATTTTAAATAATGGCTCGCCCTGGTTCACTTGTTGTCTGTCAATGACGTAATATTTGCATTATCCCTGGTTTCTGCTGGTACTGCCATAGTAACCATGGCGACAGACGTGGATAACTGCGTTAGGCTACGTCTAGCGACACGCTCATGCCGTTGTTGTTTCGTTCAAACATTATGGACCATGGCAGACTTGGACAAAAGGAGGACTAAAATGAGGATCAATATCAGCGTGGCGTTTTCGAGATGCTGAGAGCTTCACGTCCGCGAAAAACTTGGACTTGACAGAGACGCCGCTCTTGCATGTACTTTATTAGACAGGTGAGCGAATGTACATAAAACTAATCAATTTTATATCTCAACATGATGAAATGTCAGAATATGATCAGTATGTTATTCTAATGTTGATCTAGCTTACTGCTAGTCTCATACAGACAAACTAACACATAAAACAACATTATAACTTTCAACACACTCAAATGCTGTTTAGTGTGATAGTGTAACGTTAGACTAAGTGAAACAGCGCTGCGTTACCTCACAAGTTGAATTCGTCTAATAAACTGGCCTTTGTGAGTAGTAATCCAGCACTTGCGTGTAGTTCGCTAGAATTAAATGTCCTTATTCCTTTATATCCGCAGGACTCGCGTGTGCCGCTGATATCTGTCTCTCATTAGCAATCACGCCCTGATTCACCACAGTCATGTTAAAAACTTCAATGTATTCACTCATCCATAAACATTATTAGATCCATCAGCAAGTTCCATGATTCCACTTATCACTGCGTCATCAACCTACGCCTTTGTTATTGTAAGAGGTTAGCGACCTCTAGCGGCGAAAAAAATAAATAAAATACATATTGCAGCTTTAATTATGGCACTTATTGAGTGATATTTAGGTTTATTAACCAGAATAAACCAATAGTCCTGGCTAAACTGCCACTAATACAGTACTAATAAAGATGATTTGACCCCCTGTTCTAAAGATAGGTTCTTATTCACACTTTTATTTTGTTTAGCAGATATTCTGCAACATGATTTCACGAGAATGTGTATTTTTACGTAGCATGGTTTGCGTACATTTACTTATGTTTTCATACACTGAAACGTACAAGATAAAAAACATTTTGCTCTGTTCGTGACTTCTGCTGCAAACTCGTTTAGAAGGATTATGTTAAACAAGACTACATAAAACCTTAAAATTAATAGAATTTCTGTAATTTTTAAATAATAATGTAATACTTATTTTGTTCACCATGGGACACAAAAGGCGATATATAATATAACTTTCACTTTAGAACAGGGGGTCAAATGGTCTTTATTACACTATTTTAGCAATTTATAACTGTAAAACCAGCACTAATTAGACATAGTTACTAGCTTCATATTGTTCAGTTAACATAATAGATGGTGTTACAGTCAAAGACCCAGAACCAGATATGATGAATGAAGACCCGGAGTCAGAATTATAATAAATTCAAGAAAAGTTTTACTGAAGATAGTTTGCAGTTTCATCAGTAGAAGTCAGCTTCAAGACTCACACAGGAGTTCGTAGGCCACCCCGCTTACAGTTACAAAGATCACAGCAGTTACACACACACACACACACACAAACACACACACACACACACACACTAAGAAATTGATAAACATAGTAATTTTTTACACATATACTGTACAGATAGACTGAAGAATATCTCCAACGATTATGCAGCTGACACTCAGACCCTGAAGTTAGGCACGTCGTGACCTTCCAGGTCGCAGATTTGGGTTGCTGGGTGCCAGCATGTCCGGAACAACAACTCAGTCAATCTCCAATAATGCCAGTGGTTCCTTAACCTGTAACCAAGAAAACTAACACACACACTGAGACACAGCTTTTCCAAGGTTGGATTTGGCCAGGCTCTAACTATAAACAGGAGAGTCCTCTCAAAACATCAAGACGATGCATTCTTTCTCTCAAGGAGAGCTACACTTTAGTCTTACACAGTAAAGTAAGGCTTTAACTGATAAATGGTCCCTAGTTAAACTATAGACTTCAATGACCCCTGTATGTTTTAACACATGTTGAAGACCTTTCTCAAACACAAAACGAGTCCTTATTTAATTTCTGGAAGTCGGGCTAAATAAGCAAGCACTGTTACTGCATTCCTGGCATCAAATACAGACATTAGAGAATACAAGAAAAGAACATTTCAGCAATCACACTGGTAACTTCTATAACAAAGTAAATCATAAAAATAAATATCATAAGCCTAGAGAAGCCATGTGATGTTTAGAAGGAAAAATATTCATTAATACCTTTATAATTATAATCACTCATTAGATATGCATTGAAGCAGCATTGGACTCCAGAATCCACCCCCTTCAGTAGCTTATTATGTGGATCCTTCAAATGTTTAATAAATGACTTATATGTCCTTACAATATGTAAAGTTAATCATTAATTACTAGTGTGTTCATGCTTAACTAATACATTATTGATGAGAAGTTAATCAATAATTATTTGTAGCGGTATTTTAAAGTGAAAAACATAATAACTCTAGTAATTACTGAAGTCATAGTAAGCTTTTGAAGGTTTTGCAAGGTTTTGGATAGTGATTCCTTCTGATGGATTTGGAAACACTAGAGTTATTACTTGTGAGTTATCATGTTTTTCACTTTAGAAAAAGCACTGATTCAAATAATTATTCATTCTTTTAGAAGAATGTAGCTACATTTGAGTCATCACTATCCAAAATCTTACAAAACCCTCAAAAGTTTACAATGACTCTAGTTATTACTAGAGAGATATCATGCTTGGGTAACACTTGAGTCATTACTAGTGGGTTACCATAATCTTAATTTTAGAAATAATTATACATTGTGCATTATTCACATTAATTATGAACTACCTCATTCAACTGAGTGCTATTACTTACTAATTCATTAATCAGAGTTTCTTGTTAGTTAATAGTAGGGTCCCCCTTTATATTAAGTGGCCCTAATACCTGTGAACTTACATGGTAACTAGATGTGTACATGGTATGTAATTACAGTGTAAGTACACATTGGTACATAGTATCTACAGCTGTAAAGTACAAATGTGTAACAGGACATTGGTAACAACACTTGTTTCACTATAGTAAGTACACATGTGTTACAGGAACTATGTAACTATATGAGAAACACATGTGAATGATGAAAACAAACCAAAAGTCTGGGAAAACAGAAACTAAGAACAAACAAAACTGAATAAACAAGACTATTACATGAACCTTGAATTTGCTCTGTATGTGTTTTGAGCAGTTTGTGATAAACTTTACATTGTTCAATGCAGAAAGAAATTTGGTGCGACGTCTCCACCATTCATTGATTACGTGAAAGAGATTTTGAGAAGGTACCCAGATGGAGGACAAATATTGAAGGTAGGCTAAAAAAGGTTTAAATATTGCCTGAATACTTTCACAACATTGTTAAATGGTATGCATCTTAAATATCTCATCGTATCTGTGTTTAATATTAATCCTGTAACGTACCAGGAGCTGATCCAGAATGCAGATGATGCAGGAGCTTCACGTGTGGTGTTTATTCATGATGAGAGGCATTATGAGACTCAGAGCCTGTGGACTGAAGAGCTCGGAAAGTATCAAGGTATTTGTGTTGCAAACAGATTTAAATCACACTTAAACTTTATAAAATTACTGTAGAGCAGCAACAAAGTACAGTCTAGGGCAGGGGTCGGCAACCTTTTTGTCATAAAGTGCCATTTTTAAGTTTCCGAGTTCATCACTGTGCCACAACACACATTTAGCATATATATATATATATATATATATATATATACACACACACACACACATTTTACATTTTCATAATGGCTAACACAGAAATAGTACGAAAAATTTAAATATTTTCTTGAAATTTGTTTTAGATTTAGATAGACAATTTATAGTATTTATAACTCCTAACTAGAGATACACCAATTACAATTTTCTAGGCCGATTCCCGATTTCCGATTTTTCATTGAGTTTGACCTGCCGATACCAATTTTAGCCGATTCCTATTTCATTTTACACTTTACAGCACACACAAATATTTATTTTCTATATAGCCTAAGCCTATATATTTTTTTAAATATAAAATACCATATCCTTAACTGAATAATAAAAACAAGTTTAAATGGGTAAATTTTTTATAAATATTTTTGAGTCTTCATTTTCTTTTCTGACATAACCTAATCCAGTTCATGTTAAAACACACTAGACATGCACATTCTGTGCATTTTGGGAACTTTTGTTTGAAATCAAATTTATTTTGTCCATCAAAAGTGTGCTTTCACTTTCATTGAGCGTGAGCAGCGCAGACAAAATAGACTTGGCGGCGAAACCCGCGCTTCACTGCTGCTCACGCGCTGCTCCTGCTCCCGTTTGAATGCACTCATTGATTAACATGAACGCCGAAAAAAATATGCGTGAAACGGCCGTAATTCACGAGGTTTCCTACATGTGCGTTCCGTGTTTTTTTACTATGAGGAATTATTACATCAAAATGTAGATCTGTGTGCAGGTAGACTACTTTATCTGAATGAAATACATACACTTCTCTCGCATTTGCGCGCGTGCCAGCGATTAACCCTCCGCGTGCCAGTGTTGGCACGCGTGCCTTAGGTTGCCTACCCCTGGTCTAGGGTTTTACATTTGTCCTCATTCATATGTCACAACCATGAAGAGTTTTTTTTAATGGGAAAGATTTTAAAGGGAAGGTTTGAGTTCTGAAAGTTACAGTTTTTTTTTTTTAATACAAAAATCAAACTTTTTGGTAGCGGCCATTTGCACTAAGTGATTACACTATGTTAAAATAGCAGTATTTTCTTGCAATAAGTTTAAATAGTAAGCTAGTTAGATGCTATTTATAATTTTAAATAGTGGCAGATAGCATTTCACCTCAGTGTTATACATCACACAGTAGTGGTGGGAGAAAAAATCGATCCATTGATGCATCGCGATTCTCTCTCCAACGATTCTGGATCGATTCTGAGAATTTCAGAATCGATTCTGAGCTTAGTTTATAACCAGATGTGCGATGACGCAGAGTTTGCTTTAGAAACACCCGTCTTCTGCTTGCTAACAATTCCCCACACACGTACCTTCAGTAAAATAATATTTAATAAAGTTCGGAAAGGTTGAAACGAATTATAAGGACATTCACAGGCTTCATTGTACAGGATGCGCTGTGAGAGACGCGCATGTTTGATGTTACACTTGAAGTGTGCTGTCTCGCGCGTCGATATTCTCCTTAAAAATGCTCTACGAAGTCATCGTTTATGTGGTTTGGAATGCAGTGGACTTATATATTTAAAATATGAACCTCGCTAACAGAAGGCTGCTTTCAGTTTCAAATGCTGATGCGCGCTTTGTGTTGACTGCTCGCGCATGCGGCTGTGCGACTCCGTGTAAGTGGTTTAATATACTTGTGCAAAATGAACGTAAACACAGCAAGTTATGTCTTAAGGGATTAAACGGTGAGGACAAACCACATTACTTGTATTTAAAAAGAGATCCGAGCGTGAATGCAGCTAAATAGATATCTAAGATATCTCAGTCTAATAAGATGTCAAAGTAAAAAACAAAAGTATGATGAAAATAAATCACTCACAGTTCTTGAATGGAAAATGTTCAGATAATCTTAAATACTGAAAGCACTCTTCTGTTTCTTTGTCATTTGTTTCTATGCTTCTCTTTATTAGGCTATTTGCTATTTATATGGTTTGAAGTTATATTAGTTTAAAATTCTTAAAATAAAACTGTTTTAATGTTTTATTTATTTTATTTGTAATTATAAAAAAAATAGACTACTTAATTACTTATGTAAACTTATGAATTAATGGGGGGGGGGGGGGGGGGGGGAGATAAAGAATCGTTCTGGAATCGGATCGTGACTCCCAGAATCGGAATCGGATCGGATCGTGAGGTGACTGAAGATTCCCACCTCTATCACAAAGTATGCAGTAATAACATAGTGTAAAGTGTAAATCAAGTAACTAGAGTGTAGATCTAAATATCCAAAAACCACTAGAACAATGCTATATATTTTGTTGATTTATCCTTAAATGATTGCAAATGTACCTAAGAATGTTTAAATCCAGAGAAATAAGCAATTTTAACCACGACAAGGACCGTGTCCGTGCATCGCCTATCAATGATGACGTCAATGAGAAACTATGGAAACACCAAAGACGCTTTAATATATTATGTGTTTTATAACACAAGTGAGCAACTGTTTGGATACTTTAATCGACAGAAAACTAATCATTGTTATACAGCTCAACACAGTTAGTCTGTTTGTTTCAATCTTGTTTTCTTAATTTACCGCGAATACAATATTTACCATGCCTAATATCGATCTAGCTCACTGCAATGTGCAACAAGTGTCTCATATAGTAGCTGCCGAGTGAATGCACAGAGTAGCATAATAATAACTTTCACTACACTTAAATGTATCTAACATGATAAAACAGTTCACTGCTTTCGAGTCATTTGTCGTGCTCGTTTCTCATTAGCAATCGCTACAACGGCTTCGTAACGTTAATTAATCTTTAAAGGGATAGTTCACCCAAAAATGAAAAATAGCCCATGATTTACTCACCCTCAAGTCATCCTAGGTGTATATGACATTCTTCTTTCAGACAAATACAATCTGAATTATATAAAAAAAATGTCCTGGCTCTTCCAAGCTTTATAATGGCAGTGAATTGCTGTTTTGAAGTTCATAAAAGTGCATCTATCCATCATAAAAGTGCATCTGTCCATCATTAAAGTACATCTATCCATCATCAAAGTGCTCCACACTGCCACGGGGGGTTAATAAAGGCCTTCTGAAGTGAAGCTCATTTGTTTGTGTAAGAAAAATATCCACATTTAAAACTTCATAAAGTAAAATTATGAATTATTAAAAATATGAATTATTACCAAATTAAAAGCGCTTTGAGTACCTAGAAAAGCGCTATATAAATGTAACAAATTATTTATTATTTATTTTTTATTATAAAATAACTAGCTTTCGACTAAACGAACAAACGGATTCCACTTAAGTGTAAAGTCCTACTTATGCAAGTGATGTGACGTACTGATATTTACGTTATGCCATGACACACTACGCTACTTCTCAGGCCCGGATTGGCTAATCGGGAGCACCGGGAGAATTCCCGGTGGGCCGGTCTGTTTTATTGGCCAGGAGGGCCGGTGTTGTCATGGCACTGGGTTGAATGCTTTCCTTATAGGCTCCAGTCATAGCGCAGCCCCACTATTTTTTATATTATTATTATTTTATCGCAGCCCCACAAAAAAAATAAAGTCACTTTGTTAGAGATGTGCGAACAAAAAATAAGAGATACAAAACATGGATAATAGCCTATAGGCGCAAAGGCGGCGCTGAAAAGGCCAGAATAATAAAATATCTCTAGAAACTCAAGCGGCCAAATAGCCTACCAGTCAGGGCCGTACCGACCATTGAGGTCTCCGAGGTCCGGACCTCGGTAATTTTTTCCTGAGTGTATAATGAACGTTGTGAAATAATTGCCTAATATTAACTGCTGCAATGATTCGCATATCGCGACGATAACCGACCTCATCATCTGAGCTGCTTCAGCACTCAAACACCGCTCGTCGGCAATGGCAAAATGTTTGAGATGACCGACCAAAGCAAGAGGGATTTATGTTCACCCGAATCCCAACGTGACGCTTCACGAGATAAGGTGCAAGTGGCTAAATTAAACAGCTGTTTTACGAAAGAAATTTTAAACGACCGACATAAATAATCACTTTACAAGACTGTAATCTAAGCTCATCTTCAGGAAGGACAGATTTACAGGTAAAGATAAAGAGACTGAGAGAAGAAGAACGAGAGAAGGAGATGGAGATGAGAGAGGAGAGCAGGTAGAGCAATAGCCTATTGCATAATAATGAGAATAACTTTATTACAATGGATTCCTATTTAACACAGTCAGATGTTCTTTGCCAATGAGAGTGGAAAAAATAATATGCCCCCGAACCCCCTAGAACACTTTTGGGACCTCTGTATTTATAAAACCCTGTGTACTGATATTGCACTGAATAGAAAATTATATTTTTGAAAAATACGATGAATTACAAGGCTGTACAGAACAGTGCACTATTGCAGACTTTTTTAGGCTCAATTCTAATTCACCCCTTGCCCCTACCCCTCCGTTTTGCGCGTTCCCGTGAAGGGGTAGGGTTGTCTCGATTATTTTTTGGTTGGAGGGGTAGGGGTAGGGGGAAGGGCCAGATAGCCCTTGAAAGATTAGGCCTTATATACTGAGGGTTTATTTACATTATTTTAATAGTCAGTCGGGAACTAAAGTGGGCTGGTCTAAGGCATGAAACTCCAGGGCTGAAAATGAGTCCCACTCAGGCCCTGCTACTTCTGATGTCACAAGTTGCGTAAGTTGCTCTTTAGGCACAAGTAGACTGCATATGTTTGTTTGGCCAGAAGCTGTATATATGGATATTTTTCTTACACAAACACATCGATTTGCTTCAGAAGGCCTTTATTAACCCCACAGAGCCATGTGGAACACTTTTATGATGGATAGATGTACTTTAATGATGGATAGATGCACTTTTATGGACTTCAAGACAGAAACAGCCATTCAATGCCATTATAAAGCTGGGAAGAACCAGGACATTTTTCAACATAACTCCAATTGTATTTGTCTGAAAGAAGAATGTCATATACACCTAGGATGGCTTCAGGGTAAATAAATAATGGGTTCATTTTTGGGTGAACTATCCCTTTAATACATTATTGTATTATATATGAATATGATTTCTGCCTGAGTACTGTCATATTCTCCACTGGCTGTAGAGGTGAAGACAACAACTCCCATAATGCTGCCAAATCAAGACGTCATCAAGCTATGCCTTTATTTTGAATAAACAACCTCTAGTGGCAAAAAATGACATAGTGTGCCATTAAAGCTACAGTAGGGAACTTTTAGAAAACGTTGACTTAGCCTGAAAATTTGAACAAGCACAGCTTACAGGTCACTCCCCCTTGCTCTCTGCTGCGCTACAGCTCCTCCCTCCACAGCTCCTCCCCCACAACGGAGCCTGCCGTGAACGCGCAGGCTAGTAAACAATGCAGGGCCACTGATGACGGCGGATAAACAGTTATCGCACATTCACTGGTAGGGACGAAACATCAACAATATGCTTTACATTGACTATGGCCTGCCCATACTTTGACTACAAACTTGGTCCTCAAATCATTACGTATTTTGCAATACATGTAATGTAACTTCATAACGTTGCACTCTTTCTATAAGTTATAAATAGCTAGCAAGATAATATAATGGTAACGTTACAGTATCTAAGTAATTATTCTAGCGATGTGTAATACTAAATAAGGTTTGCTAGTACATTATTTCAGCAACATGACAAGCCAGTGAATTAGCAGGTTTCTATTGTTGCTTTGCACAGTGCAGCGCGTGACATTTTATCTGTATGCTATGCGGCTAGAGTTTTAACACTGAGTCAATGGGCTCCGACGGGCTTGTTTATCGTCATCAGTCTTTTTCCGTTTACCTGTCTTTGTTGCATGAGCTGGTGCCACTCGAGAAATGGGCAGTTTTGGTTGTTTGTCCGAGGCCATTATCACAGCTGCGCGGCACACCGGCTATCTTGATTTTGAACGACGGTGCGCGCTGACTGTGCGAGAGAGGGGGGTGATCAGCGCGTACACAAGCATGATTGACACTGCTAAGACACTCCTCCTGGCTCTGATTGGTTGTTTCTTACCGGGAGCGGTTTATTTCTGCAAATAGCAATAGGACCACTGGGAGGAGCCTGGGGAGCTTGATTTTTTCACAGATTATCTGTCTCATATTCTACTGTCAGGAAATAATTTTGACAGTTTTAACAAATATGTAAAAAATAAATTTTTACAAAAGTTACCAACTGTAGCTTTAAATGGATGCTTCCTTATTGGGACAATAAAGCCATCCCTAACCCTGAACACTTTATTATTAAACACACGTTATACACTTAATATCCACTTTTCAAAGGTTTTCTTAATTTTTATTGAAAATACATGACTTCTGATATGTGATGGGAAAAGAAAGTAGAGCAAGTAGTAGTAAGTAGGAATTAGAGTTCGGCAAAAGGCGGATTCAATCTCAGGCCGATTCAAAAACTTTCTGCCACACACTTTACCCCTATTGCTACTGTTAATAATGCAGTGTCTTCCATGATTTAGTCTGGCTTAAACAGATGTCACTGGGCAAAATTTGAGTAAGTAGACTCTGCCAACAATTTGGGCTATTTGAACTTAGTTTCTTTCAGTTTAGTGAATAAAAGTATAAGTGTAAAATATCAGCCTATTGCACTGATTGTTCTGGCAATATGATTGGCTTTATTCTATGTGAATGTATCAGTAGGAGTGGATTGAAGCTCAATTGAAGCTCTGTTGTGAAGATCTACTATTTGCATGGGGAAAAAATGATCTGATTGTTGAATTTGGACATTGGGCATTGATGATAATTGGCAGCTTTAGCTTCTGACAGGACTGGGTTGGGTATCGAGAACCGGTTCCATTTTAGAACCAGTAATTTCCAAAAAATGGGGATTCGATAAGACGCACATATTTCCTGACTTTAGGGCCATTCACATATCTTGTTTTTAGCACGTGCAAATTCGTTATTTCAAATGTATTGACAAAAACCAACCGACTTTTCCAAAACAGTTGGAAGTTCATGGTTGCTGTAGCATCTGGACCAATCAGACAACACACAAATGATTCATTATATTTAATAAATTATTATCCAGCAAACTCACTCTCCCAACAAAGGTCTATGAAACTTCCCCCAAAACTAACATCCCAAATGGAGCTAACACACTGGCAGAACCCAGTGACCTGTTACAGGACACATGAAGACTGACAAGTCTTTTACGACCCAAAAAGGAATTTGCAGTTGTGAGTTGTGACTCTCACTTAATTTTTGCTGAGAAGGAGAAATAAACCACTTGAGAAATGTATAAACATATATCTAATTTTCTCATATCATGATTTTCCTTTTATGTGGTTTGGCCTATGTATTCATTCTCTCTTTTAAACTCTTTTGGATTAATGTTTCAGACTTGCATACTATGGTTAACCAAAATGTGTAACATTAGTCTCTATAAACCCCCATTTGTCCCCCATTTGTTAATTTACATTACATTTTGCTAACTTCGTGACGCATTAGTATTATAAGAATCTTGAAGATGCTTTTCTTAAACACCCAATCAAATTACATATTCAAATGCCCTGCTAGAACACTGCTAGGCCGAAAAAATGTTCGTCCAAAGAGAAAACTTCTTATTGGCTCACACACTACGCTTTAAAAATCACTGATGACAAGATCACGCCTCTTAGTCTCTTAGTTCCTTTCCTGAGAAATCCTGATGTGAAGATGATGCTGAACTAGAAGTTTTCTAGAACTAGAAGGACGCCCACACTTGTGCCAGGCTGCAGCCTTGTCTTTCCATTCACCAAAGATCCTCTGACTCCCACTGGTTCCCTTTCAGTCGAGAACGTCAGACGTAGTCGACTGAATGTGATCACGCTAGGTAGCCAATTGTTTTCGAGCATGCGAGCACGAGCAAATTAAATTTGGCATCCGTGATTTGCATCACACACTCCACCCCGCGAAGCGGGTATAAATACGTAAGTGGATGCACGCACTAGTTGGTTTTTGCTTTGGAACTGTTCAATGGTGTCTGGAGAGTGTGTTGAGTGTTTCAACAAGCGACTGTGTCGGTGTTCTTCTGGAAAAGACTCTCCAAGTGCTGGTGGTTTCTACAGCACGGTGCAGCGGTGGTTGTGAGCTTTTAGCTCTCAACTGCTGTTCTAACAGCAACAAAGTTCTTGTTTGTTTGTTGTCAGTTGGTTGAGGGTGAAAAAGTCAGTCCTTCACTGTTTCAGTTCACTGAAACTGTGTTGCCGCGGTCATTCCCTGTGTGCTCCGGCACTGGTGACGGGTCCCATTTTCTAAAAGAGCAACACGGGTGTGAGTGCATATTTTTCAAGATGCCATTCATCCGTGTGTTTCTGGGTGCGGTAAGGCTCTGTCCCCCTCTGACGGTCATGAAAGCTGCATCACATGTCTCTGTAGTGGACCGACCAGCCATCTCTCTCGGTGCCCCACCAGAGGACAAGGATGTCTGTTGCAGCATCGGAAGGGGAGCTGGGCTCTGGAGATGACGACTCAGCTGCGCTGCCTCCCTCTGGGAGACGAGCGTTGCCCGAGCCGGATCCAGAGATGTCAGCTATGCTGAAAAAGGCCGCCGAGGCAGTAGGGCTCGTGTGGAACGAGCCACCGTGTCCTGAGCCGTCTTGGTTGGATGATTGATTTCTCGGAGCGGGCCGGTCTGGTTCTCAGCCCGCAGCTCCGGTGCCATTCTTTCCTGAAGTGCATGAGGAGTTGACAAAGGCATGGATGGCACCTTTCTCTACCAGAAACAGCCTGAATAGCTCCTCACCCCTCACTAACCTTGATGGAGGAGCAGCTAAGGGTTATAAAGCTACCTCTTGGAAGCGGAATGGGGATGGAGGGTTGGAGGGTTGCTCTGGGAGATGGTCACCGATCCACTCCCTTCATCCGGTGGAGGGCCGGGTGAAGCTTTTTTGTTTTATGTATGTGTCTGTTCCGCCACTGGCTCCCAAAAAAGTGGAGCCAGCGGTACCCACATATTCAAAGAAAGTGCAATTCTCTATTCCTGGGCCCCAAGAGGGTTAGTCTGATGGTGTGTGACCCTGTAAAGCCTTACACCCTTCAGCCCCCTCTTGTTCGCCAGCTGGCAGCTAGGTGCGTTCGAGGACCCGGTCATCCGCCTTCTCATGCATCCCCTGCCACACAGTGGAGTTAGGTAAGTGTTGCACCGCACACTCAGATCCCGTTTCGGGCCGCCTTCGGGCCTCTCGAGCCGGATCCCTGTCCTCCACCTCGCTGCCCCACCTCGGGTACGTCTGTGGTTCCCTGGCCTCTGGTCCGGTCGAAGTCTAAAACGCTTCCAACTGATGCCCAGCCTGGCCTAATTCGGTAACTTCAGACCCGACTTGCGATTCATTTCGCTCGGCTTCCGCCCAGGCTCAGTGATATTCATCATACCTAGGTGTTGAGCAGAAATGTTCCTAAAAGAATTTGTGCGATCCATCACACCTAGGTGTTGAGCAGAGTTCCTGTCCTGTGTGCGTGCGCCACAGTTCTACTGGCAAAGGACGTGTGCTAGCCGTTCCATCCAGCCAGTATGGAGTTTGGCTTCAGAGCCCGTACTTCATTGTACCCTTATTATGTGGTGGGTTACGACCATCTTGGTTCTGTGCCAACTGATACGGGCCCTTTTTCGAAAGCCTCCGTTAACTTGTAAACACAGAGTTGCATTTTCAATGCCCCGTCCCCAAACTTGGTCTGCAGCGTTCGACCTGAAAGACGTGTACTTCAGATCTCTATCCTTCCGCTCCACAGGCTTACTGTGTTCTTGCGTTCGAAGATACGAAGTATCAGTACATAGTCCTACCCTTCGAGTGCTCCATAGCCAGTTGGGTCTTCAGGTCAACTGGGAAAGAGTAATCTCGCCCAAATGGCGAGTGTCTCTTTTCTAGTTTGGAGGTGGTCTCGGTCTAGCGCATCTCTCAAGTGAGGTGTGCCAAGCTCAGTGCTATTTAGAAGTGAGAAAGGCTCCCACTGAAACTTTCAGAGGCTCCTGGGGCATATGGAAGATGCAGCCGTATGGCTTCCTCCATATGAAGACCGCTTCAGCACTGGCTTGACGACCGAGTCCCAAGGTGGCCGTGGCAGAGCGACACGCTCCGTGTAAGAAAACAAACACCCTGGCCTGTCGCCAAACCCTCAGCCCATAAGCAGACCTTTGTTTCCCCGGGCTAGTGGCTCCTGGAACAAGTGTCCTCCAAATGTTGGCTGAAGGGCCACGTATAAAGGGCATGTAGTAACAGAGCTCTCGGCGCCCTCTGACTGCATTGGCATTCGTTGCCTCGAGTTGCTTACAGTCCCTCGCTTCGAGACACCGCTGCTCAGCAAGCTTGTACTGTTCAGACAACATTGCGGCCATCGAGCTGCGCTCCACTTGCATGTTGCAACTCGCCTCCTCCTTGGAGTCAGAAGCTTCTAAGGTTGCTTCATTCCACCTATTTTTGCTGGCCTGCTCAATCGTGCCACTCACAAGCCTCACGACAGCCTCCGGTCCAGATACAGTGGAGACTCCATCCGCAGCTGGCCAGCTGTTTCGGATCACTGCGGGGCCACACAGCCACGTCTGTTTCCCCTCTGGACTCGTCCTACGCCAGTTGTTTCTTCTCTTGTCTGAGTGGATATCCCTCGACAAAGACTCTGGCCACAGCTACCGCTGAGCCCCACAGAAATGCGTTCCCCAGTGAGCCTTCTTGCACTATGGTGCTAAAATCAGGAAGAGATGGAATAGGTTTTGTTAGTTGCCCCTCATTGGCCCAACCAACCTCCTCTCGATAGCCTTACTGACACCTTCCTCTGAGCACATTCTCAGGGATGGGGCACGATGGCACCCGCGTCTAGACCTTGGAAAGTTCCAGGTCTGGTTCTAGTAAGACGCGGAGGTTCTGGTCTACCGCAAGAATTGTTATGCAGTAAAGACCATCACTTCTGTGAGCACCCTCTAGAAAGACGCTTGCTCCTCTAATAGAAGTCGAACCTGTTCGTTGAATTGAGTCTTCTCTCCATGAGGAGATCCCGAAGGTGTTCAATCACTTCAGTGCTCCCTTTAAAAAAAAAAAATCTGCTTATGGTTGGAGTGAGGGCTGTCCCCTCCACCTCAAAATGTTGTGGCTTCTACTTTGGCGCACATCATGAGGCAGTGGTTCCAAATCCAAGCGGAGTGCGATTTGATCGCCAGGTCCCTGAGGCGAGCAAGGAGATATATCCGCCTTGCGTCCCCTCCTTACCCTCTTGGGTCTTTTTCTCTGGTGCTACTGCACTGCAGAGACCGCCCCTGAGCCATCGCAGGCAGTGAGTTAAAAAATTCTGTTTTTTAAAAAACAGTTCTCCTGCTCGCATGGTCTCCACTAGAGGGTAGGGACTGGCTAGCTTTTGGTCAACGAGTTGTGCCTGGAATTCGGGCTGGCTAACTTTCACAAGTTGAGACCCCGGTCTGAATGTGTGCCCAAGGTTCCTACCTCTCCTACGGGACCAGGTGGTGAGCCTGCAAGCGCTGCCCCGGAGGAGGCAGACCAAGCCCTGGCTTTTCTCTGTCCATCCACCTTAGTGCGGTTATACGTGATCAGAATGCAAAGCCTAGACCTTAGACCAGCTCTATCTGCTATGGAAACCAGCTGAAGGGAATACCCCAGAAATGTAAATTTCTTAGAATTAATAAACAGTTAACACTGTTCACGGCACAAACAGGTTAATTGATTGTAACATTAATTTTACTACATCAAGTTACATACATACATATTTCTTAGAATTAATAAACAGTTAACTCTGAGTGTTCACGGCTCAAACAGGTTAATTGATTGTAATATTAATTTTACTACATTAAGTTACATACATACATCTTCTTCCGCTTATCCGGGGCCGAGTCGCAGCAGTCTAAGCAGAGATGCCCAGACTTCCCTCTTCCCAGACACTTCCTCCTGCTCTTCCAGGGGGAGACTGAGGCGTTCCCAGGCCAGCCGGGAGACATAATTCCTCCAGCGTGTCCTAGGTCTTCCTCGGGGTCTCCTACCATTGGGATGCGCCCACAACACCTTCCCGGGAATGCGTCCAGGAGGCATCCGGAACAGATGTCCAAGCCACCTCAGCTGGCTCCTCTCAAGTGACTCTGTACTCTGAGCTCCTCCCGAGTGACCGAGCTCCTCACCCTATCTCTAAGGGATCGCTCAGCCACCCTGCGGAGAAAGCTCATTTCGGCCGCCTGTATCCGTGATCTTGTCCTTTCGGTCTTGACCCACAGCTCATGACCATAGGTGAGAGTAGGAACGTAGATTGTCTGGTAAATCGAGAGCTTCGCCTTGCAGCTCAGCTCCTTCTTTCCCACGACAGACCAGTACATCGACCGCATTACTGCAGAAGCTGCACCGATCCATCTGTCAATCTCCCATTCCATCCTTCCCTCACTCGTGAACAAGACCCCAATACACTTGAACTCCTCCACTTGAGGCAGGAACTCTCCACCAACCTGAAGTGGACAAGCCACCCTTTTCCGACTGAGAACCATGGCCTCGGATTTGGAGGTGCTGATTCTCATCCAAGCCGCTTCACCATCTGCAAACCATTCCAGTGCATGCTGAAGGTCCTGGTCTGATGGGGCCAGCACGACAACATCATCTGCAAAAAGCATAGACAAAATCGAGTGGTCCCCAAACCTGACGCCCTCCATCCCCTTGCTGCACCTAGAAATTCTGTCCATAAAAATTATGAACAGACCGGTGACAAAGGGCAGCCCTGCCGGAGTCCAACATGCACTGGGAAGAAGTCTGACTTACTGCCGGCAATGCAAACCAAGCTTCTGCTCCGGTCGTACAGGGACCGAACAGCCCTTAGCAAAGGGCCCCTGACCCCGTACTCCCAGAGCACACTCCACAGGATGCCGCGATGGACACAGTCGAATGCCTTCTCCAAATCCACAAAGCACATGTGGATTGGTTGGGCAAACTCCCATGAACCCTCCAGCAACCTGGAGAGGGTGTAGAGCTGGTCCAGTGTTCCACGACAGGGACTCTGGAAGACTTGGAGTTAAGCTTTTCTTTGAGAAAAGAGCAAAGAATGGCACATTTTTAAAAAAGGAAGATGTGTTCGGAGTTTTGCCGACCGGATACGGCAAAAGTTTGATCTATCCACTAGCTCCGCTGGTGGGAAAATGCTCTGGTTGGTTGTAGCGCTATTCTATTGCATTCAGAGGGAATTTGAAAGACAACCATTTATCCCGCCCCTCGGATTAAGCCCTGCCAAAGGTGTGTTCCCAGACCCAACATCTTGATGTGGGTCTGGCTTGTCAGGCTATGAACGGCCCCTTTCTCAGTTAACCCTCAGAGGTCGACAAACGCGCCGGCGCGTTTTGCTGGATTTTTTTCACATAGCAGCAACATAAACTTAAAAAAATCCGTAATTTGTGGTCATAAAAATAAAATAAATACATGATTATAAACTATAGAGTGTCTTCTTTTTTTGTGTACACTCACATTAACATCAAAACCTTGTTTTTATTTTTAAATAAATAAAATAAACAGGGTGCGCTTTCAGCTCACTCTGTCTCCGCAAAAATCTTTCTGAAACAAGTCTGGAAAATGAACTGAAACTCAGCTAATACTTATCACACAACCATGAAACATGCGTCTAAAGAAAGCTTAAAATTTCTACTTTTAAATAAAACAATTCACATTCAAAACAAATATTCTCCTGCAATGTAATCTGTATGAAACTAAATAGAAGTACAGTTTCTCCCGTCTCATCTAATTATCGATAATGAGTTCACACCCACTCGCAGAGCGCGCTATTCATAAGATAATGTGCTGAGGTGATCTATGCGAAATGAGGTAAACGCCCCCTGAAATGCCTTCAAACCTCTATGCTTCAAACCAGCAAGTTTCATTCATTCACATTCCTGCGCTGTTGGAATATGACACGAGTTGAGATTTTGCTCAGAAGAAGAGCAGGACTCTGACGAGTCGACGAATGTTTGTATTTTGAGCGACGAACGTTGAGCGACTTGATCCAGCCGTGGATAATATTTCGGGTGAGTAAGTCTTTTAAATTTACTTGCATTAGTTGACACGTGTTCGCATTTATGAGGAAAAAACAATATTACGTGACAGTTCTCCATTATGGACGCGAGCGCTTTGAAAGCAGCAGACTTTCAAACTTTCGCAGAGACCTCAAAACAGAAAGCACAAATCCTTTCTTTAAAACGAATTTCGTTTTGTATTAATTGTATCTTAATTTTAATATTATTTTCATTAACTTTGAATTGGTTGAACAGGTGAAACAGTCACAAATTCCTCTGCAACTCAAACTTTCTCAGTACAAGTTATGAAGGAAGAGAACAGCATTACAGTTTTCAGCGCGTCCTCCTCTGATTGCTGTGTTCTGACTGAAAAAGTGCGTGAAGGAGCACATGCGCAAAACGTAGGTTTGTAAAATGTGCTTTTTAAAAAAATGACATGATAAAATAAAAATAATTCATATATCATTTTACAAAACGGTTTTGCGCATGTGCTTCTGCGCGCACTATTTCGAATTTATGTATGCGTTTTTAATGAGCAAATTTAGAACATTATGTTCCTCCACATAGAGGAATTACAATAAAACACTGAAAAACAAAACCTCCTCTACTTCTTTGTTCAGGCTGTGATGGGCCATTAAGTCATTGAGGGGGTGTCTATGTCACACCCTGGTCTGAATCTCATTAATATTTATAGCCATTACCACTCCCATGCATAAACCTCTTCTGACAAAAAAACTGTTTTACAACGTTTAAATCAATGTATTGTTTTATGAAAACGATTAGGCAGGATGATTTTCACATCATTTTGAAGAAAAAACACTAGGGAACAAGATCCATTAGTCAAAAGTCTTGTGGACACATATTTACTATATGTTTTGTGGTGTTATTTCAGCAACTTTCATTTTTATTTTTTCAAATAACCACGCATAAACATTATTTTCTTAAAAACACAAAGATTTACAAGCATGTTGATCAGATATGATGGTAGCCCTGTTTGTGCTTTATAGAGTGAATTTACACCTTTGCCATTAACATGTTTATGAATAACTGAAAAAACAACAAATGTCAGAGCATGTCAGAACACCTCCAGGGCCCAGAAAACAGCTCAGACTCCAGAGGGTTAATCTCGCGGTGCCTGTGAATACAGAGCTGTATTGATCTACCAGGACCTGGCTCTCACAATGATCAGATTTCATTATGCACATGTGCTGTACGTCACTGTAAAGGAGTTTTAACTAATGTGCTGATTAGGTGATTGTGCTCGCCTCAGGGTGTCAATCAAAACACATCACAGGATTCAGAATCTTCTCATCTTTACTTGGCATTAGTATATATGTGTGGTCTGAAATAAACAAATGAATAACATTACAATAAGTAAGTACAGTGTTCATACATAATAATAATATACATATTCTACATCCAATACAGTTATCAGGGTTTGTACTGCACTACCGAAATTAACCGCTAGATGTCGCATGAAGCGCATATAATGAGGATCGCGAATTCTCCGTGTCTCTGAGAAAACGCTGAGTAATCATCATATATCGGCAGGGTTCGGAAATACGACAAATACTATAAACTTCACAGTAACCAAAGTAATCACAAGCAAGGAATAAAGCCAGTAATGACTTAAATAACAAATTACTTTCTATATTATGTTATATTTGTGGCAGTCAGTACGAGGTGAATACAGTTGGACACTAAAGAGATAAACAACTCGATAATTTACATTAATCAAACTGTAACACGGCGGATAACTATACTAAAGAACACAAATAAGTAAATAGACTTACATTTTATCATGAACGCACACACAGAAGTTAAACTCTGAAGGTTAAGATACAGGAATATACGAGGCGTGTTCTTCTCTTAACTCTGCTTGCTAACTGTTCGGGAAGTTTCCTAACTCGCCACCTAACGTCCTTTTCCGACGTCACCAATAAGTTCGTCGCTGATTGGTTAGATCTCCTTAACAGTCACATTCACCATGACTGACTGCAGCAAGCTTTCAAAAGTTTGGTTACGTTTTGAAAAAAGATGATAATATAGCAAAATGCAACACATGCAACAAGTAAATTTCATGCAAGGGAGGAAGCAAATACAATACGATGAAGCATTTTTTTCAACACTGCATTAATTTAAAGGAATGTAAACGTGTTGGATACGATGTCTCCCAGTCGCAACAATGCACCCAATTCATCTAAAATTAGCAACAGCAGCAGCTCTCACTCAGGTAAAAAACATACAGATGAGCCAACTTTCGACTCCAATTTAGAGATGCATAATTCAGGATAAACTGAGAATCTATTTGGTTTAAAAATCATTTTTGTTTTGTTTAAAATGGAGATCACGATTACATATACCAGGCAACTACACAGAATAACGTTTCAATCTATTAAATAAAAAACTAATTTGAATTTCAAACACTTTTAAAACTAATTAATTCAGTGTCTCATTCATAAATACCTGTTTAATTAATGGATGATTCACTGTTTTTGAATGAATCTCTAGAGTCTTCTTGAATAAATGATTCAATGAAAAAAAAATGAACAGCCGATTGTTGCCACCTACTGGAATAATAATGTAATCAACACAATCTTTATTAGAAGAGACTCCATTCACTTTAGCCAGTTTATTGCTTATTGCTTAAAATTGGCAAGAATAAAAGGTAGAAATATTTATTCTTCAAGTATTTTCCCTTTTTTTTCTCTCCAAAAAACTATTGGAATCATAAAATAGAATTGATAAGAACCAGATTCAATAAGCAGAATCGGAATCGCTAAAATAAAAAACCGATACCCAACCCTAGTCATGACCAGTATTTGTCCAGATACTGAAAGTCTTAACTGTGCTATAGGCAAAGTGTGTTATTTTCAAAGTTGTTTGGCCATTTTTGTATGTACATCTATTTGTATCTTTGATCTGGCAGGACCGGCTCTCTATGCCTTCAATGATGCAGCCTTCACAGAGAAAGACTGGGAGGGAATCCAGAGAGTTGGCAGAAGCATCAAGCAGGATGACCCAACAAAAGTCGGGAGATTTGGGATCGGCTTCAACTCTGTTTATCATATTACAGGTGAAATACATTACATTAACAGATTGTCTCCTATAACTTTTTGGGGTATTCTACTAAGTGGCGATAACATCACAATATGCCACAATATGCCACATTATGTATACAAAGCTACTAATGATCACAATAACATTTGTAATTTTTGTGTTAGTTGTATTCTCAGATTTCTAATGCTTAGCATGCTAACAAATTAAATTGCTAATTAGCACAGCTTAAAAAAAGTTACTAGCAAAGCAAACCCTCATAAAATGATGTGCTCATAGTAATATTGTAATAATTATTTTTGAAGTTTATCATGATGTTAAATTGCTAGGTTAGCCTATATGTTTTCAGTATACAGTATAACAGAAAGAGAGTGTTACGGAATACAGTATCCTTTTTTAATGGCAAGTCTATTATTAAAGGAACACACCGACTTTTTGGGACTTTAGCTTATTTACCTTATCCCGCAGAGTTAGATAAGTCCATGCATACCCTTTTCATCTCCGTGCGTGCCGTAACTCTGTCTGACGCACCCACCGCTAGCCTAGCTTAGCACAAAGACTGGAGGTAAACGGCTCCAGCTAGCATACTGCTCCCAATAAGTGACAAATTAATGCCAACATTTTCCTATTTGCATGTTGTGATTTGTATAGTCACAGCGTGTACAAATAACAAGGTCACATGAGACACAGCCATCTTCTAACCGTACACATACTGGGAACTATATTCTCAGAAGGCGAAGCACTGCTACTTCTGCGGAGTGATTTACTCCAACTCTGAGGAACTCTCTGCTCCTCACCACGGGGCTTCTCAGGTGCTGCGAGCAAATCACTCCGCCCAAGTAGCAGTGCTTCGCCTTCTGAGAATATAGCACATGAGGTTGAGCACAATTAGTGAAACAAGGACTAGACGTGGACTAAACAAGGGGGGCGTGGTAACTGGAAATAAGGAGGCGGGACACGAGGAGGACATGGCCAGCACAAACACAGACAGAGAGTGTAAGTCAAATCTTCTGACCATAGACAGTATATAAACTGGACACAGCAACCCCATAGGTTTCAACGGAGAAAAGTGAAGTCAGTTAGAAGCACTCACTTCCTGATGGTCAAACGTACTGCGCAGACTCAAACAGAGCTTGACGTCGTAGATGTGACGTGAGCAACCCGTCTGTCTTCTAGTGGCTGTGCCAAGAGAAATCTGAATCATTCCCTTCCGAAACTTGCCGAGACGGAGAGTGTGAGTAGGAGGTATCCATGAGCTGGAGCAGGAGCAACTTTTGCTAAGTATTTTGATTAATTACTTTGTCATTTTGCCTCCACGTCCCCCCGATTGCGCGCAAGCTTCTCCTCCTGTCCATACGGTAATCTCTCTACTGTGCGACAGAGAATCGCGTGGCTATGACGCAATAGTTAGCCTATTTTTACAAAAACTGCATCTACGGGGCCATAACGTAAGATACAAGGTAATGGAGCCTTTTATACATTTTCGTGTTTCTTCAGAAATAAATAATGGACAAATGGAGTCTTTAAACGCCTCAGATGTGAAGTTATTCGCTGTCAAAGTGACGCCAAAATGAATGGGAGTCAATGGAATGCTAACAGCAGGTGAGGGTCCGCTAATCAATGGCAGCGCCCAGGGAAGCTTCAATATTTTATAAAACCCTGCCCCCCTGCTTCTGACACTGCCAGAATTTCATTGGAGATAAAATGTTATCGCAACGGTCATTAATCGGCTGTCGGTGAACATGTCAAACTAACGTTCAAAGACTTCAGATTTTAGCCTAGGATCAGAGGATTCTTTTAGGGTTTGCTAAATTTCTCTCAGACGGCCAAATCGCGGTCAAAATCGTACAGTGTGCACCTGGCTTAACTTGATAGAGAAAAACTAAGTATCATTAGAAAGATTAAAGACTCCAACTTTGATATTTGACCACTGTTTATAATAATACTAGGTTGCAGTGACATTTATTTCTTAATTTATGTCAGGAGTGCAAAATGATCAATCTGTAAGTTTTTCAATAGAATAACAACACACATTCATATTCAGTCACGTCGTATTTGTGTTCACATAGCTTCACTGAATAGTGTTCATCAGGGCTTTTGTTTGCTTCATAATTTCTTACTTACTTCTTTATCAAACTTTATATGCTCCAGCATTCAAGTGTTGAATGATAAACCAGCATTCAAGTGTTGATAAAAAAGGATGCATGAAGCTAATAAAATGTTTTTAAAATTAAAGTAACGTTAAAGGTATTTTTCAAGTATAAAAAATAATATCTACATTTGAACATAGTAGTATACTGCATATGCAAAAATAATATATAAATAAACTATAAGTATAATGTTATGTTCACTTGAAGAAAACTAAACTAAAGCGGTTAGCGGTAAGATGAGCCATCAGGCAAGTGTTATTTAAATAAACTCCTGATGTACTTACAAACTTTCCAATGCCTCGTTTTATGAGTACAGAAACTATTTGTACTACTGTAGAAGTTTGGTACCATTCCGGTCATTATTAGTGGTGTTTGGCTCGAGGTCATGGTGCAGAGGACCCTAGGTTGATTTTACTCCGAACCATACAAGTAAAATTCTGTTACTTTTTTTGAGTGCAACAATAATCTGCCAAGTGTCGTCTTTGAAAAGAGATAAACTTTAAGTGATTTACGACAGTTTAAGTTGTAAATTTCAGGTCTATTTTCAAAAAGTGAAGAAATGGATTATAAATATGGTGTAAATATAATTTAGTAAAAAAAAAATCCCCTAAAAATACAAAATATTAAATAAAAAATATCATCAAACAAAAACAAAAAATCTGTCATTTTTGACCAACACGCGAAGAGCACCAGAGGGTTAAACTATGTTTTACATCTGATATATACATTTTATATATAAAATGTATATATCATACATATCATAGTTTTATATAAAAACTGATATACAGATTAAATATGCCATTCTCAATAATGGAGTTAAGCACTGAAATTACATGAAATCATTACCGAGAAGTTACAAAAAAAAATTATATTCTAATGAAAAAAAAATATATTGTATGGGATGCAATGCTTTCGAACACTTTTCCTGTGGCATGCTCTTTTAATGTTTTAACTACATCGAGGATTGCTAAGGGCATGATAATAGCAGAACTCATGGTCTGAGAAAATTCTTTTTGATCAGCTGGAACATCAGTTTTTACAAATAAATGCCCCTCAGGGTACTTGTGGTGTCGGATTCTGACATGGGAATTGGCACAACACTGGCGACGCTAACAATATTTATAATTATTATTATTGTTTATTTACAGATTTGCCATGTGTATTCAGTTCTGAACACCTGGCCATTTTTGACCCACAAAAGAAGATATTTGGAGATGATGAAGAAGGCTATCGATGGTCTTTGAATGACGAAGAGGACAGAGAGAGCCTTTTGAACTTGAGAGATCAGTTTCAGCCCTTTCAAAATGTAGTCAGTCAAGTCAACAGTTGTTCCTGGGAGAAGGTCATCAGCGAGGAGAAATACTTCAAAGGAACGCTTTTCCGCTTCCCTCTGCGCAATGAGGCTTCTGAGATCTCAGATAACTTGTATGACTCCACAAAAGTTACACAGCTTTTTGACAGTTTCATTGCTGATGCAGACATCAGTCTTCTTTTCCTGAGAAATGTGTCATCCATTACTTTGATGCATATTGACACCAATGGCTTCTGCAACAATAGGCTAAAAGTTTCAGTGTCAAATAAATTTGAAACTGACCTTTCTCATGTTAAGCAGGAATCATTTGACAAAAAAACGTGTTTCAAAACGGTGTCACACATTTCCCATCAAATGGAAGAAACAAGTTCCCAGTGGCTTGTGACACCTTGCCTTCTGAAACACGGATATAAACCAGAGATTGACTCTCTAGCCAGTAAGCTGAGCTTCTACCCTCAAGTTGATGCAGCTTTTCGAATAGATAAAGACAGATCACTTTGCAATGGGCGACTAAGTTGCTTTCTGCCACTTCCAAATAATGAATCAAATGAAACTGGGCTTCCCATTCACATCAATGCTTGCTTTGGCCTGACAGATAATCGGAGGTTCATTAAGTGGCAAGAGGAGGATCAGAAGAATGACGAGTCTGCAAAGTGGAATGAGCTACTTATAAAAGATATTCTTCCTCATGTATATCTTATGATGATCCTGGATGCCATTCAGTTATCCAGAAACTCGACCCTGCCTGCTGCCACTGTGTACAATCTTTGGCCTGACCTATCCAAGACTGTACATAAAGACAGATGGCATGAAGTTGCAACAGACACTCTGAAGGGTCTAATTGAATACAAGATCTTTCACCTTGCCAGAGATGAAAAAATCTGGGTGTCTCCCACAGATGCGGTTTTTCCGGTCAACAATATATGTTCTGACACAATGTCTGTAATATCAAGAATATTGATTGCTGAAGGAGAGAATCTGGTCACAGTCCCAGAACATGTTTTGAATGATGTTCAAGAAATCTTCCCTGAAAGTGTTTCCTTGACATGGGTGACTCCATCTTATGTTAGAGATGTCCTTCACAGAAGTGAGGCTGAAAACCTCAGTAAAGATGACAAATACTCTCTTCTTGAATTTGCTCTCAGTGATGAGAAGTACACAGAGCTACAAGGTCTTAAGCTTCTGCCTCTCAGTGATGGAACCTTCACTTCATTTAGCAATGAATTGCAGAACAGTGTTTTGATTGAGAATGATAAGTTTCCAAGGTAAGGTGTGAAATAGTTGTCTCTTTCCTACTTGAATTATTTAGTGTTTAAATCATGTGTTGTCAAAGTACTGATAATCTGTTTTTTCTTTGTTTAGAACATTGCTGCCATTTTGTAAAGAAAGATTTATACCCAACGATCTGAGCCATTTTTTCACTATGCAAATAAGGAAACTAGCTACAATGAGTAAGATATTTTTTCATATATTTCATTGTGAATGTTTACAATACTATAAAATTAATGTTATAGATGTTTGTGAAATTTGGTCCCAATCATTTAATTTTTTTTTCAGGCACATTCAATGTAATAAATTTGGATGCTAAACATGTTGTTGCACTCACCAAGAAGCACTTACCCATGGACTGGAAGGTTACTCAAGGTCATGTGATATGGAAAACAGCAGAAAATCATCATCCACCAAAGAGCTGGCTGGCTGAATTCTGGAAGTTTCTTAGCACTGATTTAATTGAGTTAAACAGCTTTATAGATGTGCCTTTAATACCACTGGAGCCACTACAGAGTTCAGGCAATTCTGTACTGTTAGCAAGGTTGCAGAGTAACACAACTTTGATCTTTCAGAGTAGCACAGCATCTAGCTTGTCAGATAATGTTCAGAAAGTGTTAAGGATGGTGGGATGTACAATCATAAAAAGAGATGTGTGTCTTAGACATCATGACATTGAGAGGTATGTTCTCCCCGCTTCACCAAGAAGTGTTCTACAAGTCTTTGTGAACTCACACAGAGATCAGGTCATCAAAGGAATTGCCTCTGCTTCATCACAGGAAAAAGAGGAGTTGAAAGTGTACCTCTCTTCTTTGGATTCTCTCTCAAATGCTGAAAGGAACTTGCTTTCCATGTTGCCAATCTTCAGAATGATGTCTGGGAAATATGTTGCAGTTCAATCAAAGCAAGCAGTTGTTTCAACCACCAAACCAGCCATTCCAAATGATCTGCCAATGCCTGAGACCATTGTACAGTGTGCAAATGAAGCTGATCGCAGACTTTTGACTCTTCTGAATATTGAACTCTTAGATGCCGCTAAGGTGGCTGTTTGTTTGGTTGACTCAATTGAGACAGCCTCTTTCAAAAAAGGTGAGGAACAGACAGTAATGACCTGGATATTGACTAATGGTAGCATTCTACTCTCACAAAGTGAGCTGCTTCTTGCGAAAACTAAACGTCTAAATTTTATTGAGACAATTCTGGGAGAACGCAAACAAGCCTCAAACGTTTTTGATCCAAGAAACAGGACATTTCAGGACCTTTTTGAGGCAGATTTCTTTCCCTCACTTATTTACACAAAGACAGAGGAAATGCTTCAGAGTTTGCGGCGCCTTGGCCTAAGGACAGAGCAAAAAGAAATATCAACAGCAGAAATACTCCAAGTTATAAATCATACTGAAAAGCTTTGTGTCCACTCACCAGATAAGGCATTGAACAAAGCACATACTCTAGTTCGAGTCCTGAATGAGAATGATTTCCTTTCAAAATTCACCAAGGCGCAGATAGAGGAGCTGAAGCAAAGGCAGTGGGTGCCCTGTGAAAATCCAAAGTTCTTGAATGGAAGCATTTGTAGAAATCTCAAGAGAGGTCTGTATAAGCCGACTGAAGTAAGGGATTCAAAGTATTCTTCAATTGTTGGATATGTAATGCCACTTACCTCTGAGCTAACAGGACATGTCTGCAGAAATCTTGGACTTTATGAGCCCCCTCCTGCTGAAAAAGTCTTGGAGAACCTCTCTGCACTGAGATCAATGGTCAAACCAAATTCAGATTTTCAGTGTAAAACTGAGCTGCACAACATTTACAAATTCATGCAAGACAACGTGAACGATTTCACAGATTTAATGGACGCAAAAAGCGTCCCTTGGATATGGAATAAACTTGAGTTTGTCTGTCCAGGCGATATAGTTTTAGCCTATCCACCTGAATTGGATCTAAGCCCCTACATCAAAAAAGTGCCTGAAGAGTTTTTGCAATATGAAAACCTGCTAACAAAATTTGGGGTGAAGAAAACACTGACCGATGAAGAGATTGAAGACATACTCCCTGACATAAAACAAAGAATTGACTGCAGGTATCCTCCTCATGGAGACTTGACAGAACTTAAAGTGTCAATTGCCATTCTTGACTGGATGCGAAAGAATGGGAAGCTTTTAAAGGACAGTACCCCTGTGCCTGTCATGGCACAAAATCAAAACTTTACTCTGCAGCCTTTGTCCAAAACAGTCTTCTGTGACATCAGTGCTGAAGGACTTGATGACTTGATACAAGACAATGAGGAGTTCTATGTCATTCATGAAGAAGTTTTACCCATCACTGCAAAATGGTTGAAAGTCCCATTCTTAAGTACTCGCATCTTAAAACCACAGCTCATACAAGCAGAGGAAGAGTCCTTTGGTATAGAGCAGTGTGGGCAATCTGAACCAATTACTCAAAGAATTAAAAACATTCTGAAAGAGTATGATGAAGAAAGTGACATTTTCAAAGAACTCCTACAAAATGCTGAGGATGCTGGGGCAACCACATGTAAATTCCTCCTTGACTTCAGAAAACACAAAGACCCCCCTGAAACTCTCTTTGATCATGGAATGGCTCTCTGCAATGGACCATGCCTTTGGATCTTCAACAATGAGCTTTTTTCACAAGAAGACTGGAGAAACATTGTCAAAGTGGGGTCAGCATCAAAGGAAAAAAAAGTGAAGATGATTGGAAAGTTTGGGCTTGGATTTAATGCTGTTTACCATGTGAGTGATATTCCCTCTATCTTGAGTGGGAAAACCCTTCTCATTCTTGATCCAAATGTCACCCATTTGGAAAAGCACATACTCGGCAATGGAAATCCAGGAATTAAACTTGACCCATTCCAGGAACGACTGTTCAAAAGGTTTTCTGGGCAGTTTAAATCTTATGAAGGAATTTTTGATTGTGATTTGTCAGTGCAAAACAGCAAGAAAGCGTACAATGGCACCTTGATTAAATTACCATTTCGCACTCTGGAGGAGGCTAACAAGTCAAAGATCAGTTCAAAGGTATATGATGAGGAGCAAATTAGGAGTTTTAAAAATCATTTGACTGACAACTCACAAACACACTTACTATTTCTGAAGAGCATTACATCTATGTCCCTTCAAATTGTCCCTGAAAATGCATCGACTCCTCCATGGAATGATCAGATTCAGACTCCTCTCAAAATATCCAGAGAAGTTATGAATTCCTTTGCTGTCTCGAATGACACATGTCTCCAAGAGACCGAGAACACCTTCAGAAATAGTGACATTAGTGACACCTTCAACATTATTGATGTCAACAAAGCACACATTGTTAAAATAGTTCAGGAGAACTCAGATAAATCCCTCACTCAGTACTGGCTTTTGTACTCATGTTTTGGGACGCATGATTCTTTGCAAATGTTCCAGAGAAGAACTGAACAAGATCCTGTTTTTTCTTTTCCAATTGGAGGTATAGCTGTACCTTTGCATAGAGAGGAAAAAACTAATTCATGGTCCCCCGATGAAAGCATCTTTGGCCAGGCTTTTTGCTTTCTTCCTCTCTCAATTGAGACAGGTCTTCCAGTCCATGTCAATGGAACTTTTGCAGTCACATCTAATAGGAAAAGTCTATGGGAAAAAGGAGTGAAGTCTGAGTGGAACAAAGCTTTACTGAAAGATGCTGTAACCTCTGCTTACATCACTACACTGCTTGAGCTGAAAAAATTGGCCCAAAATGGACATATCCAGAACTATTCCTTCCATACATTCTGGCCTAACACAGAGACAGTAAGCAAAGCATTTTTACCCATGGTTGAGTCTTTCTACTCAGCAGTTGTGCAGAATGACAATGGCAAATCTCTGGAGCTTTTCAGCAATGGACATAATTGGTGTTCTATGGACAATGTGAGATTTCTGAATCCAAAAATTGAGGAGAACCGAGTAATTGGAGACATTGCCATGAAAGTGTTCTTGAGCTTGGGATCTTCATATTCCAGTGTTGTTTCTCTCCCATCATGGGTAAGACAGAGTTTCATCGATTGTGGTTTCGAGCCAGAGATCAAACAAAGAACAATCAACTGGCCTGAGTTTTACAACATTATTTTTGAGAACTTGAGTTCTGTGGACGCACACAGCAGAAATACTCTTGTGTTGAATGCCATTGATTTGAATGATCCAGCTGTTGATGACCTACTAAAAAGTTACCCTTGTATTCCAACACAGAGATGTCAGAAGGTTCAATTAATCAAGCGACTTGTGAATCCTTCTGGCAAAATGGCTTGTTTGTATGAACTTAAGGAAGGACGCTTTCTTGAAGGAACAGAAAATGACTTTCTCTCACCAAAAAGGATTCAACGACTTTCAGAATTGGGAATGCTGAGTGACCGCCTCCCTTTAGAGGACATCATAGAAAGAGCAGAGAAGATATCCAGTGTTTGGCAACAGGATCAATCTGAATGTCGTAAACGTCTTCAGTGCCTTGTGGAGTCAATGAAAGACTCCTCAGAAGATGTGAATTCTCTGCACTGGCACACACTGTCTCAAATACCATTCCTTCCTGCCTTAGTTCCTTTAGTTCACCAAAACAAGAATGCTACAGTTCTTAAAAAACCCTCTGAAGTTTACAATGACAGTTGTCGCAATTTAGTAAGCATGACAGAATTCACAGTTGACCATTCAAATCTTCAAATACACAATTATGATCCAGTTCTCCAAAAATTGAGAGTACTGAAAAATCCACCAGTTGAGACAGTTCTTCAGCAGCTGTTAAAAGCACACCAACACTGCAATGCATTTAAAAAGACAGCTCTCTTCAACATTGCCCAGTCTTGCTATGCATATTTCAACAGTTACTTATTGGAAAAGAAAAATCCAAATCCCATTATTGCTCATGCAAAATCATTTCCATTCATTTTCATTGAGGATCACTTTGTAAATGTGAGGTCAGTGGCCAGAAGTAAAGAATTTGAGGAGAAACCATATCTCTATGTACTTCCAGTAATCTTCTCCAGATTTGAGAGACTCTGGGAATGCCTTGATGTCAACGAACAATTCACAAAAGAGCAATTTGTTGCTGCACTTGATGAAATTAAGGCTTTAAATGGATCTCAACCTCTTTCCATGTCAGACCTCGATAAGTGTGTCACAATACTCATGAAAGGGCTATACAAAATCAAAGTTCAAAAGCTTACTAACTGTCTCATACCTGATAAGAGAGGTGTGTTGACACCTTCTAAAGAGCTGAGATTTAATGACAGCCCATGGATGCCTGTCTCAGCTGGTGTCAAGCTCGCCCATGATCTGATACCTCGTTCTGTGGCCTGTCATTTTGGTGTAATGACAACAAGACACCATACTTTGAAGAATCATTTAGTCAGTGGATTTTCCCTTCATGCCAAAGAATTTGGACAAACTGAGAAATTAACTGTCCGAATAAAAAATATAATTGATGCATATCCATCTAAAAAGGATATTCTGAAAGAGCTCATTCAAAATGCTGATGATGCACAGGCAACTGAAATTCACTTTGTGTGGGACAAAAGAAAACATAATTCAGAAAAGATATTTGGAAAAAAATGGGAACTGGTTCAAGGCGCGGCTCTTTGTGTGTACAACAACAGAACATTTTCGGATGATGATCTGCAGGGGATTCAGCAGCTGGGGGAAGGAGGAAAACATGGGACTTTAGGGAGAACTGGAAAATATGGACTTGGCTTCAATTCTGTGTATCATCTGACAGATTGTCCATCTATCCTGACCGGTGACAAATGGCTCTGCATTTCTGATCCAAATCTAAAATATGTGGAAGGCATAACAAAACAGTCCCCAGGCTGCATGTTTTCAGTTGATGATGAATTAAAAAAATCTTTTGAGGATGTCTATCATACCTTTCTTCCAGAAATGTTTGCACTAAATTCTGGAACCATGTTCAGGCTCCCTCTCAGGACAAAGAAAATGGCAGAAAAATCTGAAATATCTAGAGACACAGTCACAGACCATGACATGAAGGAACTTTACACTGCCTTGACTGAAGATCCTGAAGGACTAATTCTCTTCTTGAAACACATCACAAAAATACAGTTCTTGGAGATCAGTGAAGATGGAAAGGGGAAAAAAAGCTCTTTCGTTATTGAAAAGAAACACACAGAAAAGAGCATGGTAAGCAAGGAAAACTTTCACAGACATGTTCGAGACTCCCTGATGTCAAAAACAGCAGAACCCTGCCAAACCATCTATGACATGCAAATCTTATATGGAATTAACCAAAGTCAGTGGGTCATTGCAGAGTGCTTTAGCTTTTCAAAACAAAACTATGAGCAAAAAACCAAGCAAGATCATTACAAAGTTCCTCAAGCTGCTCTGGCTGCATGTTGGGAAAGCTCATTTAATCACACATTTACTGGCAAGGCATTTTGTTCTTTGCCATTACCTGGAGAAACTGGTTTGCCAGTCCATGTGAATGCAAATTTTGAAGTAGATTCTTCTAGAAGGGACTTGTGGAAAGAGGATGGTGATAGTTTGAAGACAGAGTGGAACCAGTCACTGAAAGTAAACATCATTTCACCACTCTATGCTGACATCCTGTTACATATGTGTTCAGTCATGAAGGAGGATACACCTACAGCTCTTGTAGTCCTTAAGTCACAGCTAGAGACTTCTTGCCTTAATTACTTTCCCAGCACTTCACAGAAAGTAGACAAAGTCTGGCATGAGATGATCCATGAGGTCTATAGATCAATCAGCCAACGTGATCTTCCTGTCATACCCACTGTACACGCTGTTTCTGTTGAGTCATCACATCGCTCACTACAAAAATACACAGTTACCTGGTACAGTCTATCTAAACCACATTCAGCAGATTGTCCATATTTTTCAACTGATGACCATGAAGGAATTTTCGAAATTTTAGATGATACCGGGATGAAATTAGTGCCAAACTTGAGTAAAATGAATGAAATAAAGGAGAATTTCAAATCAGCTGGTGTGAATGTGACAGAAGTCAACGCTTCAACAGTGATGAATTTCTTGAAGCAAAGATCGCTGAATGATCCTTCCCAGACAACTGGTGGATTGCCTTTGCCCATCAACCAGACATGGATCAAAGACAAAACAAGATGTTCAAAACTTCTGAGCTTCTGCTTGACAAATGCTGATGAGAAAAATGTCCATGACCTCAATGGGCTGCCTCTTCTCCTCACAGAAGATCAGATGTTAAGAGTCTTTGACTCTAAATCCCCAAAGCTGATATCAAAATTTAGCAGTCTTTTCCAAGGACATCAGGAAATGTTTGCAGACAGTTATGTCAATAGAAGTCATGTCCAAATTCTGCGTGAGGGAAAGTTTATTAAGGACTTATCAATTGACATAGCAGCAGTGTATTTAAAACCAGAACTTGCTCAACTCCTACGTCAGTCATTACCTGATCAAAGGTGCCAGCTTTACAAAGCACAGACAGAGACGATCAAATGGCTGAAAACATTATGGAGCTTCTTTGAGGATCAAGAGCAAAGCTATCAAAATGAAAAATGTAATGTCTTTAGTGAGATAAAAAAGCACTTCAACAGCAGTCCTATCTTACCAGTAATCTGCCCCAGTCTAAATAACATGCATTTCTTACAAACAATGGGGAACGTATCAAAAGTGATTCAGAATCAAGATGAAAAAATAGCATCCATTCTCCTAAAACTGGGGTTCATGAAATTAGACGTCAGCTTTTTCTTTGATCTCAAACATGAGTTCCGTCTCAAGTATATGAATCCAGAACTCCTGCAAACAGGAGACAGCAGTGCTGTTTTGGGGCAGGTTTATCATGTACCTCATTCACAGTTTGAGGCGCTGTCTAAAGATGAATGTCTAGAACTTCAACGTTTCTTACAACAAGGGATCAGATATTCCAATAACAAGAGTCAACATGTGGGTATGCTCAAGTCCTTGCCCCTATTTGAGTCAATAACTGGAAAACAGGAAAGGATTGATTTACACAGAATGGTATTTCTCCTGAATTCTGTGCATTACAATGATTTTCCGAGCTTGTACCAGGTTGAAGGATGTGACAGTATTTTCCTCAAGTACACCTGGGTGAACCAAGAATTGGCAGAACATCTAAACATTAAGATTCTAAATGACTTGGAGTTCTGTGTACAGTTTATTCTTCCTTCTGTGCACATGATGACAGAGGCCAAGCTTCTTGATTTAATGCGTTTTTTAGTGCAACTTGGACCAGTGGACCCCAGGATTGTCTCTGCATTGAGAGACGTCAGATTTATTAGAGACATCCATGGCTCTCTTCGGGTGGCTTCATACTTCTATGATGTCAATGTACCCCTTTACAGTGCAATGCTTCCAAAAGAGAGATTTGTGCCAGAAAAGTTTTGGGACAATTTCCAAGGTAAAAGTATTGAAGCACTCTTAAAGGGCCTTGGATTGAAACATAAAGTGTCTGATGAGGAAATCATTCAGTTTGCAAAACAAATTGAATCTGAAACAAGAGGCAGCACTCCTCTGGATGTTCTTAAGAAAAGATCAAAACTTTTGCTTAAGAGTGTTTTGTCAAAGAGTAATGAAAAAAACTCAAATTTACTAAACAGAGTTGCTAACATTAAATTCATCTTCCCAATGCAAATTCAGCAAACACTTTGCGATTATCACAAGGCCTTTGCTCAAGAGAGGGAGGTTGTTGCAATCAGTGGATCACTTATTGGCAGAGACAATGATCACCATTATCTGATATGGACATCTATGCCAATCCTACCCTCAGAACTCTGCTCTTCACATCTGTCACATCTGGATGTCGGAGCCTTGGAGACTCCACCCCTTGGACAAATAGCTGCTAATCTGAAAAACATCTGTACGTCTCAGTGTCACACTGACATATTGGAAACAAGAAACACAGTATTTAGCAAATCATATGCATACCTACAGTCAATAAATTTTGATGCCTCTCTGTTCTCTGACCTTCCCATTATCTTGGTGGAAAACGGGACAAAACTTGTGAAGGCAAAGCAGACAGCACTTGTGCTACATGATGATCTTGAGTTTAGGCCTTATTTGTACTGCATTCCCTCAAATTATATGAAATTTGAAGATTTCTTTAAGAAGATTGGTGTAAATGAGAGGCCCACCATCAATCAATATATCACTGTTCTTCAAGAAATTTATTCGGATAGTTCTGACAAAGACAGCCTTCAGGCAAACCAGCAGATAACTGTGAAGCGTGTTGTACAACAGCTGTTTTGCCTGCTGAAAGAGGATCAGAACAAAACCTCTTTCCAAAATGACCTACTTTATCTTCCATCAACAGATGGAAGACTCTATGAATCCATCACTTTGTTTTTCAACGACACAGTCTTCCAGCCCGCAAGACTTGAGGGTCCTTTGGAAACCAAGCTGAAACTGCTGGAAAAATTAAACTGCTGTCATCTTGGAAATGATCACTATGAACATCAAACATTGTTGCAGTTCCTTCCACAGCAAGTTCGCCCCAAATTTCTCTCGGATGTAGTTTCTGAAAATCTGGAGGGAGCAAGTGTCCAATATTGTGATGAAGGGGGATGTGAATTTAGTGGCTGGTTTGACAAACACTTGTCTTCTGCTGCATTTCTCCATGGTCTAGTCTGTCTCATCAGAGAAGACAGCAAAGGTGGGGTTTCACAGTCTGAAGCTGCAGGAAAGTGTGAAGAAATCTTTTCTAAGATTCAGATTATCTGTTGCAAAACTCTTCAGACTGAACTTCTGTTAAACCATGAGCCACTTGATGGTAGTAAGGCTAAAACAGATGTTTATGTGAAAAAAATGCAAGATGGATGCACTTTCTACTTGAAACACAATGATGACATGGTCCCCAAAGTAGTAAATGAAGTTAATATGTGTCTTACTAAAGAAATCAATGCTCTTTTAAAGAACTGTCTGACCACCTCAAGCCTTCTAGTCCTTGGGCATCTTCTGCTGTGTGATAACATGGAGGATGTTGAGAAAACCTTGGCAAAGCATGGCATTCATAACAGTGGCCACGAGGCAGGACATGATGCCTTACCGAAACCTGGATGTCTCATACCTGAAGAATGGCATGACTGCCTTGATATGAACTTCCTCAACAACTTTGAAAGTGGAGAGTATGTTGGCTTCAGCAAAGACGAATCCGGTGAATATTTCTATGCCATTGTTATCAACCGACTGGATCATCCACTGGGAAAATTTCCTGCCAGATATAAAATACAAGTTGGCATTGATGACTTCATTGAAGTAAGCTCTCTTGACCTTTACCAGTTTAAACGGGAAAAGAAGGCAACTGTGTCAACAGGGTCGACTTGCACAGATATAGAACGTCTTTTGGCCTCCAGACCTCCACCCAAAAGAGCCTTTCCGGGGACATTTGAAGAGATCAAAAGAGAAATTGACCAAAGCTTAAATGAAATCTGGAATATGTCAAGTGAGGACAAACATAAAGCCTTCAAACGTCTCTACCTCCGCTGGCATCCAGACAAAAACCCAGGCAATGAAGAACTTGCCAATGAGGCATTCAAATACCTGCAAAACAGAATTGAGGAACTACAACAAGGGAAAACTGCACATAGCACATCCTCAACCTGGAGAGACTTTCGAGATTTCTATGACACGTGGAACACAGAGGCACGAAGCCACAGGAGGGGACGCGAGAGGTTCTATCAGAACTACTCTAGAAGACACTATAACTTTTGGTCATATCACAGAGAAACACCAAGGCCAAACAGAGGAGAGGCAAAGCGGTGGTATGAACAGGCTCAATGTGACATCAGTGCAGCTCAGAATGCCACTGGAGGAGATTGCTCAGAGTGGTGTCTGTTTAAGGTGCATCAGGCTGTGGAAAAAGCCCTGATAGCAGCAATGTACAGGAGAAGTGGAGAGCATCCCAACAACTGCTCAATAACTAGCCTTGCTCAGCAGGTGTCCCATTACAGCTCACAGTTGACTTCTTTACCAAACACTGTGAGGCAACTGACTGAACTTGGTGTTGATGGCAAAAAAACTCAGTATCCGAACTATCACCAATTTCCTCACATTCCAAACAAGCAGTTCAGCGTTGATAATGCTAGAAGTGCACTGGATATTGCGACAAAGCTTTTAGAAAAAATAAAACAATACATTTCTTGAAATAGCTTAAAATTACAGACTATGACTTTTCAGACTTTTCAAGTAAGAATGCTGATCTTTTATCGGTTTAGTACTGCTACCATGCATACTCAAAAGTTCTTATTTTTTTGTAATCATGTTTTGATTATTCTAAGTCTGGTTCTCTTCTTGCTTACTTTTATATTTAGCATTTATATTATTGTATACTGGGCATTCTTGTAGCAAACAGTAGAGCAATGCCGATGTAATGGGTTTGATTCGGAAAGCATTAAATAAATGTATATCTTGAATGCAATGTAAGTTACTTTAGATAAACATGTCTGCAAAATGTGCAATATAATTGACATTAGAATTAAAATTTCAATGTAAATCTTTTAAAAGTATGTTTTTTTTATAAAGAAATATTAATAGAAGTCAAAAGCTGTCCACCAAATATTCACTAAATGATATAACTGCAAATAAAATGAACAATAAGAGTCACACAATCATCCTGCGATACAGATGCTGTATGTACTTTACAATCTTTGTAACAAAACCATTTCTTGAGTCTATTGCAATATAAAATATCACATAAATAGTGACTCATGTTGTTCTCCTTACTGTTTGATCAAGAAATGAAACTTTGATTTGAGGTATTCATATGTTTCTGGTGTCCCAGTAATAACTTATTAAACAAATTATGTACATAATTACAGCAGGCATATCGCCTATCCTTTTCGTAGTGAGCACAATATAAGAAAGCAAGCATTGTTAGAAGTGGTCTATACAGTGCTTGCCAACGCGGCGTACAGTGTGTCTGAAAATACAAGCAATTATCACTCTTTATACTACAGGGCCGTTGAATGCTTGTATCTGATTGTTTGACAAACGTTCTAAGGTGTGCAATTATTTTCAGGGAAACGCACGGCTAAAGTAGTTCCAGGCAGGTCTTGACCGCATTACAGTTCCATATCACTTTGCGTAGTTAACTGTAATAACGGAAAATAGGATACAATTCATAACAAGAAAAAAAATTACAGATAATTTTGATTTTCCGGAAGTAAATTTTAATATGGTGAACATGAAAATGTTTACAACTGGGCGACGGCAGTATTGGATAACCCATATGAAAAAACAAATAAACGGAAGAGGACATCAAAAGCAGCAGGCAACAACAAAAGACATAAAACAATCAGAGAAGAACAGCTAGACAGACTCGAGGGCGAAAAACATGAAGAAAACACCAAAAAAACAACAGCTTGGGCTGTCAATGTGTTTAACGACTGGCTTAAGGCCAAAAATACATCTGTGGACAAAGTAGAGAGAGATGGGGCAGACACTTTAAATACCCAGCTGCGGGCTTTCTATGCCACTGTCCGAAATGCATCAGGCGCAGAGTTTTCAGTGTCAAGTTTTCTCTCCCTACGAGCTGGACTGAACCGCTATATATCCAAATACAACATCATTGGGCAGTCAGAATTCAAATCATCCAACGACGTATTCAAGGCCGTCCTACAAAAGTTTTGCAAGGCTGTGAAAGACTCCAGTTCTCATCATCCTCCCATTTTGAACGCTGAAATAGAGCGCATTCGTAACTTTGTCACCAGACACAGCAGCCGGGCTGGTCTGGTCTGCTTTGACATTCAGCTGAACCTGGCAAGGAGGGGGCATGAAGGAAATCGAGAATTAAGAAAGCATTCATTCGTCATTAAAAAAGATGAAAATGATGATGAATATATTTACTTGTCTTATAATGCAGAAACAAAAAACCACAAAAAGCCCACCGATCCCAACAAAGAACTGCAGTGCTTTGTTGGGATACCAAGTAGGGATGTCCCGATCAGGTTTTTTTGCCCTCGAGTCTGAGTCTGAGTAATTTGATTTTGAGTATCTGCCGATACCGAGTCCCGATCCGATACTTCTATAATACATAAAAAAAGAATAAAGAAGAGCGAAAAAACAGATCCAGCATGTTCCTTATTTTTTATTTAATTCACCTTATTTTAACATTCAACAACTCTGTTAACAAACAGAGCACTTCTGTGAGGTAGCTTGAACAATCAAGTAATAAATAAATTCTTCACTTTTGGACTTTAGTGCAACAGTAAATATAAAAAAAGTCTAATATATAAACAAATAGCACCTCAACTTAAAATACCTGGCAGGCATGTAAACAAATACAAAATAAAAGTGCCACAGTGTTTGCAAAGCCAGTAATGTGCTTTTAGGAACTGCACTCCTAACTCTTATGCCGGTTTCACACTGCATTGTTAGCAGAGCGTGCAGTGCGTATTTTTTTTTCGCCGCCCATGCTAACAGATTAGAGCATTCACACCGCGTGCAGAGGTGGCGCGGCGGCGCGTAGCAGAGCAGAGCATCTGTGCCGCGATCGTTTTGGCGCCGAGTGAGTCTATTTTTGCAGAATTTCGCTTTTGCTGAATTAAAGTGACAATACATTGATCATGGCCAAAATACACCGCAGTTTTATCCAAAAAGTGCATTGATGATATCTATTGTGTTTTAAACAGTCAATCAAATGACCAACAGCAATTTAAAAAGAAAACAAATGTCCAAAAACAGACTTGTTGCCATAACAATAAAAACAAAGATGAACCAAAAGTTATATAAATTTAATTATTAATAAAATAAGCTTCTTGATAAGTCTTTTCTCTTAATTGTATTTGAAAACGAAAAAAAGCAATGCCAACTTATCCATTATAGAGTACTCTGTACACAACCTGCGGTTCAGCCGCGTGTGACAAACGCTGCCAGTGTGAAAGCAAAACGCGCGTGTCCTATTCCTGCTCACCATACGCACTGCTCCTGCGCTGCTTACGCTCTGGTAATGCGTGCAGTGTGAAACCGACGTAACTCTGTGCCACCGCATAACTATAGATGTGTTAAAAAATAATGAGAATATATATACATATATATCCGAGTCCTGATCGGGAGGTAACGTCCGATTCCGATCGAGTCTGAAAACACGTGATCGGGCCCGATTTCCGATCACGTGATCGGATCGGGACATCCCTAATACCAAGGATACCACTACCAAGGAATCATGTTTGCCAATCCAGGGGACCCCCTTTGCCTGGTTAAAAGTTTCAGAAAGTACATCGCCAAATGCCCAGGGTGCCTCTTTAGTAGACTAGTGATGAGTCGTTCATGAACGATCTGTTCATTGCGTTTGTCACGTGATAAATGAACGAAAGACTCGGAAGGTAAAGTAATTATTTATGTTCCCTGTAAATTATTTTTGACTGCATTATAATGATTTCTTAATTCAGAGTATGATCAAGATTGCGTAGGTGAATGTGTTCGGGGAATTTGCCTGTTAAAAGTATAATATTTAAAGCCCCTTAAATGAACGAAATGACTCGAAAAAAGATCGAACATGAGAGCCAGTAAAATGATCCGAACTTCCCATCACTATAGTAGACCCAGTTCTATGAATATGCAAATGAGCCCCACCTCCACTCACTCACAGCAGCTCAGAGATCTACTCATTGATGATCACACATTGATCTGATTGGTTACAAGGTAGTTTGTGACTTCAGAAACTTTAAAGATTTTTTAAAAACAACACATAGACATATAAACAACATTAAAAACTGGATTTTCATTTGAATGGGGAAACTCATATGAGAGGAGGCTATGCCTCCTCAGAGCAAATTGAACTGAAACTGAAAACACAGGGACTTAAATACACAGGCAAACGAGGTGATTAACGATAACACCGCTGAACATGATCGCAAATCAAATTTGTTACCATGACAACAAAGAAGGAACAAAACTGAATGAAGGAAAACAGGAACTGATGAATGCAAACTAAAAGTCCATGAAATCGAAACTCAGCACACAGATACAAGATGGTAACCAACCAGAATGCCTATTACTACTAGAAACTACCGTGGTAAAAATAAACCAGTCGCATTTCAAAGTAATTCGCGAAATGACCGCCAGGTGGCGCAAAGGGATATTGTGCAAAACAGCAGCAATTATTTGAAATTTATTGATGAGGATAACCCCTTGAGATGAAACATCTCGTTTTCAAGGGGGTCCTCGAAACATAGACAAAAATAATACAACACATATACATTCACACTCACAAAAGCACCCCACCTCATCCCACCTCACCCGGCCCAACAAGTCATTATTGGAAACAAATCCATGTGTAAAACACATTGTGATATTAGGATGCATAACAACATATATACACATGTATACACATATACATACATATACACATACACACATATACATACATATACATACATACATCACATATATATACCAATAAAAAATAAATAAAAAATAAATAAAATAAAATAAATTATATATATATATACATATACATATATACATATACACATATATATATATACATATATACATATACATATATACACACACATACATACACACACATACACATATATATACATAAACATATACATACATACACATACATACATATATATATACATATACATACATATACACTCACCTAAAGGATTATTAGGAACACCTGTTCAATTTCTCATTTATGCAATTATCTAATCAACCAATCACATGGCAGTTGCTTCAATGCATTTAGGGGTGTGGTCCTGGTCAAGACAATCTCCTGAACTCCAAACTGAATGTCAGAATGGGAAAGAAAGGTGATTTAAGCAATTTTGAGCGTGACATGGTTGTTGGTGCCAGACGGGCCGGTCTGAGTATTTCACAATCTGCTCAGTTACTGAGATTTTCACGCACAACCATTTCTAGGGTTTACAAAGAATGGTGTGAAAAGGGAAAAACATCCAGTATGCGGCAGTCCTGTGGGTGAAAGTGCCTTGTTGATGCTAGAGGTCAGAGGAGAATGGACCGACTGATTCAAGCTGATAGAAGAGCAACTTTGACTGAAATAACCACCAAGGACCAAGGTATGCAGCAAAGCATTTGTGAAGCCACAACACGCACAACCTTGAGGCGGATGGGCTACAACAGCAGAAGACCCCACCGGGTACCACTCATCTCCACTACAAATAGGAAAAAGAGGCTACAATTTGCACAAGCTCACCAAAATTGGACAGTTGAAGACTGGAAAAATGTTGCCTGGTCTGATGAGTCTCGATTTCTGTTGAGACATTCAGATGGTAGAGTCAGAATTTGGCGTAAACAGAATGAGAACATGGATCCATCATGCCTTGTTACCACTGTGCAGGCTGGTGGTGGTGGTGTAATGGTGTGGGGGATGTTTTCTTGGCACACTTTAGGCCCCTTAGTGCCAATTGGGCATTGTTTAAATGCCACGGCCTACCTGAGCATTGTTTTTGACCATGTCCATCCCTTCATGACCACCATGTACCCATCCTCTGATGGCTACTTCCAGCAGGATAATGCACCATGTCACAAAGCTCTAATTATTTCAAATTGGTTTCTTGAACATGACAATGAGTTCACTGTACTAAAATGGCCCCCACAGTCACCAGATCTCAACCCAATAGAGCATCTTTGGGATGTGGTGGAATGGGAGCTTCGTGCCCTGGATGTGCATCCCACAAATCTCCATCAACTGCAAGATGCTATCCTATCAATATGGGCCAACATTTCTAAAGAATGCTTTCAGCACCTTGTTGAATCAATGCTACAGCAGTTCTGAAGGCGAAAGGGGGTCAAACACAGTATTAGTATGGTGTTCCTAATAATCCTTTAGGTTAGTGTACATACACATACATATAAAAATAAATAAATAAATAAAAAGCATCCCATATATTAGGTATAGAAAACAAAAACCAAGTCAAACATGAGGAAAACACTTACATAAATAGTTTGATTGCAAGTAAACAAAAAGAGATGTTTTAAAGGAACGCAAGGAAGTAACAGATCTTAGAGATCCAGGCAGACTATTCCATTCTGAGGGGGCTTTAAATTTGAAGGCACGTCTACCACTCTCTTTAGAGATGTTTGGCACAGTAAAGGAGAGATATTCAGTGTGTCTCAATCTATAGCTGGGTTCTATAGCTGGTATAGTATTCCTTCAGGTAAGAGGGATAATCATAGTACATACATTTGAAAATGACCTGATACCAGTGATACTGTCTTCTGGCATTTGGTGATAATAAATTCAGTGAGTGATACATTACACAGTGGTGAGTGGTAAAGGGGCATCTCAACACAAACCTACATATATTATTGAAAGCAACATTTAGTGCTTTCAGATTTGCTTCTTATGCGATTTGATAGATAACATCTGCATAATCTAGTATGGGAAATATTAATTGTGACAGAATTCTTAACCCCCTGAGGTCGGCGGTATCGCCGGCGATACCAGCTCGCTTTTTTTTTATCAGTGTAAAAGAAACTCATAAATACTCTGCTGACTTTGATTTTCCATAGGAGTTTCATACATCAATCGATTCTGTTAAATGTGTATTATTTTTGTGTATACTCACAATAAAAACAAAGTGTTGTGCTTTTTGCCAAATAAAGAAAAATAAACACGAAGCGAGTTCTGCCTTCTCTCTGCCAGTGAAGTCCATTCTGAAACGCGTCCGAAAATGAACAATAACTCAGCGAATACTCAGTCAAACAGGCATACAGACACACAGGCATGAAGCTTGAATTCTCTTCTTTTAAATTAAGTAATTTATATAAAAAAACAAATATTCTCATCTTGTGAAATCTGTATTAAAAGAGAGCGATTCCAGTCGAGCTCATTACAGCTCATTCAGATGTAATGTGACCCGCCCACGGAGAGCGCGCGCTATTCAAACGCAAATGATTCAGGCAATCCGCAAACCTGTGAACGCCCCCATATCAGCTCGAGAAAACACAAGTTTATTCAGATCATTACTTGTTTACACTGTCTCGCAGCGCTGTGAGGAATAATAATAATGGAAAATGTACCTCAGAAGTGCGGGTATATCGAGGAGCGAGCTGAGGAATACTGTAGTAAGTTTTTTTCCTTCTCACGTGAATCGGGTTTCTGTTTATGAATGAATGAACGGCAGAGATGCGCACTGTTTACACAGCTCGCAAAAAGACAGTTTAAATTGAAATCGCGTGTGTGAATGAATGATGATGTTTTAGCAAACTGTATTGCTATACTGAGATGCGTAAAAATCGACTGAAATATGTTGAAATAAAATGTAGGCTATTTGTATAAGCAACGTATTAAACTGCTAACATTTATATGCCCTAATATTTCATAAAAACAACGTTACAGTCAGGCGAAATATGAAAGACAACTTTATTTGTGCTTTATTTTGTGCTTTATTTGGCAAAAAGCACAACACTTTGTTTTTATTGTGAGTTTTTACTGTAGAATATACTGCCACATCAAATAAGCTTTTGTTTAGCAATTTCTATATAAAATACTATTTCTGTCAAAAATAAAGTCATCAACTAAGATGTTAGCTGTTTCAATGTTGGCTATATTCAAACTAATGAATACATAGATAAAATGTAGGCCTATAATCATTTTTTATTACAAAGAAAGAGTACACTTGAAATATTGTTGAAATTGTAATTATTGTTGTAATTGTAACCTTTTGCATAAAATAGCAAAAGATATTTACAAGATAGATGTGAGCAAAATCTTAAATGGTCAATATAAGTCTTCTTCTAAATATATCTTTTGTCCTTGCATTGTGGCTCAGTCTGTGTCACACCTGAATGAATGGCTCATTATGCAGAGTGGGTGGGACATTGTATTCTCAGGTGTAAACCACTCCTTGTTCACGCCCCCCTCGCATATTGGCTTTCCAAGCAAAACCTGTTTTACATCAATTTAAATCAATGTATTGTTTTATGTGAACGATAAAGCAAGACTATTTTCACATAATTTTGAAGCCAGAACTCGAAGCGACAACATCCATTAGTCAAAAGTCTTATTGACACATATTTATTATGAGTTTTGTGGTCTTATTTCAGCAACTTTCATTTTTATTTTTTTCAATAACCACGCATAAACATTATTCTCTTAAAAATTCAAAAATATACATGCATGGTGATCACATATTTTGGTAGCCCTGTTTGTGCTATATAGAGTGAATTGTTTATAAATAACTGAAAAAAGCACAAATGTCAGAGCATGTCAGAACAACTCTAGGGCCCAGAAAACCGCTCAGACTCCAGAGGGTTAAGGATCGAGCAGTCACAATGATAAAGGTTCGCGGTCGTGCGTTGGAACCGCGCGGTGAGTAAAACTGCTTCAAATGTCTCTGTGTGTTGTTAGCTCGGCGCGTAAGCACAGCTTTAGCTTCGCTCACACGGCCCGCCTCTAGACGCTCGTTTTTTTCCGGAAAGACTCGGTACAGCCTATCTTTCTTTTATAAATATAATAAAACTAAAGACTTTTTGAAGATTTGAAGGATGCAATACTACTCTATAGGTACTCAAGATTAACATAAGATTGACTGAAAACGAGTGTTTCACCCCGCCTTTAAATGAATCTGTGTAACTCTTTCTAACATTTGACTCTGTCAGCTGCAACATTTGGCAGCACACTTTAACCATATTTTAAAGACAAAATAATTATGAAATGATTTATATATATCATATACATATGTACTTAAGTCCTGCTTAATTGGGTCAAAACACACTCTAAAGTTCAGCTAATTGCATTTAATATAAAATTAAACAATTCAAGATTTTCATTTAATTTCAATTAAGTGTCCAAAAACATTACATTCCGTTTACACTAGGTTGTTCTTATTGTAACTATTATTTTCAAAAGTATGCTAAAGTATACTTCTTTTTCACGAGGGATTATCAGTGTTAGAGCTGTTGTGTAGTGTGTTTGACTGGCCAATAGTCATGTAGTTTTCTGTCATAAGTTTCTTTAGAGCTTACAGATGACAAATTACAACAGCATTTGTTCCAGATAAACAGGAATTTTAATACAAGTACACATTGTCTGTGGTAATCAACAGCATGCAAAAGATGTTTTGTTGGCGTGTTTCTGGTTTCCTGGTTCCTGGTTCCCCTGTTTGGATTATGTTCCTGATTTGAATTATCTTTATTTTCATTTTGAATAAAACTGTTACTGCTTCTGGATCCTGTTCTCCTTCATCTCAGAGTTTCAACAGGGATGGTCAAAAGAAAGAGAGGTGCTATTGTTCATCTACTGGCCGGCCCATACTATATCCTACAGGATGGTCGCCTCACCCTTTGACATCTCTCAGTCCACAGGCTTATAGGAATCTGTCCTCGGCCTCTAAGAAAAGTTGTTCGGCTTCCTCAAGGTGAAGAACTAGAGGAGGTGGGTGCAGGATTTGTCAGGCTGAGAGGCTCTCCTGTTTTCAGTACGGCAGTCGGAGCCATTAGGGGCTTTCACACCTTTTCATAGTTCCTAGAACTATTGGCAAAAGTTTCCCGGTTTTTGTTGTGTTCGCACCGCAGGAACTAGGAACGATTTTAGTCCTAGGAACTCCTTTTAGGGTAACTAATTTACTCCTACTTCAGAGTCGGATCTAAACCAGCACGATAGAGGGTTTTCACGACGCGTCATCAATCCGGAAGTCGGCCATTTTGGAGGCACTGAACGTAAACAGTGCCATTGAACTGAACGGACTCGCAAATTTGGCTGATTATTGCTTCTGAAAAATGGTCAAGTTTTGGTCTGTACTCATCGGTCGCACCGGGAAAAAACATTTCTAGTTCTATAGACTGCCGAAAGTTAAAGAGAAGAGTGCAAAAAACTGATGAAAGATGGCATTTGTTGTTGAGAGAGGCACAGCATCAGCCACATGTGTAAATGAAGCGTTAACTATGGCTAAAATTTTGACGTAAAATAGTTAACTATGGGTACATATCTTTGTATCCGATTGGAATATGATATAAAATGATGTCCACACTGTATTGCAACTGTTCAGATCCGATTTGTGTGTCCACGCAGCTCTTTGACAATACGGGAATGATGTTGCGTTGATGGAGGGGTTTGCATTTGTAATATAAATGTTTTCTTATTTAAATTTTACAATATGGAGATGTGTAGCCGCCGCGCTGGACTACTGCGTCTCGAGCTGCAGAACTGTAGGAGGCTGCACTGTATGCACAACTCTTTTTCCGCAGCGGTTTCAAAATACTTTTCAAAAATAATTTTCTGCTCGTCGTAAACAGTGCAATCCATGCCGTTGTTTACATCCGAGTACCTCCAATATGGCCGCGCATCCGGGTAACTGACCAAATCGTGATGTAGGTGAAAACCCTCTATAGGAACAGAGGTGGGCACAAATACATCAAAAACTATTTTGTTACAAACTACAAATACTGGCTCATGAAATGTAACAAAATAAAATACAAAATACTGATGTGAAAAATGTATTTAAATAAAATACAAGTAATTAGTATTTTGAAAATACAAAAATACTCCCACAATAATCTTAAGTCTTTTTTTATTTCTGAAAGGTCAATAACACAAATAGTAGCAATAACACAAATATGAGAAATGTGTACATTCAAAATGGCGAAGTAGCAAAATAAAAAGGGGGGAAAAAACAGACCGAGAATTTGTCACAAAATCAAAATTCCATTTTAATCATAATATATATGATTAATCATATTAATCATAATATGTGTGGGTTTGTTTTACACACAAGACTCTAACCGCCCTGATTGCATATGCCTTTTTTCCATAGTAGAATCGCGCTGCGTGCGCAATTATTGAAAAACAATAGGATTTATGATTAGTTTATACAAAATCCGACGGAATATCAATATTTCTCATATGTAATACGTTTAAAAACATGTAAAAACTGCAGATGGATGTTATATTGTGAACGCTTGCTTATCATGGAGATTTCAGTGGAGTTACGACAGCGCTGTTTCATAATAGGTATGATGTCCTTTTATGAATGACAACACAGTGCATTGATCTCATAAGGCACAATTATTTTCTCTATAATGCCGTTCAGTGTGCAATATGTGTGTGTGTAGACTGTATATTTTTCACAAAACACTTTACCTTAAAGGGATAGTTCACCCAAAAAAGAAAATTCTGTTTACTTACTTAGGAAATTTACTTATCCGTATGTTGTCCCAAACCTGTATGAGTTTCTTTCTTCTGTTGAAATAAAAAGAATATATTTTATAGAATGTTGGTTACCAGACAGTTGACGGAAGCATTGACTTCCATAGTAGGAAAAAAAAATACTAAGTCAGTGGCTAGGCTACTGTCAACTGTTTGATTACAGACATTCTTCAAAATATCTTCTTTTGTGTTCAGCAGAAGGAAACTCATACAGGTTTGGGACAATAAAAGGTTGAGTAAATTATGACAAAAGTTTTATTTTTGGGTGAACTATCCCTTTAATGCCGTTTTAAAGGTCCCGTATTATGCCCCTTTTCACAAGATGTAAAATAAGTCTCTGATGTCCCCAGAGTGTGTATGTGAAGTTTCAGCTCAAAATACCCAACAGATAATTTTTTACAGCATGTTTAAATTGTCATTTTTTGGGGCTCAGAAAAACGAGCTGTTTTAGTGTGTGCCCTTTAAATGCAAATAAGCTGCTGCTGGACGACACAGGGGGCGGAGCTTCATGAGCTCGAGCTCAGTCTGTCAGGACAAATTCATCTCACGGAATGATGATAATATCAGAAACTCTCAGTAACGGTGTTCATTTCGAGTCAGACAATAATGCCTACAGAGTCAGAGTGCTGTATAGAGATGAAACAGGTATAGTTTAGTAGTTTAATTACGGTTATTATAACGTATTTGTCATCTGCTTGTATGTATCCATTATTTATTAATAGCCTACAAGTCTGCTGTTTCGGACCAGGTCCGAATGATGATCAAACATATACTGATGAGTTTAATAAAGTTTATTGTACATCACACAAAAGATGAAGCGTCAGTTTTACTTCATTAAATCACAGTAAGAGCTGAGTAAACACAGTAGCCTAAGTTACAAGAAGTGCGCAAGTAGCCAGTAGAGTTGAGGGAGCATTCCTGTGGGCGGAGGTTAGTCAAGAAACGGTTCTAGTGACATCACTAAAGAAGGAAGTAGAGGGATGTAGTCCAAACGAGCCGTTCATTGTAGTCGACTTCTGTTAAATAAAATATCTTGCTTGGCATTGAACTTTGAGCTTTATAATTTTACAGATATTATTTATGCTCTAACAGCAACATTACACACTAACTAAAGTTTGAAACATGGGATCACGAAGAACGGGACCTTTAAGAGGAGCAGCGCCACTTCTTCTCCTGTGTTCAAAACTCATTCACTTCTTGGAGGGAGCCCGGTCTACAGGGTGTCACGTAATTTTCGTGCATCTAACCTGGACATTGCCATTGCAAACATCAGACCGAAAATATGGCAAAATCATTTACTATGGTGATAAGCATATGGTGATTTTTCTTAAGTATTTAAGTATTTGAAATACTCTAAATACACTCCCTCAAAATATTTTGTTACAAACTACATTTTATTTTTTCCACACCTGCAAAATACAAATTACAAAATACACTAAAGTAATTAAATACGTATTTAAAATACATTTAATTGAAATACTGCCCATGTCTGTATAGGAACTACAGTGGCGTCAGTGTTAAAATAGCTGTGTAAATGTAGCACGCCCGCCGTCCGGCTGGCGGTACTGCAGTAAATGTTCTGTTTGATTAAAACAAAGAGACACAGACAGTTGTGCTGTTGTTAGCCACGAGTCGCTCTTGTAATCTTTATTACAATAATTCAATATTATATGTATTGTATAATCAAATCACAATATCTTGTCACCATACATGTGACTCACTCAAACAAAACACCAATAAACATGTGTCACATCACTCTTGTGTCTTGAGTCTTTCTTCTTATACTCAATTAGTATTTTCCTCAGTCAACTTAATACTTTCTCTGTAACCCATACATCTCAATGTATTACCGTCTCTATAGTCTGAGCAAAAGTGTCATAGTACATACTGTATAACTAAATAGTAGAGCGAACCATAGGTTAGATCCTATAACCATTTAAACGTAATTCCTAAATACAGTACTCAGGCTATACTTAATCAAAAGTTCAATAAAACATTATAAAATACAAATATCAACAATAACCAATCTTGTATGCAAATATTATATAAGTATAATATTAAACAATTATATATACTTCAGTCTTTAAACTTCAGTCTTTCTACTATAAACACAATTATAACACTATTAACATTATAAACATTACGTTACCTTAGGGATTCAGTGTGTTGGAGCCTTAAACCATTCAGATTAAATTATATTAATACAAGGCCGGCCGCGGCACAACCGCGAATGCACCGTCATTTTCATAAACATATCACCATCTCTATTCGACGTCTTAACTACTCAGGAAATGTATGTAACCCTCTCAAAACAGTGTAACCACGTTATCAACACACTGTTTCATGTTATATTGTCCATGGTGATTGACTTCACCCACCTGTTTGATTAAAACAAAGAGACACAGACAGTTGTGCTGTTGTTAGCCACGAGTCGCTCTTGTAATGGCGTCTTCTTCCACGCGACTCAAAGTTACCCTCAAACTTTCCGCTCAGCACATGGTCTCCCCCTAATGTCCGCTGAGGGTATTACGCACCAACAGTACAGCATACCAAATTGTCTCTGGGCATACTCACAGTAGTTGAAACAATATCATCAAAATAATAAAATAAATCAAACACATCAAAAGAAAATAATTATTCCTGTGACTATACATACAGGGTGTCACATAAACACAAAGATTATAGCCTATATATTTACTCCAGAAACTAACTCTACGAACATGTAAAACAGTGATAGATGGGCCTCTTGACCGTTACGCTGAGGAGAAAATCCAACACAACTTTAAGGAGACCAAGAGAAGCATGATTATGTATTTCTGCTCAGCTAGCGAGAACATCAACCACACGGCATACACTATTACCTTTTCATTACTGTCTACTTTTTGTCAGCTGTAACATTTGTCAGCACACATTAACCTTTTAAAGACAAAATAATTATGAAATGATTTACATATTATATATGTATATATATAATACATATGTAATTAAATCCTGCTTAATTGGGTCAAAACACACTCTAAAGTTCAGCTGATTGCTTTTAATATAAAATTAAACAATAAAAGATTTTCATTTAATTTCAATTAAGCCCCCATCAGTCACCTCTGTTACTTCAACAATAAACTCTTCTTTTCAGTACAGAGCCAGACTCTGTGTGACCACTAAGGAAAGTTATTGGATGTCTGTAGGCTTTCTTGGTTCTGTGCATGACTCAAGGGTCCTGCAATAACTGTACCCACCTATGGGGGGTGTACCTGTGCCTGATATCTATATTATTGTGTTTTTATCATGAATAAGTCAGATGACACACAGGAGGTTACTGGACTGACATGCTTTATCTAGCACTCACTCAACACGTGTATATCACGTACTTCCTTATTACATACTTCTGTACAGCTTACATTATCACGTAATACATATTACAGTAGAATACATACATCCACCTTTTTTATTTAATGTCTTTTTTTAAAATTCAACTATTAGCTCAACATTCTATAATGCATTCACCAACATAAGCATTATTTCTCAACTATGTCAATAAACATTTACTCTGATGCATTTTACTCAGTTACTAATTTAGTGCATTGTATAGTCTCTAAATCTTGAGGGAATTTGAACCTCTCTTCCTGATCTTGTGGTGATGATGATTGGCTTGCTCTGACTCTTCTTGACATGTTTGCTTTACCACAACAGAGTCTGGGTTCATTTCTCTCTCCAGTGTTGCACTCGTGTTTGACTCAGTGTTTAAGTCATCTTGATCACTTGTTAATGGAAATTCTTGTTCTTTTGTCTTTAACAGATGCTTTCTGTTCCTTCTGTAGATATTTCCATCTGGTGTGCAAAGAATGTGTGATCTTGACGAATCATGTTTCTTCAGAACTGCTGCACGGTTTTAGATTTGTCCTGGCTGTACTCTCTCTTTGTCTTCTGGCGATATTTCCGACAACTGTCTGGTGTTTTTGTCATAGTAATTTTTTTTTTACTGTGTTTGTTTGTTTTTTTGTTTGTTTGTTTTTTCCTTTCTTTTCGACCTAACAATTTTGTTAGAAGTTGGCAGTTTGGTTTTCAACCTTGTTCCCATAAGAAGTTTTGCCAGTGACATTCCAATGCCATCTAGTGGAGTATTGTTGTCACAACCACCAGCTGAAGTGCCCTTGATATCCACCAGAAAGCACTTCCCTCTTGTTCATTGTCATTCTAACATGGACTACATTTCCCAGAACTCACTACTCATCATCTTTGATTGCTCTCAGCTGTGTATCATTAACCTTGTTAACTCTGCCTATATATATAAGCCCAGTTTATTCAAGCTATCATTGTTAAAGGTAGTGGTTGGCATATCAAGGCTTTGTGGAACACTGAAACAGTTAAATTAACTACCATTATTCATTTTAATTATACAGTGATATGCATAAGTTTAGACACCCATGTTAAAGTTGACTTAAAAGAGGAATAAAAAAAATATCTTTTGGAAATTGAACTTAATGCCTTAATTAAAAAAATTAGGAAAAATCCAACCTTTAAGGACACCAATTTTCTTTGTGAATGAATAATTTATCGTAAATAAATAAATGTTATTCCTTAAAATACAGGGTGCATAAGTCTGGACACCCCTATGTTAAATTCCCATAGAGGCAGGCAGATTTTGATTTTTAAAGGCCAGTTACTTCATGGATCCAAGATACTATGCATCCTGATAAAGTTCCCTTGGCCTTGGGAATTAAAATAGCCCCACATCATCACATAGCCTTAACCATACCTAGAGATTGGCATGGAGTACTTTCCATAAGATCATCTGTCAATGCAAATCAAAGCAGCTATTAGGCTAACTGCAATAAAACTATGCCTACTTATGGATATATATTGGCTGTAGACCAGTGTTTCCCAACCTTTTTTTGCCACGGCACAGTTTTGATAAGTAAAAAATCCCAAAACACACCATTTATAAAAATATAACAATTTCCCAAACACACATTGCTTCAAGTGGCATATAAATCTAGATATTAGGCTATATTAAAAGTAGTACTCGCATTTAATGTAAAAGCATAAGTCAGGTAGGAACACAATAAGTATGATGTTGTTGTTGATGAAACAACAAATTTACAAATTGTTGTCAGGCGAAAACCTTGTATTTAATCAAACACTGTCATCAAAGTTGGTATTGTGGCTTTATATCGCTATGGTCAGACACTTGCACGTTTCATTATAATATTAACATTTTATGAAAATCAAGCTCTGAAGCTTCTGAAGGTTTTCTTCACCACGTCAAGGCATCATTTTATGCAGAAGACTTTAAGGTATTCAGTGTTTTTCCTTATTTAAAATAAGGAATTTTCACCAAATATCATGTGTTGGAATTGATTCGTTAATAAAGTTATGTGATAAAATTAGGGATGTCCCGATCAGGTTTTTTTGCCCTCGAGTCCGAGTCCGAGTCATTTGATTTTAAGTATCTGCCGATACCGAGTCCTGATCCGATACTTCTATAATGCAAAAAAAAAAAAAAAAGAATAAAGAAGAGCGAAAAAAACAGATCCAGGATGTTCCTTATTTTTTATTTAATTCACCTTATTTTAACATTCAACAACTCTGTTAACAAACAGAGCACTTCTGTGAGGTAGCTTGAACAATCAAGTAATAAATAAATTCTTCACTTTTGGACTTTAGTGCAACAGTAAATATTAAAAAAAGTCTAATATATAAACAAATAGCACCTCAACTTAAAATATCCGGTCGGCATGTAAACAAATAAAAAATAAAAGTGCCACAGTGTTTGCAAAGCCAGTAATGTGCTTGTAGGAACTGCACTCCTAACTCTTACGCCGGTTTCACACTGCACTGTTAGCAGAGCGTGCAGCGCGTATTTTGTTCGCCGCCCATGTTAACAGATTAAACCAGGCTTTAGAGCATTCACACCGCACGCAGAGGTGGCGCGGCAGCGCGTCAGGAGCAGAGCAGGAGTGCCGCGATCGTTTCGGCGCCGAGTCTATTTTTGCTGCGCCGCTTTTGCTGAATTAAAGTGGCAATGCATTGATCATGGCCAAAATACACCGCAGTTTTATCCAAAAAGTGCATTGATGATATCTATTGTGTTTTAAACAGTCAATCAAATGACCAACAGCAATTTAAAAAGAAAACAAATGTCCAAAAACAAACTTGTTGCCAGAACAATAAAAACAAAGATGAACCAAAAGTTATATTAAATGAAATTATTAATAAAATAAGCTTCTTGACAAGTCTTTTCTCTTAAATGTATTTGAAAACGAAAAAAAGCAATGCCAACTTATCCATTATAGTCTGTACACAACCCGCGGTTCAGCCGCGCGTGACAACGCTGCCAGTATGAAAGCAAAACGCGCGTGTCCTGCTCCTGCTCACCATATGCACTGCTCCTGCGCTGCTTACACTCTAATAACGCGTGCAGTGTGAAACCGCCGTAACTCTGTGTCACAGCATAATAGAGGTGTTAAAAAATAATGAGAATATAAATACATATATATCCGAGTCCTGATCGGGAGGTAACGTCCGATTCCGATCGAGTCTGAAAACACGCGATCGGGCCCGATTTCCGATCACGTGATCGGATCGGGACATCCCTAGATAAAATGTCAACCCTGTTGTCTGTTCTGTATTTTGCTTACAGTTCTGTTATGTTTGTACACTTACACAACAATAAGACAGTCACTCAGATCAGAGCTTAAAGGGATAGTTCACTTTGAAATTAATTTTTGATATGTTTTAGCTTACCTCAAGGGCATCCAAGATGTAGGTGTCTTTGTTTCCGCAGTAGTTTCAATTTTGATATTTTTAGGTCAAACCGTTCTTGTCTGTCAGTCATATAATGCAGGTCTGTGGTCACTGTCTCAAAGAGCATGCACAAAGTCCAAATTAAAACAATTCCCCACACGTTCAAATGATCTGACGGCGCGGGCGGGTATAGATATACATAGATGCCGCCTTGGCTACGGTTTCGTTCCAATGAACTGCAGTAGCCAAGGCGACGTCTAGTGTATATATCTATACCCGCCCGCGCCGTCAGATCATTTGGACGTGTGCTGTTTTCAAGAGATAACAACAATATAAATACTGTTCGTTTTCTCACACAAACCGCTCGTTTCGTGTCTTAGGCCATTAATGTGTACTTATGATGGGGAATTGTTTCATTCGGACGATGGGGAATTGTTTTAATTTGGACTTTGTGCATGCTCTTTGAGACAGTGACCATCGACCTGCATTATATGACTGACAGACAAGAACGGTTTGACCTAAAAATATCAAAATTGAAACTACTGTGGAAACAAAGACACCTACATCTTGGATGCCCTTGAGGTAAGCTAAAACATATCAAAAATTAATTTCAAAGTGAACTATCCCTTTAACTCGAACTTGTCTTTACTGCACAATTGCAATTATAGCACTCTCCACTAGAGTGCGCCAATACAGAGTAACTTTGATTACTGTCTCAATACACAACGTTCTCCAGCCTTGATGTACTCACTTCAAAGTTCACAGAATTACTTTGAACACAAATAACACTGGTATACAGAACAGTCTCTTTCTGTTCTTCTACAAGACATCAAAACAGCTTATTGAGCTATGCCAACAATTATGACTATTATTTTTCATATAACCTCTCTTGCTTTTTGTTCATGGCATCTACATCATGTATTCAACAAGGCCAGACTATTAGGCGGTCTACGAACAGTCTCAGGATAACGTCTCCCCAGAGACTCTACATGTTGGGGAAGAGATGGTGAGCTGAGACTGTTTATTGAGCCTCTGGTGTCAAAAGGGAATACTCGTCCAAGGACTGTGAGGTTTCTGCACTCTCTGTGGTGTTTTGAGAAGAGTTAACCTGTGTTGCAGGTCCAAAAGCTGATCAATGTTTCTACTACGCCAAACCCTGTTCAGTGTAAGTGTTCGTACAGTGTAAGTGAGAGATCCAGTCTTAGACAATACTGTACCGGTTTGCTACTTTGGGTGTGATTCTCTATAATCTCTAGCAAACACATTTTGACCAACTTGCAGAGTCCTGAGTGCTGGCAGTTTTAGATTTTGGCTACACTGTTTGGTTTGCACATTTTGGCGTAAATCAGGTTTAGGGCTGCTCGATTATGGAAAAAATCATAATCACGATTATTTTGGTCAGTATTGAAATCACGATTATGTAAGACGATTATTTCACATGACTTTGGGAACGTGTTGCATTTATTAAAAAGACACCTTTCAACAATTCTTAAATCAAAATTTGAAAATTTTTTGTACTTTTTGAACTATTAAAATAAATAATATAACAGATATTAAAGGTGCATTAAGCAAGTCTCTGAGTTTTTGCAGAACTATGCCCCCTCTGGCAGCAAGCGAAACTGCAACCAGAGGTGTGCATGCTCACGGACAAAAGTTTTGTTTTTTTATCTTACGTGGAGTTTGCGTTGGTGTTTGAAATGAACTATAAGCAGGTCTCTTACAATCCATCTTCTACGGAGAATGCCGGCGAATACACAAACCTGCCAGACATAGCTATGTGAGCGTGCCGTGAACGCGCATGACGTCACGCCCAGTCTAAAATTCCGGCCCGAATCCCTCTTATTTATTTTACTTTACAGGATTTTAGAGGCAATCTCAGTGATCAGAGGAGGGCTCATTCAGCCCATCAGGTAATTGTTTAAGCATGTATGGGTTAGAAAACGGGTATTTTTAACATGAAAAGTTGCTTAATGCACCTTTAAAATCAAAGTATAAAAGTATTCAAGTAAAAATTATAACCACAAATAAATAAGATCAACAATAAAGTGCACTTCCACAATCTCTTGAAAAGAGACAACATTTTGGCAAAATATGTTCAACAAATTCCAGCTAGAAACTCAATCCAAGAATATTAAAGGCTGGCCCACCATCAGACCCCAGAATTAACAGCAAATAAGTTAACTAAAATGTAAGACAAAATAAAAAATGATTTAAGTCAACATGCTGGTAGGGCTGCTAGCCTGCTAATATAATCTCTTATAGGTTTTTAGCCAGAAACACCAGTCTGTTAACATGATCTGGTTTAAGGGATGAACGCAAACAGGTGACAGTGTTTCCACATGTACTAAAGACCCTCTCTGAAGAGGAACTTGTAGCTGGAATGCAGAGGTATTTTCTTGCCAGGTTTAGCCTCTGGGACTTCATCCACCACTCCAGTGGGTCTTCCTCAGACTGTAGCTCACTAGCTATGGCCTGGTCCTGTTGCTGAGGAGGTGTGAATGTGGCCTTGAAGAAGCTGCCTAGGCCCTTCTTCTTCTTCTTTTTCTTTGGAGCATCCTCTGTATCCTCAGCAGGCATTGCTGCAGTCTCAAGAGGGACGTTCTCCTGGAGGGAACAAATTATAAATTTGGGAATTTAGGAATTTTATTTTTAACCTGACCTGACCGTTGTGGCGGTCAAATATTAATGTTCACAATATTTGCCAACAAACATATTCATGCACTTAATATTTTATTATTAATATTATTATTATTACCATGACAGTCTTCATCTCTGCTATCAGTCTGTCTTCAATGGACCCTCGGTTGTCTTCATTGACATATTTAAGTTTGAACCTTGAGTCCAGGGCAGAAGCCATGTCAAGCAGTTTGTGTGTTGCTGTGTCACTGTATTTGTCATTCAGATAATCTTCAGTTTGATGCTTTTGGCAAGGTCTGTGTCTTCCTCCTGCACTTCCAATATTTGATTATTGAAGAGGTGGAGGGTTGGTATCAGGAAAGGAACACTGACATATTTCTCTCCAGAAAGGGCATCAGTGAACTCAACCAGAGGGCTGAGTGACTTGTCGATGGCCTCCAGCACATCAATATCCTGCCATGTGAGTTTGAGATGTCTAGCCTTCCGGTCACCAGAGACAACCTGGGCAATGGCCTTCTGTTGTTCAAGGACTCTGTCGACCATAGCCTGCGTAGATCCCCATCTAGTCAGGCATTAGCTACATTACCATGTAGCAAATCTTGCACGTATACATGTTTCTGGTCGTCGTCGGATTCCTCAAAGCCAAACTGCTCCCAGACAACGGAGTTGGTTTTGCCTTTTTTTTGCTCACCAAACGCTGCTGTGGCTGCCCTCCTTCTGCCATCTTTACTCGCACAGAGTTTTTAAATTTCAGCGGATGATATCCACACGACTCGCCTCCCTGACTGTATAGGCTGAGAGATTTTATGGTTTTGGGAAGACATTGCACGTGCGTTTGTCATTCAGAACACAAGACAAAATAAGAGTGTTCTTACAAAGCATAACATGGCAAAATAATTGTTTTTACTCGATTGTACTATTTTTGTGATCGTTGGGAGCCAAAATCGACATCGAAATTCAATTAATTGCACAGCCCTACCACCGAGTGAAAAAATACTATGTAAGTCAATGGGGTCCATCAACTGATTGGTTACTGACAAGAAAGAAGTTCATACAGGGTTGAAACAACTTGAGGGTGAGTAAATGATGACAGAATTTTTATTTTTGAGTGAACTATTCCTTTAAGCACAATTTTAAAAACGAGGCATATTTTGTCTAAACACTACACACAATTCACACACAGTAGCAGTAGTAGAAGTAGCAGACGTAGAAGAACACCTCAGATCTTTTGCAAAACGAAACATTTCATTCATAACTTTACTATAATTTTTACACCGTATGGCATGATCATACATGATCACACTTGTGGCTTCACTTTAATTGTAGTTATATGTTGTTATTAAATATCATAACGTTCCTTTCAGAGACATCTACCCTACGGTTTGCGGGCAGATCTCCCAGAGATGGATCTCTTCTGTCGTGTTCACTCTTCCCAGGAGCGATGCAAGTTCTTCAAAGCCATGAGGCGGGTGTTTTTGTTTTTTTGACAACTCAGAAGGCATGATTCTCAATTTTTCATGATTTCATTCACCGTGACCCTGTCCAAAGACTATGAAACCCCCCTATTTTGGCTCCAAAGCGGCAAATTTCGCCGAAAGGTGACAAGTTTGCATCCCTGAATAATGTTATTAGAATGTTTGATCAAAGTTATCTGGTCTTTAAAGGGATAGTGAAAATGAAAATTCTGTCATCATTTACTCACCCTCAAGTTGTTCCAAACCTGTATGAGTTTCTTTGTTCTGCTGAACACAAAGGAAGATATTTGGAAGAATGTTTGTAATCAAACAGATCTCGGTCCCCATTGACTTCCATAGTAGGAAAAAATATATACTATGGTAGTCAATGGGGACCGAGATCTGTTTGATTACAAACATTCTTCCAAATATCTTCCTTTGTGTTCAGCAGAACAAAGAAACTCATACAGGTTTAGAACAACTTGAGGGTGAGTAAACGATGATAGAATTTTCATTTTTGGGTGAACTATCCCTTTAATAATGTTTTCAAAACGTAAGCTCAAAAGTATTATTTAAACATCATTCATGGAGCGTTTCCTCTGAAAGGCTTTGGTTGGACGTTTGTCTAACATTTTTTAAAACGTGAAAAAATTTACATTCGGGAACGTTCAGAGAGCATTCAAAAGTAGCATTGCTTGCTAAACAATGAAATGGACTGTTCTCTTAATGTTCGCATAACCAAGAAAAAACATTTAAAAAAACTGGATGTTTTGAACCTTCAGAGAAAATTAATAAATTAAGTTTTCATAACTTAATTGGAATGTTACCAAATGTTCTTAGGACATATTTTTGTGAGCTGGTGGATATTAATGACAAAATCTTTTCAACCAATCAGCTTGTGGTAAACATGAGGTTTTGTACACTGCATTATGATTTTTACATTTAAATTGCAAATATTTCATCACATAGCAGATGTTTTTCCAGTGGCTGAATTTTATAAAGGGCTCTTAAGTGTGACACATTTTTTATTATCTACTTCCTTTGATGTCACAGCTGTTTATCATACATTACAGATTACAGTACAGATTTTCTTACTGAAGATTTTCTTCTCCTGAATAACTCAAAATTAATAAATGACTTAAAGGGATAGTTCGCCCAAAAATGATATTTAAGCCATGATTTACTCACCCTCAAGCCGTTCGAGATGCATATGTCAATCTTTTTTCAGACGAACACATTTTCAGTTATTTTAGAAAATGTCTTAGATCTTTCAGTGGTTATAATGTGAAGAAATGGGGTCCACAACGTTGAAGTCCCAAAATGGGCATGCATCCTTCTCAAAAATAATCCATCCGGCTCCAGGGGGATAAACGAAGGGTAATCCGTGCGGTTTTGTCGTAAAAATATACATATTTAAAACTTTATAAACTAAAATACCGTATTTTTCGGACTATAAGTCACACTTTTTTTCATAGTTTGACTGGTCCTGCGACTTATAGTCAGGTGCGACTTATATATCAAAATTAATTCAGACTGAGATGAAAACATTACCGTCTACAGCCGCGAGAGGGCGCTCTATGGCAGAGTTGTTCAGAAGCCACACCCAAGGATGAAGAAAATTCAATGGATTCAGTGATGTGGAATGAGATCGCGGGAGCTTGGTGAACTTGTTTACTGGTAACTTGCTTGTTGGACTCGCTGGCTTATGTTAATTTAGCCTATTCAGCCTCCCAGGTATATGTTCTTTATGCTATTGTGTAGCTGAATAACTGTTAATGTGTTGCGTTAACATACCGGATACCTACTCAGCCTGTTGTTCTGTGTGCTACTGTGTAGTTGAATAACTTGCCTTTCCATATTAAATGTCTGTTCTTGGTCTTGGATTTTGTGAAATAAATTTCTAAATAAATGCGACTTATAGTCCAGTGCGACTTATATATGTTTTTTTCCTCTTCATGACGCATTTTTTGACTGATGCGACTTATACTCCGGAGCGACTTATAGTCCGAAAAAAATGGTAACTGGCTTCCGGTGGCGGTCGGCGCGCGTTCACAGAGATGGATGCTGGCGTATGACGTATGACGTAGCGTAGGAAGCGTCGTGACGTACAACGAACATGACAGCGGAGCCAGAGAGCAGAGCAAAACAAAACTCTACGTTCGTTCTACGTCACAACGCTTCCTACGCTACATCATACATTATACGCCAGCATCCATCTCCATGAACGCGCGCCGACCGCCACAGTTATTTTAGTTTATAAAGTTTTAAATATGTATATTTTTACGACAAAACCGCACGTATTACCCTCAGAAGGCCTTCGTTTATCCCCCTGGAGCCGGATGGATTATTTTTGAGAAGGATGCATGCCCATTTTGGGACTTCATCGTTGTGGACCCCATTGCTTCACATTATAACCACTGAAAGATCTAAGACATTTTCTAAAATAACTGAAAATGTGTTCATCTGAAAAAAGATTGACATATGCATCTCGAACGGCTTGAGGGTGAGTAAATCGTGGCTTAAATATAATTTTTGGGCGAACTATCCCTTTAATAAAGGAGGGAAGAATTAATTTCCTCTACACATAGTAGCCTACATGAGGATCTCCATTCATTTAAATAATTTCCTGTTTGTGATTTCACAACATCCAAGACTGCAAAAATGCAGACTCACTGCTTTCAGAGTGTCTCGTTACATTATTCAGTGCACAAGAGTCAGACTCTGGTTATGGTGAGATAAGCTAATTCACCACAGATGAACGGACATGGATGTAGAATATGGCGCCATGAAATACACGTCAGCATTTTCAGGTTTTTGGCGAAAATCACACGAGCTGACAGCGATATTATTACTGGTAGATGTAATGCACTGTAAACAAAGGGAAATCAGTTTCTCTCTTTCATGGTGGAAGCCATACAGAAAGCAGCCAGAAAGTTATCCCCTAGACTAGAGTAAAGATTCCAGCATGTTACATTTATTCCAGTATTTTTTGCAAGGTAAACCATAATACATTAAAAAGGGATCTCCTTCTAACGTTTTAAAAAGCTTTCAGAATCCTTGTTTCTTTTGTTTCTTTCTCTCGATTTTGAAGAGTGACTAGTATAGGCCTGTTCTTTAAATGTTCTGCTCTTTCTATTTAGTCATCTAGGTTTCATTTATCTTACGAAAATTAACCATGGTTTTACTACACACAAAAAATAAGGTTATGGTTGTTAAACCATGGTAACTCAAAATAAACAAAAATCTGCACACTGCTACTTCTGCTCCCAAAGATTTATTAAAAGAGCAACGTTTCGACCCAAAGGATCTTCGTCAGGCAAGCAACAATCATAGACAGGTATACAATTTATATCAGTGTGAACCATCACACCTGACCTCATTAAAGGACAATTCCGGTGAAAAATTAACCTAGGGGTAATTAACACATGGAGTCGATCGTTCCCTGGAATGCGTTTTCATGAAAATCGAATATAAAGAGATCCATCTTGGAAAACAATCTCGACTAATCGAGTCACGAACGCCGTGCTAAGTGAGCTGGTCGATAGGAATTACGTTTGTGAAATCTAACGTAGCACGGCGTTCGTGGCTCGACTAGTTGAGACTGTTTTCCAAGATGGATCCTGTCTGTAAACGCGTAATGTACTGTCTTTATAAAGTATCTTCTTATTAAACTATCTGTACACTTACAAAGTTCTCAATGCTTCGGTTTGCATGTAGGGACCCTCATTATGCTACCGTGTTAGTGTGAGGCTATTTTGAGCCTTGTTAGTGGTATTAACTAGCGATTTACTTTTACTTACTCTGTGCCCCATATACTAGTGTTATAAGCTAATCTGTTTTTAGAGATAAAACTCTTTACATTCGATTATCATGAAAACGCATCCCAGGGAAAGATCGACTCAGTAACCATGTGTTAATTACCCCTAGGTTCATTTTTCACCAGAATTGTCCTTTAATGAACTAATTACTCAATCATTCCGTGCAGTAACGACTTAATCACACCCAGATAACCACTTGATACATGATCATGAACCAACACGATTGAAAGAAAGAGAAAAAAAAAAGATTTTCACAAGAAGATTTTCAAGTCAAACTCCATATTTAAACTTTTTGGAGAAAGAGTATTAAGTGTATGTATATAAAAAGCTTCCCTCTGTAGTAAGATCTTATTAATGTCTCCAACCCTTCTGGGTACTCTGAGGCTATGTTTACGATGTGAAGAGAAAACGCAAAAGTGGCGTTGCGTTATCACTTTTTATTCTGCGTTTAGACGAGCGTTATGGGGGGAAATCTGCGTGCACATGGTGAGCAAAAGTGTGTGAAATTCGATGTAGTATGCACTCCAGGCGGCTAGGTGGCAATGTGAAGCACTGCCACACAACAACACCAAGTCCGCGCCTGCGTACAACCTTCACTGTCTAGCAGACTTTTGTGTTTTTACCCTTGACCTCACGGGCATTTAATCATAGGCCTATAAATTACATTTTTGGTGTTACACAAAATTATTCCCTTAATTTTTAACTGTTTCCCAGAATGGGGATGGCTAAAAGTATGACATTTATTTGTAAAATTACATTGTGCACACCTATAATTACCAACAGGGACTGAAAAGGGATTGTGAAAAGGGAACCATGGTAACCACAAATTAACCATGATTTTCAGGTATCCTGTTTTTGGTTTGCAACAGTTACTTTAGGTGTCTGGTTTAGTTAAAAACTGTGCTATTTTAAATGAAAAATGGTTTATTTGACAACTCATTGATTGAAATATGAGTGAAGGGGGAGTGTTAAGTTTCGTTTTTGCAAAACAGAATCTTTCCAGTGAACAGAAACCTAGAGAGGCTTTATCAGTCTCCTCCTGATCGCATCACTCTTCACTCTGCACTCACTCAGCATCAGGACCACTGAAGGTAGGAGATAACCGCATGTAGAAGAACAACGTTTTTGAAATGTTATTATTATAAAATAATACTATAATGTAATAGGCTATAATATTACTCAACAACATAAGATTAATAATATGTTTTTTTCCTTAAAAAGTAAAAAGAGGGATCATAATTGTTGTTGTTGTTG